>NC_089514.1:38874504-39499504 GCF_036850995.1 Saccopteryx leptura | reverse complement strand
TTTTTTATATATGTTTAGGTGTGCTCCTATGTTTGGTGCATATATATTTACAAGGGTTATACTCTGTTGTATTATGTAATGACCTTGTTTGTCTCTTGTTATTGCCTTTGTTTTGAAGTCTTTTGTCCGATATATGTATTGTTATCCCAGCTTTTTTTTTTTTCATTTCCATCTTCATGGTATTTTTTTTCCCCATCTCTTCACTTTCAGTTCTTATATATCTTTTGTTTTGAGGTGAGTCTCTTGTAGACAGCATATACATGGGTCATATTTTTTTATCCATTTAGCTATCCTGTCTTTGGATTAGAGCTTTTAACCCACTTATATTTAAGGTTGTTATTGATATGTACTAATTTATTACCATTTTATTCTTTATACCTGTGTTCTTCTCTCTAAATGTATTTCTTTTTTTCTTCTTATTCTTAAAGCAGTACTGTTTTGGTGGTAATGAACTCCTTCAGCTTAGTTTTATCTGAGATGCTCTTCATTTCACCTTCAATTTTAAATGATAGTCTTGCTAGAGAGACTAGTCTTGGTTTTAGGGCCTTGCTTTTCTGACTTTGACTATTTCCTGCCAATTCCTTCTGGCCTAATGTGTTTCTTTTGAGAAATCAGCTGACAGCCTTATGGGAGCTCCCTTGTAGGTAACTAACTCCCTCTTCCTTGCTGCTTTTAAGATTCTCTGTCTTTAACCTTTACCATTTTAATTATGATGTGTTTTGGTGTGGTGGGCCTCTTTCAGTTCATCTTTTTTCTTTTTTTTTTTTTCTTTTTTTTTTTGTATTTTTCTGAAGTGAGAAGCGAGGGGGTAGACAGACAGACTCCCGCATTCCCCCAACCAGGATACACCTGGAATGCCCACCGGGGGTCAATGTTCTGCCCATCTGGGGTGTTGTTCTGCTGCAACTGGAGCCATTCTAGCACCTGAGGCGGAGGCCATGGAGCCATCCTCAGCGCCTGGGCCAACTTTGTTCCAATGGAGCCCTGGCTGTGGGAGGGGAAGAGAGAGATAAAGAGAAAGGAGAGGAGGAAGGATGGAGAAGCAGATGGGCGCTTCTCCAGTGTGTCCTGGCTGGGAATCGAACCTGGGACATCCATGTGCCAGGCTGACGCTTTATCACTGAGCAAACTAGTCAGGTCTCGGTTCATCTTGATTGGGACTTTATGCTTCCTGAACTTGTGTGACTTTTCATTTACCATGTTAGGTAAGTTTTCAACCATTATTTTATCAAACAGACTCTCTATCCTTGTTTGCCCTCTTCTCCTTCTGATTTACCAATTACATAGATGTTTTTGGTATATCAGAATTATGTTTGATATTGTCCCAGAGGTCCCTTAGACTGTCATCATTTTTTTTTTAATTCTCTCTTTTGTTTTTTTGATGCTCTGCTTTGTTGCTTACTGTCTTCCTGGCCTCTAAATAGCTGATTCTATCCTCAGCTTTAATTAATCTGCTGTTAATTTCCTCTAATGTATTCTTCATTTCTATTCTTCATTTCTGACTAGTCCTTTTTTTTTTTTTATGGTTGCTGTGTCTTTGTTAATGTTTACTATCTCTTTGTTTAAATTCTCACTGAGTTCATCCTTTCTCCCTTAAGGTCCTTGAGCATGCTAATAACACTGGGGAACAATTTTTTTAAATTTTCTGTTGCTTGAGATTTTAGAACTTTCTATATATTTCTGTATCACTGATTCCAAATCTGAAATCCGTTTTTTGGTGCATGCTCTAGTTTTTATGCAATTTTAATTTCTTTTTGTTACAGTTAATGACATGCATTGGTTTTTAAATTGGAGTTAAAGGGCAACAACTCTTAGATTGGACATAACAACAAGGCAATTAAGTTTTACAAACATCACTTTTACATAATTGTAGTTGTTTTTAAATGTAAAAAATTATCTGATAAAAACACCCTCTTATTTTGTTTTAAGACTGAATCATGGCTTCTTCGCGTAGGCGTAAATGTAAGAATAGTCCTGACACCTTCTGTTATATATGTGGCTGTTACACACTTCACCGTCAAAGGCACAATATTTCATCATTTGTGACACGTGCATATATTGCCTATTTTAAAGTTCCCCTTGGCGATCAAGACAAGAATTGGGCTCCTCATATTGTGTGTCATAATTGTGAGGAAATGCTTCGTGACTGGACAAAAGGAAAACGCAAAGGAATGCCTTTTGGTATTCCCATGGTTTGGCATGAACCTAAGGACCACAGCAGTGACTGTTATTTCTGTCTGATCCATACAAAGGGCATCGGCAAGAAAAAACGGCATATGATCGCATATCCTAATATTCCTTCAGCAATATGACCTATCCCACACTCTTGACACTCCCAGTTCCAGTTTTTAATGGTTTTATTTCTTCTAAGGACGAAGAAAGTGAACATGGTGATCAAGTGTATTTTGATAAGATGCATGAGGAAATGGTTGTAGAATCTGAAGGGTCTTCTTCTGATGCCAAGCAGTCATTAACCCCTCAGCAGTTTAGCCAATCCGAATTGAATGACTTAGTAAGAGACTTGGGCCTATCAATGATAGCAGCTGAGTTATTGGCCTCTAGGCTTCAAGAAAAGAATGTATTTCACCCGTCAGCTAAAGTATCTCATTTCAGGAAGTGTGAACAAATTTTTGTGGACTATTTTTCCAAAGACAAACACTTTGTTTACTGTCATGATATCAGTAGTCTTCTCAGCCAGCTAGGTGTTACCACTTACAGTCCAACAGAATGGCAGCTATTTCTTGACAGCACTAAACGGAGTCTAAAATGTGTTCTCCTACACAACGGTAATGTGTTGAACGGTAACCAGTTCCAATTGGTTATTCAACTCATCTGCGAAAAGATTATAATGACATAAAAGTTGTCTTTGACTTTCTGAAATATGAGGACCATAACTGGATCATTTGTGTGGATCTTAAAAGGGTAAATTTCCTGCTAGGACAACAGAGAGATTTCACGAAGTATCCTTGCTTTCTGTGTTTGTGGGACAGCCGAGCTCAGGAGAAACACTGGACACAGAAGGAGTGGCCGAAACATAAAGCTCTGGAAGTAGGGATGCAAAATATTGTGAATGAACCTGTAGTTAATCGAGATAGGATCATTTTCCCCCACTTCACATCAAACTTGGTTTAATGAAGCAGTTTGTTCAGGCTTTGAATAGAGAAAGTGAGTGCTTTCAACATATTATTTCTGCTTTTCCTGCCTTGTCTTTAGAGAAGATAAAAGCAGGTATATTCAATGGACCTCAAATTTGAACCCTCATACGTTACAAAGAATTTACCAAGAAGATGAATAAGGAGGAAAAAGCAGCATGGCAGTCTTTTGTGGCAGTTACAAAGAACTTCCTTGGCAACAAAAAAGCAGAAAACTATGAACTTCTGGTTCAAAGGATGCTGTTGGCTTTCCGCGACACTGGATGTAACATGAGCGTTAAGATTCACTTCCTGAACAGTCACCTTGATAATTTTCAAAAAAATCTTGGAGCTGTTAGTGATGAGCAGACTACTGCTGGGGCATCAAACGAGATTGTCCTCAACAAGTACACAAACACAAGAGCTACAAATGCAAATTTTTGCCTGAATAGAATTTAAATAGGTTTTGCACAAATTTTATGATTGAAATAGTGTTTTAATACGTTCTGTTTTGAAATTGTATACAAATTCTGATGCAATCATATATTGATATTTTAGTGTATTAGTGTATTTACTGCATTATATAAATTATTATATTTTCACAAAGACGATGCCCAAGAAGACATTCTACTTCATTATGTTAAACTAAATGTTGAAAATTTTACAATAAGATGAAAACATAAAATCTTGAATTGCAAATAAACTGTAGCTTACAGAGAAAAACTAATGTCAAATTTGAGATCAGCACACTCGAATTAGGTAAGCACAAATGTTTTTGTGAATGCAACAAAAATTTTGTTCCCCAGTGTAATCATTGTTTTAAACTATCTGGTATCTTTTCCCCTTCTATTTCATTTCATTCTTTTTCTGGAGATTTTCCTTTGTCTTCAGTTGGAATATATATCTTTTTCTCCCCATTTTATCTCTGCATATTAAGGAGATCTGCTATGACTTTCAAACTTATTATGATGGCTTTATGATATAGATGTCTTGTTGGGATCACTGAGTGGCACAGTCTTCCACATATACAAGTTATATATGCCTTATTTTATATTTTTAATAGATAAACTATTGATGTGCATTTTTGTTGCTGAAACTTTGAGGATGTGAATATATCACTTCAATTACATAGATATGTTCAAAAATCTAGAATTGTCTATTGAAAGTTGTCATTTCTGTGACTTACTGGGAGGAATAAATTGGGTGTTTTTAATATCTTTTGGACCCATTTATACCATTTTGTATTTGGGAAAAGGACCCAATGATAAATTTTTTTCTATTAGAAAAGTTTTCAGTTTGCTTATTTGTTTTGTTTTTTAAGAAATGAGCCTGACTAGGTGGTGGCACCGTGGTTAGAGCGTCGGACTGAAATGCAGAGGACCCAGGTTCAAAACCCCTTGGTCGCTGGCTTGAGCACAGTGTTGCTGGCTTGAGCATGGGATCATAGACATGACCCCATGGTCTCTGGCTTGAGCCCAAAGGTTGCTGGCTTGAGCAAGGGGTCACTCGCTTTGCTGTAGCCCCCCCCCCCATCAAGGCACATAGAGAAAGCAGTCAATGAAAAACTAAGTAGCCGCAATGAAGAATTGATGCTTCTCATCTCTCTCCCTTCCTGTCTGTCTGTCCCTCTCGCTGTCTCTATCTCTGTCACACACACACACAAAAAAAAAAGGAAGGAGGGAGGGAAGGGGAGGACAGGGCAGGGCTGGACCCCAAAGGAAGGAAGGAATGAGAGGGCCCTTGCTAGTGGCTCAATGAATTGAGTGTCGGCTCAGCATATGGACATCGGCTTTGATTCCTGGTCACAGCACAGAAGAGAAGCAACCATCTGCTTCTCTTCCCCTCTTTCTTCTGCTTCTCTCCCTCTTCCACTCCTACAGCCAGTGGCTTAGTTGATTCAAGCATCAACCCCTGGCGCTGAGGATACCTGGGTTGGCCTGAGTGCATTAGTCTAAGGAGCTAAAAATAGCTTGGTACTCTAGTTTTGGCCCCAAACGGGTTGCTCAGTGCACCTGCGGGAGTCTGTCTCATTATCTCTCCTTCTCTCACTTAAAAAAAGAGAAATAAATGAGAGGATTAGATTTCTAGAACACCTAAAATAAACAACTACAAGTCTTTAAAGATTTTTGGTTCTCACACTGAAGTCCAGAGTCTTTTTAGGGGAGTTGCCAAGGATAAAAACCCCACCTAAAGTCAACTGGAAGCCACACTTCATTCCATGGTGGTGTGCTGTTGAAACAAGCTTTAACATCATGTGTTTCTCGTGTGTTTCAGAAAGATACAGAATGAGGCCCCAAGTTACTGTTTATCATAAGTATGACTCGGTATTCAAACCGTTTACACCAGGACTGTGCATTGTAACATGAAAAGGTTTTAAAACCTGTGTTTAACTTAAAGAGCTTTAATTAGCAGTATCTGTAGTTTCATTGCATTGCGTCACTAAAATTACTGTGAAATATTTGAGTCTTGTATAAGACAGATTAATTTAGATTAAAATCTTGAGGAGCTAATTTAAAAGTATGTCTCATGATACTATCAACTGAGATAGAAGAGATATTACAGTAAACGTTAAGTAGAGAATCCTTTGAAATGTCTTTGATCAGAGCAATTTTTGTGATTCTGAAGGAAAGGTATTTTTTTTTTTTGTACCTTGTGTAGTGTTACAACTTATTCATATTATTCTCAAGAATTGGGACCATATCTTAATTGTGTTTTTCATACCCTGTGTTTTTTTGTACATTGTGTAGTGTTACAGATGACTCATTCATACGTTGGGGAGTGGATTCACACTGCTTACCCCATGTGTAGATATGTCATTTTCTTTTTTCTTTTAATTGATTTTTGGAAAGAGAGATAAAAAACATTGATTTGTTTTTCCATTTAATTCTGCATTCATTGATTGACTCTTGTATGTGCCCTGCCCAGGGATTGAACCCACAGCCTTGGTGTATCAGGACAAGGCTCTAACCAAGTAGCTACCCAGCCAGGACTTAAGTCATTTTCATCTACTCTTGCCTTTAAACAAAGAGCTAGACTTGAGTATTCGTTCCAAAGTAACACTACTAAAACCAAATAATAGTTATGGCATATTTCAGGAAGGAAAACCATGCAACCATTAAAAACCATATTGTATAAAAAAAGTTTTTGGAGTTTTGTTGTAGTGGCAAAATGTTTATGATGAATTATTAAATGTTTTTAAAAGAACCGTGAAATAATATATACAGAATAACCATTTTATTTATATATACCTACATATAGAGCAGTACATGTAATTTTGGAAACACAGACAAGAAAGACGTAAAAATTATTTAACAGTAAAGGCTTCTCTGTTTTCTGAGGGGTAGAATTTTGAATGATTTTTGTCCTTCCTGTGAATTTTTTTAAATTTATAATTATCTGCATTAAGCATGTAACAATTTTATAATTAAGAAAAATGTAGTATGTGCTCTATAAATGAATGCACAAATAAAAGCAATGTACATTTTTTTACTCTGTGGTTCAGGCTTTTTATAAAGTAAGATGAGCCTTACTATTAATTAGTTCAAATTTTTAAATTTTTATTCTGCTAATTTGCTGCTTATTGTTTTAACACTGAAATATGAACCAAGCAGATTTCGTCTTTGTCCTGTTTTAAGTGTTGGGTACTTAATGTACAAGAAGCTAAAAATGATGAAACAGCATGACATTACTTTAGGTTAGTCATGCTATTTAAAATTTAATGCTTACAAGTGTGTGCATATGTTTCCAATAAAACTTACTTGCCACAGTGGAAGAATACTTTTCCTTAACATTTTGTGCTCCATTTTTATACCCATGTTGATTCATTGCTGTTGGACCTATAGTCATTCTTAAGTCTTGAAGAACTCGCTGTCCACCAGCAGTACAACCTTCTGAAGTTTTCACCTGTGGAAATTTAGAAGGTGACCTCTGCCAGTTCAGAAGATAGTAGCCCCTCCTTATCCACAGGAGAGGGTGTAGTTCCAAGACCCCCCAGTGGATGCTTGGAACCACAATAGCACCAACCCTACGTATTTTCCTTTTTTTCTTATACTTACATACTTATGATAAAGTTTAATGTATAAATTAGGCACAGTAGAGATCAACAGTAATACAGTAGAACAATTATAACAGTATACTGTAGTAAAAGTTACGTGAATGTGCGCTCACTCTCTGCCTCAAAACGTCTGATAGGCAGTGTAATGACACAGGGCTACTAAGTGACTAACAACCAGGTAGTGTATGCAGCGTGACTACAGTGGACAAACGGCTGATTCGCGTTCCCAGTGTGTTGGAGCAGGAAGCACAAGATTTTGTCACACTCTCAGAAGAGCATTTAAAACTTATGAATTCTTCATTTCTGGAATTTTTCATTTAATATTTTTGAGCTGGGATTGACCATAGGTAACTGAAACCCTGGAGAATGAAACCGCGCTAAGGGGTACTGTTGTGTCCACTTAGGTGGATCTCAGAAAGGATTCCAGGTCACCTCTGTCACTGCATACCCAACCCCCCCTTCGCACTTTGTTCATGGACCTTGTGGTGCTGGTCACATTTTCTTGTTGTTTGCAACTCTGTCTCCCCTAGAAAATGAGACCCTTTAATGTTTATCATTTGTTAAATGATTACCGTGTGCCAGAAACTGCATGACCCCTTTGCATACATTACTTTATTTAAATCTCATAAGATTATGAAAAGGAAGCCCTATTTTCTCCATTATATAAATGGAAAAGCTAAGGCTTTGTTTTTAAACAAGCTGGGAAATGAAGACAAAGCTCCCGTCTCTGAAGGAAAACTGTACTTTAAACCAATGACCAAATACGCTGAAGCTCAGCGAGGTTCGGTGGCTTTCCTGGTTTACGTACTCATTTTAATCACTGATCTAGAAAGAAGTGCATGAGGATTTGAATCCAGTTTTTCTGGATTCTAGTTTAACCGGGACTGTCTCTTGCTACTAGTGTTACTTTGGGCTAATTACAAACCCTGCTGTGTATTACTTTCTTGACCTGAGATTGGGGTGATGATATTTTTTACCTGAATGTTGTGGTACGGATTAAGTGAGTTACTAAACGGAAGGTACTTAGACCAGAGCTTGACACAGTGTCTGCTTAATATTTGGTACTATAAACAACTAATTACCATTAATATTATTATCATTAATTGCACTTTAATTGTTGAGATCAAATACTGAACCACAGAGAAGTATATAGAGTAAAATATATCCCCTTCTCACACCCTTTCCTTTCCCCAGCCTTAACCACTGGCACCAGTTTGGTGTAGATTCTTCCAGAATATTTCCTATGCAATCTGAAACTATTTTTAAATTGTTCTTTCATTAATAAAACACAGGTCTAGAGTAAAGTTTTTTGTAGTGGATCTTGAGAATGAGAGAGTATTTGCTGATAAATATTCAGCAAATATTTATGAAATGCTTTTCGTGCGCCAAGCACTCTCCTGAAGTGCTAAGGATTTGGCATGTTGAATTTCTGTTTTGACTGTTTATTGATTTTCTTTTTTGGTTTTATTTAGGACATGATGTTTCAGCTTCTCCGGGGTCTGGACTTCCTTCACTCTCACCGAGTAGTGCATCGTGATTTAAAACCACAGAACATTCTGGTGACCAGCAACGGGCAAATAAAACTGGCTGACTTCGGCCTCGCTCGCATCTACAGTTTTCAGATGGCCCTTACCTCAGTGGTGAGTGAGAAAGTGCTGTTCTTGCCTTAAAGTTATTTTCCCTCTTTTAAATGATGAACTGCCTCCATTCCATGCCCCTCGTATTATTACTGCCAGTGGTCAACTGGTGGACACAATATCTGCTCCTTTTCATTTAGCAGTGGATAGGCAGAAAGCATTCTGCTTACAGCTGCAGACACATCCTGGCTGGGCTGCTTGCGGACAGCACCCACTGCAGAAATAGACTGTTGCATCTTAGCCACCAGAAAGGAATCAGTTACACATTTCTAAATGCTTTTTGCCATAACACTGTTTTCAGAGCTGCCTTTATAAAGTCTGGGGAAACACAGCTCATGGTCAGGAAGAAGAGATTGCCAGGAACCTTGATCTGGCTGTAGCATCCTGACTGGAGGAACAGCCAGGGTTGTCTGCACAGGTTGTGAACTGTAAAGAAAAGTATAAATTTACAGTGAACTTGGATGACCAGTAAACAAGTGGTACCACCCTGGCCAAAGAGAAGGGGCTCTGTTTGGCAAAGAATGACAATTATGATATCCTATTCTAGGTCTCATTTAGACCCAACACCATAATAGTTCTTGACTTTGCTTAGCTTCTATTTCTCCTGCTAGGTCATTGTTTCTGAGATAATTTTTTTGTGAGATTTTGCACCCAAAAGATAAAAAGAGGAGCCTGAAAGTAGGCACTGATAACCTTTCTCTTTGAAAGACCTGTTTTACATGCAGTGAATCCATGCATAGATTAAAATAAATAGATAAATAAACCAAAGGGTGTCCCTTGCTGTGCTACTGATCTGGGACATAAGGCTGGTGTGGAGAATCCCTTTGATTCTATGATGACTTCAGAAATGGCCCTCACGGCATTAGAATAAGCCTTAAATATGCCATTTACACATGTATTCCATCTTTTTCATATCTTATTTCAATTTATTTCTTCTTTAAATTTTTTTTAAATACAGTTGAAATACAGTATTAGTTTAGTTTCAGTTGTACAACATAGTGATTAGATATTTATATAACTTATGAAGTGATCACCCCGATAAGTCTAGTGCCCCCCGACACCATATATATGGGAGGGAGATTGAGGGAATGGGTGGAAAAAAAGAAAGGGATTATTAATAAGTACAAATTGCTAATTATGAGAACAGTTAAAAACAGTCCATCTTTAGCCTCGAGGTGGTTCTCAGTCAGGTGTGGAGTGCTGTTGGAAATGTATGGCCTTGTCTCTGGTCATCACAGTGACCTAGGGGGGGACGGAAGCGGCTGTCGGGGGCCTAGTACGCTGCACAGCAAAAACTGTTTCCCCACATTCCAGTAATGCCTCAACTGAGAGGCAGAAGACTGGGAGGAGAATTGGAAATTCTCTGAGCGAGATAACTTGCCAGAGAGAAACATTCGATTCACAGAGGTGTTCTGCTTCCCCACCCCTGGAATACAAACGACCGCCTGGCCATGTGAGATGGCACACTGTCCCAACGTTACACTCCTCAGCTCGGGCGTCAGGACTTTTACAGGGGATTCCTTGGAATGGGGCCCCATTGTTGCAAGATCAGTTGTACGTACTTGTTTTCTCCTGGTCCGGCACGCACCGTTCTTTGAGAAGACAAGGCACAAGAGGGTGTTTAAAGGCTATGCCTCAGCTTCAGGCTGGGTCAGTCAGCCCTTGTATTCTTACATAATCACGCCAGAAAGGGCTGCGTCTGTGTGTTTCCCCGGTAGGAAGGGTGAGGTAGGCTGCAGGCTTCCCTAGGAAGCTGTTGCGCATGTTGTTTCGGGCCCTGGGGAGACGCTTGAATAGGCTTTCTGGTCCGGATGGTCATGAGAAGAGCAGATGGAAGGAGCTGGCCTCGTTGGGTACATTAATTGAGGGAAGGACGAGCCATCCCTGAGACTGACACTTTGTTTTGATCCCCCCAAACGGGTACTAAAGAACCATAAATAAAAACAGGAAACGCAGTTGGTTTTGATTTTTTTTTCTTATTAAATTTGAAGTATGATGTGTCCAGCTTGTGCATAACATCAGTTAACATTCCATTCTTGCTGAAAGTTGATAGGTTCAGACAGAACATGCAGGCAAATTTTTTCGTAGAGGAAAGGGGGAAGACGATCATAAATACCCGAGTTTTCAGTATGTAGTCTGTAATGCTGACTTTCTATTACTTGTGGTGACATAAAGTAAAAACATTAGCCACTGGAAAAGCCACTGGAACAAATGCAGATTTGACTTGAAAGTGATGGTTGGAATTTAACAGTAATAATAAAGAGTATGATTCCTATAGAATACTGCAGTTACATTTTTTCCATTGTTACATATATTTTTTATTCAAAGGAAGAAGTCCATTTAGTATATAGTACATTGGTTCACATACATGTGGTGACATAGAAAGACTTGGGATCGCAATTTTCCAAACTATACTGGTATTTATTTTTCCACTTCCTGAAAATACACATTTTTTCATGTGTCGGTTACATCATACAGGAACTAGGAATCAGTTTAATCTGTGGAATGTTAAAGGATTTGCAAGTTAACTGATTCACAACTGATGTCCTACAGCCGTGAGTAATACTAATGTATCACTTATCTTCCAAAGCCTGACTCAGGCTCCCTCCTGGTGCCCCCTGCAGAACGTAATCCCTCCTTTCTCCCTCGGTGATTTCCGAGCAATGGCTTTCTAATGTCTTTCATTTTACTGCTTTCTGTCTTGTTAGTAATTGTTGGGGGGTTTTATCTATCAGGCTGTAAGCTCCTTGAAGGAGTTGGTATTTTAGACAGATGTTAATTTAGGACAGTCACTGTGAGTCTGGATGGCAGTTGTCGCTGTAGATTTATAACATAAGCCCCCATGACTTAACTGGTCTCCATCTGATAAGGGAGGATAAGTGCCTTCTAGATGCCTAACTGTCCTGGGCTGCCTCCAGCGGACACTCAGGTGTGGTGAGGAGGTGTTGGGTGCTTGCTGCTCGATACAGTCAGGCGTCCACATGTACCAGTACAGAGTCAGGGTTGTTTATGCCTATTTCTTTTAAAAGGTAGAATTAACCTAGCGTGCGGAGGACCCGGGTTCGATTCCCGGCCAGGGCACATAGGAGAAGCGCCCATTTGCTTCTCCACCCCTCTGCTGCACTTTCCTCTCTGTCTCTTCCCCTCCTGCAGCCAAGGCTCCATTGGAGCAAAGATGGCCCGGGCGCTGGGGATGGCTCTGTGGCCTCTGCCTCAGGCGCTAGAGTGGCTCTGGTCGCAACATGGCGACGCCCAGGATGGGCAGAGCATCGCCCCCTGGTGGGCAGAGCGTCGCCCCATGGTGGGCGTGCCGGGTGGATCCCGGTCGGGCGCATGTGGGAGTCTGTCCGACTGTCTCTCCCCGTTTCCAGCTTCAGAAAAATGGGAAAAAAAAAAAAAGGTAGAATTAAGATGTGGACAGCTACAATGTATACATATCTTAGACTTGACAAGAGGGCCCCCTGGCTTGGGTCTCATGATTTAGATGCTGGCTACACTTGCCCTGCTCCAGCCATGCCTCCCTTCCTGGGGCATGACACCTAGGATGCCAGGAAGGTGCGCCACCTGGAGCCTGAGACCCCCCATCCGACCCCCCCACACCGGGCACTGGAATTCCCTGACTGAATGGGAACTGCATAAGCAATACTCAGGTTGTTCCTCCTAATAGGTGATTGTTCCACCCATGTGTTCCCCGCAGTGGTTGGTGGGGGTCAGGGCAGAGTATGGACACGTGGACTGGAGTGCCTGTGAGCATCTGAGCCCCCTTGTGATCCAACGAATTAGGAATGTGAAGAGAAGTGGGGACCGTTATACTTAGCGTGGGTTCTTTGTATCAGAAGAGTTTCTCTGAAATCATGAAAATCAACTTTTGTGACCTAAGCTGAAATACTACCTGTGTGGAAAACCAAAGAGAACAGGTTAGAGGGAGGTCCTTTCCATTGCACGTAAGTGATACGTAAAAATCATAACTCAATTCCCGGCCAGGGCACACAGGAGAAGCGCCCATCTGCTTCTCCACCCCTCCCCCTCTCCTTCCTGTAAAGCCAGAAGCCAGGGCTATCAGGGCTGCCATCATAGCCGCCCAGCCCATGCAGGTTCGCATTGGATTCAGACAGTCGGTAAAGAAACAGCAGAGCCAAAAACTGATGGGCCATAGTCTTTAATTCTAGTTTGCACCCGGCGGGCAAGTAAAAATACACACTGGGCTCCAAAACCCAGTCACATTCAGTGCTCACAAAGCCACTGACTTATCCGAGTTTCCTAGAATCAAAGGTGTCTAGCTCACCAGACTTATTCACCTCTGTTCCCCATCTCCTTCCTTATCCCAGATACAAACTCTACACAAACTGGCATCTCACTCAGCACTCCACCATCTTGGCTGCTTCTCCTGGCCTCCTCCACGTGACCTTTCTCTGCTCTCCTCTGCTCTCTCTTCTAATGATAATCTCAGGAACCAAGAGCACAAGCTCCCGCTCCATCCCATTTTATAGTGTAGATTCAAACCCTTAATCCAATATACAAAACAGGGAAGTCTCTAATACAAAGTCACTTCTCTGAGGCATGATTGGATTGTACCACCCCACATCAAACAGGGTGGGAAAGGCTTAATCCCAAAACCAAGCCCCAGGTTACAACGATCCCCAACACACATTAATATCACCTGGACGACGGCCTCACGTGGGCAGCACCATCTTTAACAAAGTGAGCATAATACATTTTATCTGCCCAACAATCCACCCCTATGCTCACTTTACTACCCACAATTTACATCACCAGCATCCCTGTGCAAGGATATTAGGCACATTACACAGATTACAACAGCAAAAATCATACAGTTTCAACAATTACAAAGGTACATTTCACCAGTCTCTCAGCATTTAGCGCAAAATGTCCTTGGCCTATGGGAAAAGCTTCCCGGGGCAGGGGAGTGCTTCCAGCAAAGCCACCCCCCACCCCCATTAGGGTATTTCACATTGTCCAAAATCCATAATCCGTAAGTCCAACAAAGGAGCCAATGCCCCCTCTGGTCGTAGTCCAGGAAATCAGTCCAAGCACGTGGGTCCTTAGCCACCCCCCTCATCCCTGCCATCCTGGCAGGTCTTACACTGTCTCAAAGAGGAACACGTGGCAATGGCAGTCAGCATTTCCATCTCTGCTCCAGAGAGCGTGATGGCATCTACCCCTACCTCCCAAAATCTCAGACCTACCAGGGCTGTAGTAGGTGCTCCTTCCAGCTGGGCTTCCATCTTCTGGAGACTGCAGATCACAACTCCAGCTCGATTCTCCTCATCCTCCAAAGAGGAACTGAAAACACCAGCCCCCGCTGCCAGGCTCAAGCCCCGGGCTGCCGCCGCCTTCTGCTCTGCAGACCTTGCAGCTCCGGCCCCGGCCCCAGCTTCAGCCTCAGCCCCGGCCTCCTGCCGCTGCTGGCTCTCCGCAACATCCAGGGCAATCTGCAACTCATGAACCTCTGAATCCTCCTCCAGCGTCTGCTCCATTTCCAGGCGAATCTCGAACACCTGGTTGGCCTCCTCCTCCAGCTTTTCCTCCAGCTCCAGGGTCAGCATCGGTTTCTCCTGCATTTGCTCCAGCTCCTTCAGCTGCTCGGTTTGCAGGTCCTGGGCAGCCTCTTCCACGGAGCTCTCGGTTTCCTCACGCATGGCTGTAAAAGTCAGCCAGCCTATGGCCCCCAAAAGGACAGCCATGGGGAACCCTAACACTAGCCAGTCCTCTACTCCACTGCTCAAAGGTTCCTTGCCGATCTGTATCGAATCCTGCCGACTACGCCAAATGTAAAGCCAGAAGCCAGGGCTATCAGGGCTGCCATCATAGCCGCCCAGCCCATGCAGGTTCGCATTGGATTCGGACAGTCGGTAAAGAAACAGCAGAGCCAAAAACTGATGGGCCATAGTCTTTAATTCTAGTTTGCACCCAGCGGGCAAGTAAAAATACACACTGGGCTCCAAAACCCAGTCACATTCAGTGCTCACAAAGCCACTGACTTATCCGAGTTTCCTAGAATCAAAGGTGTCTAGCTCACCAGACTTATTCACCTCTGTTCCCCATCTCCTTCCTTATCCCAAATACAAACTCTACACAAACTGGCATCTCACTCAGCACTCCACCATCTTGGCTGCTTCTCCTGGCCTCCTCCACGTGACCTTTCTCTGCTCTCCTCTGCTCTCTCTTCTAATGATAATCTCAGGAACCAAGAGCACAAGCTCCCGCTCCATCCCATTTTATAGTGTAGATTCAAACCCTTAATCCAATATACAAAACAGGGAAGTCTCTAATACAAAGTCACTTCTCTGAGGCATGATTGGATTGTACCACCCCACATCAAACAGGGTGGGAAAGGCTTAATCCCAAAACCAAGCCCCAGGTTACAACGATCCCCAACACACATTAATATCACCTGGACAACGGCCTCACGTGGGCAGCACCATCTTTAACAAAGTGAGCATAATACATTTTATCTGCCCAACACTTCCTCTCTGTCTCTCTCTTCCCCTCCCACAGCCGAGGCTCCATTGGAGCAAAGTTGGCCCGGGCGCTGAGGATGGCTCTGTGGCCTCTGCCTCAGGCACTAGAATGGCTCTGGTTGCAACAGAGCAACGCCCCGGATGGGCAGAGCGTCACCCCCTGGTGGGCGTGCCGGGTGGATCCCGGTCAGGCGCATGCGGGAGTCTGTCTGACTGCCTCCCCGTTTCCGACTTCAGAAAAATACAAAAAAACAAAAACAAACATAACTCGTGTGATCATGTAACATTAGTGGAAGAAATGTGTCAAGAATATATGCTTATTCAATAGAATGACTATGAGACTCACTAAAATTATATTCAGTCATTCTAATCTCAACGTGTCTAAGTACTTCCCTTGTCAAATGTGGTGGATGGTGCAACTTATTTTTGTCTGTCAGACAAATAGGAAATGAAGACCAGCCACTCAGCCAGAAGTCTTGGTTATTCATACATGACAGGGAGAGAATCAGAACAGAGCCTGGGACATCACCAGCCAGCCCATGCTGACGCTGATAATGATGAAGCGCTCTGAACAGCACTTTAGAGAGAAAGTCTTCTTCTCTGTTTATGATACGAAACCTTTGTTACCTTTTTTCTAAACTCAACCACAGCTTTCAAGGTAATACTGTGGCCATTGGATTAAGTGGTTTAGACGCTCCGTATTAACCATCTCATTGTGCAAGTGAGGACACTGGGACTGCGACAGGCAGTCTGTGACCAGGTTAAGTCTGAATCCACCAGATTGTAAATGGCTTGGTGAACCCACCACCTTCACTCTTTTTCTCTTCTCTCCACCATAGGTAGGCTCCAGTAACTCATAGCATAGCAAACTGTGTTGTTTGGAAATCTCTGGTTCTACAAAGGGTGTCCAGAAGTTCCACAAATGTTCAACAGGCCATTTAAAAATCTCTCTATTATAAGTCTTGGTGAAACTATAAATTAAAAAAAAAAACTCATGCCACATTTTGACTCAGTGAAAAACACTGAGGCATGAGTTTGTGCCTCCTGGTTAACTCGTTGTTTATGTAGACCTCAGAATGAAACTTTTGCTGAATGTCTTATAAATGTATCATTGCTTAGGAAAAAATCAAACCTTCATTTCATTCACTTGTGTGTGAGCTCTCTTAAAATGCCATGTCTCATCGAGACAGCACTCAACAGGGTGCTTCAGTCATGTATACGAGACCAATTTGCGGGCCATCAGAGCAATGCCAGTGTTGAGATTTCTATATGCAGGTGAGATTGCCAGCACAGGAATTTAGAGCCACTCACACCCAGGACAGTCACTGGAAAGCCTCAGGTGGACAGGCATCCACACCTTTAAATGAGATCCGTTCCTTTTGACGCCTGGATAATTTAACGTCCTGGGCTGGAGTCCAGGATTGGTCTGCCTTCAACTAACTTCTCTACAGTGAACAGTATTACACTGACTTTCCAGTGTTTTTGGAGAGCTTTTATTAGACAAAAGGTAGAATTAGCATTTCCCCTCCAAGCGCATGTGCCTAACACACGTAGTTTGGAGAAAAAGTCCACTTTCTACAAAAATGGAGGAGTGAGAATGTTCTCCTGTTTTTTTAGTGACTTAATAAAATTCTCAGTGAATTACATTCCCCTCTCCAAAGGTCCTTTTGGGGGGGGGGGCATATCATATTCCCTATTAAAAGACATATATATTCCAAAAAGACTCTAGAAATCACCAAAAGACTACAAATAGATAGTAAACATGGGAAGACTTGTTAGCTCTACACAGCACAGAAATTCACTGGGAGATTTCTCTCATATGGAACCACTAAGATTCCTGAAGTCGCCCTATTTAAGGTTGTTCGTTTATTCCGTGCTGTGAATATGCAGAAACTGAATTGCTTACATTCCCTTTCTGTGACTCCAGCAATAGGTGGTTTCCTACTCTGACCCCAGGGATGGGAGCATTTAGTAAACACTGAAAGGCACTTTCAGGTTAAGAAACTTTTTGATAAGCCTAAGGGAGGAAATTAATGAAATGGCGTGGCATTCAGTAAACAAATCATTTTTGATCATTTTCCAGGTGTCAGGGAACCTGAGCAATGGTGGGGAGCAGACATGGGTAAGGTCTTTGCTCCCATAGAACCTACAATAAAAATGGGGGGACAGATGTCTGTCAAATAGCCACACAAAGAGATGTATAGTTAGAGATAACTGTAAAGGGACACAGTGTTATAGAGCCATGGGACTCAAGAACCCTTGTTGGCCTGGGGGCGACGGAGTCCTGCCTGCTCACCCTCGCCAGGATGTGGGATGCACAGAGAGGTTGCCAGCGTCCTCCTCCCGGGCCCCGCCTGGACACCAGCCCCGTGCATGTGTGTGCCGCACAATCGCGCTCAGTTTCTGTGTCTGTTTGGAATCACTCATTGTATGGCACCCAGTTGGCACCACCAAGTTGACAGAGTGAAACGGGAACAGAGATCGGAGAACAATGTCATCTTTTACAGGAGAAAATAAATTGTTTATGCTTGTTTCCTCTCCGTGCGTGCTGTATTTACTAGGGAGACCTGGCAGGGTCTGCGCCTGGGCTTGGGCAGCTGAGTCGCTCCCACAGAAGCCTGCAGACGCTGCCAGGGCATCCTGGAGAAACCAGACCAAGAGCATTACACGAGTGTAATGGAAAAAACCCAAAGCCCTGTCGCCTCGGCACCTCAGGGACAGGGCTGGACACACCTCTGCAGCCGGAAAGGCTCCTGGAACTCCCTCTCTGCTCAGCATCTCCTCGCCATGACACAACCGGGTCTGTTTTATGAAAACTTCCAGTTGCCAGTACATACTTCACAGTTAACAATGGGGTGTTTGTGCCGGTTTCGTTTTCACTTTCGCCAGTGAGGGAAGTGGAACACAATGGGGCAGGGCACGGAGCTGGGAACAGGACACGTTTTCTTCAGGATTCCCAAGGCTGGGTATGTGGAAAATGCCAGAGCCAAAACAAACACGAAGACCCATCCAGATCTTCCGTTACGCATTCTCAGTGGTAATAAAACACATTCTGAGTTACCAGCAGATCGGCTAACTCGGCCCGCGCAGTGACATCGACACTGAGGACCACTGTGAGAATGTCGCCATGTAGAAAGACGTGTGTGCCGCACTGTACAGAGAGCTGCTGTGGGTCCACAGGCGTGCGTGTGGGTGTCTAATTGCCCAAGCATACTCGTGAAGTTAACCCCATGGCTGTGTTCCTTGTTTATAAAAGATATGTAGTCATTCATTTGACTCACATATGTAATTCCAGCTCCTTCATAACTGGTCACTGTTGCGAATTAGTCCTGGATGAAAAGCATGTCATTGTAATGCTACTGCAGGGAGGATGACTGACTCTGAGGGTAGGCAGGGTGTTCTTTGCTTCCTCCATGTACCTGTTGGGCCAGCATGTCCTATCAAGGTGTGATATAGACAGGGTCTGGTCATCACCTGGTTTTTATATCTCAATCTATAGACACCTTGTATGATGCCCTGCAAATCTCAGAAGCTTGAGGCCAAGTATGAATGTCTTAAAGTTAACCACACCAAATGGTTTGGAGAGGATTTGCAAGCGAAGAGTGACTCCGGGATCCAGAAGGTGGAGGCAGGGGGAGTCGTTTCCTCCTAAATTTAACATGATGGGAATTGCCCTCCATGCTTGGTCAGGGGCTAGTCTGACAAACTGTGCTTAATGAGATCATTCCATAGTCTCTGAATTTGCTTCACTCAAGTGTTATGTGACATTCCTTCAAAGGAGTGTGAGACGCGGTTCTTGGAATTGAATGTAAAATAATGTTTCTAGAACTTGGATTTTTTTGGTCCTCTTTAATTCTTTGCATGGATATGTGAGCTTCTTGGTTTTGCAAATATCACTACTTACGGATATTTGTAAGGAAGGAGAAAGTGACAGTATCTTTATTTTGCTTGGGCTTTTATAGTCTCATGGTATAAGTTCCTAAGTCAGGATATGTTTTTGAAATCTGTTACATTGGACATATCCATTTTTAGTCAGTCAATCCAAGTCTGACACTTTTTAGCATTTCCCACAGTGCCTTCCTAGCAGGCAGGTGCTAGGCACTTGATAAATACATGGCTGAATGAATGAAATGAATCCTCGAGGTTATCCAGTGCCTAAGGAGTGAATTCCAAACTCTATAACTAGGCATGCAGAATTGTTTTTTGCAGGGTAGCCCCAGGCTACCCCTCTGTGCTCCCATTACCACTCCCACCCAGAGACCACCCCCATACACATAAATGTATATTCCTTATTATGTAACACCATCTAGTTTTTCACTAGTTTTTGAACTTAAGTGCTTTCCCAACTCCTCGCTTTCATAAACGAATCAATGATTGAATTTCCAACTGCGTTGTTGATGTTACTGCTGAGGCCATTGCATCATCAATTATAGGCATCTAAAGTTTTTTTTGTTTGTTTTAGACGCAACTTTTAGCTAATCTTCCCAATTACCTGCGTCACTCCCTGATAGTAACTGGAGCTTTGAGGGAGTAACATTTACACTTCAAGTGTCTGCCTGGACAGCCATTCCTAACCTTCAGATAGTTGTGCTTCATCCCTCCTTAGCCAAGGTCACAAACCTTTCTACACCTCCCCAACATGTGCACTCAACATTTTCTGTGTGTTGGTTTTGTTTTGTTTTTTAGAATTAAGATCTTTGGGGGGGCTCTTTGGAGAAACCAAAGTGTCACAGGAAAAGGTTGAAAATGGCTGCGTTGTAATTTCTTTTCATCATTTTATTTAGTCCATTTGGGCTCTGAGAAGATAAAAGGCCTCATGTCCTTGTTCATCTAATCCCAGACTTTTTATGCTTGCTTTGTAGTCCTGGGTTTCCTTTTCTTATTTCATTGCTAATGTTCCGTGTTTGCTTCTAAGTGATGCTCTTTGGGCAGCTGAGCTGTCCCTCATGTTGCTCCCTAGCTCTTTGTCCTTTTACCGCAGCGATCTGAACACAGGGAGTGTGACATTGCCGCACCCAACATCTGTAAGGATTTCGATGAGTTTTAAATCCCTCATAAATCTGAATGTTAAACTTTATAGTTGGCTGTGGAGGAATGATCTGCCTTCAAGTTGCAGGGAAACATCCAAAAGAAAGAAGGGGAAAGCATCGAATTTGCTTTAGCGCTGCTCATATATTTATTTTGAAGGCTGGCAGAATCTAAGAGTGGGGCTGTAAATTTAACAACTCAACCATAAAAACCCCAAAATAAGGGAGAAAAATCTCTACTACTTCTAGGTTTGGGTACTCATATAAAGTTACAAGATTTCTATTCTCCCGCTGTCTTAAATTCTTTTTCTTTTCTTTTTTTAAAATTTCTAAAGCTCTCCTTGCCTTTCTTTTCTCCTACTTTTATTTTGGTTAATGCATTTTTAAAGTATATGATGTTTTGAAACGTATGGGAGTTCTCTGAATATTTGCCGGCATACCTCAGTTAATAGATTTCACAGTGCCATTGAGAGCTATCTGCACCTTATGTAACTCCGGGTGACTTCAGTGAGGTGGGGACTGCACATGGTATCAGTTCTTGTGGGAAAATATGCTTCAGTGGCTTACTGGCACTGCTCTTGGAATGTGGCATTTAAAAGTACCTTTTTACAGTGGGAAAGAATTCTGTCAAGAATAAACAGTCTGACCTTGTTAAATGGGCCAAAGTCTGTCTGTAACCTAGTTCCAGAAAACTAGCTTTTATTAGTTTAAAAAAAAAAGGCAGATTTGAAAAATTACAACTAAAACTTTCTAAAGAATGGGAAAAGTTGCTATCAAAAATATGAAATGAATTCCAAAAGCGAGGGTCCTCACATATATTCATGAACATTTCTGTGCTCGACTATAAATCACCCCCCCCCCTTCCAGAGGGATGAAAGATCAGGAGTACTATTAGTCAGAAAATCAGATTTTCTTTTTCCTGGAAAGACAAGACTGGCATCTAGAAAGGAACTGTGGGAGGGGCTCTGTAGCATGAACCAAACTGTGGGAAACCAGTGAGCCTCCAGAGACGCAGAAGAGTAAAAATTGCCCATTGTCCACAGGTCTGTGTATTCTGAGCTCTAGAATGCAACAGTCTGTTCTTAACCTTCCTCTTCCCTTTTTCCTGCCCACCCTAAATCCATCCACACACCCCTGAGATCTTGCCACTCCCAACCTGTTTCCTCCTGTTTGAAACAACGTGCCATTAGATTTCTTTGCCTCTGTGTCATTAGACAGTCTTCTCAGCACTTAGATGACATTTCCCCTTCTCAACCTCCCAGAGTCTTCTTCAAGACTCAGTGCAGCCTGACCAGGCGGTGGCGCAGTGGATAGAGCGTTGGACTAGGATGTGGAGGACCCAGGTTCGAGACCCTGAGGTCGCCAGCTTGAGCGCGGGCTCATCGTGCTTGAGCAAAAGTTCACCAGCTTGGACCCAAGGTCGCTGGCTCGAGCAAGGGGTTACTTGGTCTGCTGAAGGCCCACAGTCAAGGCACATATGAGAAAGCAATCAATGAACAACTACGGTGTCACAATGAAAAACTAATGATTGGTGCTTCTCATCTCTCTCCATTCTTGTCTGTCTGTCCCTGTCTATCCCTCTCTCTGACTCTATCTCTGTCCCTGTATTTACAAAAAAGAAAAAAGACTCAGTGCAAATGCCACCTCCTCCCTGAAGTCAGCCTGATTCTTCTTTAGGATAAAGTTCGGCTCTTCCTCTTTCTTCTGTGTAATTTTGATTTGCCTCTAATATAGTAGCTATCATATAATCTATAATGAGGGGCTCAATGAAGACAGGAAAGGGAGGGGTTAGAAACTGGAGATAGTTAACCATAGATCCAGAGGATTATGGGAAGACACTCATCCATGTCATAGTCTGATATGAAATTTACCTTATGAAAAAAATAATAACATTTCTTTAGTCAAGTAAGTGTCTATGGTCATAAATCTCTTTGTTTTACACTGTTGTTAATAATGTAGATCCATGCTCAGGACATAGTAGTCATAATTGATGTAAGTATTGTTATTTTATCACCATTGCATAAATTTGTATAGTAATTTCTTTCAATACGATGAACATTTCCATTCAAAATGGAATAGATCCTGTGATGTAGAATCTGCATAAGATATTTCACTAGTAATTCTGTGAGTCAGAAATTGTCTAATGGTTTAATGTTTACCTGATTGTAATTAAGATGTATCTATCATAAAATGACTTTATTTTCATGTGCAGAGTTTTTTTCTAAAAATATGTCTTTTTATCAGGACATACATGACAGAATCTTGAACTTATTGTGCCTAAAAACCCAGTAACATGGTTGTGTTCTATCTTATTAGCCACCTGTCTTTCTGTTTCTCCTTTTTCATACCCATAATCCAGCTTTTGCTAAAGTTGGCAAATGATATACACCTTACATGCAGTCATTATATATGACTAAACCCTAATAACGGGTTTATAATGGCAACAGCCACAAAATACCATTAATTTACTCTTTTCTTAGACAACAAGCACCTTGAGGGAGGAAACTGGGCATCACATCTATTATGCTCACTAAAAATAGTAATTGGTTGTGATGATGTACTTTTAAGATGTTTTATGTCCATTAAAAAAGTATTGTGATATATACTCATTATAGCCAAATTTGCACAATCTTGGTTTATCTCTCTTCTCCATTCTCTTGGGTCAGCTTGTCCACTCGTTTTTTTAATGACATCATGGATTTGTTTATCAATGTTCAAAGTCAGAGAGTCAAAGTGGGGTTTGTAAGGGAGATGTAAATAAAGATGTAGGGTATTTTCCCTCCTTCCCCCATTTGTTAGAGTGTTCTTCTCCTGGGGCACTCACCGTCACCTGTCTTTCCTCACTGCTGCTAAGGATAGCAAGTATAGAAATTAGGTGTTAATTGTAATTCTAGTAAGAATCTGTTGAGTCAGAGGATTTTTAAAGAAATGAAATCGTCATTTCACCAGCACCACCATGTGCTCCTGCAGCCCCAAATGTCATACTCTAATAGATAATGGCCATTTCTCTTAAAGGAACACTGTCACTTTCTTGAGGTCACATTTTATTAAGTTGGAAGTGCTGGGGAAGATACCAGAATTTAAAACAGTAGATGACTGGTGTTCTCTCTAATATTGTGTTTATCGCGCGCACGCACGTGTGTGTGTGTGTGTGTGTGTGTGTGTGTGTGTGTGTTCTCTATAGCTCAGCAGGTAGGTATTGGTGAGTAAATAGTTCACACCCTCCCCAAGAGAATACGTCCTTTATTTTCTTTAAACAGTGACTCTATTGATTCTGTTTTAAAACTTCTTCCCGTGGTTCTGTCTTCCTTCTTGGCAACATTGTTTTTGAAGTGTTAAATTGATTCAGGTGTTCCTGGAATATTTCTTTTTCTCTTCTATCATTTTCAACGAAAGGCAAAGAGATTTTTCTCCCCAATAATCTTCATTCAAGAAGTACTACAGCCCCACATTGGTTAAGAGGACACATTCTGGATCCAGCCTTTTTGTTGTACGTTTTACCTTGCTATTTAACAAGGTCTATGACCTTAAATAAATTCTTTAGCCTGTATTCTGGGTTTCTTATTTGTCAAAATATAGAAAATAGCCATACCTACCATATAGAATTGTTGGGAGAATTTACTTAATAACATGAAAAGACTTTACATACTCAATAAAGTCCCTCTAATTGAATTACATAATGGTAATATTCATCTTTGCACTTGAACATGAAGACAGGTTCAAAATGAGTATAACCAATTAAACCATTCTCCTACTACTAACCAGTTACCTAAGGACCATGCGTATCAGAGTTTAGGTTACTGATATCTCAGGAAGACCATTCTCTCTTTTTTTGTGGTTACTTAAGTGTTTCTCAAAGGGGAGAATGTGTCTGGTATTCCTAAAACGAGTATGTTGAGGAAATCTTTCCATGATCACTGTTTTTTAAATAGTGCCAAAGTTCAGAAAATTCCTTCCAAGAAGTACACATACCTGATCTCTGAATACAGAAAATTGAATATACAGATCCAAAAAGTCACAGAATTTTCCCTAGAGTCTCAGAACGGGTGAGTGTGCGGCTGTGAATGACAGTCTAGTTTGTGGTACCATCTCAGTGTGAGGTCCCAGAGCCCCAGAAATCCAGTGCTTTTTTTTTCAGTCTTTGCTCCCTGCTTACTTTTCACTTGCCAGGCAAGTAGTTAAGGGGGGAGAAGAAAAATGAGTTTTGACCTCAAAACAGAAATCTTCATGATTGTCTTTTTCGTTTTTACCACTTACGGGACAAACTCTAGAAAGAAAAGAATTTCTTTTTTTCAGAATGGAGATGTTCTGCATTTAATCTTTGTAGAGAGGAGGACAAATGACTGAGAAGTAACAACTCCTAAATTATGAAACTAAATTCCTTTCCTCACTGTACAAAATGGATCCTTTAGTCTTATTTCTAGACTAAAGTATTTTATATTCCATTTATCACTTTCTCTTGAAGTGTAGGTATTTAGTAGTTAATATTCAGAAAGTTTCATTTCTTAAATAGGCTAGATTCTTCCCTGGTCAATAAGTGACTCATTGTACCATGGATTAGGAATTAATGTCACAAATAACATACACTTCTTTCTCATAGTCTGCTTAAGATGTGTCACATCACCCTTCCAGCTATTAACCTTTCAAAAAAAATTAGTTGAAAGAAATTCCTGAGGCTTTCGGCCCAGCCCTTGTACAACCTGCACTGTCTTGTTTTGTTTTAGCAACCCATGCCGGAATGTCCCCCATTCACAAAAGGAGTTGGTACCTAAACTAATAACTCAATGGCATGTTCCGCCTGCCATTCAGAGAATTGGTGTGTGGCATTTTATGCATTTGCTTACTTTCCCATTTAGTTTTTAAGAACAGTTGTCTTAGTCTGGCACTTATCAATCTCGTGCCTGATTCAGGATTCAGATTAAGCCACGATACCATCTCTGAAGAAAACGTACCTTGGCTTCTTTTAAATTCAAGGTAAAGGTGTGGTTTGGCCACATAGCCATGTTGTGTGGAAATGTAAGTCAGCAGCTCCTGCAACATGACCTGACTAGGATCCAGCGCTCTTTAGACACTTCCTGCTCTGAACGCCCATAGAACTCCTTAAGCCACCCAGTTCAGCCTTTACATGAAGCCTTTCGTTCTCTACTTAAATTTAATGTGACATCCTCTTTTTAATGCTGCTCATATAGCTCATGGAGATCAGGAGCAGCGACTCCTGTTTGTTAAGCATGCCTCCCGTCATTGGTGTAGACCAGAAACCTAGAAATCGGGTGATGCTCGGTGAATTACTTCTTGTTATATTCTTTTCTTCCTGGTGCCTGTAGGACCTTGTAGTGGAAATAACACTATTAACTACAGATATTTTATTACTATTTATGGGTACATATAGAATTCTAAGTACAGAGTATACTCATGAGATAAAGACATTTTTGGATAGACAAAAGCCAAGAGAATAAACTCCCAACAGCTTTCACTAAAAAACTTCTAAAAGACCTATTTCCAAGAGAAGGAAAAATAAACCTAAAAGGAATGTCTGAGATGCAAGCAAGAATGGAGAGTACATAAATTGGTAAATATATCGAAGTAAGTCATTAATCACAGTAGATATATTCATGTACAAAACTCACCAGTGAAAAGATAGAGAATGTTAGATTGCATTCTTAAAAAGTTTATGAAACACCAACTCTGCTTTTTTTCAAGAAACACATAAAACTCTGATCTTCTGTTGGGAAGACAAAATGGTGCACTACTTTGAGAAATAACTTGACATTAACTGTGTAGTTTAGCATGCTCATACCATGAAACCCTGTAAGTCCATGCCTACTTACATACTTTAAAGAATCTGCACATGTGCACCAAGAGGTATATTCAGGATTATCCACAGAAACATTGTTTGTAATAGCAAATAACTGAAACAACGCAAATGTTCACAGACAAAATAATGATTAAATCAACACTGGTTTAGTCATACAATAAAATTAATTATGCAGCAATGAAAATGAATGAACTATAGCCATACTGTGGATGGATCTAGAAACAGTATTGAATGAAAAAAATCGAATTAAAGAAAGTTATAAACTATACGAAATATTTATAAACTTCAGAAACAAGCAATACTAAACATTATGTAGGTATATTTATGGAATAAAACTAACATTTTTTTTAAGTAAGGAAATGCAAAATACGAGACTTAGAATAGTGAAATAGTGGGGATGCCTGAACAGGCAGTGGCTCAGTGGATAGAGCATTGGACTGGGACGCTGAGGTCCCAGATTCGATTCCCCAAGGTCGCTGGCTTGAGCGTGAGCTCATCCAGCTTGAGCACAGGCTCACCAGCTTGAGTGTGGGGTTGCTGGCTTGAGCATAGGATCATAGACATGACCCCATGGTCGCTGGCTTGAGCCCAAAGGTTGCTGGCTTGAGCAAGGGGTCATTCTCTCCCCCGCCCCACAGTCAAGGCACATATGAGAAAGCAATGAATGAACAACTAAGGTGTCACAAAGAAGAATTGATGCTTCTCATCTCTCCTCCTTTCCTGCCTGTTTGTCCCTGTCTGTCCCTCTCTCTGTCTCTCTCTTTCCCTGTTCCTGTCTCTCTTGCTAAAAAAAAAAAAAAAAGAGGTGGAGGCAAAATGAGGCAGGGAGGAAGGGGATGCAATTAAAAAGCGTTTGAAAAACTAACGGAGGGAGAAGGGCTCTGAACACCTGAATAGCTGGAACGTCACTGCAGCCTTGCACTTCCCTCCCTGGGCTCTATTTAGACTCATTTCACACGATTCCCTGACATTTACTGCATGGTTTCTGCTGGCCATGCACTGAATCGGGAGTGTAGAAGCTGATGAAACAAAAAAAATCTCCCCTCACTCTGGTGGGGAAGATGCATGATAAGCAAGTCAACAAATTAATATGGTCTATAATTTCAAGTGGTGGTAACTCCTAGGAAGCACTGTTGGAGGCTGAAGTGTGACAGACCAGGAGTATTTTAGGGAGAGAGGGTGGTCAGGGCTGGTATCGGGGAGGTAGTCTGCGGTCTCTAGGGAAAGTGCAGAATCCATTTTTAAGTTTAATAGGAGGCCATGCAAGGCCTTTAAATAAGGAACCTAGTTCATACTAGAAACTAGGAGGGGAGTCAGTCTGATAAACAGGCAGTGTAGCAGCAGGAAGAGACCATTGATAAGAGGACACAAGCAAGAAAAAAATTAAATGATTAAAGTAGTACTCTTTTAGCGTTTGAAGAGAGCAACTTAGTCTAGGAAATCCTGTTATATCTAAATCTTCATTCATCTTCCCAGATAAATGAGATCTGAAAATATCAGTTACGTACATCCATATAACACAGATACACACCACATGTTCTTTTCATGACACACTCATGTCATGACAATGTGCCGTTTCTGGCCAGAGTATTGAGGATACTTGCTTTGTGCTGCGGTTGCTTCACTGGGATATTGTAATGATTAATGAGGTCATTGGAAATGTGTTTTTGCCCATCCCGAGATGTGCAATGTGTGTGTGTGAAATGAGTAGTAGTATCATTAATTATTATGCAGTATAAAAAGAGAATTTTTAAAAAAAATCTGTCATTACTCATTATGAAATTAAATTCAGCTGGGATTATTTATGAGCAAAAGTGGATTGAGTGCCCGGTGGGTTTTCAGCATCAGAACCCCTCACTCGCAGCCCCCCCACACACACCAAGGCCATGGGAAAGGCCCCCCGCAATGTGCTCATGTGGTCTTTTTTTTCCTTAGTTGCAGAGTAAGCTGTTTTACATGCAGATAAGGCTCTGCACCTCCGCCCCATCGTGCTTCCCTCCCATCAGATGGCACTGGAGTGGCCTTCATGCTGGGTGCTGTTAACCCTTCAACTTTATCCAGGCACCCTTCCGCTTCCACCATGTTACTATCATAGATACTCTTTTTCTGTTTCTTTTTCTTTTTCTTTTTCTCTGGGGGGGTGGGGTACAGACCAGAAGGGAGAGAGGTGAGAAGCATCAATTCTTCATTGCTGCACCTTAGTTGTTCATTGATTGCTCTCTCATATGTGTCTTGGCCGGGGCCTCCAGCTGAGCCAGTGACCTTGCCCAAGCCAGCAACCTGTGGGCTCAAACCAGCAACCATGGGGTCATGTCTATGAGCCCACACTTAAGCCAGTGACCTCGGGCTTTTGAACCTGGGTCCTCTGTGTCCCAGGCTGACGCTCTATCCATTGCACCACCGCCTGGTCACGCTATCATAGATAGTCTAAAGCCCTCATTTTGCTTAGCATCTTCTGGTACATATTTACTTCTGTCTCCTTTATTTCTGATAAACATCCATCTTGACTTCTGTGACACTGTGGTTTCTTGCTCTGTGTCCTCCCTGTCTCCCTCTTCTTTGCTGGCTGCCCTCCACCATGTCCCCCCAGATCTGTCCAATGTGTGCTCTCTCCCTAACCAGTCTCCTCTACTTCCTGGTCGTCCTGAAGGAAGAGAGCTCATTTTCCGTCCAATTCGATCCACTCCCTTGAGCCCTAGATACACATAGCCAACTGGACATTATCCCACACAGTAAGCCTGCCTGTCATTCCCCTTCTGTGTCCCCATTCAGGTCGATGGCTCACCATCCACCCTGTCACCCAGGCCAGTAACCTGGCCCTTGTCCTAGATTTCTCTCTCCTTCTGCCTCATTTAATGATATTCCCCTTACACCTCCTCCCCTCACTCCAGTTGGACGGTAGGTCTTCCTGCCTGTGCACCTGGATTGCACTCCCGGTCTCAACGATCATCTCCAGGTTCATCCTCCACAGTTACCAGACTAGTCATTCTGAAATGCAAATCTGACATGCACCCCCTGCATAAAACTCTTCAGTGCTCTCTGTTCCCCTCAGGATAATGTCTAGGCTCCAGCGTCCGGCACTCGGGGTCCTTTTTCATCTGGCTCATGCAGCTCCGTGCTCCTCAACTTTCCTACTCCAGCTCTTCCCTCTGCCGGGCATGCCTGTACACCCGCTCTGTGGAGACTCCGACATTACACACTCCTGCTTTGCACCTGCCCTACGCTTGTGGAATTGATGTTTATGTCACATTTGCTGATAGCCAAAATTTATAGAACCAGGAACCTGCAAAGTGCTATATGGATCTTACATCACGTAATTCTTGATTGTCCTATGACGTAGGTTCTGTGAGTCCCCATTTTGCAGATGAGGAAACAAAGGCGTGGAGAAGCTAATGTGGTCCACCAAGGTGACTCATAAAGTAAAGCAGGCGTCTGGATTTGAACCCAGGCTCTTCAGTTATATGTCTCTACCTGGCACGAGAGCTAATAGCTAATACAATGAATAGTTACGTCTGCCTCCCCTGCTCGAATGTGAACTCTGAGTACAGATACCATGTCTTCAGTCATCTGCATATCATCTTCATATCGTCTCCATAACTGGGATCCAGCACTTGTCACATAGTGGGCCTTAGTGAGTTACTGGTGAGTGACTCATTGAAGTGATGTTGTGATGTCTCCTGAACTGCGTGAAAAGTGACCTGAGGAGTAGGCGGGAGCAGCACAGATCTGTCTGTATTTCACCTACCAGGTATTTTGCCCATGAGGACCTAACATAATAAAAATGTCGTTACTGCCTTTGAGAAGAATTCAGTTTCAATGAGAAACTTAAATAGTTGAAAGAACTTAAATATTGAGCTTTAAAAGTTATTCCTATTCCCAATGGACATTATTAATATAATATTTATAGGAAGTAACTTATCTTTTTAAGGAAGGGTTCAATATGGCCTAATAGCTAACAGCAACAGTCATTTAATTATTGACTTCATCAAGATCTAGAGCTGAAAGATTTTCTAGTACTTTGTGAACTGCTGGCCACTTCTCATGTCAGCCTGCTTCCAGAGGATTCTAAACAAGGAGGAGCACTCCACCTTCCCGTGGCAAAGGAGTTTATCGGTTAAAATGGAAGGGAGGCTTCCCAGCCTAGTTGCAGTGGCAAGATTATTCATCTTGCAAATATCACATGTATACATAAGAAAGATTCCAACTACTATTTTACATGCAAAAATAATATGCTTCAAATATAGGTGCAGGCATCCTGTGGGTTTTGAAACTGTCCTTAGGGAGAATCATTGAAACATGGTCTCCGATGTTCTTTGTAATAAATAGAAACATGCTTATTTCATAAACTGTAGAGAAAAAAAAACTTTTTTTCCCTCCATGTAAAGGCTTGTAACTGAATGAGAAAAAAATTAATTAATTACATGAATATTAAGAGGTTACTTATCTATTATAACATTGGGCCACAAGTTGACTAATTAAAAGGAATGCGGGTTGGAAAGCTGCCACGAATGTGCTCCTTTCATTTAGAGGGCCACAGGCTGAAGCCCGTGATTGTGCGTGACAGACTGGGAACAATGGCACAGCGCACAGACTGTCCAGATAAAGCATGCTCGTCTGAATTACACTGACGACGGGGTGGCCTACAGGCAAACAAAATGGTTCAACAATACATAATCAAGTTTTTATTTGGTATTTCCTGCGAGGCTATACCAGTTGCCAGGGAGTGTACTGTATTTTTTCTCCAGCTGTATTAATTGTTGACCGGAGCTGGCAGAGCCCCAAACATGGACAGATAAGGGGGAAAATGGCATCTGGACATTAAAGCCCCAAGTGTACTGGGGGGAAGAAAAGCACAAAAAATTACAGCATATATCAGGAATTTTCCAACTAACGATGTGCGGATGTGGTAGCGCGAGAGAAAAAGAAAGAGCCAAACTGAGCTCGCTTTGTTCACTAAGAGAGGCCCCCTGAACATTCCTTTTAGCTGTGCATATTTTGGCTTCATTTGTACAGTTTTAACTTTATACTGTGTGTGGAGAAGCTCAGTTGTGACGGGTTGTTCCTAATAATTATATTGCAATAATTAAAGTTCATGGATAGCTGTTATGTTCTGAGTTACTTAGCTGTTTCAAACACCAAGTCTAAGCTGAAAACTTCTTTTAAGTGACATGTCATTACTGTTTAAAAGATGGCAACAATTATTTTCATTGATTTCACAACTTTTTTTTAAGACAATATTCATTTATAGAGACAGAAAAGAAACAATGTCTTAAAAAACTGGGGACAGGAGGACGATGTCCAGACTGGCAGTAACTAGAGCTTGTAGCCTGCAAATAAAATAGTCCCCAACTGGTTTGTAAAACATGAAAGTTTGTCATAGGGATACCCCTTCGCTAGTTTTGGATTCCATTAAAAATGCAAAAGTAAAAAAAAAATGCAAAAGTGATTTATAGATATTAGTAAATCTATCACAGAAACTAAGTATTACAATTTCATGACCTCGGTTAGAAGTCATATGTTACTGTTTTAATTCAGTAATAAAATGAAAACTCTCCAACTGAACACAGCTCCCTTCTTGAAAGATTGATCAGTCTCAGGGTTCCCAGTAATAATAATTATAATGTATACCAAACCATCCGAGCTGTGAAGTGCGCATGCCAGGGGCTTCTTCCGCAGGGTGAGTGATCTATCTGCATGTCTGGCTCTCGAGCCCGGCGGTGACACCTGCAGCCTCTGGGTTACAATGGGTTTGACTCTAGTTCTGACACATGACTAGCTGTGGGACTTGACTAACATTTATTAACATATTCTGAACATCAGTCTCTTACTTAGAATATGGGTAAAAAAAAAAACAAAAAACCTACCCCTCAGGCTACTACAGGATTGAAATGACATAAAATTTGGAAAATCCTTAGTGAAGGGTCAGGCAAATGAAAAACCCGTAAATTTCTGCTGTTGTTATTACATCTTCTCTGTTGTGACGCTCTGGGGTTTCTTTTAGCATCTCGTAACATTATTTCTGGTCAGTGTCTGCATTAGAGTTAAAGATAATTTACTTAACCTCCATCGGCTTCCACAATAGATAGCAAGGAACAGGTTGTTTGGTCTGCAGCAGAAGCTGGGGCAGTGATCTCGATGACTCTTAAACATTCTGTGAGAAGCTGAAATTTGAATAAGTGTTCCCAGAAGCACTTATGAAGACTCAGTTATTAGTAAAGAAAAACTGATAACTGTAGCCTCCAATAGCGTCATTCTTCTAGAGAGACTTCTGGCTACAGGATATGCATACTGTATGATGTTATTATAGACTACTATCTGGTAACAGAGGCCATTACTGTCTCATATTTGATTGAATGATATGCATAAGACATTTTAATGACTTCTGTAAATATTAATTACATTTTCTGGTGTGTGTTCTTCATTTCATCCCCAGAAATCTTAACCCTTAACCTTAAACATGTGTAAAAGGTTCGTGCACACTGAATATTAGAATTACACGATTTATTTCAGCACCCAGGAATTCAGTGTAATCTTCATTCAATAAAGGGAAAACAGTATTCATGATAACCAATGTATAGGTTCCAACCTTTTTTAAATCCACAAAATTTCTCATAGGCCAAAGCATTTCTTAAAATAAACAGGAGTCCTTAACATCTGACCAGTTTTTCTCAAAGTAGGTCTTATTATGTCCTGAAAACATTTTGAGGCCTTCAATAATGTTACTATTGAATACCATCTTTTGAGTCATCGAGTGAAGTCTAAGAAAACATACACGTATGCAGTAAGTTATTTTTATGGGATCTTTACTTCTTTGCATTAGGAATAAAAAGATTATTAATTCTCTCCCACTGAAACAATAACAGCTATAGTAATAAGCTGAATGTGGTCAGCTTTAACTTAAAACTGGAAAACTCCTTTTTCGTTTTTTACAACTGGCTTTTTCTCTTCAGCTGCTTTTTAAGTTGAGCTGTTAGCAATTTAGCCTGTCTTTAATTTTAAGCACCATTCTTCCAGTCCGGAGATCCCTATAGGAAGCCCCACTCTCGTAGCCTTGCCTCTCATTGGCTAGCCAGGAAAAGAGCATTTCTGCATAAATTGGATGTTTCCTTCTTCCCTGGAGACCAAATATGCTCATGTTTCACAATCTCTTGGTTTATAAGCTTTGAGTCCATTGCCTGAAGCTGGAAACTTTCACTTTGTAGAACACAGTGCACATCGAAATCCTGATTCAATAACCCTGACATGCCCGTGGGTCTGATAGCAGATTGAATACATGCTTCTTAATCTAGTGTTTCTGAGCTGCTCCGAATGAAATCAGAAACCGATGTGCATGAGAGAGGTGTCCTTCAAAGAAAGGTATTTCCTTTGTGCAGCACCAGTGCACACAGAATCCAAGGGGTTAACCTGAGAGCTACTTTGAAAACAGAGGCGAAGGTCACTGGCGGCAACAGCAAAGACTTTTAAAGCCTGCAGTCCTGAGCCTTTCACCCTGCCTTTCCCACCCAGGGGCTTGTAAACGTTGGCTCCCGGCCACCACGTCCCACTGCACAGAACTTCTCTGTGCTTTCAGCATATACACGTATGCTTTTTTTAGGGAAGCTGAAGCAAAGACGCATTATTGCTGTGAGCACAGAGAGCATGTTTCTGCTCAGTGAAAGGAAAGGAATCCTGTCCTGCTGGAATGTGAGAGCACGCAGACACGCTTATTTAGCGGTGCTTCACATGTAACTTAGCTGCGGCTCTGGGTCGGACTTTCTCAAGTCCAAAGAATGTCTAGAATGCTGTCACTTAATCAGAACCCAGAAGAGCTCTTTTATCTGCCAATTGTTAGTAACTAGCAATATTGCCCTTATCTCTTTGTCCTTTAGCTCCATCCAGTGCCCTCGGATAGGAGGACTGGTAACATGGAAGCACTCATTACCTTGAGCATGGCTTCTTGTTTTCCTCTTTTTAAAAAAACCCAGTTCCTTTATCACCAGTGAAGAAGTTGTGAGGTTTTCTTTAATTTCAGTAAGGTTATCATAGCCCTGAGGTCATAGTTGTCAGAGAATATTTAAAAGAAACCCAAGACGATTCATATATTTATGTTGCTGTTTATACGTGATTCTTCAAAAGTCTGTAACTTATCCACGTAACTTATAATAACTTTCATTGATTCAGTTGCATGAAAACAGAATGGAGTTTCCAGAGGTATTACACAGAGCCTTGATTTCTCCTCCTGAACTCTTCAGTGTCTTGTACAGGGGTTAATATCATTCCAGCTATCAAGTAATTTCATGTAATTTTAGTCGTGATATATGATAATTTTTCTCTTTGTGGTGATTTCTAAAGACATGAACGGGGAATTCATTGCAATAGCTCCATATGTTACAATAGGTAAGGACAGAAAGATTATAACCCATACCATTCCTCTTTGCTATGATCTTCTTTTTTGTTTTTTAGAAGGGACGCTATTTCTTGGGAAGACATATAAAATCTCACCTCTTTCTTCTGACGTGGCTATTATGAGCGTATTTTGCAATAAATTTGGATGCTTGCCGACAGAAAGTACAGTCAGTCACTGTACATTCCTATTTGAATAATGATACTCATTATGATTATGAAAAGAATACAAGACCGACAACAGCCCCCACCCCTTTGCACAGACATGCAGGCAAGACTGCTCTCCAGCTTGAAACGGCACTTGATAAGAGACATGTGGCTTTGCCTTTTGTCTCTCCGTCTAAATGACTCTTTAAGGTTCTTCATGGTCTCCTCTGGAATTCCACGTTTGCTTTCTAGAATCAGAAATTCTATTGGGTAATAATTAATGTCCTTTAAATTTTCCTTCTGGTCAAAATTTCATTTCTTATATGTGAAGTTTCTGTGAACCATATCCCTGACCTAGATGTAGAACGGCATGTAGGATTTATTCGTTCTTGAGTTTAGGATTCTAGGATTGAAAGGACTTCAGAAATTAATGTGACCTCTTGATTTTATAGTTGGGAGATAAAGTTACCTTTTTTCAAGGATGTCTAGTGTTATATCTGAGACGAAACACACAGGTGTCCAAATCTCAAGCCAGGATTCTTCCCCTAACTCCATCCAGTCTTGTGCCCCGTGTACTATATGATGAGTTTACTGACGACCAAAGATGAGATTAACAGGTGGCTGGTATTTGCATCGTGGGTGTACCACAGCATGTAGAAGTCCGCACAAGTGATTACGAGAGATATTTTGTACACTGAGCGAGAGGTGACATGAAGTCTTTGTCTTCACATGTTTCCAAGGCCCCTGGGGACGGGCCTGTCAACCGTTCCTTCGCCACATCAGCGTGGCATGCCTCAATTTCAGTGTGATGTGATTCTCACTGTTTCTGTAGAATCCTCTTCTTTCTCATGCCTTGTCCAGTGAAGATGACTTCACCTTACAACAGTGAATTTGACCTAAAAGTGACAATACAGCCAAAGTTACACATGGAGGTTAATTGAGAGCACTAAATGCTTTTATGGTTCGATAGGAAAGATTGACTATAACAGTCAAAGCCTTCATCCAAGGACCGTAAAAGAGAATTCTTTTTAACAAGCCCCTATTGAATTTATTGTTTTTAAAAGACAAATGTCATATATACTCATCATGAAAAATACATAGAAACATTGTACAAAATGATAACTTAATCAGAAAAATGCCTATATAAATCAGGAGACAGGAGTAAATTTATGGGGATGTACCAGAAATAAAAGTGGATAAAGTACCTGGTTTCCATTAATAAGAAAGGTTTAGTCCTGTGTGGCTCTGTTAAAAAATGAATTTATTATAACAGTCACAAAGGATTTGGAAATCCCAAGAAAGAAGCTTCCATTCTGATCTTCATAGGTAGCAGCTCCTTAGTCTTAGAAATTGAGACATTAATGTACTGTGATTGGTGTACATGGACTTACCTTTGGAGTAAAATGGGCACTTGAAAGACAGTTGCTGTTGCTAATCAACATATGCCCTATTGAAGCTCCTTTCTATTAATGCCAGTCATTAGATTTTGCTGCGGGATGTATTTTACAGAAATTTCTGATGGCCCTGGCTTTCAGATGGGACACTACATATTTCAGTCCTGACTCATCGGGTCAGTTAGATGACCTCCTGCAGGGTATTCAGTGATTGCTTGTTACTCTTCTAGTATTATATAGTATTTCAGGAATTTTAAAAATACAGTTAAATTACTTCCCTACATTTGAAATATGTGTCTCTGCACCCAGGTTTTCATTTGTATCAAATACTTTTTTACATCTAAAATCTTACATTTCTCCATGTATACTGAGATTTTTTGTTCTTGTTTTTGTTTTGGGGCAAGGGGAGGGGCGGGGAAGAGGTTTACTCCCTCTGCTGGCTCTATGAAATGAAAGCAGGTAGTAAGTATACATTAAGTCCTCACTTAATGTCGTTGAAAGATAATTGAAAGCTATGAAACTACTTATAACAAAACCAGTTTCAGCACAGGCTAATTGATATAAGCAAGAATTAAGATCCCATGCCATATTTCTGGTCACAAAAATCTTGCCAAACTTCTAAATAAAGACCCAAACACTTCTAATATTAAATATTGAAATAAGTGTGAGCTATACATACATTTAAGAGAGGTGAATTAAAACAAGTAAGGTAGTTACTTTCCAACCCACTTATTTCCAGTTCAAGGTCATAGGAGGCCAGAGCATGTCCTAGCAGCTCAGGGTGCCAGGAGGGAGCCCACCCTAGATAGGTGGCTCCTGCCACAGGTCCACTCACACCCATACCCACACTCGTTCCGACTGGGACAGTGTAGACACGCCAGGTCCCTTCACACGCACACCTGTGGGAGGAAACCAGAGCACTCAGAGAAAACCGGCACAGTGTGGGGAGAGGGCAGATTCCACACACACAGTGGCCCCGGCAGGAATCTTTTTTTTTCTCTCCCTTCATTAACATTGTAAGGAAATAATGTTATTCAAGGTCTTACTGTATTTCTGATTACAGACCCCGGAGAATGCTTGAATATGATTTTTGCCTTAGGCTCTTTCCAAAGTGTAAAATTAAACTTTAGTTCGGCTTCCTCTAATTTGAAATATAAAATCACCCAAGAATATTGAACATTCCTTTTGAGCACAATATGAAATTCCCTGAGACTAGTAGTAGTTTGACATTTTATAAAAGGCATGAAGAAATATAGTATAAAATAGGTGTTCATAAATATTAATTTCTTGATTGTGATCATATTTTTATTGTATGCAGATTGTGTGTACTTCATTGTAGGAAAATAAATCACCCGTTCTCTTTAAAGAAGTTATTTGTGCCCTGGCAGAATAGCTCGGTTGGCTAAGGGCATTGTCTCAAAGCACAGAGGTAGCTGGTTCGATCCCTGGTCAGGTCACATACAGGAAGAGATGATTGTCTCTCTTCTGCTCTCTCCTGTCCTTTCTCTAAAGTCAATAAAATAAACAATCTTAAAAAAATTTATCTGTGTTTTTATAACATGTTCTCCATGCCTTATTATAATTCCAACCACACTGTATTACCTTCTGTTTCTTTTTATAGATGCCTCACTTAGATAACTCCTCTGGAACAGGCATTGTCTAGTATCTCTAATCTTTAGAGTCTCAGCCCCTGTCATGTTAGGTTACCAGTAAATGTTCATGAATTTCAACATTACTACAATAAAGGTCTTCCCAAATGGTGTCTAAACGGCCAGAGAGTTTAAATAACCAGATTTTTTTTCGACATTCTACTTTTACTGTAATAATGAGGTCATTGGAAGTAAATAAAGTATATATTCAGAGCAGTCACTGCCTAAATGTGAGCATATCTGTACTAACATAAATAAGAATGTAGTTAATAAAGACGTATCAGGACTTCCTCGCCATCTAGATGTGTATAGTGGTCATCGATGTTTACCAAAGCCCTGCAACTTTAATTTTCATTTTGTACTTTCATTTTCAATGCAAAATCGGATTTTTGTATATGTTGTTTGCTTAAAGCAATTTTTATCTGCTCTAATTTTTCAGGGTGACCCTGGTTAAGATGTTAAGCTGCATGTGTGCATACATTTCAGATTTTATTTTGGATTATTTGCACTTCTAACCTTGTGCATTATTATATACTATGGCTTTTCAAAGCATTTCCAAGGAACCCTAATTCCATAGGATGACAGCAGGTATTATATGAGTGGGGGGGGGGGTCATCCCATGGACAATACTTTGTAAATGTTGGATTGAATAGGTTTCTTTTTAAACTGTAGAACTTATCAGAGCCTTTAATATGGTAAATAGGTAAAAATGTGACCAGGATGTAACAAATGGGTCCTTCCACCTCTTCTCCAAGACCCTTTCTCGGTCAAACTGTAAGACCCGTCTTAGACCCGTGACGGTAGGAGCTGGGCTGCATTCACCAGCCACCGAGCAGCGCTCTACAAGTGTTTGTCCACTAAATGAAGAATAATTTCCACAGTTTTTCAGAGTTTCTAAACAAGGGAAAATGCTACCACATGGATACTGATGACTGGCCTGTAGCCCACCTCCAAAACAGTTGCCATGGTTCCCATGTTTAAATTTCATGCCTGGGTGAATTTGAAAGTAGGCTCATCACAGATGGGAAGGCGACTCCTTGACCTCTTCGGAAGGAAATGTGGCAACATTTAGGTTTGCCCCTTAACTAAGCTCAGGGACTGTACCGACAGGTACGGTTTTATACTTTAGTTTATAATGGTGCTTCAGAATTATGTTCATAGAGGACAGCTAGTAAAGACCATTACCCAACAAATTCTAAGACTTTTACATTATTGATATTTAAACTTAGAATCTTGGCACAAACATTTCAAAGAATTTTTCAGTTTAATTTCCCTAATTAATGCCCAAATTGTCTAAGAATTCTGTACCAATATATAACTTACACACCTCCAGAGAAGGAGAAGCAGGTGCTTAAAAGAGTTGGAAATTTACTGAGTCAGACGTAGCAAGGGCAAAAGTGAGAAGAGAAGCCTAACATTTTCTTTCACATTTTAAAAATTGTCTTAAACTATTGAGTCACACATCTATGTTCAAATGATAAATACCATTTTTTATTTATCTTTACAGGGAGACTGTAGTTAGTGCTTTAATAAATCTAAACTATATTGGCCCTGGCTGGTTGGCTCAGCGGTAGAGCGTCGGCTTGGCGTGAGGGGGACCCGGATTCGATTCCCGGCCAGGGCACATAGGAGAAGCGCCCATTTGCTTCTCCACCCCCCCCCCTTCCTCTCTGTCTCTCTCTTCCCCTCCCGCAGCCAAGGCTCCATTGGAGCAAAGATGGCCCGGGCGCTGGGGATGGCTCCTTGGCCTCTGCCCCAGGCGCTACAGTGGCTCTGGTCGCGGCAGAGCATCGCCCCCTGGTGGGCAGAGCTTCGCCCCTGGTGGGCGTGCCGGGTGGATCCCGGTCGGGCGCATGCGGGAGTCTGTCTGACTGTCTCTCCCCATTTCCAGCTTCAGAAAAATACAAAAAAAAAATCTAAACTATATTATCATCTTTAAAACCATATATTCTTATAAATTAGGCAAAGGTATAGGCAGAACCACTGTATACTAACTAGAATGGTTGAGAATATCAAGTGGCAGCAAAGATATAGAGAAACTAGAAATTCCCACACATTCCTAGTGGAAGTATAAAATTGTTCAACTGCTTGGAAATTATTTTGTAGCATCTATTAAACATGTCTACTCTCTTTCTCTTTTTCTCTCTCTATATATGCAAGAGAAATGAGTACATGTCCAATAAGAAATATATACAGAAATATTCATAGAAGAATGTTCATTCACAATAGCCAACAACTAGAAACACCCAACAACAGAAAAATAAAAACTGAATAAATTGTGGCATGTTGACACAATGAAATACCAAACAACAATGAAAGGCAACAAATGACTGATAGGCACAACAACATGAACAATGTATATATTGGGTTGAGCAAAAGAAGCCAGACACAAAAACTGCCTATTTTCTTTTATAAGAAGTTCAAGGACCAGCACCATTAATCCGTGGTGATAAAAGTCCGAGTGGTGGTGCAGGAATGATATTGACTAGGAAAGGCACAAGAGGGCCTTCTGTAGTGGTGGAAATATTCTGTACCTTGGTCTGAGTAACAGTTACGTAGAAGCATGCATATGTAAAAGTGCATTTCATTTTAAGATCTGTGCACACTTTAATGTAAACAAATAAATGCTTTAAGCAGTCTATCTACCTACCTACCTATCAGTAGGTGTGAATAGGTAGCAACAACTTAATTTGCTCTTTATAAGAAGTTTCCTCTAAGGTATGATGTAGAATTTGATTCTCTTGCTGTATTTATGAGTCTGGAACACTCATAAAAAATGTTCAGAGTAATCCAAAAGCAGTTAGGTGGATTTCTTCCCTTCAGCTTTGCTTTGTTTTTGTAGTTTGGGAGCAAATTCTCAAGAACTTCTTGGTCACACATTTAACAAATAGTTACTGAACGCCTGATGTGTGCCAGCTTTGGAGACCCAAAGATCACTAAGACGCTGTTCAGGCTTGTAGGGGTGATAGAGGTGGAAGCAGGGCTGTAGGAAGCATGTGCTGTGGACACTCCCCCTCAGAATGTTCTGGAAGGCTTTCAGAGATGGCGTCACTAGCTCCTACTTCTATTTTTGCCGTATATCGGAGTCCTCTTTATATTAGGCATCTGCAGTGGTTATTTAAGACTACTCCTCAGTTACTAAAGAATATTGTGACTCTTGTGTGTGCTCTAGATGTTTTCTTAGATACCACTGTCATCACTTCTTAGACCATTTTCAAAGCCTCAGCAGCCTCAAGGATGAAAGAAGCTACCTGCCACAGATTTCTAGAAAGCAGCAGCATTCTTTGAAATGTGTATAAATGGAAAAGCAGTATTTCTTTGAATTAGTCCTGAGGTAAAAGACAAGTTTTACCCGAGCTGGAGGGTGACTTTTCCTTTCAAGTCGTGTTTGCACACAGCAACCACACGGCCCCAGCACAGGCGTGCAGGAGCCCCAGCCTAGGTGATCAGCCTTCCGCTGGCCTTCACATTCACACGTCTCTGCTGATAGCGGATGTACCTAGAAATACTCCGCGAAGTCCTTGGTAGTGGTGTGGTTCTTCTTAGAAACTGAGACCATTTTTAAGAGAAGCATTGCAGCTCATCAAGAATAAATGAATTTATATTTTTTAATAATTACTTGTTTAATTAATGGAACTGTATTCCCTTTAAGTGATCCTTTCCTTCCCTTTAACTCATAGAAAGACATAAAGATATTAAAAATTCTGTGAGTATAGAAAAGTATTGTAGAAAAGAACAATGGTGAAAATTAAAAGAAGGCAAGAATTAAAAGAATAAGATTTATAAAAGACAGAGGGGGAAGTAAAGGGCTGGGTCAAATGTTTCATATCAGACTGTTTTCTAAGTAACTTTGGACTCGGTAATATCCAGAGTGATGGCATCCCATCTATACAGTTGTAGTCTTCAAACCTGGGCCTCTCTTATGTCCAGTGATGAGAATTTCTCTTTTACTCTGGAACAATGTTATAAAATGGTGGATGAGAGTAGTCAGGGTCTTCAAACTCTGTGTTTCCCATTTCCTATTTCCAGTGTTAGTCCTCTGTGCATTGTGCTCTTTTGTAAAAATAAGAAGGCACCCTCTTTACACTCCACAAGCGGATGGGATGGGGGATGGGGGGGTGAGGAAGTCTGACCTGGAGAACTGTTTAGATGTCGGTTTTGTTTGCAGATACAGGGGATACAAAAGAACAAGTATGGGAAGGAAGGAGTGTTATGGGAGGACAGCATGTAACTTTTGTCGCCAGAAACATTCTGTGCACAGAGCACCAGACTCCAGGTCCTGTGCAGAGCATTGTGGGTAGGAAGCTGTCCCCTATCCCCACCCCCCCAGCTCCTTCCCAGGACCCAGCCGTTTGCACATCTACCGCCTGATCCTTCCACTGGTGACCATCTTGGTGAAATCCTTTGGGATGCCATTATCCTAGAAAAAGAATTTCTTTTGTTCTTGTCTGCTTTTCTATTAAACCTACATTGCTGTGGAAATTATTGTTTTTGGAAATACAGACTTTTTAAAAAATTATAATTAGGCTTCAGGAAAGAAAACAAAAAACAAAAACCTGAGGTCATTCAGCTTCCACAGTGAGGAGAATGGCCCTGGTTCAGGTACGCCCTGCTTCACAACCTGGTTCTGCCATTTGCTAGATGGTTGGTCCAGGACAAGTTACTTAACTCCTGAGAGTATCAACTTCCTTACCTTTAAAATTAGTGATATTTCTGCCTCCTACCATTAAACTGAAGATTATAAAGAAAAAGTCAGTCCAGCAAACTACTTTCCATGTTCTGTGCTGGATTACAAATGTTTTCTCTCCCCCCTTCCCTAGCCCCCATCTCTTTGCTCCAGATAGGCTAAACATGCAATGGTTTGAGAAAAGAGATCACCAAAACCCCACAATAACCCATCTGACACTTAACAGTTCTTATCAGGAAAGACGTCCTTCTATCTAACCCAAATCCCTAATGCTGCAATCTGAGTTCTTCTCTCAGTCAGTGTCCTGTGTTGTTGTTTTTTTACAATTTTACTCCTGTTAAATAAACAGCATGAAATGTCGCAATCTTTCAAAGCATGTTTTCTTAGTTCTTGCCTTTCAGGCCAAAAGCACAGAATACGGTGGGAGCTCCAGAACCCTCTGTAGACTTAAACTTTATTTCTGGTAGCCCAGACTAGTGTGAAATTGCATTGTTGGTTTTCTTTTCTTGCATGTATCTGTGAATCTTTCCAGATGGAGATGCGTAGCAGAGACTAGGGGGCGGGGGGAGTAGGTGTTGCAGAGTAAACTATACCTTAATAGCTCTTTCCAACTGAGGGTCTCCAAGTCCTTCCCATTTAAGGAAGGCAGTGCCCACAGCCTGTTAAGATGTTGAAGAATGTTGGAGCCTGAACTTGGATTTTAAAACCATGCTTCATTTTTCATTCATCACTTGCACTAGCAATATATCTCACAAGCAGCCTATGTAAAAATGAACGTAGTGACCAAGGGGGAAGAAGTCATGGACTATTTTCATAATAATAAAAGTCCATTTTTAAATTCTCTTACAAATCTGAGTGGTTATGTGGACTCCCAAAGCATATAGGTTTTTCTTAAGAGTTAAAACAACTTTGAAAGGAAATGATGAGCTCTGTAGCCAGCTGTATCCTGTACGCAGAATAGCTTTTATTTCTACTTATCTGTGAAGATTGAAGGAATGTCTACAAATATTTGCTTGGTTTCTATGGTGAAGGCAGAGAGAGATCAAGTGTGTGATTGTTTAGTGTCAAAATCAAAACTATACTGTACTTCTAAAAAGAGAATGAGTTTGTTACTTGTAACATAATAGTCATTTAGCAAGCGGTAACTATTTTAAGTTTCACAAGTTCAAGATGAAATCTAAACAGTACAGCCTGAAGGAAAACATGGGTCTTTTAGGCATTTAAAAGTTTATATTACAAAAATAAAATGGTCGTCACACTTTGTTAAAAACTCATCTGTTCCCTAAAGATAATGTTAGTGGACTCGCCAAATGCCTGGTGTGGTATGAGGACATGGCCGTGGTCCGTGAACTTATACTTTAATGGAGACCCTTGTGTCCCGCCCTAGGTTATACATCCTAACCCAGTATCCCCCCATTCTGCTGTTTTCTATCTGCCCATACGTGTCTTATAACATACATTTGTTTTATGCATGCTGTACACGGCACTCCGTGAGGGGCTGGAGGTGAAAAGTCACCTTAGGGATGGCCTCAGAGGGCTGGCTTTGGGCCGAGCAGGCAGTAAGTACACAATGAACGGGATATAGTTTGGTAAGTGCTGTGATTACGTGTAATTGGGGAAGACTAGGCAGGGCAAGGTTCACAAGAATTAAGAATGGTATTGTGAGGGGACGTTCCAGAGAAAGGTTTCGGCGTGTGGGAGGGCCACGGGGCATGATATAGCACGCATATTTGAACAACCATAAAGCCGCTGAGCGGGTGGAGGAAAGCTTTCGTGTGAAGAACAGGTGATAAAACCAGAGGGTGGGAGCTAGATCACCAGGGCATTATGAGAAAATTGGACTTGAACTTGACCTTATAAACTTGAGAGAGTAGATGAAGGATTTTTTTTTTTAAGTTTACATATCTTGATTTTTTTTTTTAGTGGAATTCATTGGGGTGACACTGGTTAACATAGTTATACAGGTTTCAGGTGCCCAGTCCTGCAGTACACCATCTGTACCCTGTATTGCGTGTTCACCCCTAGATAGAGGATTTTAAGGAGTATGGTGAGCACAGCTTCAGATGTAGCAAATTGGACAGGGAGGAAGGAGACAGACTGGGAGGAAAAGTCCCCAGAGGAAGCTGTAGTGACCATCAGGAGGTGACGGTGTTCACAAAGGAATCGTCAGGACCTGTCAGCTTCACTGATAGTGGAGATGAGTGGGGAGCCCAGGTGGCGATCGGCCTGCGGAGAGAGAACGTAAGAGAATCGAGTTTCAGAGGGAAGACGGTCCACCCGTTTTGAAATCCAGGTACCTGTGGGAGCTCTGAGTGGGGATGTGCAGGAGACAGTTGGGAATGTGGGTCAGATACTCTAAAAAGTATGGACTTGGGGGGCATCCACACGTGATGCTCCCCAGGAATTGTGTATCACGTAAGAAATGTAACTGCCTGAGGACCTTGCCTTAGAGAAAGTAATTATTTAAGGGACTGTGAGAGAAGAGACCTCCAGGGAGTACCGGGAAAGTAGGAGAAACACAAGCCCAGGACCCTTGCTTTCTGCTCTTAAACCACACAGACCCCACCCAACCCCTGTTATCCTCCAGCCACGTCATTTAGCTGGCTGTTTTCCTGGCTGCGACCGCCCTTTCCAGGACTTCCAGGGTACCGCTCTTGGTGCGGCACCCACAGGATGAATTGAATTAAATTGAATTGAAACTCACTTGGACCTTTAAAGGTTTGATTTCATGTCTGGAGTAAAACCTTTTTTAGGTAGATCTGCTTAGATACTAGATCTGCTCAGAAGGAGATGGTAAGTGCCGCTGATCCCATGACAGGTCAGAAGCCTGGATCCCTGAACTCCCTTTCCATTCATTCTTCAGTGGGTCATTATCATCCCCCCCAGGCATGCAGTCAAGCCCTGTCTGCTGAATGACTCTTCCTCAAGGATTGCCTTCATCTATTCTCGGAGGGAACACACATTTCAGCTCATTTTTCCTGTGCCATTCATTGCCTTTCGAGTCTTCTCACACATCCTCTGAATCAAATCGGTTCAGCCCCACCTTCCCCCACAGGTCCAGTTTCTTCTTTAAAGATACGTAATTATAGTCATCTTTTGGTATCCACAGAGGATGGGTTCCAGGATACCTTAGCAAGCCTTCACTTTGGCAACATAAAGATTTTCAGTTATTTCGAGGATCGCATCCATATTCCTCAGAAATCATTATCTGTGTTTGCATTTGAGAATTGTTGAAGGGGCCCCAGCAGGAGAATATCCCCACACTGGGACACTCCATGAATAATTACCGAATCAAAGGACAGGCAAGGATATCCAGAGATAGAGTTCTTGGGTCTGTACAGAATATACATTTTAAAAAACCTTTATTACCATTGACACATCATTTAGGGACTCTTAAAATGTTCACTGAAGCCATCTTACAGACCACCCAGTCTAAACATCCTCTTAGACAGATGGAGAGACTGAGGCTTGGAGAAGTTGCCACCCACACTACTTTCATCTACAAACTGAATGTGTTAGTTGGGGTCCCAACAGGGAATAGATGGCACCCTCAACATAAAGTAATTCAAGGAAGGTTTGTTAACAGAGACAAGGGTTACAAAGAAGTGGGTTTAGGGGCAGTGCAAGGCCTGGTGCTGCCAGGCTATTACCATTCCCAGGCGTGAGGGGAAAAGGGGGAGCAGTTACTGGAATCGGATAGAGTCGGCTGCCCGGGATGGACAATGGCTTTGCAACAGCACTGCCAGCTCCAGACCACCGGGCTGGGAGGAAATCAAGGAGTGAGAGTCTGCCTCCCCTTTCTTCTCGCTTAACTCTTGTCTCGCCTTCCCATTGGCCAAACCCAGCAAAGAGTTGGAGGGGTGAGATAGATACGGATCCACTTCCCAGGACAGAGACCATTAGGAGAGGCAGAAGGAAGCTACCCAGCGCAGATCCTAACATGCTTTTCTGCCCTTTAAGCATGTAGCCATGTAAGAAGGATGATTCACGTAACATCTAGAGTTTCTTCAGGTTCTTGGTTGAAAGGGTACCTGAATAAAAATTTTTAAAAAAGACTTAAATTGAATATTCAGCAGGAGTGGTTTCCTCTGACATGTATTTTAAGTCAGAGTTGGCCTTGGCTACCTTATCGTATACTGTTATTGATTTGGTTCAAAAAATTGTGAATAGAGATCAAAGCACTTTAAACAGATACATCCACTTGTGTAAATATCCTTGAATGCCTCCGCTCCTGCTTCCGCTCCCCCTCTAGTTGCCAAATCCATTCAGTGCCTCTAGAGGCTGTTAATACATGTAATGATTGTAATAAACATCGTATTTGCTTTGGTTCCAGCTGGCTCCCGCCACCAAACTCTGTCCATAGTTCCTATTGTTATCTTTGCTTAGTAGATAACTGCATTGTTATCATTAGGAGCCACCTTTGTCATAGATTTCTAAATGTTGATCTTTATACATTGCAATCCTTGTTCCCCACAACATGCTTTAAAAGTTACCCTTATACTTCTGTTTTTAAGGCTGTTTAGAATTATAGAGTGTTAAGAGCTTTTAGGTAGAAGTTACATTGTTGAGAACTTCCTTATTTCATGCACTAAAATCTTGAAATACTGTACTTGCATCAGTTTTGTCTGTTTTTTGTAAAGCTTTCGAACAAAATTAAGTAAGTTTGCGTATATGTGATTTAAACTGCTTTTCATTTCAGCAGTCTCCTGTTAGAAGGTTGTAGAGGCACAGAAGTATAATTATTCCCAAGTAAACTGAATTTATATTTTACGATCAAGGAAAATTGTTACAATTTCTTCTCAAAAACTTGGGTCCCTCTCTCTGACTCTCTCTCTCTCCCTGTAAAACAAAAACAAACAAACTTGGAACTTATGTATTTTAAATCCCAAGAAATTATAGAAATTGTCATCATTTGAGATTTTAAATTACTGTGGCTTAAAGTGAGGGTCAGAGGACACTGAGTCAGAATGAAAGCAGCCACATAAATTACACTGGGGAACAAAATTTTTGTTGCATCCACAAAAACACTTGTTCTTACCTAATTCGAGTGTGCTGATCTCAAATCTGACATTAGTTTTTCTCTGTAAGCTACAGTTTTTTTGCAATTAAAGATTTTAGGTTTTCATCTTACTGTAAAATTTTCAACATTTAGTTTAACATAATGAGGTAGAATGTCTTCTTGGGCATCATCTTTGTGAAAATATAATAATTTATATAATGCAGTAAATACACTAATACACTAAAATATATGATTGCATAAGAATTTGTGTACAATTTCAAAACAGAACATTTTAAGAGCCCTGGCCGGTTGGCTCAGCGGTAGAGCGTCGGCCTAGCGTGCGGAGGACCCGGGTTCGATTCCTGGCCAGGGCACACAGGAGAAGCGCCCATTTGCTTCTCCACCCCTCCGCCGTGCTTTCCTCTCTGTCCCTCTCTTCCCCTCTTGCAGCCAAGGCTCCATTGGAGCAAAGATGGCCCGGGCGCTGGGTATGGCTCTGTGGCCTCTGCCTCAGGCGCTAGAGTGGCTCTGGTCGCAACATGGCGACGCCCAGGATGGGCAGAGCATCGCCCCATGGTGGGCGTGCCGGGTGGATCCCGGTCGGATGCATGCGGGAGTCTGTCTGACTGTCTCTCCCTGTTTCCAGCTTCAGAAAAATGAAAAGAAAAAAAAAAAAACATTTTAAAACACTTATTTTAATCATAAAATTTGCATAAAACCTATTTAAATTCTATTCAGGCAAAACTTTGCATTTGTAGCTCTTGCATTTGTGTACTTGTTGAGAACAATCTTGTTTGATGCTCCAGCAGTAGTCTGCTCATCACTAACAGCTCCAGGATTTTTGGGAAACTTATCAAGGTGACTGTTCAGGAAGTGAATCTTAACGCTCATGTTACATCCAGTGTCGCGGAAAGCCAACAGCATCCTTTGAACCAGAAGTTTATATATAGTTTTCTGCTTTTTTGTTGCCAAGGAAGTTCTTTGTAACTGCCGCAAAAGACTGCCATGCTCCTTTCTCCTCCTTATTCATCTTCTTGGTAAATTCTTCGTTACGTATGAGGGTTCAAATTTGAGGTCCATTGAATACACCTACTTTTATCTTCTCTAAAGACAAGGCAAGAAAAGCAGAAATAATATGTTGAAAGCATTCACTTTCTCTATTCAAAGCCTGAACAAACTGCTTCATTAAGCCAAGTTTGATGTAAACTGGGGGGAAAATGATCCTGTCTCAATTAACTACAGGTTCATTCACAATATTTTGCATCCCTACTTCCAGAGCTTCATGTTTTGGCCACTCCTTCTGTGTCCAGTGTTTCTCCCGAGCTCGGCTGTCCCACAAACACAGAAAGCAAGGATACTTCGTGAAACCTCTCTGTTCTAGCAGGAAACTTACCATTTTAAGATCCACACAAATGATCCAGTTATGCTCCTCATACTTCAGAAAATCAAAGACAATTTTTATGTCATTATAATCTTCTCGCAGATGAGTTGAATAACCAATTGGAACTGTTGCATAAACATTACTGCTGTGTAGGAGAACACATTTCAGACTCCGTTTAGAGCTGTCAAGAAATAGCCGCCATTCTGTTGGACTGTAAGTGGTAACACCTAGCTGGCTGAGAAGACTACTGATATGTCAGTAAACAAAGTGTTTGTCTTAGGAAAAAAGTCCACAATAATTTGTTCACGCTTCCTGAAATGGGATACTTTAGCTGACGTATGAAGTACATTCTTTTCTTGAAGCCTGGAGGCTAATAACTCAGCTGCTTTCTTTGATAGACCCAAATCTCTTACTAAGTCATTCAATTTGGGTTGGCTGAACTGCTGAGGGGTTAATGACAGCTTGGCATCAGAAGAAGACCCTTCAGATTCTACAACCATTTCCTCATGCATCTTATCAAAATACAGTTGATCACCATGTTCACTTTCTTCGTCCTTAGAAGAAATAAAACCATTAAAAACTGGAACCGGGAGTGTCTCAGAGTGTGGGCTAGGTCGTATAGCTGAAGGAATATTAGGATATGCGGTCATATCCCCTTTGTATGGATCAGACAGAAATAACAGTCACTGCTGTGGTCCTTAGGTTCACGCCAAACCATGAGAATACCAAAGAGCATTCCTTTGCATTTTCCTTTTGTCCAGTCACGAAACGTTTCCTCACAATTATGACACACAATATGAGGAGCCCAATTCTTGTCTTGATCGCCAAGGGGAACTTGAAAATAGGCAATATATGTACGTGTCACAAATAATGAAATATTGTGCCTTTGACGTTGAAGTGTGTAACAGCCACATATATAACAGAAGGTGTCAGGACTATTCTTACATTTATGCCTACTCGAAGAAGCCATGATTCAAACTTAAAATAAGAGGGTGTTTTTATCAGATATTTTTTTACATTTAGAAACAACTACAATTATGTAAAAGTGATGTTTGTAAAACATTAATTGTCTTGTGGTTATGTCCAATCCAAGAGTTGTGTTGCCCTTTAACTCTAATTTAAAAACCAATGCATGCCATTAACTGTAACAAAAAGAAATTAAAATTCATAAAAACTGGAGCATGCACCAAAGAACGGATTTCAGATTTGGAATCAGCGATGCAGAAATATATAGAAACAGTTCTAAAACCTCATGCAACAGAAAATGAAAAAAAATTTGTTCCCCAGTATTAACAAATTAAAATCAGGGATGTTCTCTTGACATAAGAGATAATATTACATAAACTAGGGGACAACTATTAAATTTATATCTGTTGCAAAAAGGTAGTAATTTCTTATTTTTAAATGTAGGCCTTGGGTGTTGTTGGAGTTATCTTCTTAAAGAATTAACCAGAAATGTAAGTTTTGTACAATTCACACTTTGTTTTGGAATTTAAGCATGTTGAATTCCATAAAGATAAAACCAAAAAGATGTCTTGGTGGACAAATACTGGTAGTACAAATACAGTGTAAACATGGTTAAGGAATCTCATTCCTCTCACTTTGCTACAATGACTTACATACACAGAGACCAAGCAAAAATCTAGGAAATGCCAAAGGCATTTTTACATCCTAGCTTTCATGGAAGTTATCAAGTGGGAATTTGATGAACAAATGTTATACCACACAGAGCACTGCTATGAATCAGAATTGAAACCTTTTCCTTAACCCTCTTTTTAAAGTCGGTCTTGTTCACCCCAAAGGATAGCTGAAGTCTTTGAGATTTGCAGACTCTTTCAAAAGTTCACATTAAATATTTCAAAGTAAATTTAGAATCTTTTCCTGTTGGTTGTTTAATTGCAGCCTGTGCATTTGCCTGTTGATATGTGGGTGTTTGGTACGCTGAATTAAAGGTGTTTGGATGTTGAAGAAAGCGCACAGGGTTGAAGTCGAACAGTCCTGATGAGAATCCCAGCCCTTTCTCATCTCGGCTCCGTAGCTCTGGCTGCAGTACTCAACCTCTCTGAAACTCCGTTTTCTCAGCTACAGACTGTGCTTCCTGACAGCCATGGGCTGGTCCTGCGCCTCTGAAACTGTCCTGCAGCCCCTACCAGCTTTCTGCCCCCTGCCCTGCCATGTGTTCGTGGCCACTGTCCTTTTGAAGCTTGATGTCTGTGTGCTCTGGTGGACATATTTGTAGGCATACATGATTATTATATTTATACCCACACATGACTTGTTAATTAAAATAGATTGTATTTCACACAATGACAAAACTTGTCACTAAATGGTGTAGTATGTATGTGAGCAGGATGAAGAACTCATTCATTGTTTTGTTCATTTGTTTGTTTTCTGAGAGAGTCAGGGAGAGAAAGACAGGAACATCAAGCTGCTCCTGCGTGTGCCCTGACTGGGGAATCGAACCGACAGCCTCCACACTCCGGGATGGTGCTCCAGCCAACCAAGCTAGCTGGCTGGGGCTTCATTTTTTTTTTAATTGATTTTTTTATTTTTATTTTAGAGAGTCAGAGAAGAGAGAAAGAGGGGGAGGGAAAGCATTCATTTGTTGTTCCACTCTGCTGTGCATTCACTGGTTGCTTCCCGTGTGTGCCCTGATCAGGAATCGAACCCGCAACCTTTCTCATTGTTTTTTGACAACTGAATGATATTCCCCTGTTGGAAATCATTGTGGAGTCCACATGCTTGTGAATATCTCTTTGCACACTAGTATTAATATTTCTATAGGATAAATTTCCACAAGTGGAACTCTGGGTCAGGGACATAGACACTGTTAATTTTATACGTAATGTCAGATTGTCCTCTAAAAAGGTTGTACCAGTTCACAATCTAAACATTTTCGCATACATAGCCAATCCTAAATAGTGTCATTCTGCTCATTTCTGCCCATCAGGCCCTTTATTGTGATGGCTTTATTCCTTTCTTTCTTTCCTGTCTGTCTTCTTTAATGAGATTGAATATCTTTCATGTTTTTTTCTTCTTGTAAATAGTTATAAAGAAAACAATAATAAATTTTAACAAATGGAAATTATAGAGGTTACGTTCTCTGCCTATGATGCAATGAAATCAGAAATCTAGCAATTAAAAGATAACCATAAATAATGATGCATTTTGTGGAAATGTTATGACCATATGGAAATTTTAAACCCTTTTCTAAATAATTTATTCTTCAAGTTAGTTTACTCTTGATTTAAGAGAAAACTACATATTATTTAAAGATTTAAAAAGTCTTTAAATTTAATATTATTCAAAGATTAACAAAAGGAAAAAAGTAGAAGTCAGTAAATTATCAAAACAATAATCCTCCCAAATGGAAATAAACTCCATGTCAGAAGTCAAAACAATAATCCTCCCAAAATGGAAATAAACTCCATGTCAGTTTTGGTGTTTTTTTAAGATTTTATTTATTCATTTTAGAGAGGGGAGAGAGAGAGACGGGGTGGTGGAGAGCAGGAAGCATCAACTCCCATATGTGCCTCGACCAGGCAAGTCCAGGGTTTTGACCCAGCGACCTTAGCGTTCCAGGTCGATGCTTTAGCTACTGTGCCACCACAGGTCAGGCCGTGTCAATTTTTTTTGTTTGTTTTTTTTTCATGTCAGTTTTTTAAAATAAATTATGTAGCTAGCCTAACCAGGTGGTGCTGCAATGGATAGAGTTTAGGACTGGGATGAGGAAGACCCAGGTTCGAGACCCCAAGGTCGCTGGCTTGAGCGCGGACTCATCTGGTTTAAGCAAAGCTCACCAGCCTGAGCCCAAGGTTGCTGGCTTGAGCAAGGGGTCACTCGCTCTGCTGTAGCCCCCCCTCCCCGTCAAGACACATATGAGAAAGCAATCAATGAACAACTAAGGTGCCGCACAAAGAATTGATGCTTCTCATCTGTCTTCCTTCCTGTCTGTCTGTCCCTATCTGCCCCTCTCTCTGTCTCTCTCTCTCTGTCAAAAAAGTAAATAAATTATATAGCTAAGCTGACAAACCTGACAGACATAAAGCTAAAACAAAAATAGACAACATTAAGAAAGAGAAAATCAGATTTTCTCAGGAAACAGATGATATTAAAATAATTATAAGGAATACCATATACAAAATTAAGCCAATACATTTTTAAATCTAAGTTAAATGTTTTCAAAGGAAATGTTATCATTAGCAAAATTGATTCAAAAAGAGGTTGAAACATGTACAGACTAATTGCCAAGACATGCTCATAAGATTATTAAAGGCACACTACCAAGGAAGGTCCACACACACATGGTTTTACATATAAATTCCTTTAAGGGACTGATTATTCTTATATTGCTCATATTATTTCAGAATATAGAAAAAGGTGGAAAGCTTGCATATCCCTAATATCAAAACACGAAAAATTTAAAAAAAAGAAAACTATGGATCAGTCTCACTTATGAATATTAGTTCATTTCCTAAATAAATATTAGCAAATAGAATCTAAGAGTCTATTAAAAGAATAATAAACCATGATTAGAATGATTTACTCTAAGAAGGCAAGGATGGTACAGTATTAGGAAATGTATTAATGTAATCAACATATATTTAATAGAATAAAAGAATGACCATATGGTCATTATTAATAAACATTTTTTAAAATCTTGGAAGCATTATCTATTTTGGGTGGTAACCAAATTTTAAAAGGAATAAAAGGGAACTTCCTAAACACATCGATATTGTTATTTTAAGCCATCTAAACATTTATTTGATGATTGTAATAAGTATCGCTGATTAAAGTACGGAAAATAAAAATAGTTCAACAAAATGATGGTAATCAGAAATCACAGCCTCTTTATAGAACAGCCTAAAATAATGCTATATTCAGATTAAAGTTTTCATCTCAGATGATGCTAGATTTATTTCAAACTGAGGAGAGAAAATAAGTGTGTGACTTCACAGTGTTTGTGTATGTCTATAACCCACTCAAGTGGAACTTTATGGACAGTTTGCACCTGCACGTTTGTTTACAGTGTATCAGAGAAGTAGGGAAGTAAGGGTCCTTCCAGCTAAAAACATTAGTAAAGCAGAAATCAGTGATAGCTAAAAACTAACACTCGGAATTGGACACTCTACTCAGCAAAAGTAGTAAGTACCTTCTCATTTGGGAATGGGTTAGTAATTAAATTTTGCCCGGTTATCTTCTAGGAATGATTGCCTTGAAATCGCTAATTTGCTATTTGCTAAACCACAATTATAATGTGCTCAGTATTGAAGTGGAAATTTACAGTCATAACAATGCATAAAATTGGGCCCATCTAGAACCAACCTTACTTTTTAGCAACTATGTTACAAGTTATGATTTTCAGGAGGCAGTGGTTTTTGGGAGGTAATGTCCTCAGAGATAGGCGGCATCACCCGGTAAGGAGAATTCCTACTTGTGGAGAGGAGAAAGCAAAACTTTCCAGCCTAGGACATTGTCAACAAAAGAATGGGGAGGGATTTAGGCAAGAGCTGGAGGATGTGCCTGCGTAATTGAACAGTGCTCAAACCTAGCCAAGGGTTAGGGTTACCAGAAGAGTATTTTTTTTTAAAGAACTCCAGGGCCCCCATCCATGGAGACCTAGTTCAGTGGTGAGATAAGGCCTGGACATCTGTTTTCCTAAAAGCGCCCCATTGATGATTCTGATGGCAGTCAGGGTTGAGACCCAGTGATGTGGTCTTGTGACTCAACTGTAAGGAATATGGAAGGACTGCTGGGAAGACAGGTTGGAGGCCAGTGATAACCGAGTAACAGTGTTTTGGTATTGTTTGTTCGGTTTCTTTCTTTTTTTCTTTTTAATTTCTATTATATCAGCACCGTCTCTCCCTTAGATATCAACCAGCTATAACATAAGCAAAACTTGACCCTTTGCATGAATTCAAAGCAAAATATGCTAAATGAGACAAAGAGGAAGAACCAGGCAAGAGTCTTATTAAATATTGCTATATTACCACCCCAAACTTAAAACAACCATTGGGTTATCACTCACAATTTTTTGTGTTGACTAGACTCAGCTGGGTAGTTCTGCTCCAAATGATGTTGGCAGGGGCCACAGTCATCTGGAGGATCAGTTTGTTTGAACGTTAGGATAGTCCGGTCAGATGGCTTTTAGTTGAGAACTCAGTTGAAGCTGTCGACCGGAACATCTTTGTGGGGTTCTCACTGCATGGCATCTGGGTTTCAAGAGGAACCGTCTCAAGAGAAAGCATTTAGAAAGGTTTAGGGGCCCAGTTGGTTAAAGGCGTCATCCCAAAACACAAGGTTGAGGGTTCGATTCCCGGTCAGGGCACACACAGGAAGCAACCAGTGAATGCACAACTGAGTGGAACAACAAATAAATGCTTCCCTTACCCTTCCCCTCTCCCCCTTCCTCTGTCTCTAAGAAATAAAAATCAATAAAATGTAAGCCCTGGCCAGTTGGTTGGAGCACTGTCCCGGAGCACGAAGGTTGCTGGTTCAATGTTCCTGTCTTCCTACTTCTCTCTCAAAAAAAAAAAAGAGAGAGAGAGAGAGAAGAGAAGAGAAAAGGAAAGAAAGATTCAGGACCAGAATTCCTGTGACTTGGTTTTGATAGCCTCAGACGTCACTTCCACCATCTAAGGCCAAGTCAGATTCCATGGAAGGTGAATTAGCCTTCAGGCCTTCTTGTGAGGAGCAATTGTTCACACAAGGAGAGAAGGAAATCGGTAGCACCCAGTTTTGGAGACTTACTACTGCAGCCTTCATGTGCCGAGTCCTCTACCATCAATATACAGAAAGCAGAATGTCAGGGAATTTAGATAGACATTGGTAAAAATGCAGTTAGATAAAACAATAAGTAAGGATAAAAGGAATCTGAGTAATATTTTTAAAAAGCTTCTGTCATAGATTTTTGTATTGCGTCCCTTCTCTGACAATACAGAATACATCTTCATTCCAGGTATTCATAAAATATCTGCTCCACCCTCCCTCAAAAACAGAAGCACTTGAACCCTTATGTACGCTTATAAATCTGAAGCCTTAAAGCTGTGCTTTCCTCACCTCTCAACCTGGCAGAAATAATTACAGCTGTGCTCCATCTATTATTATGTAGTGTCTGTATTAAGTGGGGTTCTTCCCATTTTGGAATCCCCTTCCTCTGGATGACTTTTTTGCACGTGGTGTAAACAATTGGATTACACACGTCTCTTAAGTTTTTCTTTCTTTTCATTTGTTTTCTGACAAGATCAGCACTGAAGGCGGCTTTATTTTAATTCCCCACAATCTCATGATAAGAGTAGTTTTGACTTATCCTGGGTGCTCTATAGGCTTCAGAGTCCCCATCCAGCAGCCACTGGGAGCATCTTCTAATGTCCCAGTAATGCTGGCCTGGAAATTGAGTGGTAGTCGTTGCCAATATACGTTTTCCATGCACTGTGTTTGTAAGCCCCTTAAGAAAAATGTAATAGTTTTAAGATACAGCTTTGGGTTTGTTTTGTCTTTCCTTTGCTTTGCTTTCTGAAACTCAGACATTTTACCCTCCTAGTAAGACCCAGAGTCGGAGGCAGGCACCCAGGCTGTGGTGATGATGTAATTTCCTGGCCTGTCAGCAGGGAGTCCTGGTTCCCTGTCACTTCTGTCTGGGTGTCCCCACGTGGTCTTCCGAAGCAAGCCCTGGTGTCCCAGCCCCGGGTAGGCGCTGACGCGGACAGACGCCCTACGGTAACATCCGGGTCCCTTTGCCTTGCAGGTCGTCACGCTGTGGTACCGAGCCCCGGAAGTCTTGCTGCAGTCCAGCTACGCCACCCCCGTGGACCTCTGGAGCGTTGGCTGCATATTTGCAGAAATGTTTCGTAGAAAGTAAGAAATACCTTTATTCACTCTGCTCTCTTGGAAAGAAACTTTCTGGGTCTTCACTAATTTAAGTGGCAGCGTGGCATGTCTGTTTCCAGAGGGTCACAGTGTCCAGTATCCAGGTCTCCTGGCTTCCAGGCCACCACAGCCTGGCCGACCCTGGCACCGCTGTCTCAGTCCTTATGGTGTCGTCGTGTCTGACTGTGACTTCCAGCTCTTAGGAACTCCGTTTGAAAAAGAACACTCCCCCATCCTTATAATTTATTTTGTTTTTGTTGGTGATAATAGGACATAGTGGACATGAAGCATATTATGGTATTTTTTTAGGGAAGAAGTACCCTCAAGGTGGCCTTTGTCCTCAGGAGGGGGACTAGGGCTGTTAAGTATAATGGAAATTTTGATGGTGAAAATAGTTGGAAAAAACAGAATGTTTACAGGCGAGGAAGATGTTAGTACTACTTCCAAATACTTTACATGCTTTCGTGTGGAGGAGAGAGAAGGCAGGAGAGTGAGCAAAACTAGGACCAAAGACATTAAAACTACAGGAATAAAGACTTTTCCTCAGAAGCAAGGGGAACCTAATGATTAGACAGTTATCTGAAGAAGAGGTCGGGATTCGTGAAAATAGTACATTCTTATCGGGTGTCCAAGAAGAGGCTGGAGCCCTGGGATGTTCCAGTGGCCTCATAAAGGAGTGTGGGAGTGGGTGGATGACCCTCAGGGGTTCCTCTGACTCTGGGAGTATGTGATTCGTTTGTTTGATTTTCAGGTCATAAGAAATAGCCAAACAATATGATGAAGATCTGCCAGGATACTAACCCATACCTGGGCACCAGGTTCAGCTAGCTCTGAATTAAACAGAGAACCTAATTATAATCTAATCTCTCCTTGTTGTTCTATTTTTACTTCCATGGGAAAATGTGAGTTTGGAAGCTGAGTATATTCCCACTGGACATGTTATATTCAAAACAAAGCTACATAGCTGCTCACAAAGAGAAGTGGTCAGGCATGGCTTGTTTATGTGTTAAAACCAAATATAGTTTTGTGCATATAATAATATTTGAAACCCATTTCTAGAACTAGGCAGTTTTTTCTGTAGCTCACAAGAAGGGATCATGGCCAGGAGATCAAAATACACATATCTTAAATGCAGGCCTACTGTGTGCCAAATACAGGACCGAACCTCTTCCCTTATGTTACTTTAAGTGATAAGTGAGGTGTTGTGGTGAATTTATTTGTCAAGCAGCTAAGAAAAAACAAAAAGTAGCAGGGGTATTATTCCAAAGGGACTCTTACGAGCGCTAGTTCAGTGTTTTCTACCAAGGAGGGAAATAGAAAAGTAATATTGAATTCAGCTGCAATGTTTGCCAAACAGCCTAAATCCAGGCATATTTCCTTTTATTGCACTTCACAGATGTTGCATTTTGTTTACAAACTGAAGGCAAGACCTTCCCACCAGCAAAAAGATTATGACTCGCTTTATTGACGGTACTCAGTTTATTGCAGTGAGTGGGCTGGAACTGAACCCGCAACATGGCGGACGTCTGCCATAAGTGGTTTTGGAAATATGGTCATTGGACCAGCAACATCAGCATCACTGGGGACCTTGTTGGGAACACAGTATTTCAGCCCCACCCCAGACCAACTGGGTTAGAAGCTCTTGGGCTGGGGCCCAGCAACCTGTGTGGTAACAGGCCCTCCAAAGGGCATTCTTGAGTTGTTCAGCTCTCGGCCTTCTGAAATTCTGATTCATACTGGGCTGAGACCACGCAGTCTTGTTTTTAAAATGCCTTATGTAATTCTTTTCCTCAGACAGTGTGGAAAACATTGGGTTAAAGGATTATGGTCTGAACAAGGAATAATTTACTGTCCATATGGCAGGGTGAGAGCTAAGGCTGTCGATATAGTTAATCCCAGGAATAACTTGGTGTAGCTGGGAGTTGACTAGAGAACTGTGTATTGGAATTACATTTATATGTCTAGAATTGTCCTCAAATGTAAAGATTGTGTCCTTCTTTTATGGCGGGAGTGTGATTAGTTATTTTTCAATAGTACAAGACTTGACCACTCATAATTGATGACAAAATCAACATTTTTCCAAAAGATGTGAAAACAAAGATAAAATATAAGATCTAGAGTGTTAAACATTCACTAGTGAAGAATATGCTGTACTTGTAAGGATAGGTAGTCACCCCTTATGTAAAAATTGGGACCCAAATTTTCATTTTATAGTATTAAAACATTTTCTCATTGAAGTGGAAATCTAGCTTGCAGAATCCTCTATAACCTGGAACATACATGAAACATTATTTGTACTGATTCGTCAAAACCTGTTTTCCATTTTTTACATTTTTTTCCTATGTGAAAATTCATTTTATGTTGCAATACAAAATTGACAGGATTGTATCTTCACCCCAGCATTGAGTCTGGGGGGGCTCAATGCTGGAGGCTCAGAGGAAGACCCTTTGATGACGGCAGCAACTGCCTGCTTCAGTTTGCTGGGAAATTAAGCTGTTCGGTAGGGACCCACTGACTCTTCACATGTGCTCAGAAGAGGAGCCTCGCACAAAGGAAGTAAACTGAGAAATAATTGCAGGTAGTGGGAAGCGGAATCAGAACCCAGGCCCTTGTGCCTTTAAAGCTGAAGGAGAATGAATCAGGACTACCACTCACCCTTCCTGGGGCAGATGCTTTGTCTCCTGGTTGGTTCCTGCCAGTTTGGCTGTGACCTTGAATATGGCCATGAGATCTGACCCTTGTTCCTGCTCAGTTCACGTTGGGCGTTTCCTGTGGTCACACCCAGATATCTGAATGCGCCTGCTTCTTCCTTACGCCAGATGTGTTCTTGGGTCCATCTCTCAGCGTGGTCTGGTTCTCACTTGACTCTTGATTCATTGTCGACCCACCTGTTGCTATGTCTAGAGGAAAAGTCATAAGTCATAGAATCTGAGAGCAGACTTCCCTAATTTTGTCATCTCTTCTAACACCTTTACGGTTTTATCCCATTCTTTTGACAGCTATACTTAGTTAATTTTTTTATTACCCTAACTCAACTTTTTATTTGGCCTCTTTAAACAAAAATACATAAAATCACAGATTTGATGAGCTATTTATCTAATACACACTAAAATATAACCATTAAAATTATTAAGAAATTTAGTCCATGTTCAACCCTTGAAATTAGTTCGTATCACCAATGGTACATGTCACATGTTGGAAACCCTGTAACAGATGCTTTTCATTTAGTCTACAAATAACTTATTGAGTGGTTACTATATGCAAGGCACTTCTCAAGATGAACTTAAGTCCTAGCGGCAAAGAGAGGCTTTGCATGCATGACTAGTTAGTTAACCAGAGCTGGCATAAAAGCTGTGAAGAAGTGTAGGGTTCCATGAATGAGTCTAATGAGAAGACCAATGAGGGAAACGAGATTTCTCAGTAGAAGGCTAGAAGACAGGATGATCATCCTTCAGGGTCACAGCCTAGTTGTTTGTATAAACTCTTTGAGCAGTAAGCATGTATGCATCAGCAAGGCTGCCCATACTCCATAAATAAGGGAGGAAAAAAGAAGCTAAGAGAGTTAACATCGGTCTATTATATGACAGACCCAGGGCAGGGCCCTTCCCTCTCATTAAACCCACGTTCTGAGAACTGTTATCCAGTTTCCAGATGATGAACTAGTAGAGCCTTTGCCAGGAGGATAAATAATGTGTCCATGGGCACAGAGCTCTGAAATGGCTGAACCCCCTCTAAGCCCAGGTCTGCCTGACTCTGTAACCTTTGAGTTTTACACTCTGCCATGTTTCTGCCCTTGCTGTTGTTTTACCTACTAAGCCATATTTTTTTTTCTGGAATGTTTTATAGATTATGACAAAGTAGCAGCAGTGATATTTCAGAGAGGTCAAGAAATAACCCACACATTAAATAGCTTTGATTTCTGGTCTCTTCTATATTGCAAAGGTTGACCAATTCTCTGATATTATTATGAGATGCATGCCTTCTATTCTATAATGGAATACCTAGGAAATATGAACTCAATAAAAAGAGTCTTAGGACAGATGGTTGACAAAGAGCCAGAGAGTTTAAATACCATCTGTCATTATTATCTGGGTTTAATAATTGCCCACACTGACCCACAGTAGCATTCTACAAAATGAGGAAGAGCTGGATATTTTATCTTCCTCCTTTTATTCTTTGTCCATGGGTAATACAATTTTACTCCACATTGAGCTATATTTTAATACTAAAAAACATTGCTACAAATTTGGTCAATAGAGAACGAGCCAACTTGAAGGATGGGATAGGATGGAATTGGATGTGATGGATGGATAGATGGACAGACAGGCAGATGGATGAGATAAATTGATTATTTTTTAACTTCATGGCAAATTAAATTAACAGTTGTTAATTCCACAGGTATCTTCTCAGTTTACCTTGTGATCCTGGTCAGAACTGTTGTCTGTGGTTTGAACATTATGGGGTTTTCCAGGGTACAGCAAAGTCATAAAAAGAAAATACACATTTAAAAAATAAAACATGCCAGTAATTCTTTGAATATGGAGATTGTGGTAAGCTGATAGCAATTCTTAGAAGTTCTACTGATCCCTCACTAAGAAATGCCAAATGACACCAGAAAGACTATAACAAATACAGTCACTGTTAGAAAGAAACAAGGCTTCATGGTTATATTACCCATGTGTGGTAGTGGCCTGTCTAGGCTCGTCATCATTGGTTTCTACGAATTAAACACCCAGTAATTAAGAAACTAACAGTAAAACTGTTCTCTGTGGCTCAGTGGTCTTTGAGCAAATGTCTTTAAAATGTCACCGAGTGCTTTGCCAACTTTCCCTTTGGTTACTGTGCTGCTATGTCCCCATATCTGAGTGCTCTCCTTAATGACATGAAGTAAATGAGGTCCTTAACTGGCTGGTCTGCACACCAGGGCACCAGAAAGCAAGCTCCAGCCTGTGAAAGGAGACCCGTCACGCAGGTTAGGTCAGAGCACACATGTGGACACCAGGGCACCCAGCTGGACCTTGAGACTTCTTATCTCTTCTTGCATATTTTCCTTGACTTCTCTCTCTCTCTCTCTCTCTCTCTCTCTCTCTCTCTCTCTTTCTCTCACCAAGCAAATGAGAAAAACTCTGAAGAAGCATTTTCTTGAGTAAGGATATACCCAAGATGGTACCCAGGTAAAGAACTGATCTTGGTTGAATAATACATACCAGGTCGTTCTAAGTAAGAACAAATGAATACCTTTTAATGTAATCAACATTGGTTTTTCTTCTTCTTAATGTGTATGTTAGTTTAACATGAATTTGAAAAAGACACTTGTACACTGAGAGGCCGCCATCAGGCCTGGCATCTCCCAGTTGGGGCAGGTCTGCAGCCCTCCAGCCCCCCACCGAGTGCCCCTCTGCCCTCCGGCCCCCCCGCCCAGCGCCCCTCCTCCCTCCGGCCCCCGCCCAGCGCCCCTCCACCCTGCAGCCCCCCTCCCAGCGCCCCTCCGCCCTCCGGCCCCCCCGCCCAGCGCCCCTCCGCCCTGCCCCCCGCCCAGCGCCCGCCCCCCGCCCAGCGCCCCTCCTCCCTCCGGCCCCCCCGCCCAGCGCCCCTCCGCCCTCCAGCCCCCCCGCCCCCCGCCCAGCGCCCCTCCGCCCTCCGGCCCCCCCGCCCAGCGCCCTCCGCCCTGCAGCCCCCCTCCCAGTGCCCCTCCTCCCTCCGGCCCCCGCCCATCGCCCCTCCACCCTCCGGCCCCCCCCGCCCCGTGCCCCTCCAGTCTAGCACCCTGGGTCTCCCTGTTGGGGCAGGTCTGCAGCCCTCCAGCCCCCTGCCCAGTGCCCCTCCACCCTCCAGCCCCCCACCCAGTGCCCCTCCGGCCCCCCGCCCAGTGCCCCTCCAGTCTAGCACCTTGGGTCTGCCTGTTTCATGGTCTTCTCTGTAAGCTCGATTTTATCCTTTTTGTACTTTTTCTACCATTCTTCTATCATGTCTTTCCCCACAACTTCCTGAGTCATTGCTTCCCTTTTACTACAATCACTGGTCCGTGGCTGCTTCCCAAGGTCCTAGTCCTGTTCTGAGAAACCGCCTTCTCCCCTCTCTCACTCCCAGCTGTAATCCCTTCCACTCGGCTGCTTGGAATCCCAGCTTTGTGACTCAGGTTGCCATCCTTCCGAACTTCTCCTCACAGTCTCCTTCTTAAAGGTAACAAAAACCAGGTCTTTTACCCTCAATGCTCTGTCCCGAGAGAAGGGAGCTGGGATGCTCTAAGCCATCTGGGCTGTCTGCAGCCTGGGGCGTTATTCTGCCAAAGCCTCTCAACATCGTTTTGCCATCCTCTCACACTCCCTCTCTCCCCAGTTTTAGTTTCATCTCCTGTCCCATTGGCAACCAGTGATATTTTTTTCTTTTTTATTGAATTTGTTGGGATGACACTGGCTAACAGAATTATACAGGTTTCAGCTGCACAATCCACAACACATCATCTGCACACAGTCCTCTGTGTGTTCCTCACCCCAGTCGAGTCTCCATCCATCACCATAAATCCTCCTCTACCCTCCTCCGCCTCCCTCCACCTTCATCACCCACCTCAGCTCTCACCACACTGTTGTTCGTGTGCATGGGTTTTTTATTTCTCTTTCGTTTCTTTTTTGCTCAGTTCCTCCATTCTCCCCATCTTGCACCCCCCCACACACACACACAGCCGTGAGCCTACTCTCTGTCTATGAGTCTGTCTCTGTTTTGCTTGTTAGTTCATTTTGCAGACCAGTTTTTTTTAACCGTAGAACTACTCTAGGGTTAGAAGAAATGTTCCCTATGCTTTGCAGGAGCGAGGAGACAGCAGTGTGCGGGTCCTGAGTGACTCAGCTTGTATTCTGCTCTTCCTGTCCCCCAGCCAGTACTTAAGCATTCAGTGACCTTCTGATGAACTCATGCCCTCTGCTCACTTCTCAGGGGCATTGCATCTTAGAGGTCATTGTCATCCAAATGCTCCACCATTAAAAAAGAAAGCTCTGCTTACAGACAGAAATAGGAGCAGCGAGGGCATACCTGTTCAGCATTGCTATGAGGGCCTTTGGTGGGCTCGTTGTCCCCCCTTCTGGCTCCCCTCCCTTCATGTCAGACCCAGTCCCGTGCCACGGTTCCCTCCCCGTCCATCCCCACAGTCCTTACGCCCCAGTCTCTGCCCACATGCCCACGCCAACATTTAGACTCCTCTCCATTTAACTGAGGTGAGTGAGGCTATCCAAAGTGAGCCCCTCTGTGCTTCTTTCAACTAAAAAAATCTCTTATCTTCACCCTCTCTCTTCCCTCTCTCCTGTTTCTGAGAACGATGCCTTCTCCCTCCTACCCAGGCTGATCCCTCGACCTGTGTCCTCGGTCCTGCCCTGCTTCTGGATTCTCCCCTCACCCATCACCTCCATCGGATTTGCCTCTTCGGAATCTCCCCGTGTCGTAGCTCTCATCTCTCCGTCCTGGAAGAGACCTCACTCCCCTTCTAACCCTCCGTCTCTCTCCTTCCATGGCCAGACTTCTCACAGGAGCAGGGCCTCTCCATACAGCCTCCACCTCTTCACCATTTGTTCGTTCCTTAAATCCTTCTAGTGATACAAACAGTGCATAATATTTATTGGGCACTTGCTATGAGCTAAGCACTGTATTCAGTGCCTTAAAATATATCATTTCATTTAAATCTTAGCATAACTTTGGAGAATACTGTTTTCCCCCGTTTTACAGGTAGGAACACTGAGGCCTGGAGAGGCTAAGTAGTGCAGAGTACCACCGCCAGTGAGTGACAAGGAGAGGCTCTGAAGCCAGCCTGTCTGACTGCACAGTCGCCATGGCACTCAGCTGCTGCCTGAGCGGTTGATTGGGTCTGTCTCTCCATTCTCATCTCACTTGGTGTTTGAGCTTTGTGGCCCCATTCCGTGGCACCCTCCCTGCCCTTGCTTGTGGGCGAAGAGCACAGTCCCGGGTGCCTCTGCCCGTTCCTTTACGATCTCTTCCTCATCTCCCTTCCTCCAGACCTCCCTTCTTCCAGGTGTTCCCAAAGAGTTCTGTCTAGATAAGATGCAGGTTACTCTCAGGTGGGTTCCAGAGCCACAGGTCAGTTAGTTCCCTGATGGACTGACTCCGTATGGGCCACCTCACAGGCCACTTCCCTTCACCAGACCCTCACACCCACTCTTCCCAATGCCTTCTCTGTTCCTATTAACGGGACCCGCATGCCCAGTTACCTGGCCGGGTCCTTGGACTCGCCTCGGTTCCCCTCCATCCTTCTCCTGTATCAGGTCCTGTGGATTCTGTCTCAGATCTTGTCACTACTTCCATCGCCCCAATTTGTCAATCACAAAAGAGCAGTAGCCCAGCAGCCTGTTATTCTGTTTCCTGTCCCTTCCTTGACTTAGAATAAATTAGTCTTCCTAGTGTCACCCCTTGTTAAAAACGTGTAAAAACTGGTGTAGGGCCCTTGGCCCTCCAGACCTTCTAAAGAAGCCTGTTCATTCTGGTCTCTGAGATGTTAGCGAAAGTGACCTACCAGTTGGACCCAAATTAAGCCTCGATGTTTTCCTCCTTAGAACCCGTGCACTTCTCTCATCCTGGGTGCCTACCTGCCCTTTCCTCTTTGAAAGCTAAATGTGGAAACTGCCCCTTCAGGGCCGAGACCGGCCACCCCTGCCCCGCTCCAACCTCAGCGGCTCCTCTGTGCTTTTCTCAGCCCCGTTCCTTCCAGGTACTCGGGGCCCCTGCAGCGATGATGGGATGCAGTGTTCTTTCTTAGGAACCAGACCCCCAGTCTGTGTGCCGGCCCTGCCTCGGCCGTCTCTGTGACCAAAGGCACGCCACCGACCTCTGGAGCTTAGTGTCTTCCTCTATAGGATGGAGAAGCCGGGACAGGACACCACGTCTGAGGCATCCACACAGCCTCACAGAGCCTGCGGGTACCCCCTCTTGGCAGTCCCGAGTTCCCCACCCTTCAGGCACTGTCCCCAGCTTCATCCTGGGCGGCTTGGGCTCATCTTTAATATATGGGGGATTTAAAAGGGTTTTTAAAACATAGGAGTGAATAATGTCCAAGATTCACACTAACACTGGTCTCCTTTGCTTCTGGGTCATTTCTGGAACTGTTACCAGGCCTGGCACACACTTTTTGATAGAGCATATTACTGCTTTCACTTACGTGGGGAGTCTAATGAGCAAAATAAACAAACAAAATAGAAACCAACTCGTAGACACAGAGAACAGAGTGACAGCTATTAGAGGGGAGGTGGGTTGGGAGGCTGGGTGGGGAAGGTGCAGGGATTAAGGAAAGAAAGCTCATAGACACAGACAACAGCACGGTTATTACCAGAGGAAAATGGCCTTGGGAGAGAGAGACGAGGACAAAGGGGAATAAATGGTGGACAGAAGGAGACTGGACTCTTGGTGGTGAACACCCAGGACAATATACAGACAATGTAGTATAGAATTGTACACCTGAAACCTATATAATTTTATTAACAAATGTCACCCCAATAAGTTCAATAAAAATTTTTAAAAGATAGAGGACAACAATACAATTGGCGTGAGTGTACGTGTGCATGTGTGCACTGCGTCCCTCTCCACCCTGCCAGTCCTTTTTTAAAACATTTAACTATATAGATATTCCATGCAGTTTTAATATATCTTATCACAGTATATTCAAAATACTGTTATATCAATATACAATGAGTATAAAAATATGAATGAATGAAGTACAGTATCTTACATTTTTTTGTACTAAGTCCTCGAACTCCAGTGTGAATTTTACCCTTACAGCCCATCTCGCTTAGAAGTAGCCACAGGGACCTTGCTGGACAGCGTGGTTCTACACCCTCAAATGAAAGGATGAATTAAAGAAAGTCCAGGCAACTTGCCACTTATTGGGAAAGGGAGAGAAAATGAGTCTCAGTGCCCTTCTCGCCTCGGCTCACTGGTGTCTCAGTCCCCGTCTCTCCTACGTTGTCGTCTTTTCTAGTTTAGGTAGGGTCCTTGTCTGTTAAACCAAGAGAGCCAGCGTGGAGGCAGCTGCTTGCCCTTTGTCCCCTACTTAGTGGCACTTGGGCACCAAACGGCGAGTGTGTCGCTGGCAGATCTTCCCCAGTCTGTGCTCTTTAAGAGGCGCTTGCGCCTGGGAGGCACAGCGCCTGTGCCATCACTCCACGTGCCACTTTCAGAAGCAGGAATTGATGAAGAAAGGGGCAGGTCAGGAGATCTAGATGCCAGATAGCTTTATTATTTTTTTTAATGGTTTTTACCACAAAGTGAAATAGACTGGTTGCAAAAATGTCAAATAATACAGAAGTATAAAAAGTGAATATTGTTTTTGCTGTTCTCCCATCCAAAATCCACTTTCCAAAGATTACCCCCTGGAGATAATTCCAGATCTTCTTAATTGCAAATTTAAAAGTGTGTGTTTTTATAAGTACATGTTTATATACCCACAAACTCACATCTGTAAATTTCTCTCACAAGGATGGGCTTATACTAGACCCCCATACTCTTCTGTACATTGCCTTATTCACTTTATTATGTCAGTTCGTACACACTTATCTTATTTTTAAACTGGTGAATAATTGTCCATTTATTTCATAATTTAATTTCCTGTTGATAGACATTTAGCGGTTGTTTGTTTGTGGTCTTATTATAACCAGTGCTGCAGTAAAATCCTGGTGCTTATTTGTGGAACATTTGTCCAAGTATTTCTGTATGGTGAATTCCAGAAGTGAAATTACAGGGTCAGATAACACACATATTGAAAATTCTGCTTAGCTAAACCAAACTGCCCTCCAAAGAGCTTCAAGGAAACTTTTTTAAAATGTATTTATTGATTTTAGTGAGAGAAAGAGAGAGAGGAAGGCAGAGAGAGAGAGAGAAACATTGATTTGCTGCTCCACTTAGTTGTGCATTCATTGGTTGCTTCTTGTATGTGCCCTGAGTGGGGATCAAACCCACAACCAACTGAGCCACCTAGCAAGGGCAAGTAAACTTTGTTTTTAGCTTAAGGTGGGACATATGGTTGACATTCTCAAAGATTAAAGGTTGTCAAGAGTAGAACAAGAGGAGGACTCATGTAAGCCTTGGCCACCCCTTTACCCCTATTTAAAAATAATATCAGGAGGAAAATGTAAATGAACATGCAGTTTTATAAAAGCTGTTGTTAAGCTTGATTTGAAGCAGCTTTCAACTGTAAAACTCTCTGTGGGTTTCCTTTTTATCAATTGTGTAGCAATAGGGACGGAATCAACCTCATTTTGTCAGTTAAAAATTATCTTGAGAGAAGTTCCAAACAGTTTTTCAGGCTAGTTTTTTTACAGTGCACAGAGAGCAGGAAGATCGTTCCGCAGAGTTTCAGAGTGCCTAGACTTCTAAGTAATGTGCTTTGAGTTCTGGTCTTCCTTCCCGGCAGGACATGGAGCGTGGGCCCGCTCTTCCTTCTAAGTCATATTCGTCACCAGACCTCATGCATCTTTGCTTCAGATTTTCCTTCTGGGTCTGTTGATTGAACTAACTCTGGAAGCCCTTACATTAGCCTTTTCCTCTAAATAGGAAAAGAATCGGACTAATAGTCTCGGTTCTACCAAGGCCATAACGTCTCAGGGCTTTCTGGTCTCATACGTCAACCATTGATGTAGATAAAAAATACTTAGTTTGAGGCAAAAAGCCACTTTTTATTATAAAGCACTAGCAGAATAAGTAACTTTTATATATATATTGAAAGCTGTTTCTTACGAGTCTAATCCTTAGTTGGTGGCAGACTTCTCGTCATTGTCCCTTGGCTCTCATGAACAAGAGGTGGTTCCCAGCCTCACAAAATAAGAAGTTCCAGTTTCATATAAAATAATTTTAGCTGGAGCTGGAACCTCTGGCCTGAGTCGAGTCTGGCCTTGGTAACTCCTTCGAAGTATGATGTTACATTACATGTGTTGCCTTATAAAATTATGTAAATTTACTAGACCAGGAAATAAATGTAATGAACATTATAAGATATTTCAGGTAAATATGAATTTATGGATTTTTTATATACCTAATAATTTTCCACAGAAGAGCCCTAAGGTGCTTATTTAATTACAACAAATGGTAAAATGTGACAAAAGATTCTCCTTGATCTTGTCCTAATAGGATAAGCTGTAGTGACAATCTGTTGGCAACTCCCCGTGGCCACTGCTGCGGGGTGGTCTGTGTCTGTCCGAGACCCGTGCCCCATTGCTTTGTGGGGAGTTCCAGCCTCCCATCTGGCCTCCCACGGTGGCCAGAGCAGCTGCAGTCTGATAAGACCCAGGACTTGACTTAAATGAAAGGAACTGGGGTTTTTCTTACAAAACTAAAAGATATTACCCAGTGTTCTTTTTCCCCCTCCCTTTATCTCCTTTTCTCTTCTACCCTTTCTCCAAGCTGCTGTTCTCTTTTGTACCTCTTACCCTTTCTGTCCACTCTGCCTCTGTCATTCTAACCCATCCCTTCTTGCCAGTTTAACCATGGGAAATACGGAGCATCCCACATGGCCTCCTGCATATACCTTCTCTGATAATACGTGTCTTCTTCTCTGATAATGCATGGTAGTTAGGGGCTTCTCATTTATTGTCCAGTTTGCTGGCTACATTCAATGTGCAAGTATTAGAATATACTCAGAATAGGCTTAAAGAGCCATTGGCAGCTTAGGGGTATGTGTGTGCCCGGGCACGCACATCCACACTCATGCACTTTTATAAAACCAGGGATATAGTAAATATATTTCTGAATCTTATTCTTGTTTTCTTACACACATTTTGCAAAGTCTTACTATGGAGAAAGAAAGGTATGACAGACAACTATAAGCGTGTGGGGCTATATTTACTTGCAAATTGAAATATTTGAAAGAACAGGTTCCCATTGGAATCTGGATTTCACGATAAGCTGAACTGGATACTACCAGCTCTTCTCTTATCACTGGAACAGTTAGAGTTTGCTGACATTCTTAATCCAAAACCTGTGAGAAGATCCAAAACTTTGGAAGTCAGGCATCAGGAGCCTGCCAAATGTGTTTGTGCTGTGTTGCCCAGTCATTTAATTGGTAATAATTTGATGTACAAATATATATTCAGAAGTAATTTGAAGCCAATTGCTGTGTTTTTGTTCATTTTTTTTTTTTGCTGGTCAGAGTCATACTGAATTCTCCAGGTACCAGCATGCAGTAAAATTAATTTCAAAGGCACTCAGTTAAGTGGTATACAACCCAAATTAAAAATGGCAAAATTATTTGGAAGAATTCCCATTTTTCCAGAACTAGATTTCAAAACCCATTTGGTGACTCAGGTTTGTTATTATATGTACCTGGCAGTAGTTAAATAGCTCTTTCCCCTCCCTCATCACCTTGTTTCAGAAACACAAGTTTAATGTCAATTCAAAAAATAGGCAGCTGTTCCCAACACTTTTCTTATCAATATCTCCATAGTATTGTTAACTCCCCTCTGCCATCAGAATCATATCTCTCTTGCTGGTTGGAGTACAGATACCAGAAAAACGTACACAGTGAGATCAGGAGACAATATTAAGAACTTCTCACAGACTGCTGAGGAAAAGAATAAAACAGTAAGAAAATGACAAATATGAAAGATAGAGAGTAGAAATCTGACCTAAGAAATTGATGGTCTTGTCTTAATACTCAGTAATCAAAAACAAAAGTAATGTTCTTAAACTGAGACAAGATGAGTATGTGAATTAAAAGGTTTTACAGGCCCTGGCCGGTTGGCTCAGTGGTAGAGCGTTGGCCTGGTGTGCAGGAGTCCCGGGTTCGATACCTGGAAATGAAGGAAAATCAGGCTGCCCTCAGACTTCTCTTATACTTAACTAAATCCACAGGAAAATAGAGACTTATCAGTAGCTTGTAAGGGGAAGGCTGTGACCCAGAACTTTGTTCTCATGTGAGTTGTCCTACATGTGCGAAGGCAATAGAAAGGTTCATCTGTGCAAGGATTCAATTATTGTTTTGTTTGTTGGTTGGTTTGTTAATTACCAGTCGAATTGGACATTCTTGAGCTGACTAGACTGGTATATCAAAATTAGCACATCAGGAATGGTACGCCCCAGTGTGAAAGGACTAGTAGGACTCTTGGAGGAATTGTCTATAGATGCAACACCCAACTCGTCACAAAATTCTGAAGAGAACTGTGACGTCAGAAGACTTCCCCTGTTTGTATTGGCCATACTAATGACCCTATAAGAATGTAGTTGGTATAGGCCCTGGCCGGTTGGCTCAGTGGTAGAGCGTCAGCCTGGCGTGCAGAAGTCCCGGGTTCAATTCCCGGCCAGGGCACACAGGAGAAGCGCCCATCTGCTTCTCCACCCCTCCCCCTCTCCTTCCTCTCTGTCTCTCTCTTCCCCTCCCGCAGCCGAGGCTCCATTGGAGCAAAGATGGCCAGGGCGCTGGGGATAGCTCCTTGGCCTCTGCCCCAGGAGCTAGAGTGGCTCTGGTCGCAGCACTGCAACTCCCCGGAGGGGCAGAGCATTGCCCCCTGGTGGGCGTGCCTGGTGGATCCCGGTTGGGCGCATGCAGGAGTCTGTCTGACTGTCTCTCCCCGTTTCTAGCTTCAGAAAAATACAAAAAAAAAAGAATGTAGTTGGGTTAGTATATTTTTCACAACGGCATCTGGATGAAGCTTAAAGCAAATAATTTCATCATGAATTAATAGTCCTTATTATAAGAATAGCCCTATAATTGGTCTTCAGAAATTCCCCTGAAAAAGCTTCAGGCAGAGTGTACCATCAGATTTAAAAGTCTAATTAACTATGACTAAAATTATGTTTCATTTTAACTCACCTGTGGCTAGAAAGAAATGGTCTCTAAAGACCTTAAAAAATATAAAGAGAAGAGTAGGTTAGTGTGAAAAACTAAAGATAAAATGGAGAGGGAGATAAATGGAATTAGAAATAACTATAAAGACATAAAGTAGAGCAGCCAAGTCACAATCCTTAGGAGGCACACAGTGCAGAATTGCACATAGGAGAACGGAGAATGATGCAGAGAGCAGACTGGGCTAAACTTGCAGGTGGGCGATTTGTTCCTTCAGGTAGTATCACTTCTGGCATTTTCCCATTTTACTTTAATGCTGAATTTCTCTGTGTAAAGATTATATTGACACCAAAAGTGAAGTTAAAATGTTCAACATTGGTAGAATTGCTTAATAAACAGCAGTGTATTGATACAATTTATGAAGAGTATTGAAGTATGAGCATGTGTGTGCTATAGTATTCCTCCCTAGAAGAAGTGCTAACTCTCATAGTATTCGTGCTACAGGATGTCTTAGTGTTGCTCATATTACTGTACCCCTTACCCACGGTTAGAATATTGACATACTTCCATACCCATTGGTAAAAAAGCCACTGCCCAGATACTTCAGCTCCCTAGAGTCCCCTGCCTCTCTCCCAAGATCTCCAGAGCCTCCTTGGGATCCAACTAAAGGGTTACAAGCCGGAATACCAAGAATTCTGCTCCTGCCCGAGTTCGAAAAAAATTTTAATACTATCTCAGGCTATAGAGATCATTCCTAGGAATACGTATTTGCAGTAATTCCTTTAAGTCCCCTGAAGTCATTCTGTATTTCTTTTGGTCATTTCTTCCATTTGAAGAATTGCTGATCTAGGGCAATTCATTGTGCTTTTTATATCAAAGACCTTTCACTAGTCCCTGACTAGCTGCTGACCTTTACAATGTTTCCTGGACCTAAACGCTCTGGGAACAGGTAACGCTTGGAATTAAACATCAAGCTATGAAATTCTTTCTTTGTTTTGTTTGTTTTATTAAATTAATTTTTCTTGAGACATGGTTAGCATTATTATTCACCCCTGTTAGACATCATGGCACAGAAGTGTTCACCAAAAGTTGTACCTAGAAAGGACCCTAAATATGTCTGTACCCTAATCCCTATGAATTTCTTTCATTATAATGACAAAAGGGACTTTGCAGATGTAATTAAATTTATGAACCTTAAATGGGGAGGTTATTCTGGATTAGCATGGTGGACCTAATCTAATCACATGAGCCCCGTAGAAGAGAGTCCTTACTCAGGCTAGAGGCAGAAGAGAAGTCAGAGAAAGTCCAGATGTGAGGATCCGGCCTACTGTTGCTGCCTTAAGAACTAGAGAGAGTCCTCCAGGAGCAAAGACCAGCACCTGCCTACAGCTAGCAGGAAGACCGGGACCAGAGCCTAACATCCACATGGAACTTAATTTGGCCAACAACATGAGTGAGATGGGACGTTAGTCATCCCCAGAACCTCCAGAATGAATTGCAGCCCTTGATTTCAGCTTTGTGAGACTCAAAACAAGAAAACCCGCTGAGCTAAGCCTAAACTGTTGATCCACAGAACTGTGAGATGAATCATGAGTGTTGTTTTAAGCCCCTAAATTTGTGGTAATTTATTACAGGAGCAGTAGAAAATTAACACACCAACTTATCAAATAATGGTAACATGACCAAAAAATAAAAATCCGGTAGGACACAGTGGAACTACAGTAAACACTGCATAGTACACAATTCAGAATGGCTTTTGAGGTGCTCACTGGCTAAGAATGTCGTGCCTTGAGGAGCACCAGTTCCATAGGCTGAAAGGACCCGGTGGGATCCTGCACTTGGTGCTTGACTAAGAGTTTACAAAAGATTGAGTGTTTGTGGGGGAAACACAAATATGTATGTACATATGTATCATCTTTTTGTAAGAAAAATACTTTGGAGGTGAACCATTAACTAAATGGCCTTGTGATGAAAAGAGGGTGTGTTTATTTGGTAGTTTCTTGTTTGTTTGCTGAAAGGTTCATGTTGTATACAGTAACAAATGGGTAAAAAAAAAAAAAGAAGAAATTATGCAAAGGGGAGATTGTTTTGACAATGCGTACATGCTGTCCCGTTTCTACTTTATTTCTTTCAGTACAACTGTAAAACTTTGACAACTTTTTAGGATGTGTTAGCACAAGTTCTGGGTGGTTTTATGTCCCTAAATTCTGAAGGCTACTTGCATAAGGCATCAACCCAACTGGAAAGTACAGCAAGTTGCTTTGTGATACGAAGTGACACTGGTTATATGGAAGTTTGCTACTCTGTGCTGTAATTCCAAAGGTAGCAGAGCATAAGGAGTGCCACCCTGGAGCCATCCTGCCTGGGTTTAAATCCCAGTTTTTTCACTTTCTAGCTGTGTAGTTTTGGACCAGTTCCTAAACCTCCCTGTGCATCAGTTTTCCTCTCTGTGAAAACAGATAATGAGTACATCTTTCTTAGTTTATTGCGAGAATTTAATGTAAAGTGCTTCAAATAGCACCTACTTCTTCAATTGGCAGCAATAAATAAATGTTAGCTATGATTGTTAAGCTTTCCTGAATGGGGGCTTTCTGACTTCTTGGTCCCAGGAAACAGTTGATCCCATGGTCTCCCCAAGCAGAGATGACATACCTTTCTTTTCCCAGCTAGGCAAACCAGGAAATCCTTTTGGTCCCTGTCTACTGTTGTTTTTCACTTCAAACTAGTAAGTCTTTATAGATAAAGTTGGTGTTATAATGGTACATACTTTTTCACATATATCTTCATTTTTAATACCTTAAAAGAACATTTCTCTATTTGGTGATTTATGGAAGGATGTTATGAGATAATAAGCATTCAGTGAAATGGCAGTATAGCACTAAAATAATTTGAGAAATGCTGGGTTAAACAAAGGTTTCCTTTCTCAGGACTTATCAGAGCCCTTATTAATATCAATTTTGAAATTTCAAGGCTATATAGTACATTGCTCCCCAAACCGCAGAATATTTTTTTCAAAATACGCCTATTCAGATTTCTTGGAAGTGTTCTGCACATCCAGTTTGGGAAACAAGTGCCCTAAAATATGAGCATATTTTACCAAGATGACTTCACATTTATGTGTCTGGGTTTTTATGAATTATAGCTTGTTCTAGAGGAAATTTTATAGTTATAGATCCTAAATATCTAAATGAGACTTAGCTAAAGCAATGAAGAGACTAATTCTTATTTTAAAGATTAAAAATGGTCCTGCTGATTTGATAGACTTCATCCTTGTATCCCTCTTGGGTTTTGTCTTTATAAACTAAAAAGTTTTCACTCTTCCGTGTATCAGTTGACTGATACTGAGAACTGTGAAAGATCTGAGATTTTACTCTCTTTGTAAGCTAACAAATTGGCCTGCCACAGTTTCATGGATACAGACAGAAGACACAAGACTCCTGGGTTAGAGACAAAAGCTAGAGCGTCAGTATTCGCTCCTGTTCCCAGATCTGCAGTTCCCATAGGGAAATGAGAAGAGGGCCGTGTGACACCTATCCATACAACAGGTGTGTTACAGAAAACAAGCTTAGGGAGCCTGCCTCTTCTGTAATGAGCAGTATGTCTGCCTGACTTTTGCACTAGCAGGAGACACTATTATGTTGAAGAGTAAACCAGCATGCCTGACTCTAGGGAGATACTGTTTCTATCACCCAAGGCTGTTCACTTGAAAATCTAGTCCAGGAGAAAAACAGTCAATGCCTCTACTCACATGTACAAAAACACAAGGTACCCATGCAAAAGCTGTCCCCTGTATCCTTCAATCACTACTTCCTCTGGGTTCATCATGCACATACCAAGGTCTGTAGCCAGACCTACAGTATTCAGATGAATATAATTTAATAGTTTTATGTCTTGTGGAGTTGAACATCAATTCCACAGAGGCAGGGACATTTGCTTTATTTACTTGGGTATCCTAAGGGCATAGTCTGACACATAGTCTGCATTCAATAAATATTTGTTGAATGAGCAAATGAATTTCCTATGTCCCTTTTTTTTTGTGTGTGTGTGTGTGTGTGTGGTTTATTTTCACATTTATTGTTTTTAACCAGCCAAGAACTTTTCAGTTTTTAAAAGCCTTATTATAAACTATACAACAGAGGAGAGTGAAATTTTGTTCAACTAAATATCGCTTACATGCCATTATCCCCAAGAGTTCATTCAAACATTATCATCCATTTCTTTTTGTTTTTGTTTTAATTAAGTATTGATTTGGTAGAGAAAATGGTATAACATATATATGTTATAATTAAATGAGAATTAATACCTGTGTACCCAACATCCAATTTAGTGCTACCAGTACTTTTTTCCCTTTTTTATTAATTTTAATGGGGTGACATTAATAAATCAGGGTACATATGTTCAGAGAAAACATCTCCAGGTTATTTTGACATTTAATTATGTTGCATACCCATCACCCAAAGTCAGATTGTCTTCTGTCACCTTCTATCTGGTTTTCTTTGTGCCCTTCCCCTCACCCCACTCCCTCCCTTTCCTCCCCACCCCAACCACCACACTCTTTTCCATGTCTCTTAGTCTCATCTTTATGTCCCACCTATGTATGGAATCATGCAGTTCTCAGTTTCTTCTGATTTACTTATTTCACTCAGTATAATGTTATCAAGGTCCATCCATTTTTTTGTAAATGATCCGATGTCATCATTTCTTATGACTGAGTAGTATTCCATAGTATATATATACCACATCTTCTTTATCCATTCACCTATTGAAGGGCTTTTTGGTTGTTTCCATGTCTTGGCCACTGTGAACAATGCTGCAATGAACATGGGGCTGCATGTGTCTTTACGTACCAATGTTTTTGAGTTTTGAGGGTATATATGCAGTAGAGGGATTGCTGGGTCATAAGGTAGTTCTATTTTTAGTTTTTTGAGGTACCACCATACTTTCTTCCATAATGGTTCTACTACTTGACATTCCCACCAACAGTGGATGAGGGTTCCCTTTTCTCCACAGCCTCTCCAACACTTGTTATTACCTGTCTTGTTGATAATAGCTAATCTAACAGGTATGAGGTGGTATCTCATTGTAGTTTTGATTTGCATTTCTCTAACAGCTAATGAAGATGAATATCTTTTCATATATCTGTTGGCCATTTGTATTTCTTCCTGGGAGAAGTGTCTGTTCATGTCCTCTTCCCATTTTTTTATTAGATTGTTTGTTTGTTTATTGTTGAGTTTTATGAGTTCTTTGTATATTTTGGATATAAGGCCCTTATCTGAGCTGTTGTTTGAAAATATCATTTCCCATTTAGTTGGCTGTCTGTTTTGTTGTCAGTTTCTTTTGCTGAGCAAAAACTTCTTAGTCTGATGTAGTCCCATTCATTTATCTTTGCCTTCACTTCCCTTGCCTTTGAAGTCAAATTCATAAAATGCTCTTTATAACCAAGGTCTATGAGTTTAGTACCTATGTTTTCTTCTATGTACTTTATTGTTTCAGGTCTTATATTTAGGTCTTTGATCCATTTTGAATTAATTTTAGTATAAGGGGACAAGCTGTAGTCGAGTTTCATTCTTTTGCATGTGGTTTTCCAGTTTTCCCAGCACCATTTGTTGAAGAGGCTTTCTTTTCTCCATTGTGTGTTGTTGGCCCCTTTATCGAAAAATTTTTGACCGTATATTGTGGTTTTATTTCTGGGCTTTCTATTCTGTTCCATTGGTCTGAGTGTCTATTTTTCTGCCAATACCATGCTGTTTTGATTATCGTGGCTCTATAATATAATTTGAAGTCAGGTATTGTAATGCCTTCAGCTTCGTTCTTTTTCCTTAGGATTTCTTTGGCTATTCAGGTTTTTTTTTATAGTTCCATATAAATTTGATGGTTTTTTGTTCCATTTCTTTAAAAAATACCATTGGAATTTTGATGGGAATTGCATTGAATTTGTATATTGCTTTGGGTAATATGGTCATTTTGACTATATTTATTCTTCCTATCCAAGAACAAGGAATATTTTTTCAATTTCATTGTATCTTTTTCGATTTCCCCCTATGTCCCTTTTATTGGGATTCATACATCTATTGGCTTAGCCTTACCGATACAGACACAGCAGTTCTATCAGTACCTTCAAGAGACTGCCCACAGTGATTCCCAGAGTCCTCTGCCTGAAACGTTCCCCGCCCCCACCCAGTTCACCTCCTGGCCGCTCTCCATCTCATCTGTGCTTCAAATATTATCTTAAGGGTACTTCCTCCCAGAGCCCTTCTCTAACCCAAAGTAAAATCAGAACCCGCCTGACCTGTGGTGGCGCAGTGGATAAAGCATCGACCTGGAAATGCTGAGGTCGCCGGTTCGAAACCCTGGGCTTGCCTGGTCAAGGCACATATGGGAGTTGATGCTTCCAGCTCCTCCCCCCTTCTCTCTCTCTGTCTCTCTCCTCTCTCTCCTCTCTCCTCTCTCTGTCTCTCTCCTCTCTAAAAAATGAATAAATAAATTTTTTTTAAAAATCAGAACCCTCTGATACTGACTGCAATAGCATCTTGTTCTTTTCTTTCATGGCACAGGCCACAGTTTGTGATTACATATTTATTACTCTAGTGTTTTCTGGTTTAAAACCTGTTTGTTCCATTACCTGAAGCTATGGACCATCTCTGTTTTGCTCACTACTGTATACCTAATATCTAACAGAGCATAGCAAGAGGTCCCTGGGTGAATAAGTAATGAATGAACGAACGAACAAACGTGTTGCAGCATGTAGCTTAGAGTCTATCATTCTGAGTAGCTTTGGCATGAAATGGGTGTATCATTTGGTCCTTGCCTTCCTCAAAACAGTGTTGTTATATTTTCTCCCTGTTGATACAATCTCAGAAGTTTTTCTTCAGTGAAGTTTGTTTTTTATTTTATATTCCCAGAAAGCACTTAATTTTAAATATGGAGATGTTACATCATTTTCCTAATCAAAATGATGTAAACATATTAAATAGAGAGTGATCTAAGCATTATTCCTTTAGATCACTCTAACATTTACACTTTATATATTCAGCACACTTGCATCATAGAAACTCACACTTACTGAAACCAGGAACTCCTATGGTTTTTCAAATATTCTTTGAGAAACCTACCAGTTGGTTAAGATTATTCTGGGTACTGAGGGAGATAGCAAAGAAATGAAAGACTGCTTTTCACTTCTCACCGAGGTTGTGGCCATGACCTCAGGAGGTTATAACCAACGTGAGCAAATAAGAAAACTGGACGTGATGTGTGAGCAGGCAATAATTAGCAAGTGTTGTTAGACTGTGCACATGTGAGTGCTGAGTCATATGATACAGACTACTACAAGAGTTAGAAAATTTCAGTTTTACTCCAAACCAGACTAGAATAACAGAAAATCACAAAGGTAGTCCTGAGCTGGATTTTGGACATATTCGATTGGGTCTTTAACAGGAATATCATTAGGCAAGCAATAGACAAAGCCATGTGGTCTTGGAAAAGAACTACCCGACCAGAGCAGAAGGTATAAATTGGGAACTAGTCCTTGATGCACAATCACTGTTGGACTGCGAGAACTGCACACAAGCGTTTATAACTTTTCCCCATTCCGTTTAACTGTGTGGAGCGATGATGCACACCTTTGGGCAGATACAGTTGGGATGGGGGAGGCCAAAGATGGAGCCCTTCTCCAGAGTCCCCATGAAGTAAATACACTCCGAAGCAAAGACGTAAAAGTCCATCCAATGTTCCCATAAATTCCAGCTATTACTAGAGATGAAAGGGAAGCAACAGGCCTGAGGAACAATAGGAAGGAGTGTTCCCTGTCCCCTCCAACTGCCTGTTTACAGTAGGGGAGGAGCAGCAGGCCTGCCCAGATGGCAGAGCCAAGGTTAGAGCGAAGCTGCCTTGCCCTAAGACCTCCTTAGGAAATCCTGTTTGTGACGGTGGCTTCACTGCACAGTAACCAGGAGCCCTTTTGTGTTTTAGAAGCACAGGTCTGGATTAAACCCCAGTTTCTAATGAGTTTGAGGTCTTACTACCACGTGTACTCAGCAAAATACAAACCGTCTCAGGTGAGCTGTGGGTCAGACTTTATTTTGCAAGCCTGTACTTATCTTCCTCCGGTCATTGAAATGCTGGTAACACAATAGCTTAGAAACAAGATGAGCCTCATCTTTTTTTTCTGCACGGGTGTGTTAGGGAACGATGGCTTTGATGGCCTTTAAAAAGCAGGAAAGGGCAAAGCACTGTGATGCCATCACTTTGGCATTGCATTACTTCATTAAGAGAATTATCTTAAAAGCCCAAGAAATACAGCACGAAACCGATGAAAACTGGGTGAAAACGCCGCAGGATCCAGACCAAATTCACCGGAAGGTTCACCCCTGAAGAAACCCAGCCGGGGGGCTGCGCTTCTCCTTCCCTCCGCCACTCAGGCTCTTTGGATGCGGGTTGGACGCGCCAGACCTCATGAAATGGGATTTGTCCCTCGCAGACAGGTGGCCAGGCTGTCACAGGGAGGGCTCTGCCTGGCTGCTGGCCTCCTTGAACACACAGCACTGTGACGGCGCAGCGCCAGGCCACATAGCTGACCCTGTGGCCTCGCAATCTGGAGGCCCACGTTGGCAGCCCTGGGTGGCGACAGCTTCGGCCAGTTGGTGCGGGGCTGCGCTGGCAGACAGAGAGAGCAGGGGAGCTGTCCCTGTCACTTCTGTGTGCAAAGAAGAGACCTCTGGGCCCGGGTGGCTGGTTGTGCAATGATCAAGTGGCTGCTCCAATCATTGGAGCTCTGGCTTTCCTTCCTGTTTTCAGGGTGGACGGGGCCTCAGGACGGGGACGTTGGCCTTCGCAGACTGGACGCATTACTTCATGTGTCCTGGTGCACTTACATGTGCATTGGGAGCCGATTTCACAAGCCTTTTTCCTAAGAGACTCGGTTAGTCATTGGGGTTCATTATTTGGTAGAGGAAATACTTTGATGGGGAAAATACAGCCTTCTGGAAGCTATAGAGGAGAGGGTCTCAAAACATCCGACTGCTCCATGAAGAGAGTACAGGCAATTTTCTTCTTACAGTCTGCAGACCCAAGGAAAGAAGCATGATTCGAATTCTGTACACATCAAGAATGTTCTGTTACTAGCTACAAATGGTGTCCAGTCCCAACCCCGCGTATTCTTAGGGACCCTGCCTGCTCCTCAAGACTATGCAGTTGGCATCCAGGCAAGAAGGTTTTCCACGCTGTCGCCTGTATTAGATGCTTCAGAGTCCCTGCTTGTGAGGCGAGGACAGCGCTGTTTCCAGGAGGATAAAGACGGGGCGTCAGGACACAGCAGGACGCACTCACAAAGCCTCTCGGTGCTGGGTGCCACATCCAGCCCTGCACAGATGGCCCTCAGGGAGAAAAACATTTGGCCCCCATTCATCGCTTTGGCCTTCCACTCTCCCCCGAAGGGCCGGGGAGTAATTCGTTTGGCCTTCCACTCTCCCCCGAAGGGCCCGGGGAGTAATTCGTTTGGCCTTCCACTCTCCCCAAAGGGCCGAAGGGCCGGGGAGTAAATTCATCGCTTTGGCCTTCCACTCTCCCCCGAAGGGCCCGGGGAGTGATTCGTTTGGCCTGTTTCCTGAGGACCCTCCAAGCCCATTTCTTTTCTTTCGTCATCTTTACTAAAGCTGATATGACAGTTCCACGGGGAAGAAAGAAATAGTACACTTGGATGACCTCGCAGAACACAGCTTTTCCCTCTCATCCCCGATTCTGAAGTGACTTTCTGTATTTAAAAGGGGGGGGGACAGTCCTAGACTGGAGAGTAAAATCTCGTTCCTGTCACATGTGCCATGTTGAGCTGGGTAAAGAAGGGGTAAAGCACGTGGGCTGTAAAGTAGTGGTTGACCTGCTTCACAGAACCCAAGTTGTAAAGCACCCCTGAAAAGTGCTCAAGTTCCAGCTGTTACCAAAGATGAAAAGGAAGTGAATAGACCTCAGCAGCTCTACCCCTTCAGTGTCACCCTGTAGGTTAAATGTCACCTCCTGGAAGAGGCCTTTTCCGACCCCTCCATTATTATTCTTCACCAGCACATCTCATTGACTGCATGGCACTCACCTTTGTTTACTATGTTTCTTTCTCCTGACCTAGTCCGTAAGCCCTGCAAGGACAGGGACCACATCAGTCCTGTCCTTTCTGTATTCCCTGCACTCTGCCCAGTGAAGAGGCGTTGCAGACCCCAAGCTTGCTGAGGGGCTGAATGAACGACTGAGGTGCCATGTAGCAAACTTGTTCTGTGTTCTAGGAGACCCATAGGTCCTCGGGATCACCTCTTTTTTTTCCTTAGATTCAGCTTAAGAACATTACTTGGGCCTGAACAGGTGGTGGCACAATGAATAGAGCATTGGCCTGGGACACTGAGGACCCAGGTTCGAAACTCTGAGGTCATTGGCTTGAACACAGGTTCACCAGCTTGAGTGTCAGATCGCTGGCTTGAACCCCAAGGTCACTGGCTTGAGCCCAAGGTCTCTGGCTTGAGCAAGGGGTCACTGTCTCAGCTGGAGCCCCCAATCAAGGCACATATAAGAAAGCAATCAATGAACAACTAAGGTGCTGTAATTATGAGTTAATGCTTTTCATCTCTCTCCTTTCTTTCTGTCCCTCTCTCTTGCTCTCACTTAAAAAAGAAAAAGAAGAACATTACTTCGTATCAACATCAGCTTACCAGGGTGGTTTCCATTCTTTTTTTTTTTAACCCGGAATTTTTGTTCAGTCAGAGTCTCCAGTCCATTACAGTTCCATAGTCATATCTGAAAGACATAATATAGTGCAGTGGTTGCAGGAACTGGCTGGAGGCATCTCATTCTGTCTCTCTCACGTCTGAGCTGGGTGATGGTGACTCATTATTACCCAGCTCTCAACTGCAGTTTGCTGAACTGTAAACTAAAGACATTAATATAGATCTCCCACCTCATGTTTGTCTGAAGTTGAATAAGACAGCATCTGTAAAGCACGGGGCTTTGTATTTGCATTGCATATGCTTAATAAAACTCAGGCACTGTTATTGTTCCTATTGTTAAAGACCTTAGTGTATCATTCTTCTGGAAAGGGATAAGGGGTGGCTTCTTGTCAGAGGTAACATTGGACATTAGGAGAATTCAGAGTCAAAAAACCTCTGACCTGGAGTGCTGGGATTCCGGGCAGAACCTCGTGCCTGGAGCACAAATTATGAACTTAGGTCACAGTCGACAGGGCGGTATGGCCAGATGACTCAATACTTAAGTAATGACTAATCGTCGCAGGGCTCCTATGCCTCTTCCCCTCCACCCCACCACAAAGACTAGAACTAATCTTAGAGTCTGGCCAGAGGCTGAGCACCCAGCAAATTTCAGTCAAGTCATGTAACAAGATTAGAGAAACCAGGCAGAGCAGTATGGGGTGAGGGGTGTACTGACTCCTTGACAGGGACAAATTAAGGGCTCCTGTTCATTTTCCTTAGTACCTTACAGTATCAGGAGTGCAGCCCCCAGGGTGTGTTGACTCTGGCAGAGTCTTGTTCTGAGCCACAGGAAGAAGTGCCTCATACCAGCTCATAGGGAAACTCCAAACAGTCACCAGGAAGAAACTCAATCACAGATGAAAATGATTTTGTCTCACCATTCTTCTATGAAGTTTTCTGGGGGGTAGGGAGGGGGAGACAGGAGACATTTGGCTATGAGACATTAATTGAACAGAATGTACTTTAACTGTTCCCTTTCATATCTGGGGTTGTGTGGCTGGCTCACTGGTTTCAATCAAGAAGAGAGCGATGACTTATGCATTTAATGATCTTACTGGGCATAACTGCTTTCCATACAGATTCATAAGGCAGATGCTCCCCTCTCCCATCTCAGTTGGAACTCAATGAAGAGTTCCATTTGTTTTAATGGTTCTGAGCCATGCAGGGTCAGCAGTCTGGATTCATTTTAACAAATCTTGCACTTTATATGATTTACTCTAAAATAGTGCTGGGTTTTTTCACTTAACAAGTTACTGTAAAATATTTTTAAAAACTATGAGTAAAGAATATAAAGACAAGCCTAGAGCAAGTAAGAAAATGTAAAAAAATATAATAAGGGGAACAATCAACAGAGCACAAAATTTAGCTTGAAGGGACCACTGGACAGATCTGAGACAATTTGAGCATCAAAATACATAATTATAGTTAGAGTAATGGGTTATAACCTACTGGATTAAAAAAAATTCATACTGCCATAAACAGATGAAAAGGAGAGAAGAAAAAGCTCTTTCTCATAGTGGAATGTCATCTCATAAATATACCTGGAAGGGTAGTGTTAGAAAAATAATCAATGGACTCGAAAACTTTGAGCGGATGTTTGATGCGGATCAGGAGATTCACATCATCTCAGAATAGCTCTCTATAAGATTTTCTTTTAACCAAGGTAAGAAAAAAGAAAAGAAACCATAGGCCAGTATCCAAGAGATGACCATTATTAATGGTTTAATTAGTGTCTTTTGACTGTATTTCCTATGTATTATAACGTTTGGATTTTCTTACAAAAATCAATTCCTACCCGGGTTCGATTCCCGGCCAGGGCACATAGGAGAAGTGCCCATTTGCTTCTCCACCCCTCCGCCGCGCTTTCCCCTCTGTCTCACTCTTCCCCTCCCGCAGCCAGGGCTCCATTGGAGCAAAGATGGCCCGGGCGCTGGGGATGGCTCTGTGGCCTCTGCCTCAGGCGCTAGAGTGGCTCTGGTCGCAATATGGCGACGCCCAGGGTGGGCAGAGCGTTGCCCCTGGTGGGCGTGCCGGGTGGATCCCGGTCGGGCGCATGCGGAAGTCTGTCTGACTGTCTCTCCCTGTTTCCAGCTTCAGGGAGAAAAAAAAAAAAAAAAAAAAAAAAAAAAAAAAATCAATTCCTGCTTTTTTTGTAACCTCAGATAAAAATATCGTGATCTTGTTTCTATTTAAATGTTCCCCTACATAGTAGGCATGGTAAATATTTACTGAATGAATGAAATTAGCAGGGATTTTTAAAATAAAATTGTGATGCATGTTCTTGTAACTAAAGTTCTGCATTCCCACAACCGTTTCCTTAAGACTACTTCCTGGAAATGGAATAGTGAGGTAAAGAATATTCAGAACCCTAGGTCCTCTGATAGCAGGAACTTAATTGCCTTCTAGAAAGATTTTTCTACCTTATTTTTCCACCAGTGGTATATTCTACACATGCCTTTCACTGCAGTTTGAAGGAAGAAGATTGAGGTTAATGTTGGTGAAACACCAGAGTGGTGTAGGTTAGCTTCTGTCAAGAACTAAAGATAGGGCTCACTAACAGTCTTCCAAAGGCTTCAGTCTTATATAAGGAGGTTGTTTTTTATTTTCCATGCAGAAAAGCTCCAAGTTGGGATAGACTCTGATTTTAGTGGAGCCAGTCATGTGTCATATCATATACCGTACTCTTAGCGTCTGTAGAAAAACCCTATCAGCTGCCCTAGGCCTGGGGTCTGCTATTTCAAGGTAGATGATGAAGAGGAACACCTGATTCCTGGTTGAGATAAGCTACCATTGAGGACCACTGTTACCAACACACAGCTTCCAGGAGGGCCTACTTCATTTGGACTTTAGTGCTGGGCTCCTAACACGCTTCAACACCAGCATCCAGTGCGGTTTCCCAGGCGGACAGGGCAGGGTGCCGGAAGCATGGACACTCCACGGACAGCTGAGCAGGGGTGCCCGGGGCAGCCCTTCCCAGCTGACGGAGCCTCTAGCTGGTTGGCGCAAGGGGGTGTTATCTCCTGATCCGTACGTTATACAGGTTATTAGGAAAAACCAAGAAGCAGCTATTCAGAGTTACCTCTGGGTTCAAGAGATGAGAAATCAAAAAATTATACCATGATTTGGATTTGCTTATATTTTCCCCTTTGGCTTTCACTGGCTCGTGTGTTCTCAAGTGATGACAGTTGGGCTGATTGAGAGCCGTTAGTCAAATCCAGTAATAGTATTAATCTGTGGTTGGAAATGACTGTTAATGTAAGTGCCAGGCTATTCAGTTGTGGTTTTTCTTCCAGCTTCCAGCCCTGCCAGGCTTCCAGCGGGAGGACTAGAGGCTGTGGTAAAGGAAACCGTTGATAAACGAAAGAAACCAGAAACTGTCACTACCCATAACAACGAGACAACAAAAAAAACCTTACAGCAATGAGGGGGCGGGGGGACAAAGGGAACTGTACGAAGCGGTTAGGCCTGTAGTCCGATGCAGCCATCAGGGATGAGGCTGGTGTGGCGGTGCCGCAGGCCTTGACTCCAATTTTCCAGTGAGAACAGGAAGGCTTTAAGTACCAACCCGAGCTCTCCAGTAATACTGCTGAGCAAGAAAGCCTTTCTTGGGGGAAGAGAATGACCAGTTTAACTGAAGCTGTGTTCTGTCAGCTTCTCAGACCGTTACTACACAAAGGAAGCAGAGGGTCTGGTCACCAAATTATGTCCAAAGGAGTTTACCCCATAATCCTCTTTAGTGAATTTTCCAGAACACATGTTCAATGATGTTGTCTGCATTCATCAGTTATCAAGAAAGGTGCGTTGTAACTGAGAAGTGCCTAGCAATCAGGGTCTCCAGTTTGCTGTTGTTATATCAAGAACTTGAGACGGGCAGCTCCAAGGTGTTTGTTTTATGTTTTCAAAAGAAAGTAACTTTAAGTAAATCTGTGCAGTGAACTGAAAACTTAAACGTATGTGTAAAGGAACAAAAGACATAAAAAACTCCAGGGTAGCGTCCAGGAGAGTCTGAAGCGCAGAGCACACCTGAAGCATCCACTACCTCCCAGCAAGAAAGTAGCTAGTTTTACCAGCTGTTCTACCATATCTCAGTGTTTCTCAGATGGACCTTACTTCATATTTGATCATTTCTAGAATCAGGATGTAAATCAAAATAGATTTTTATGGTAGTATGTTAGACTGGATGAAATTCAGTGGTTCTGCTGAAAAAGCAAAAAGTTAATCATTTTCTGCATATCATTGGTTTCCAATAGCTGGTTAAGTCTAGGAGTCATGAGACATTTTTCAGGCCCTGGCAGAGAAAATGTATTAATCTGTGGGCATTTTTCTTATAATTTAGTGTGTAAGGGATAGTCCGTGGGTAATGCAAGGAATAGACTGAAGAAACTGAGGCTCCGAGTTAGAGAAGCCCTCACAGGCCACAACTGATCGATGGCAGAACAGGGCTGGGGGCCGTGCCCAGCCTGCAGGGTTCACACAGGGCATGTTGTCCTGCCGCCCGTCGGAGGCCAAACCTTACAAAGCAGGACTCAGTGAGGCAAACCCCACATTTGCTCTGAAGCGTCCTTCTATCTGGGCCTTGGCAGAACTCCCAAACAAGTGGGGAAAGGTACCAGGAAAGTTTAGCCTCAAATGAGTGGATCAGTTAAACATGAGACAGTGAAACGTTGTTCCGTGATGGGCCGTGGGATTGGTGCGGCGTGTTCCTCAGCTCCTCCGGGCTCAGCCTGCAGACTCGTCCCTGGGACCCAGGCCTTCCTGCTTTCGGGTGCCAGGTTTATCTTTTGGAAATAAATCATTTATTTAAAAAATAGAACTGATGCTAATAAAATAATGACAGCAACAATATACTACACATATATATGTAAATTAATAAAAGAGAGCAGTTCAGTCACCATATAAAATTTAAATGTCTTTCAGACTAAGTGTGCCAAACCAAAGTAATCTAAAGTATGTATAAGTTCTGTGCTTAAGCTACACAATCTGAAAGTGCGTTTTATGAGCAAAGCGTACCATGTGTATATCACAGAATTACACCAATATATTATTTGAAATATATTAAATACTTTCACCCATACTGATATGTAAGCTTTAAAAGGGCTTTAATAATTAGTTGAGACAACATAGTACAGATGTTCAAATTTTTTAAAGTATTTTAAATCCCATTTCTGTCTATGTTCTCAAAATAGGATAACCATCTTCTGTGTGTAACATGAGGTGCCCTGTTTACTATTGCCTAGTAGATGTTAGAGTTTTCACCATGTGGTGTTTGATCTTAACCTCTCTATGCCTCGGTTCCTGCTTTTAAAATGAAGAAAATGGTATTTACCTAGCAGAGTGTTGTTAGAATTAAATGTGATGATACATGTAGAATAGAGTCAAGCAGCCGCTGTCCTATAAGAAATGCTTGATAAACTGCATCTTTTTTTTTCCAGTGGGAACATTTTTAAAAATTTATTCCATAACAAACTGCATCTTTTATCATTAATAGATGAAGATGTTGAAGAAAAATTACTTAACAATTTCTAGGTTACACTGTTTTTTTATCTGCATAGTTTCTTTAAAATAATGGTCTTGAGGGTAAGATTTATTATATATTTCCTGAAACTTTCTTTCAGAGTTTTAATCTAGCCCAAACTGGTCCACAGTTCTTTTATAGGTTGAAAGAATCTACGTTCCATTTTCAAGGAAGATGTGTCCCTCGGTCACAATGCCAAGCCTGCCAGTGATGATCATGAGGTATAGATGGTCAGGAAGTAATAATCCTTTATATTAGAAATCACACATTTATTTGCTTAATATCTAAAATAGACCAGAGATTTTTCTGAATGCAGAAGCAGTTTTTGAGTAAAATGTTCAGTTGCCATTTAAATCTTCAATTTAGTTACGTGTGTGAAACTTCATGTAATGTGACAGCCTGCTGTGGCCACATGTCTTAAATATTTGCGAAATACTCCCCAAAGCTTTTTTTTAATGTCTCTGTATTCATTTTTTCTAAAACAGTAAATTTAAATATTTTAACTGATTTTTTAAAGAGAGGACCGAAGAGAGAGAGAGAGAGTCATCAACCTGTTGTCCCACTTATCCATGCGTTTACTGGTTGAGTCGTATATGTGCCCTGACTGGGATCAAGCCCAAAACCTTGGTTTGTCAGGACGATGCTCTACCAATTGAGCTACTTACTGACCAGGGCAAGAGATCATAAATTTATAGAGATGGCAGCATATAACTGGATTTTTATTTTTAACGTTTTATTGTATTTTTATATTAAAAGCAATAAATTAGCAAAATTTTAGAAAGTTTAATTTAGAAAACTTTAGAAAAGCAGAAAAAGGGAGGATGAAAATTATCTATAACCTGTAGATAGATAACATTTTACCTTTGATATCCTTTTCTCTAGTCTTTTTGATAATATGTATTTATATAACATTAATATATATATTGTATTATATAAACATACCTTTAATTTATATTTCCAGTCCTTTTAATATAATTTTACCAAATATAGTTATTACTATTTTTTTTTACCAAATGTTTTGCTTGTGACTGAGAAAACCTTTTGCCCTTGAAGACCGTCTCTTACAGTTGTGAAGTTGAATACACGGCAGGTCGAGCGAACCTCTAGAGCACATGTGATGCAAATAAGTCATCAGTAGAATCGTAGGCCCCCATCCCCCCATTCTTATAAACTCATTTATTTCATAAATAAATTAAGTACTTCGTACTGACACCAAAGATTGACCTTAATATTTATTTTGTAACATATATTTAAAGGTACTGCGGTGGTTTACACACACATACATATATATGATAGATTGCATTTAAATTTATTAGATTGCATTTATACAGATGATAAAATAGTGTCACTAAGCAATCATGATCAACAAACAATATTGATTCTGGCTTCTACGCTTACACATACATGACTGTGGCTGTTTAAGTTACACAACTCTCCTAAGCTCCAGCTTCTCCATCTGTAGAATGAGGAGAGTAATGCCTGTGTTTCAGGATTGTTTGTAAGGATTAGAACAATGTCTTACCTGTAGTTTTTACCCTATTTCATTAAACAAAATTATCTGGCTGTGTTGGAAATTGAGATGTAGAAATTCACAGAAGTGTTAAATAAGCATAGGAATAAAAGTGTTCAAACTAACCACTGATCAAGGAAATACACATTCTAGTAACAGTATATTAATGTACTTAGAAAGAAGTGTATTTCCAGGGGAGGAGATGCAATCGAGGCAACACTAGAATCTATGTAAACACAATAAATTAAATAAAATTTTAAAAAAAGAAAGAAGTATATTTCATGTACTGCGGTATTCCTGGCATCCAGAACATGTAACACAGTAGATATTCTCTGAAGGAATGAATGAATCAACAAAATACTTATCAAGCCTTGAGCGAGTAATTTTTTTTTTTTTTTTTGTATTTTTCTGAAGCTGGAAACGGGGAGGCAGTCAGACAGACTCCCGCATGCGCCCAACCGGGATCCACCCGGCACGCCCACCAGGGGGCGATGCTCTGCCCATCGGGGGCGTCGCTCTGTCGCGACCAGAACCACTCTAGCACCTGAGGCAGAGGCTATGGAGCCATTCTCAGCACCCGGGCAAACTTTGCTCCAATGGAGCCTCTGCTGCGGGAGGGGAAGAGAGAGAAAGAGAGGAAGGAGAGGGGGAGGGATGGAGAAGCAGATGGCCGCCTCTCCTGTGTGCCCTGGCCAGGAATCGAACCTGGGACTCCTGCACGCCAGGCCGCTGCTCTACCACTGAGCCAACTGGCCAGGGCCTTGAGCAAGTCATTTAATCTCTCAGGACCTCAGTTTCTTCATCAATATAAGGAAAAGACCATTTTCAAACTCATTTGAGGGGCAAGACAGATTGCCGTGGGTACTGAATAAGGAAACACGTTTTCCCCCATGGGGGGGATGAAAGCAGTTGTGAGGACATGAACCACATTTATTCTTGTATTATTAATTAATCATTGCATTATTTGCCATACAGACAACTCCAAACGTACTGTTGCCTGTGTTTGTGATTTTCGTGACATCATCTTTAAAGGTTTTTCAGCCAGCAGTCTTCGTAAATAAATAGCACAGCAGAATATCATGGGTAAACTAAATTCAGAGATTTGGTTCAGAGATAGAGCCAAAACAGTAGCATTGAACTTTTTTTTCCTCTGCATATTTAGCCATAAGAAACCAAGGAAAAGAAATCAAGAGAGGTGGGGAGGGATAGAAGGTAATACAGTATTAAGCAAAAATGAGCAACTTTGGAAGGAGTGAGAGTTCCTTATAGTACTATGGATTGACGGGATTACCTTTACTGAACAGCTCATTTGACTTCTCAGCAGCTCTCCCTCATCCACATAGTTTATTATTTTTGTAGCACATCTACAGGACAGAAGCTGCAGTATCTGCTCTTAAACAGAGGAGCAGAGGGTGCGTGACCTGTGTGGTACAGAGTGGGACAGAAGCTGCGATAGCTGTTCTTTCAACAGATGAGCAGAGGTTTCGTGGCTGGCCTGCCTGCACTCAGTAATTTGTTAATCAGTTACAGAGCCAGCATTAGGAGCTGGATCTTCTGTCTCGTGGTTTATCCTTCTTTCCACTGCGGGTGGCTAAATGCATCTTTACTGGGAACACAACCCTCTCCCCTCTTCTAGAGACAGTATAGTTACCTGACAGGCTGCTCTGAAGGATGACCACATCCATGTGATTTAGGAAGCTAGAGTTTAATCACTCTTTTCCCAAGAGGAAGTAGCAATAAATCATGTACCAAAAATAATGCCTTAAGAGCTAAATTCTGCTTAGTAGGTAGTTTTCTAAGGATGATCCAATGCAATGAGTCATCACTCTCAGATCTCATTAGCACATTATTTCTCTTTTTTACTGACCGCCAGTGCTTTTGGGTCCGTGTGTTTTACCCTGTAGAGCTTTTCTGGGCGGTTCACAGTCTTCACACCATGAATATAGACTGTCCCTCATGTCCCCTTTTTCCTTCTGCTTCTCCTTTTCAAATCTAGGGTAACCCATGATTTCAGAGAACAGTCAAAAGAGTGACCTCAGAAGAGTGACAGTTTCTCCAGCTGGTAACAGCTCCATCTCACCCCCAATAAAAGTAAAATATATATTTAGAGTAATATAAACAAATGCCTTGGCCGGTTGGCTCAGTAGTAAAGTTGGCCCAGTGTGTAGAAGTCCTGGGATTAATTCCCGATCAGGACACACAGGAGAAGTGACCATCTGCTTCTGCACCCCTCCCCCTCAAAATCTCTCTCTCTCTCTCTCTCTTCCCCTCCCACAACCATGTCTCGAATGGTTTGAGCAAAGTTGGCCCTGGGCGCTGAGGATGGCTCCATGGCTTCCACCTCAGATGCTAAAACAGCTCAATTGCCTAGCAACGGAGCTGCGGCCCAGTTGAGTAAAGCATCACCTGGTAGGGGCTTGCCGATGGATCCTGGTTGGGGGCGCATGCGGGAGTCTGTCTCTGCCTTCCCACCACTCCCTTAATTAAATACATAAATAAAATAAGCAAATGTGTAGCACCTATACTGTTCAGAAAACTAAAAGCTAGATTGAGAGATCTAAAAGACTAACATAGATATAGAGACTATTTGCATATTAGACAGATATTACATTTTCCTGAATGAGAGAGGTGAATATTGAAATAAGATCTTTGGAAATAAATTTTTAGGTTTGTGCAACTTCAAACAGAATCCCAGTGGGATTTTCTAAAATGCATTTGGGAAGAGTTAAATTTGTGAGATTGGCCAAGAATTTTTTTTTTTTAAGTTATGAAGGGAAACTCCCACCATCAAGCACTAAAATGCATTATGCAGCTACAATAATAAAAACAAATTGGTTCCAGCAGAAGCAATGACAGACATTACTGAAACAGAATAGAGAGCCCAGAAGAAGGCCCCAGTTTAGGAAGTGATGTAATTTATCATAAGTCACAAATCCTGGAGGACAGAATGGCTTGTTCCACAAATGAGATAGGGTAACTGGTCAGCTTGTTGGGGGGGATGGTAATCTGATTAGATTCTATTTCTTACCACAGAGCAAATAACAAATGGCCCAAAAAGTTAAATATTAAAAATGAAACCATAAAAGAATAAAGAAACTAGAAAATATTGATGACTCAAGAATGGAGACAGACTCTCGAAGCATTAAAAAGTCACAAAGACAAAGATTAATATTTGCCTATATAAAAATTGAAAACTTTTGCTCACCAAAAAACAAAAATGCTGCAAAGTTTTAAAGCCATGTGGTAATCTTGGAGAAAATATTTGTAATGAAAATGACAAAGGCATAATAGCCTTAATGAATAAAGAGCTCTTAAAATTAATTGGAAACCGCTGGCACACCCCTGTTACATTATATATATGTCACAGTGCTGAGTGGGTTTTATACAGAGAACACAATTCAGATAACACAAGAGAGTGAAAAAAATTCAGATCTTATTTTCCATTCGCATCGTCTTTGTTCAAAGGCAGTTTAAGGGAAGTACACGTTATGCTATAAACACTTCAGGACAGTTTGTCCACATTGACACTTGCATTTCCTAAAATGAAACCCTCATTGGCCCACAGGGAGAAAAAAGGCTGGCTTTGTTAACCAGCTTTATTTCAACAAGCACATCCATATGGCAAGGACTTCCTCTGATGAGTCATCCACAGTTGTCAAACACCAACTTTCCTTTGTTTGACCCGTGCAGAAATAAGGTCTGTGGAAGCAAACTGTGAGAGTCTGAATCATTTAATTGTGGTTTCTTTTTTTTCTCATATCTGAATTTGCATCTGTCACAAACCCAGTATGTCCACCGTGAAAAACTGCATTCTTCAGATGTCACTGAAAAAAAAAATCCCATTTAAATGGATCTGTTCTGTCTAGATAGTCTGTGAAATTTCTAAGGAATGTTGTGGGCTTTGCTTCCTGTGCTAAATTGTTAAGTTATCACACATTATTGGATTCCACCCAAAATGTGCTGGGTAGGAATATTATATTCATACAAATGCCAGTTGTCTTTACCATTTAGAAGGGGAAGAAAGGGAAAAGTTACTATTGCTTTTTCTCATAAGATATAGACTAAGAGGGAAATGTGTGTGTAAATAATTTTTAAAATACAGAGTGGGGCAAAACAGTTGATCGTATGGAAAATAATACAATAATTAATAAATAATACAAGAATAAATTACACCTTTGTATACTCACAACTGTAAACCTACTTTTGCCCACCCCTGTATGTCCTTGGTTCTTTTTTATAGAGGCTTGAGTTGTATTCAGTCTCAGCTTTGTTATGACTGCTGACCACTTTCTTGTTTCTTTGTTCTTATTCAACCAAGGACTATATAGCCAGGGTTCAGATCCTGCTTGGAGGTATGGTGCCATCCCCATCCGTTATTTGTTTGAAAGAGATCTTTGGAGATACCATCTTACCCATTTGTATATAAAAGAGAGAAAAAGACTGATGTGTGGTTTCTTTTAGGCTGTTAATTTTTCTCTATTTTGGAAATTTTCTCCAGGGATATATATTTTATAATCAGCAAAATAATTTATTTTTTAAGTACCCACCCATCATTAAAAATATAAATGCAGTAAATAAGCCTCTTAAAAAATTAGGCTGGCTCTTAGGTCAGTAAAATGTTATCCTGAGAAAATAAATGCTAGCCTTGGCGAGTGACCACTGCACTAATCTCTCAGTACTATAGTCATGTAGATAACATCACTGACATTCAAGGACCAGCACCCAGCTTTGTATGCTAAGCAGATTGTTTTTTAAAGGAAAAAGTGAGATAATCAGTCTTCCACTGTTAGGAGTTTTTTTAACCAATGATTGAATCCAATTTGAGGATATTTTTGGATCATTTGTAATACTCTGCAAGTGAAACTTTGGTTCCCTTTTGAGCAGCACTGCTTTAAAATATAATAATAATAATAAGCCACTCCTGGCCCTGGCTGGTTGATCAGTAAATAGAGCATCAACCTAGCATGTGGACATCCCTGGTTCAATTCCCAGTCAGAGCACACAGGAGAAGCAACCATCTGTTCCTCTCCCCCTCTATCCCCCTCATCTCTCTCTCTCTTTACCTCCCACAGCCAGTGGCTCTGTTGAATCAAGCGTTGGCCCCGGGTGCTGAGGATAGCTTGGTCAATTCAGGCATCGGCCCTAGACGGGGGTTGCCAGGTGGATCCCCATCCGGGTGCATGAAGGAGTCTGTCTTATCTCCTCTCAATCAATCAATCAAAACACTCCAACCAACAGACATTTCTATTTCAGAAAATTTCTAGTGATTATTTCCCCCCAAAATCAACATTAAAATCTTCAGCCTTGGGTTATGTTTTTTGCTGACAGATGGCTCTTGTCAATATTGGAGTGTTTGCAAGAGAAAGCATGTGCATAATAGCATAGAAGTGATCATAATTATATACTCAAAGACACACTCACAGTAGAGCCCATAAGACTTCCTTTGACAAAAATGTGTCAAAGACAAGACCCGTGGATTCCTAGATTAAAAGTAAGAAGTTGCTTTGAATGCCATATTTTGTTATAGTTAGTTCTTAGCAGTATACCACCATTAAATAAGCTTTTGAATTTTCTAACTATTGTTCTTTGTGTATTGCTTTGATGCCAAGTCCATCGAAGAGAAAGCTTGAGTCACCTGGATCACCTTGCTTCGTGCAGCTCGTTTGTTTTCTGTGATACGTGTTGCTAATTAATCGTGGCACCTTCCTGCTATACCTAGGCAGCACTTCAGAGTCGTTCTCATCCCAGCTCACAGCCTGTTACTTACTACCAGTCAGTCAGATTGAACAAAATGAATTGTCCTTGTCATTGTAGATATGTAGGGAGCTCCTCCCCAACCTCTGTGGGTGTCTGCCTCTTTGGATCGTCCACTTCCCTCAGACTGTTACTCTAATGGTGTAGATTGAATCACAGACATTGCTTTCTTTGGGCAAGATGTATATAGTTTTACAAGGTCCTTTGCTAAAAGAGAGTAATAACATCTTTTTTTTTCTTTTTCTTTTTTCCAAGTGAGAGGTGGGGAGGTAGACAGACAGACTCCTGCATGCGCCCCGACTGGTATCCACCTAGCAATCCCCATATGGGCTGATACTCTTCCCATCTAGGGCCACACTTCTAACCCAGCTATTTTTAGTGCCTGAAGCTGAGGCTCCACAGAGCCATCCTCAGCACCTGGGGCCAATGCACTAAACCAGTCAAGCCATGGCTGCAGGAAGGGGAAGAGAGAGAAGGAGAGAGGGAAAGAGGAGGAGAGGGGTGGAGAAGCAGGTGGTCGCTTAGCCTGTGTGCCCTGACCAGGAATCAAACCCGAGACACGCACACACCAGACTGACACTCTACCACTGAGCCAACTGGCCAGGGCTATAACATCTTGAATTATGGTATGAGGAGGGTGCTACAAATGGTCTAACCCTTTATTACATAGTAGCAGTGAGTTAGTAGGAAAAAAGAATGAAACCTGTCTAGACCACCTTTTGTTTGTACTATTTTGAGAGATGTTCGTCTGACTTTTCTAAACAGCCCTTTGAAATAACCTCTTGTTCTGGGTATGCTGAATAGGTTGAGTAGCCATCCCAGTTTGCCTGGGACAGAGGCTTCCCAGGATACAGGATTTTCACTAAGACCAGAACCATCTTGGGCAAACTGGACTGGTTGGTCACTTTATTTGTGGGTGCCCTACATCCAAATAGCTAGATATTGAGGAACATGAGTTCTAAGATCCTCATTCATGGACCCACCTCACCTCCCTGTTACAACTTTTCTTTCTATCCCTGGAAGGCACAGTATGAAGAATGGCTAGGAGCTGTGAGACAGAATGATTTTATTATGGGGTATGGTGAGATTATAGTTTGGTTGAGTGATGGATGTCTCTACAATTCTTCTATAGAGTGAAGGTAATTGATAAGCCCAGAGCCCAGTTAATAATTAAAGCCTAACTAATTAATCTGACACTGAGTTGGCCTGGTGTCTTTGGTAATCTCTGATAAACCATTTTGTCTTCACACACCACCATCACCCTTGTTCCAAATGATCTTCCATCATGTTGTCATTAAAGTTTTCCATAACTGAGCCCAACTTAAAATACAGCGAATATTATAGCTGGAATTTCCATAAGGGAGAAAGACTGTCATCCAAGGTCCGTGGTTACATGAAGAGACAGAAGGCAGCATTCCTCAGGGCATTGGGCCTGAGATGTCTATTAGAGAAGCGTGTTCACAGGTGATTTCATGAGGGTCACAGACCCTGGATTTGCCTCTAGTTTCCTGATAATTAGCAATACTAATATAAATATTTCACCCTTCGCAAGGTTGCTTCTTAGATTTGACTCCCAATTTCTTTTCCTGGGTTTAAAGTTTTCTTTCAAATGAAAGGGTTAGAATAAGAATGAAAATGCAAAATGTATTTAGGAACCCAGACTTTAGAAAATGCTTTATATATAAACATTTCTTTCCTGCCTTAAGAAATCCCCTGGGAAGTGTGATTGGATAGCAAAAGATGTGGGAGGCACTGGAGGAAGAAATGAACATGTAATTTGGCAAGAAAGCTTTCCAGAAGGTATATAAAATGAACACTTGGATCCCAGATGCAGAATGAGACCAATCATGTTTGTTACTCCTATTGGACAAGAATGTACCGGCCCAGCTTTCTAATTTTATTTATTTGTTTGTTTGTTTGTTTGTTTGTTTTAAGTGAGAGGAGGAGAGATAGACAGACTCCCATGTGTTCCCCACCCGGGATCCACCTGACAATCCCCATCCCCATCCAGGGCCAATGCTAGAATCAACCGAGCTATTTTCAGCACCTGAGGCTGATGTGCTTAGACAAAACCAAGCCATCCTAGCACCCAGGGCTGATACTCATACCAATTCAGCCACTGGCCATGGGAGAGGAAGAGAGCAAGAAGGGGGAGAGGAAAGGGGAAAGAAGCAGATGGTTGCTTCTCTTCTTTACCCAGACCGGAAATCAAACCCGGGACATCCATATGCTGGCCAGTGCTCTAACCACTGAACCACTGGCCAGGACCCCACTTTCTAATTTTAAAGGTATGAAAGGTACTGTATTTAGTAACATGAGGAAGAAAGTGTTATTGACTGAATGTTTGCGTGCCTCCCAAAATTCAGATGTTGAAGCCCTAACTCCAATTTAATAATATTTGGAGATGGTGCCTTTGGGACATAATTCATGTTAGATAAAGCCATGAGGGTGGACTTCACCAAATGGGATTAAAGCCATTCTGAGAAGAGACACCACAGAACTTGCTCTTTCGGCAGTGTAAGTATACAGCAAGTAGGTGATTGTTTGCAAGCCAGAAAGAGACTCCTCACCAGACACCTTCAGCTAGGGCTTCCCAGCCTCCAGAACCCAGTGGGAAGTAGATTTCTGTTGTTTTAACCACCCGATCTGTGGTATTTTGTTAGGGCATCCCAGGCTGACTAAGACAGGAAGAGATGGCACTGGAAGAAAAGAGCAGTTCTTTAAGTATTGAAGAGGAATGATTCTTTCTGGCAAATAACAGATACCCAATAAATGTTCAAGTGATAAGAAACTTTTTTATCTTAATGATCACTTGGCTTCTTTAGTCATAGAGAAAATCAACTAAGTCAGTTAATATATTAATTTTTAAGTTTCAGAAATCTCATGTGGTTTGGTGAATTCTGGTTTAATTTTAATTCTGTCTTGAAAAACGGTGAAGTTTCCGTGTGTGTGTGTGTGTGTGTGTGTGTTACTCATAGTCCTGTGAATATGAGCCCTCTGTGAAGAAATAAACTGTTTACATCTGGTAACAAAGAAAAGTTAACTCAGCTATTTATTTGAAGGAAATTATCAGACTCAAGAGTCCCCTACTATGGACAGATAGGGCGCCACCTTCTCTAATCTGTATTCCTCTGGTCTTCACTGTGAGTGGCACCTTCATTCCCTGGTAGTTTATTTTCTGCAGGTCTCTGTCTCGGTGTCACAACTCGTCTCCAGTTCTTCTTTGCCCCAGTCCTCCCCCGTATGCTTTTCCGTTGTTCCTCCCGTGTTCTTTCCCACTAGCCCCTCTTCCTTCGTGGACTGGCCTCCTTCGAGTGCCTCCCTCCCCTCCACGCCCTCAGTATCTCTCACTCTTTGTTCTGCCTTTGCTATACTTTTCCCCAACACGTGTCTTTGCCTTTCAAGGAGCCCATCCCTGTCCTGCATTCCTGGGTGAAGTCAGCACCTAAGGCCAAGGTTCCCTTCCTGAGTGCCTGTTCCCTCTTTGATGGTTTTGGCAAGATTTTAGATTTAGGGCACTGTCAGCCAGCTCTGGTTTTTAAATCCCCATTATTTGCAGGCAAATGCTGTCTAGTGCTGCAGACCAATTAAAGCTCAAATGTATGCAACAATATAAATCAAATCCAGTTTGGCTCTGAGTGTGTATATATCTATTCATATACACATACATATATGTGCAAATACTCATGCTCATACTTGAATTACCCTGAAATGAACCAAGCAAGTGAATATTGAGATGGGAGGGGTTGAAGCTGATGAAAAGAAGGGAGAGAGAAAGCCTTCTTGGTAGGAGGACCAGTAACCATTTCTAGGTATTAAATGAGTGCCAGTTATGGACAAAGTGGGCAGTGAGTTATGTGCCCTGGCTACAGAAGCAAGTAGGGAGCTAGCCCTGTCCTCAGAGGGCTTCCAAGTTGGCTATCGAGACCAACAAGTAAACTATTAACAGCTGTGGGTTATCATAGGGGTAGGGAAGAGGTGAGGTGAACAGCTCGTATACACACAACGTATCGCAAGTGGCCATGCTGGGATCTTTTTCTTTTCATTTTTAAAGTAATTAATACTCATAAAATGCTAAGTACAGAATAATAGAAAAATACAGGAACAAACAAATCCCCCATAATCTTACTATTGAATATACAGAGAGGGACAAAAGTAGGTTTACAGTTGTTCATATGGAAAATAATACCATAATTAATAAATAATAATTCCCCAGTTAGTAAATAATAATACAAGAATAAACTCTGTGTTTCGTGTACTCACACTTATAAACCTATTTTTGTCCCATCCTGTATGGTAAAATACAAAGTTTGTCACTGTACTTTAAACCATTGTACTTAAGCCTTTCATATATTTAGGGCTAAGGCAATTTTCTTAACAGTTTTTTACTTACAAATCTAACGTTTGTTGGAAATATCATTTCTTAACTACTTTTTTTTAAACCGCTTTTATTAACATATAATTCACATACCACGCAATTCACCAACGTAAATTGTACAGTCCAGTGGTTTTTAGTTTAGTATATCCAGAGTTGTGCAACCATCACCACAATCCATTTTAAAATGTTCATGTTCTAAAAGAAACCCCATGCTCATTGGCAGTCACTCCTCATTTCACACACCCCCCATCCTAGGCAACTACTAATCTAACTTCTGACTCCATAGATTTACTTCTTCTATACATATAAATGGAATCATACTATAAATAGTGCTCTTTTGTGACTGGCTTCTTTTATTTAGCATAGCGTCTTTAAGGGTCATCCTTTTGTAGCATTTATCAGTGCCTCATTCCTTTTTGTGACGGACAGGCACCACATTGTGCAGCTCTGCTATATTCTGCTTGTCCCTTTATCCTTTGGTGGACGTTGGGTTATTTCCACATTTGGCTGTTATGAATGGTGCTGCTTTGTACATTCATGTACAAGTTTTTGTGTGGACATACATTTTCAATACTCTTGGATATGATTAACTACCCTTTTTGCATGTTTTTCATTCTCAGATGTCATAAGGATCATTATATACATTATTTGTTACGATAAAGGAACAAGTTTTTTTTGTTGTTGTTGTTTTTTGTATTTTTCTGAAGCTGGAAACAGGGAGAGACAGTCAGACTCCCGCATGCACCCAACCGGGATCCACCCGGCACGCTCACCAGGGGCGACGCTCTGCCCACCAGGGGGCGATGCTCTGCCCCTCCGGGGTGTCGCTCTATTGCAACCAGAGCCACTCTAGCGCCTGGGGCAGAGGCCAAGGAGCCATCCCTAGCGCCCCGGCCATCTTTGCTCCAATGGAGCCTCGGCTGCGGGAGGGGAAGAGAGAGACAGAGAGGAAGGAGAGGGGGAGGGGTGGAGAAGCAGATGGGCGCTTCTCCTGTGTGCCCTGGCCAGGAATCGAACCCGGGACTTATGCACGCCAGGCCGACGCTCTACCACTGAGCCAACCGGCCAGGGCCAGGAACAAGTTTAAAACTAAGTTAATTATCTTCCAGTCTTCTTCCCCCTGCCCCCACCCCCCTCTCCCTACCTGCTCGTTCAGCCTGGCTTTACTAATGTTGTAGTACAAACTTAAAATAATGTTTCTTCTTCCAAGTCACATTCAGCCTTTCACCAAGTTCTGATCATCTTCCCTTAAATGTCTTACTGTCCTTCCCATTTTCTTGTCCACCTAGTCTCTCTTCCTGTCATCTCACTCATCCAGAACCCTCCCCATTGGCCCCCCTGGCTCCCCATTGGCTCCGTCTCCGTCCCCTCGGATTAACTCAGTAAACCTCGGCCGGATTAATTTTTCTAAAGCACTGCTGTTTGCTGCTCATTGGAGTCAGACCAGCCTAGCTACCTACTGACCTGTTTCCTTGGATAAGTTACTTGACTTCTCACCTGTTAAAAAAAAGTTAATCAGGCCCTGGCCGGTTGGCTCAGCGGTAGAGCGTCGGCCTGGCATGCGGGGGACCCGGGTTCGATTCCCGGCCAGGGCACATAGGAGAAGCGCCCATTTGCTTCTCCACCCCTCCCCTCCTTTCTCTCTGTCTCTCTCTTCCCCTCCCGCAGCCAAGGCTCCATTGGAGCAAAGATGGCCCAGGCGCTGGGGATGGCTCCTTGGCCTCTACCCCAGGCGCTAGAGTGGCTCTGGTCGCGGCAGAACGACACCCCGGAGGAGCAGAGAGTCGCCCCTGGTGGGCGTGCCGGGTGGATCCTGCTCGGGCGCATGCGGGAGTCTGTCTGACTGTCTCTCTCCGTTTCCAGCTTCAGAAAAATACAAAAAAAAAAAAAAAAAAGTTAATCAGACCACCTCCCAACAGCCTAGTAATAATTAAATGATTGCCCTGTGGGCTCCTGTCTCCCACCAGCAAAATGAGACAGACTTCTCTAGTTCATGGTCCTGTGTTTGTATATCTTGTGTGCCACAGGGCAAGGATATACATGTGTGTGTGTGTGTATATATATACACACACACACACATATATATTTATTTATAGATATTTATAAACTTAAATTTTAATATATTTGTCTTAAAATGTATAATATAACTTAAATATATGCATATTACATATTAAAGTTATATATATATAGTATTTAATATATATTTAGGTGAGTGGTTATCTCCCAGCACCTAATGCAGCCCTATGTGTTTGAGTGATTACTCAATTAGTATTTACAAGGTAAATCAATTAACTGATTTTATGCTTATTCTGGTTAATTGACTAGGTGGTAAGAGTAAGGTGATAAATATTTTTAACTTAACAGATGACAGCTCTAGAAATGAATATGGGAGCAACTATAAAATAGTAGTAATGGCCTGACCTGTGGATGGCACAGTGGATAAAGCGTCAACCTGGATTGCTTAGGTCGCTGGTTTCAATCCTTGGGCTTGCCCAGTCAAGGCACATATGGGACTTGATGCTTCCTGCTCTTCCCTCCTTCTCTCTCTCTTTCTCTCTCATCTCTTTTAAATTAATAATTAAATAAATAATTAAATAAAATAGTAATATTTTTCAAAAGGTCATTTTACAAACGTGGAAAATTCCTCTTCTAATCAAGAAAGTTAACAGCTAAACCATAGCTACAGGTCAAAGGCAGGTTACAGAGGTGTTCTATAGGGTGATCCATGACTTCCTCTTCTTTTTAGTACAATGAAAATACCATAACGAAATGCAAGCTTTTATCTTTCATTCTGCATGAATCATTTCCTTTCTATAACAGACACATCAGCATGCACTTCTCAACTACTAGAAAACATACCCTACTTCTAAGTGTTGTTTTCCACTGTTCATTGAGGTTGTGAGTGATATTTATATGTTTTTAGCCGTTTGTTTAAAAATGCATGTAATCTGAAACTTAGTTCCTTTGCAGTTTGACCCAAGAAAATTCTTTTCACTGGTAAAAGTTTTTAGCTAAAACTACCTATGAAAGAAGAAATGAGACTGCTAATTTAAGATCCATTTTGGAAATTTTGACATTATTATTTTTTGCCTTGATGATAAAGGTGTAAGAGTTGTAACCGGTACAGAGAATATATACTGATCTCAGAGGAAGGACTGTTAGTCTTAAATATGACTTGGACACCCACCACATGGTGACTAATGTCCCCTTCCTTTCTTTTTCACCACGTGAAATGCTTTTTGTTGTCATCTGTATTTATAACAGTGGCCAGGACCAAGAGAGGTCTCCGCATGTGTGCGTGTGACAGAGTGTGTGAGTCTTTAGTTGCCACTTACTGTGGGTCTACTATAAACTGGACCTTCTATAGATGAAACAGATAAAGTTCAAAGAGGGAGGGTATGTGACTTTCCTACATCATTCAGGAGACAGGGCTGGTAGGGATTCACACGCTGGACAGTCCATCACCAAAGTCTACGCCCTTTGCCAAGTCAACAAATATCCTGGAAAATCAACATGTGAGAGGCAGGAGAAACATTAAGGCTTAAACTCTCACAAATTCAAAAGAGCCTGGGGGAAATCCTTGCTAAAAACCCCCAAGAACCATATTTGTTTTGGCATGGTTGTGCCTAAGGTGATGAGAGAAAAGAATAGACTTTGCTGTGGTTTGAAATGAACGCAGTGTGGCGCAATGGATAAAATGTCAACCTGGAGTGATGAGTGTTCGAAACCCCCTGGCTTGCCTGCTCAGGGCACCAATGGGAGTTGATGCTTCCTGCTCCTCCCCCCCTTCTCTCTCTCTCCTAAAATGAATAAAGTCTTAAAAAATTAAATGAATGAATGAATGCAAATTTTGCCATTATATTTTGCAATAATCTCCCTTTAGTTAGAAAAAATGGTTATATGTATTTTTTTTTCATAAAGAGCTTATCTTATCAGCATTAACTATTATCAAGTATAGTGGAGAAGGAAGACATCTGAAGCAGATACTTGGAAATAACCTAAAATTCTCTTTCCTAAAACTCCTAGCAATGTTCAATTTCAGCTGTTTTCTCCCAAATATTGTTTATCTTGTCGAATAAATTTTTTTCAAAGTGTAGTGTAGCAAAGCCTTTCCAGTAGGCTTCTCAGAGAAATGTAGGTACAAAATCAGAAATGGGATTCATGAAATTTAGGTGCAGTAAAGGTCTTTAGCAGATAATGTTTGAATATCATTACCTGGTTAAACTCCTGGAAAATCATGTAAAGTAAGTGACTGTAGTTTTTGATACAGTAAACTACATATAAGTTGCTGACTTTTAAGTATTGTCCTGTTTTTAAAAAATGATTTTTTTAGTGTGTTTCTACCATCAGAGCAGTTGCACAGTCTTTATTTGGTAATGATTTTGGTAGGTATAATTTTATTATTTAATTCCTCCTCCCCCCAAAAATGAGTATATAAAAAAATTTTAAAAAAACTAAAAATACATTTCAGATCTACTACTCTCGATAGAATATCTCTATTGCTAATTTTATCTTTAAATAATTAGTTTAAAAGAATAATTAGTAAGTATGTCACCTGTGAGGGGGGTTTGTGTCTAAAAACAGACAAGATGGGATAGCTTAGTGCAGAGGTCCCCAAACTAAGGCCCGCGGGCCACATCCGGCCCCCTGAGGCCATTTATCCGGCCCACGCCACACTTCTGGAAGGGGCACCTCTTTCATTGGTGGTCAGTGAGAGGAGCATAGTTCCCATTGAAATACTGGTCAGTTTGTTGATTTAAATGTACTTGTTCTTTATTTTAAATATTGTATTTGTTCCCATTTTGTTTTTTACTTTAAAATAAGATATGTGCAGTGTGCACAGGGATTTATTCATAGTTTCTTTTATAGTCTGGCCCTCCAACGGTCTGAGGGACAGTGAACTGGCCCCCTGTGTAAAATGTTTGGGGACCCCTGGCTTAGTGGATTCTCTCCCTGCCATGATTTGGAAAAAAATGCCTGACTTTTTATCTTTTATGAGCCTCTGTCTCGTGGCATGTAATTGAACGTTCCTCTTCTGTCTTCGGTCTTTGTGCAAGGCCTCTGTAAAGATTTCCAGGAGGGGTACGTTTTTAGTGGGCAGAAACAGTTCAAAGTTACTTTGGACCTCCTCAGCTTGCCTCTGTATCTGCCATCAGTGTCTCGGTCTTGGTGTCTTTATTCTCCCATTTCCTCCTTCAGCCCTCTACTTCCTTCCAGCTCAGCTCTATGTCATGGTCACAAAGAGCCAGCCAAGGCTGATTCATGCATGTGTATGTTTTACTGAATCATTTCTTCCAATTAGAAACTCATTCAAGGCAGTAGAGTTAAACTGCCTCTTACCAAGAAACCAAAGAATATAATCGAAGATTATGTTCATATTTTCCCACCTGAAATAAACCGTAAATTATATGAATTAAAGGCAACTTAACTCAGCTAAGCTGAGGAAGGAAGAAATATTCAACATAGTCTCAATGAAAATCCAGTCCTGAGTGTTTCTTCATTACATGGTGCACATAGCTCAGAGACCTGATACAGCCAAGACGTTTTCCCATAGAGACTTTATCAAAACAGATTCTATCACACAAGGTCCCTGACCCAGTCTTATTCTCACGTCTTCACACCCCACCGTAGCACACCCAAGAGTTGGTCGTGTTGGAGGTTTCATCCTTCCTCTGAATCCATTCTTTCTTTCCATGCTCTTGATCCTCTATCATAGTTTGTATAAAATACTCAGAATTTTCAGCCAGAAAGTCAATAGATGGTTCTTTTTTTTTTTTTTTTTTGTATTTTTCTGAAGTTAGAAACGGGGAGGCAGTCAGACAGACTCCCACATGTGCCCGACCGGGATCCACCGGCATGCCCACCAAGAGGCGATGCTCTGCCCTTCTGGGGTGTTGCTCTGTTGCAACCAGGGCCATTCTAGCGCCTGAGGCAGAGGCCATGGAGCCATCCTCAGCACCCGGGCCAACTTTGCTCCAATGGAGCCTTGGCTGCGTGCGGGAGGGGAAGAGAGAGACAGAGAGGAAGGAGAGGGGGAAGAGTGGAGAAGCAGATGGGCGCTTCTCCTGTGTGCCCTGGCCAGGAATCGAATCCGGGACTCCTGCACGCCAGGCCGACGCTCTACCACTGAGCCAACCGGCCAGGGCCAATAGATGGTTCTTAGAGTTTGATCACATTTACATCCAACTGCTTGCACAGCTGAATGTACAGGTTCCAGTTTGGCCTCTTCCCCCCTTTTTAGGCCCTATTTCCGTTGTCTTGTGACTATGTGTTTACATGCAAAGATTAATTTTTTATGAGTTAATTGCATACAGTCAGAGTTCAGTGGTTTTGTATAATTCAAGCCAACCCACACCTGCTACAAAGCCAAGTTACTAAATGACCAGAGTCACACTCCAGGTCTTCCTAAGGTGACAGAAGTCATTGTGATCTATATAAGTGGTCCCCAAACCCCAGGCCGCGGACCGGTATCGGTCCATGGGCCATTTGGTACCAGTCCGCAGAGAAAGAATAAATAACTTACATTATTCCCGTTTTATTTATATTTAAGTCTGAATGATGTTTTATTTTTTAAAAATGACCAGATTCCCTCTGTTACATCCATCTAAGACTCACTCTTGGTGCTTGTCTCGGTCACGTGATACATTTATCCATCCCACCCTAAAGGCCAGTCCATGAAAATATTTTCTGACATTAAACCAGTCCATGGCCCAAAAAAGGTTGGGGACCACTGCTCTATATACTGAACTGCTGCCTCCAGGTTTCCTGTATTCCCATCGCAGTTTTTGCTTAGTATTCACAGAAGAGTGATCATGATTCAGACCTTGACTTGCCATAATCTTTATCAAAGGAGGCGGAACGGATGCCCCAGCTCCTCCTCGAGTACAGTGGTACATGCTGCTCTGGCAGCTTGCTGGCCTGCAGGACTTGAGAGTACCCTGCTAACACCTCTCACAAATGTATCAAGCATTTGCTTAAATGCATAATGGAGCCATTTGAGATATATGCTCAACATGGAGGAGTTATTCGTGTTTAGTCCCAAACCTCATAATGCTAGTTATACTTCGTTTTGTCATTTTATACTTTAAATATTAAGGAATCAGAGAAATGTAAAATGAAAGACATATTTTTGCGCAACCCAAGTTCTATGCTTTGGTTTGTCAATTAAGATGAGAGCAGACGGCCATGTTAAAGATTGAGCTGAAGGAAGAATTTAAAAATCTAGAAAGGCCCTGGCCGGTTGGCTCAGCGGTAGAGCGTTGGCCTGGCGTGCGGGGGACCCGGGTTCAATTCCCGGCCAGGGCACATAGGAGAAGCGCCCATTTGCTTCTCCACCCCCCTCCCTCCTTCCTCTCTGTCTCTCTCTTCCCCTCCCGCAGCCAAGGCTCCATTGGAGCAAAGATGGCCCGGGCCCTGGGGATGGCTCCTTGGCCTCTGCCCCAGGCGCTAGAGTGGCTCTGGTCGCGGCAGAGCGACCCCCCGGAGGGGCAGAGCATCGCCCCCTGGTGGGCAGAGAGTCGCCCCTGGTGGGCGTGCTGGGTGGATCCCGCTCGGGCACATGCGGGAGTCTGTCTGGCTGTCTCTCCCCGTTTCCAGCTTCAGAAAAATACAAAAAAAAAAAAAAAAATCTAGAAGGAGCATGAGTCAGTAAGTTTATGGAGGGTATAGAGAGCCACAGTTGGTTTGGTGAATTACTTGACTCCTTGTTAAAATAGAGCAAGAATGTGAAGACACTTAGATACATACAAAGGAATCTGAGTACAGAATCCTGAGGTACTAAGGGTAAGCTTCAACATATGAATTGGGGGGGGGGGACACAATTCAGCCTATAACATTGCCACAAATAAATTATTTTCCACTACATTGGAAAAAGAACCATTTTAAGAATAATAATAAATAGAAAGTATGGTTGAAGAATTTTATGGTGTCTTCTGAGCACTGAAGTTTTGTGACTTTGCAGAACTTTACATATAGTGAGTTTATTTACTGTGCATAGAAAATATTTAAGGGGTAAAGTTTAAATATTTATAAATTTAAATATAATTTTTAAATATGATCTCTGTTAATAGTCTTTAAATATTTTTAAACACATTGTTGAAAAATACCTGTTTATGTCATTCATTGAGCAAGGAGATAGGGAACATTTACATGTATACCATAGGTGTGTGTGTGTGTGTGTGTGTAATCAAATAAAATATTTACTAACCCAGCACCTGTTCAGGTAAAGCACTAGGCCAAAGGTTGGGTACAAACCTAGAAAAGTCCCTGTTCTCAGAGGGTATTTGATCTCCTGGGAAAATACACTGGAAGTGTCACCAGTTGTGCCAATTTAATTGCTAGTTAAATTCTCAGTGTAAACAATGAGGGCTGTGGCTTCACAAATGCTTCTGAAGTTCAGAGTTAAGATTTTGAACTTGTAGTGCTTCTCTACCATAATATTGGGAGAAAGCGGAGTGGTATAATCCGAAAAAGGGACCCAGAGGTAGCTGACTGTAGCGTTCGGGACCAGTGGGAGGAGAGGGATTCAGGAGGAAGCGCTGTGGTTGGAACTTGGAAGCCAGGGCCTGTATGTGATGGTGGCACCGCCATTACAAAGGCCATGAACAGGATAGCTGGGATCTTAAAACATGGCCGTCGGGTACCACCAGGTATTCATGAGTGATCCTTACCCTGTGACGTTCCTTTACCAAAGGGAAGATGTCTCAATTCCTTCCTTCTCCCCCACACTTAAAGAATATTGTGCTTCCTATAAAACAGTGATAGTGGCAAATAAGACTGAAATGTAACCTGAGATAATTCATTGATTAATCTGTATCTTTATTCTTTTAGGCCTCTTTTCCGTGGAAGTTCAGATGTGGATCAACTAGGGAAAATCCTGGAGTAAGTAATGACTATAATTTTACATCTGTGTCCGTAGCATTGAAACATTAACAGTGACATTCCTCTGACGCTCATATAATAGTTTATCTCTTGTCTTCCCTACCCCAAGCTGCTGCTGCAGACAGTGTTACTGTTTGTGTGGTGAGTGGGGACATGGTAGGCGTGCTGTTGGGTGCGGAGCCTGTCGTGCCGTGCGGCCTGACCGCTGTACTCTGGAATCTTGTATGTTGCTTGTGTGGACCTTGCTCCGCTCCTTTTCCTCTGCTTGGCTGAGCTCCTGATTGTTACTTCAGATGTGTTGTCTGCCTGGAGTCATTTCAGATGCATCCACCATCAGAGATGGCGCGCTTGTTGGCCTGGTGCCCATCCTTGCCCACTGGGCTTCCTGTCCCCATTGAGTATTCTTTGGTCACCCCAGTTGGTTTTGCATTGTTTTCCTGGATGAAGAATAGTATGCTATGCAATCCATTTTTCTTTAGAGCACTGAGAACCCTGGGTTCTAATCCTATGTCCGTGGCGACATAACTATGCAGTCTTTAACATACCCTAAAAAGAGCTTACACAGTGCCTGATACATAGTAAATGCTTTACATATGTTAGCTGTTATTATAATTCATTATTAGTTGTTTAACTATTTTGTTCCTCAACTTCTTTACCTGAGAAATGAGACTTGGGGCTAAAATTCTCTTTAAGTTCCGTTCTGGTGCTCAAGTTCTTTGATTCCAGTTGTCTGTTAACATAGCTCCATGATGACTCGCAGAGTTGCGTTCATGTCTGCATGTGGCCATGGGAGGGTGTGTGTGCTTTCATGTGTCTAGAATGTAAAAGGGGGCTCTTCTTCCCACAAAGCATGCAGTACGGCATCCTTTTTGAGACCTGTGCTTTTGCCCAGTCCCATCAGGAGTGGGGTGGAATAGGAAGAAGGTGGGAGTCGTAGAACCAAAAATAGCGCTGATCATTGGTCTGTGACACTTTATAGGAATCCCAGTGATTTTTTGATATTTGCAATCTGTAAAACTGGGGAGAAATACCCCTAAAGAAAGTAATTCTAATTTAACCCTGACTACTCAAGCATGACTGCTTAAAACAGTTGGAGTACAACTGGAACCTGACCTTGTTCTTTTCCGTGGCTGGAAGCTGCTTCAGTAGCCATCTGTTAGTGCAGTGCCACTGCCGAGTGAGAGCGTGGTAGCTTTAAGGTTTGAAAGCATTTGCTAGTTTTATTATCTGGGGGCTGCTTGGGTCCAGGGCAACTGCACAACTGCTGCTTCTCTCGTTGACCACTCTGTAAGATGGATGGATTCAGGACAAAACTTGCTTCTGGATGTCAGGTTCTTTGTCATTCAGTGATGAGCTCCCATCTACTCTTCCCCATCACTGCTGAATACATTCTGTGTGTGTGTGATCTTGAGAAGGGAACTGGGAAAGTCAGACATACCCCAGTGAGCCTCTGTTAAAAGGGAAGCTTGCCAGGCTTTGAAGTCCTTCCCCCGCGTTCCCTTACTGACACCACCAAGGGATGTGGTCCACCTCCAGCACTGGCGTCTGCAGTCTGGTCCACATTGTTGGTGCCCCTGAGTGCATGAAGCAGTGAGGTAGACCAGGATGAACCTTTGACAAGCATGTTTGACTAGCTTCCAAGGGAAAGCCGGTCCACTTCTGGCAAAGTCCTCGCCAGCAGAAAGCCGCCATAAAGTTCTGCATGTTTTGTGCCTTTAGATTTTACTTCTTGGTTTCTGGCATTGCTTCACCGAAATTATGTTCTATTTCCTCTGAATGCTTTTATTACTTTGGTGTAGAGAAAGGGACAATGCTGCACCCTAGTGTCACTCCTAAAGTACTTGAAAAAATGGTTTCTGTCCCCACCATCACTGCCATTTATAGGTTTTATGCTCTGTCATTCTTTCCAGTACAAATGTCAACTTTTAAAGCTTATATTCAGCTGTCCAAATACTGAAATTTGATGCAAGCACTTCTCAACGGATCTATCAGAATTTCACCACACTCACAAATGGGCCGTAAAAGTTCATATAGCATTAAACTGAATTTTTTTTTTAAGAAAGTTATATTCACATTCTCTTAAGGGGAAAAGAAATGTTTGTGTTTAGGAAGATTTATACTTTTCAAAGAAGAGCAATTACTTTGAAAATGAAACTGAATGCTTTTAGCCTGTGGCATTTTAGAGCATTTTTAGGAGCAGAGTCATGGTTAAATAGAAACAAAATATTGGATTTGGAATAAGGAGAACTGGGCTCACTCCAGGCTCTGTGGCTGATGTGTGACTTCAGCAGTTGATTTCATTCCTCTAATTCAGTTTCCTCGTCTATAAAACAGAAATAATAATACTTGACTTACTTGTTATAGGAAGTTAATGGGGATCCAGAGGAGGTGATAGATTTACAAACATTTTAAAAAGTTATTTATATAAGCAGTAATATAACATAATATAACATGATATAAACATGTATCTAATTATATACCACACATACATATAGAGATACTGTTTTCCAGAGGGCTTTTGGCATTTAGTTGCCAGATTTAACTCAATATAAGTTTATTAAAAGCTGCAAATAAAAAGATTTTAAATTATTACTAAGTGTTATAACCAATTTCTAGGTAACTCATGATGATATACAAGTATGTTGATATAAAAAATGACTAAAAAACTAAAAATGAATAAAAGGAAAAATTTCATGTTCTCTAATAAGCATTCTTTTCTGCCTCTGCCAGTGTCATTCTACCCAAAGACATACACATTTATTTCCTTTGTTAATTCATAGTGAGATTTCTTCTTCTTCTTCTTAGTCTTAGTCTCAGTCTTGCTCTTAAATAAATTTGTAGCCTGACCAGCCAGTGGCACAGTGGATAGAGCATCGACCTGGGATGCTGAGGATCCAAGTTTGAAGTCCCGAGGTTACCAGCTTGAGTGTGGGACCATAGACCTGACCCCATGGTCACTGGCTTGAGCCCAAAGGTCACTGGCTCAGCAGGAGCCCCTAATCAAGGCATGTGTGAGAAAGCTAAAGTGCCGCAAGTACGAGTTGATGATTTTCATCTCTCTCCCTTCCTGTCTGACACATTCTCTCTCTCTCTCTCAGAAAAAAATGTATAGTGCTCTAGTTGATACTTCCATTCATTTGTCCCAGTAAATGCGTCACTGAGTCTCTGTTCGTCTGCCTCAATAGCAGGGCTCTCCCAGCATGTCCTACCAAGGTGGGATTGTCTTTGCCCAGACACCCCAAGATGGATGCAGTCTGAGATGGGTGTCTGCTCTTCCCAGGTGAGGTCCAGAACCTGGGCTCTTTTCAGTAAGGGAAGCAGAACAAGCCCTACAGAGATCCTGTGACATTTACCACCACATCTTCAGGAGAACATCCATCCTGGGCCTTAGTCCCAGCGAGGGCAGCCCAGCTGAACCCAGTGCAGGCAGGCCAGCAGCATTTCTGTCATTTTAAGTTGTTTGGTCGATATTTCAGTAGTCATAGATTCTGTTCTCTAAACTCTAATTTTTTAGTTCAGCGTTAGTCTATGTAAGCTGTAAGTTCTTGCATCCCTTGATTTTCTTTGTTCAAACCTCCATACCACCTATGCATAACCTATAAATAATACCTACTTAATGTGTATTATGTTGTGTAAGGCCACATACCTGTTAATATTTCTAAGGAACCTTAGTTATACATTAATAGAACTCAAGCAGTTCATATTTTAGGGTGGTAGTGATGCATTACCTACACATTTTAGATTAATAACATTATTTTCCTTTTATGATAATAATAAAGAGTAATATATGGATATTGACAAGTACTATGCCAGGCACTGTGCTATCCACTTTATATAAATTCATGCTAATCCCCGTAACAACCATAAATTGTTATATATAGTTGCATAGAAGTTAAGTAATTTGTCCTTATCTTCCCAGAAGTGGCAGGTGCAGAATTTGAACCCAGGTCTGCCTATTTCCAAAGCCTGTGCTGTTTTTTTATTATTTGATGCTCTGTCCACATTTCTGATCCCAGAATGATTTTCAGAGAAAACATAAATGATATTGTTTTTATTTATATGCTTACATTGGAATATTTGAAAATCATTATACAGTGTATCCATAAAGTCATGGTGCACTTTTGACCAGTCACAAGAAAGCAACAAAAGATGATAGAAATGTGAAATCTGCACCAAATAAAAGGAAAACCCTCCCAGTTTCTGTAGGATGATGTGGCAGCATGTGCGCATGCGCAGATGATGACGTAACACCGTGTATACGGAGCAGCCCACGGCCATGCCAGTGGAGATGGGGACGATACAGAGGAAAGTTCAGTGTGTTCTGTGGCTCGCTAAATTCGAATCCACCAAAGTGCATCGTGCATGTCAGTGCGTTTATAACGAAGCGCCACCACATAGGAATAACATTACTCGGTGGGATAAGCAGTTGAAGGAAACCAGCAGTTTGGTGGAGAAATCCCGTTCTGGTAGGCCATCAGTCAGTGACGAGTCTGTAGAGGCTATACGGGATAGCTACCTAAGGAGCCCTAAAAAATCTGTTTATGAGCCCATATCGAACTGCACTGAATAGGTATGAAACTGGGAGAGTTTTCCTTTTATTTGGTGCAGATTTCACATTTCTATCATGTTTTGTTATTTTCCTGTGACCAGTCAAAAGTGCACCATGACTTTATGGACACACTATACTTTCAAAGAAGAGCATAATAAAGACATATAAATTAATTTTGATATTAAATTATAAAATAATGTTTGCAAAACACAATTCTAATATACCTTTAGCCTCTTTTTTTCTTTTCCCGATTCTAATGTATATAATTACTGTTTGAGGAATTATTCTTACATTTATAAATTATATTTAATGGCCTGACCAGGCAGTGGCGCAGTGGATAGAGCATCGGACTGGGATGCAGGAGACCTAGGTTCGAGACCCCAAGGTTGCCAGCTTGAGCGCGGGCTCATCTGGTTTGGGCAAAAAGCCCACCAGCTTGAATCCAAGCTGGCTCCAGCAAGGGGTTGCTCGGTCTGCTGAAGGCCATGGTCAAGGCACATATGAGAGAGCAATCAGTGAACAACTAAGGTGTTGCATGCACAATGAAAAACTGATAATTGATGCTTCTCATCTCTTTCCATTCCTGTCTGTCTGTCCCTGTCTATCCCTCTCTCTGACTCACCCTCTGTCTCTGTAAAATGAAAAAATAATTTAAAAAAAAAAATTTTTTTTAATTATATTTAATGGGTTGACATTGATCAATAAGAATATATAGGTTTCCAAATTTATGTGTTAGGAAATCATGTTACATGAGCCTCATAAAGCATGTCAATATGAAAATGTTTGATCAGAACACAAAAAGCACTCTTAGGCATAAAGGAAAATATTATATGCCCAAGTAGGTCTACTTTGAATATATAGGTCCTACTTTGTCAGTATGTCAGGGTCCATTGGTAATACAACATTTTCCATTTCTTTATTGCTTCTTACATTTACCATCTGCTTCCAGAGCAATCTCTTATCTCTTCCTCTGGAATTTTATAATTCTGTGAGATTACCCTGTACTCCATGAGTACCGAATACAACCGGACAGAGAGAAATGAGGGTCCTGCCAGTCATTCATGTGAGGGGCCCCGGGGCTCTGTGTTCCTCGTGCCTTCCCCTTAGACTTGAGCTTTCTCTAGACTTTGGTGGGAAAACAGCTTCTGCATAGGAAGTAATGCTGGTACTCACACATGGTTCTGTTGCAGTGTGATTGGACTCCCAGGAGAAGAGGACTGGCCTAGAGATGTTGCCCTTCCCAGGCAGGCTTTTCACTCCAAATCTCCTCAGCCTATTGAGAACTTTGTAGCAGATATTGATGAACAAGGCAAAGACCTACTTCTGGTAAGTTCACTTGCTGCACAGTTGATCTGCACTGTGCTGCTGAGAGACTGGCCCTGTCCACTCTGGGCAGCGGGGACGTCACACACAAGGCAAGGCCACCACCTTTCTGCAGCTCTCATTTCCACACCTGCAGCCGCTGGTGGCTTTGATTCTGGAATGTCTTCAGTTCCTGTCAAAAGAGAGTCTGAGCCTGACCAGACGGTGGCGCAGTGGATAGAGCGTCGGACTGGGATGCAGAGGACCCAGGTTCGAGACCCCGAGGTCGCCAGCTTGAGCGCCGGCTCATCTGGTTTGAGCAAAAAGCCCACCAGCTTGAACTCAGGGTCCCTGGCTCCAGCAAAGGGTTACTTGGTCTGCTGAAGGCCCACAGTCAAGGCACATATGAGAAAGCAATCAATGAACAACTAAGGTGTTGCAACGCGCAATGAAAAACTAATGATTGATGCTTCTCATCTCTCTCCGTTCCTGTCTGTCCCTGTCTATCCCCCTGTCTCTGTTTAAAAAAAAAAAGAGTCTGATACACACACTTTCAATTCTTCAACTTTGAATGTTCATTTGGATGTAGCTTTTGAAGCCTCTCCATTCATCTAGACTTGTGTGCCTAATAAGTATTGGATGTGTCATGCACATATAAAATACCTCACTGAAATTAAGGACTTCAGTGTCCTGTTTGAGACTCAAATCGTAATACTTGGCCTTTTACAGAATTTCCTGTACTCAGTGGTGAGAGCGATAGGTGAGTAGGGGTGCAGCTGCTGGGCTACTCTTCGTGTTTGGAATACAATGAGTGATGAGTGTATCCTCCACCGCTGAATTAACTACCTTGACTATCTGGCCAAGAAAGTGCTCGTAGACCGGGAGGAGCACATGCTCCCATTCTGTCAGTGTATTCTGAATTTCAGACACGGACCCAAGAGTCTAGAGGTCTTAGTAGGAGTGTTATGCTTCAGCTATATGTGGACACAGACAGTGGTTGCCATGGTTGCACAGCCATGGATGTTCCCAGGAAACCTAACTCCATCTTCACCTGATGGCGGCTCATTTTCTGATGTGTAGGCAACAGTTCCCTCCACTGCCGAGTTATGGACAAGGACAGCTATATTTCCCTCCCCACTGTTATTTCTGAGACACTCACTAAGGCCCACATTTTTTGAAATAAATTAATTAGAAGGGAGACTATTCACCTAGACAAAGGCTCACAATATATACCAACTTGCTGACTCACCTACTATTTAGGAAACATTTTCCTTGGTTTCAAACAGCAGACATGGATTTGCGTTACCTTAAGGAGAGGGGCTAGCTGGAATGTCTCACACAGCCTGGATGTGGAAAGCCGTTCAGTGCTGCTGCTCCATCCTGGTCTGTGCCTCACCTGCTCTCAGCAACTCTGCTTTGCTCTGCCTTGCGAGCCTTTTCTTCGCCTCACTGCTTCTCAGTTGTCCTGTCTACTCCCCTGGACGTTCACTGGTCCCCAGGCTCTGAACTTCAGCGAGTGCGTGCATTTTCTCAGCTCTAACCCACACTGCTAGCATTTGCCCTTCTGAATTTCCTACATCATATGCCTAGAAGGAAGAATCTGGCCGACACACCTTACCTTTCGCCAGGCTGTTGGTCCAGTGTGCTGTGCTAGGAAGGGGTGTGGGGACCGTGTGGTATAAAGCATGGCCACTCCAGGCTCTCCTTCTCAGCAGGAGCTTTGAATGATAAGATATTCCTGCTGAGAAGAGGGTTCTGGACAGACAGTCACAGGGATGAACATTAGTAAGGACATATTTAACTCCATCAGCTACCAGATTATCCATAGTGACCCCAAATATCTCCTAGGCCCAACATCAGTAGGCATCCCCAAGAACTTAAAATGTAAAGAATACAGACAATGTCACATCCGCATTTAGGGTGCTCCACTAGCCGTGGTGGCTTTCAAAGCCAGACGATACACCAGTGCTAGACTGGAAGAGAAGCAGGAGAAAACAAGATAAGGGAACAAAGGAACGTAGCAGAGAGAGAAGGAAGGAACACGTTGAGGCGTGAGAAGCAGAACCGGTGATGTCAGGGCGAGGAGAAACTGGAGTGTAAAGCACAACATGCGCAGGCATTCAGAGAAAGGGCAGCCCAAATCTCCAAGCCCAGAACCCTCAGGGGCTGCTGGAGGGACACAGCTAGAACTGGAAAGCTGACGATAGGCCATTTGGTACGGGACAGGCCCCTGAGCCCCCAGTACTTGTTGCCTCCATTGAAAAGCATTTACTTAAGGAAAAAAAATCAAAAGTGTTTTAGAAAGTTTGTATTATGTAAGAAACAATGAACATTTGAAAATTTAGCATGTTAAGAGTTATTCTTTATTTTTATCTGAAAAAAAGGTTGACTCTATATATAGAGTCTCAGTTCATATATGTATGAGTGTGTGTGTGTGTGTATATACATCGACATTTATAAATGCCCTTACATCATACAGTCGTGGGCAAAAACAGGTTTGTAGTTGTGATGGCATTCATTTGAGTTAATAAAGCTATTGTAATAATCATAACCTGCATGTCTTTTTCCATACAAACAACTATAAACCTACTTTTACCCACCCCTGTACATAAGACAGTTGAGGAGAAGAGAGTTACTTTTAATAGCTATACCTACACATCTTTCTAAGTGCTGCCCATTGGTCATGGGCAACTTGAGAGGCTGAGCTCACTCCAGACACGACGCTCTTGCTGAAAAGTTTGGGAGTCTTGGCTATCTAACCACTTTCAGAGCCCGGGGTACATTTTTTTTTTATCCTTGTATTTAGTCTGTTTGGCTTTATAAAAATAACCAAGAAACACCTCACTAGCATATAACAGTAGGTGGGGGTTTTTCTGTTTATGGGTCTGCAGACAGCAGAGACAGCTCTCCACCAGCCTTCAGGTCAAGTGCAGGTCTTTTCCATGAGCCTTATGCTAGGCCGGGCCTGGAGGCCTCAGCTCCCTGGAGCGTGTTTTCCTCGTGGTCCAAGGAGGATACTCCCAAACGAGCAAGCAAAAACCAAGGGTGCCCCTGAAGGCCGAGGCTTGGAGGCGCCACCCTGCTTCCTTGATCCACACTCCACTGACCAAAGCAAGTTACCTGGGCAAGGTCAACTTTAGTAGAGGAAAGAGTACTCCCATGATGGCGGGAAGGAAGGGAAGAAAGTTTCCCTGTAGTTCAACAGAGCTCCATAAACGCAGAAACCCAAAGTAAATGGAAGTGGTCTACATAGCCATGATAATGTTAAATCCTTAGACTACACAGCAGATTCAAGTTCACAGACATGTCAGATACCCAGCTCACTCAGGGAACCCTGCATCACGAGGATGGACAAGCTGGTGCAGCTTCTCTCCTACTTGTGAGCTCCTGGGGCACAACGCTTGCCCACCCGGGCGTCATGCCCGGAGGTGTTGGTGGAAGGAGGGGGCGGGGATTGGGTTGGAATTGGAGCTGAGATTAGGGAAACTTTCTTTTTTTTTAAGAGGTGTGAGAATTGGATTTTAATGATAAAGTTAAGATTTATCATTATTTACAAATAATATAATTACACACACTTGACAAACTCAAGAAAATCACCTGAAAAAGAATGACAAGCAACACTAAGGTAATTATGAACAAAGTAAATATTAAAAAATCATTGGCATTCCTATTAGGAAAGCTATAAGATTGCCAGTGTTGAGCTAACCTTTTTTTGACTTACGGAAATGACGATTTCATTTGGGTCAGCCTAACAAAAACAAATAACAACCACTGAAAAAAAATAATGTGTTAAAGGGGCCATATATGACAGTCACAGAAATGACAAACTGCCGCAGGATAAAATTAATATCCACAATCTATACAAATAAAACTTTCAAAAATTCTACGGACACAAAACAAAACTTTAATGGAAAAACACATTCTTTTCTTAGGAGGCTTCAATATCAATAAAGTTGTCTACCTCTTCCCAATTAATCTATAAATTTAACAATGTCGATGAAAGCACTAAAAGAATTTTTTTAGAAGTAGAAAAACTGATTTTAAAGTTCTTATTGGAAAACAAAGAAACAAATAAAAACCCTTCAAAGTAATAAACAAGAACCTTACTTTTAAAATAAAGGAGAACAGTGAGGGAAAGCCAGTCCAATAAGATAGAATAACACTGTAAAACTGTATACACCAGGGGTCTCAAACTCAACTCAGCATGTGGGCCTCAGAGCAAGATCACAGCCCTTCGGCGGGCCGCACTAGGTCTACAAAAGGCAACTGTTACGCAACACTTTTCAGTGTCACAAAACGACCAGAAACTGTAGTTCGCATCACAACTGCTGTTAACTAAGCTAATATCTAGCTAGGATGCTAGAGAAATGAAAAATACAAGTAGGCCCCTAGGCTTACTTAATTTTATCCAAAATATTTTGAACTTCGTGGATTAGTCTGCAGGCCGCACAAAATTGTTTGGCGGGCCGCGAGTTTGAGACCCCTAGTATACACCATATGTGTAGTGGTGGCTCAGTGGGTCAAGCATCAGCCTGGAATGCTGAGGCCACTGGTTTGAAACCCCTGTCTTGCCTGGTTAAAGAACATGTGAGAAGCAAGTACTGTGAGTTGAAGGTTCCCACTCCTCCTCCCCTTTCTTTTTTTTTTTTTATTGATTTTAATTTATTGTGTTTACATAGATTCTAGTGTTGCCCCAAGTGCATCCCGCCTTCCCCGTATTCCCCTCAACATCCCTCTTGCCCCCCCATAGCGTCCTCCCCCCTTCCCTTCAGATTTATCCCATCCTATCATCCCCTTTCCCTCTGTTCTCTTTTCCTCTGGTCCCTTTGATCTCTCCTCTGTCTCTATTCTGTTCCTCAGTTCACATTGTTCATTGGATTCCTCAGATGAATGAGGTCATATAATATTTTTCTTTTTCTGCCTAGTTTATTTCACTTAACATAACAGTCTCCAGGTTCATCCATGTTATTGCAAAAGGTAAGATTTTCTTATTTTTTGTGGCCACATAGTATTCCATTGTATATGTGTACCACAGCTTTTTAATCCACTCGTCCACTGATGGACACTTGGGCTGTTTTAGGGAAACTTTCTAATTGGTTATGGACCGGCAGTTTGGGAATGGAGACTGCTGTCTCATGGTTTCACCTTCTCCTTTCACCCTCTACCTGCACTTGAGTTGACAGCCTGTGATAGAGTTTAGTGATTTTAATTTAATCTAATGGATTCCTTATAGGGTGCTGCTAGCCAGTATGGCACCTTAGTGTTGTTTTGTTTTATTTTGGATTTTAGGAATTTGTCAGAAACTGCTGTTTTGGTTTGCAGAATAGTTCGGTCATTACCCTTTACACCTGAACAACGCCCGCCATTCCCTGCTCATTGACAAACTTTGGCGAAGAGTTAAAAGTTAGGGTGAAGTCCCTGAATATAGATAGCACTGTTTGCTAGCATTAGAAAAATCACTACCTAAATAAAGTTAAACATACTACAGTAATAATAATAATAATAATAATATATTTTAAAGGACCTGGATGGGTTGCAGAGAAATCCTGGGTAGTAAAAGTCTACAGGCAAACCAAAAGGTGTCGCCTTTTCATGAGGGGCAGTTTATACATTAAGGACACATATATTCCTGACCAGGTGGTGGCTCAGTGGATAGAGCATTGGACTGGGACACAGAGGACCCAGGTTCGAAACCCCAAAGTCACCAGCTTGAGCACGGGCTCATCCGGCTTTAGCACGGGTTTACCAGCTTGAGCGTGGAGTCACTGGCTTGAGCATAGGATCATAGACATGACCCCACAGTCACTGGCTCAGGTGGAGCCCCCCAGTCAGGGCACATATGAGAAAGCAATCAATGGAAACAAAGGTGCCACAATGAAGAACTGATCATTCTCATCTCTCTCCCGTCCTGTCTGTCCCTCTCTCATGTCTTGGTTTCTGTCAAAAAAAAATAAAATAAAGGATACATATAAGAGGAGTACTGATGGCCCTGGCCAGTTGGCTCAGTAGATAGAGCATCAGCCCAGAGTATGGATAATCCTAGGTTTGATTCCCGATAAGGGCACACAAGAGAAACGACCATCTGCTTCTTACCGACTCCCTCTCCCCCTTCTCTCCCTCTTCCCCTCCTCTCCCTCTTCCCCTCCTGTAGCCAGTGGCTCAATTGGTTTGAGCACCCCTTGGTCCAAGCATCAGCTTCAGGTGCTAAGGATAGCTTGGTTGATTCAAGGATCAGCCCAGAAAGGGGTTGCTGGGTGGATGCCATTTGGGGTGCATGCGGCAGTCTGTCTCACTATCTCCCCTCCTGTCACTAAAAAAAAAAAAAAAAAAAAAAAAAAAAAAAGATAAGAAAAATGGCCTGACCTGTGGTGGCGCAGTGGATAAAGCGTGGACCTGGAATGCCTAGGTGGCCGGTTCGAGACCTTGGGCTTGCCTGGTCAAGGCACATATGGGAGTTGATGCTTCCTGCTCCTCCCTCCTTCTCTCTCTCAGTCTCTTCTCTCTAGAAAATGAATAAATAAAAAAATCTTTAAAAAAATAAAATAAAATAAAATAAAAAGATGAGTACTGTCTACACAGTTTATTTAGTGTCCCTTGAAATGGATATCAGTATTAACCAGCGTAATTTATGGCAGTGAAGATGTGTAACTATGAGCACATTGAGCTTTTTTTTTTAACATTTTTATTTACTGATTTGAGAGAGAGAAAGGGAAAGAAGAGAGAGGGAAACATTGATTTATTTTTCCACTTAGTTATGCACTCACTGGTTGATTCTTGTATGTGCCCTGACCAGAGATCAATCCCTCAACCTTGGTGTATCAGGACAACACTAACCAACTGAGTGAGCTACCTGGCCAGGGCCATATGAGCACATTGTTAAAATGTCAATTATTTTTTCTTTATCACAGAAGTGCTTGACATTTAATCCAGCCAAAAGAATATCTGCCTACGGTGCCCTGTCTCACCCATACTTCCACGACCTGGAGAGGTGCAAGGAGAACCTGGATTCCCACCTGCCGCCCAGCCAGAACAGCTCGGAGATGAATACGGCCTGAGCTCCCAGCCGCTGCCTGGAGCTGGCCCCTGGAGAGCCCCGTGGGCAGGGGCGGTCTCCCTGAGGAAGCCCTGCAGAGCTGCTTGGAGATCCCTGCCCGGAGACCTTCCGGCTGCCTCTTCTGCATAGGCTCTGCTTCTCCAAGGAAACCGGCTAGTTTACCGTTTGAAATCAATGCAAAAGCAATTGCAGCTTTATGTTCATTCGTCTGTCTGTCTGTTTCAAAAAAAAAAAACCCTGGAAAAATTCCAGAAGAGAAGCTGCTAGGCAATTGTGCTGCCATTTCACTTTTCTGACCTTGAATGCTGCCAGTGTAGTGAGCAACCGGGCACAGCCGAGTTATGCTGTAATCTCTCTGCAGCTGCCCAAACCTGATTTGGTACTTTGTAATGAGCATGGGTGCGTGAGTGAGTGTGTGTGTGATTCTTGATCTCTTAAAGTGTTACTTTCTGTCAACAACAACAACTGACTTTTGGAGATTCCAAGTGACCCATAAAGAGCAAGCGCCTGTTGCCCGAAGGTGATTCACCAGAATGAGCTTCTCAAATTAGAAAGTTGAGCCTGGGTCCTTAGAATTTCTTTTCTGGCCAAAAGTAGTAAATGTGTTAGTAGTAAAAACTATCTAGATGAAGTTTTATAAACACAGCAAAGAGGAAAAGAAATTCTAGTATCTTTTAAGAGACCTATTTTTTAAAGCACCCATCCTATTTACTCTTCAGAAAGCTGAATTGACTCATTCTAAATCAATGTTAACCTGTATCATATGCTTTATTGTATCTTCTGAAAAAAAAAATCTCTTTCTTACTTGCTATAGATTTAGGGAGTTTACCTCAAATAGGTAAAATTGTCCAAAAAGTAGAAAAAGCCTTAATTTCTTGGTTTGGAATGGATTTCCTTTTTGTTTTTGTTGTTGTTGTTTTGTTTTTAATTTTAGGAAATTGTCAGAAACTGTTTCCTGGTTTGGTTCGGAGAGTAGGTCTCTGACTAGAGACAAAACTGCCATTCGATTTCTCCCCACCTATTTACACTGTACTTTTTCTACAATGCACTGCCTTATTTGCAAAATATCCAATTTATCTATCCTACAGTGCCTCTAATATACATTACTGCCATTCCATAACTAATAACAGATTGCTTAAGATGTTTGCATGCACTTTCTTTCTTTTAATGAACCTTTTGTGGATAGAGTCAGATTATGGCTTGTGTCTCCAATTCCACAATCCTAACAGGGTTCCCTGTGTTCTCGCTCCAATTCAGTCTTCCTACCTGGCATTTACTGTTGCTACCTAGGCAGTGAGTAGAAGACTGGTTCTTCTCTATCTCCCGCACATAGATTGCTTTAAGCTGTTACCTAGTGTTTTGTGTTTTTATTGACTACATTGGCAGTGTAGTATCTGAGGGAATATCTTTACCTATTTTTAGAAGTAAATATTTACTCTGTAAACAGTCTTTTCCCTCCCCAGACTGTGCTCGTTTCCAGGGCCCTGTGCACATGCCCGCCCTCCGCAGAGCCAGCCTGACCTGGGCATTGTGAACAGCTTTACTCTCCCTCTTGCCATTTCTTTTGTAGTGCTTTATATTTCATACCGTCTCTGCCTTACCTGTGCTTAGAGCTCATGGGCTCTAATAACCGGGATACACAGAGATTAGGTATGTTTAGGGAATTTTAGCTACCTTTGCCTTCTGGCTCATGTTTTGACTTTATGAAAGAGTTAAGCTTATGTTTAAGGTTAGAATTTTCAAAGAGTGGACATTGCTTCACTCAGTAGAAAAAGTTCCTAGTGATATTTATGCATAGTCAAGCCTTCCTAAAGTATTCACAGCTTAGTATTGTGTATGACTATCTTGAACCAGAGAAAAATTAGGGGAGTTTTCTTCTTAAGAACTTTTTGAATCAGGAACCATTTGTTTTCAATACATATATTGTTTAACATTGTTCTGATTCAGTAACTTGAAGAGCAGGATATTTCTCTTTTTTTCTTTTACTTTTCTCTTCTCCCAGAAGTTGGACTAATTACACTAATACAGTTAGCGTAGAGAGCTAAGTGTTGCAGACAAGAAAGAGGACATTTTGGAAAGGAACCTCAGAGGGTGATTTGATCATGAACAGAGTAGGGAAAATTTTCTAAAGCAAGCTACAGACGAGACGATGGGCCTTAAGAATGTTTGTCACTTTCTCCATTGTGACGTTATGTTCTGTCATCACTGGAAATGCTTGAGATATAATGAGCCCCGAGCACTTCGCAAGGTGTTCTTGCCATCTCCCCCTGGAAACATGAGTCCTGCCTGTCCATAGATTGGGGGCAAAATACAAAAACACTTTAGCTGGGACCTAGAAAGTGAATTTTAACACTCACCGCACTGATTCGTCATGAGCTTTTCGGTAGTATCCATGCTGAGAGGGAATATAACTTGAGTTTTTGCTTTTGCAAAAAGTTTCATAAGCTTGCTCAAGAAAACGCAGCTGATCTAAACTGGAATTGCTTTAGCATTCTTTAGAATTTTGAACAAGAGCTCAACTTTTATTTCTGGCACATGCTTTGGTTTCATTTCTCATTAGTGTTTATAAAAACTTAAAGCACCAACATTTTGGTATTAGATAATACTTGACACATTATCCTTCGAGAGGCAGAATGAGAGGTCATTTCAGCCTCTCTGAACTTAAGAGTCTGTCGCCAGGTCTTCCATGGTTGTGGTTGTGACGCCTGAGTGATTGTCTCTCGTTTTATGTCACCTACTTCAGGCTCACCGCTTGTGAAATCCGGATCCCACACAAGCACACTTGCCGCGAGGGCTCTTTGAAGCATAGAGGAGAATGCAAACTTACTGAATACAGCTTATTCTTCTGTGACGTATGTTTTCACACACCTTTGCCAAAGGCTAGGCAGTGATTAGCTAAAAAGGTCAGGCTGCCTCAGAATTATACTGAAGCAAATTGCAGCAGTAAAAATATGGCAACAGATTTGAAATCACATTTGAATATCTTTCTAGAATTGGTCCATAAATGGGCATGACCCTTTCTATCTGATATTTTGTCCTGGTGGTGCAGACATTGTGGAACTATTGTGCAGGGTGGAACTCGGGAAACCTACATTTAAAAAGAGTAAAGGAGAGCCCTAGCTGGATGACTCAGTGGATAAAGCATTATCCAGCTCGCCTAGGTCGCAGGTTCAATCCTGACCAGGGCACATAGGAGAAGCAATAAGTGAGTGCACAACTAAGTGGAATGGCGAGTTGATGCTTCTCTCTCTCTCTCTCTCTCTTTCTGTCTCTCAAATCAGTGGGGAAAGAATTAGAAAGAGTAAAGGAGAAACCTGCCCACTTAGGCACCATAGCTATTGCATGGCAAAGGGTAATAAAAACCTAACCTTCTAACCTTATATATACAACTTCGAGGAGCTTGTGAGAATCCGGTGCATTGGGCTCCCACTTCATCTTCATCTCTACTTTGAAGTGGTTGTGAACTCAAGGAGCAGAGAACCTGTTTTGGAAGAAAGCTCCTGCCCATTTCACCCCCTGTATTCTCATGATTTTCTCTCAGGAAACACACAGTGAATGGCAGACATTTCATTTAGCCCTGGGTGACTTACTAAAAGTAGTTCAAAATATTCACCTAAAAATAGAATCTCAGCCTTTCAGTTTTAAGTAAAAATGAAAATTTCAGGATGTTAATGTCTTAAAGAAAATGTGCACCTTTTAACAGAAAAATTTATAGTTTGTAGGATGTGGTTCATAATGATGAGAAAAAACTTAAATTATATCAAATACTTTGAATCTTTTTTTTTAATGTTTATTGGTTTGAGAGAGAGAAGAAGGGAAAGAGACAGGAACACTGATTCGTCCTGACATGTGCCCTGACTGGGAATTGAACCAGCAACCTCTGCGCTTCGGGCTGATGCTCTACCAACCGAGTTATCCAGCCAGGGCCAAACATTTTAAATCTTAAATTATGTATTTAAATCAAGCTTTTAACTAATTATAGCTGCTTAAAAGTTGTGACTGTGAAAGTCAGTAACGGCAATTCTCATTCCATTATGGAAATTAAATCATGAAAGCTTCATAATATCATAAACATATTATCACCAAGAATTGCTTCTTTTCTTTTAAGTGACAACTTGACTATTTTTATGATAAGCACATGAGAATGGCTCACATTTTCCAAAAGCAGGCTTTTTTGCATACTTGGATCCAAGAAAGAATAATGTTAAAAGTTAATATGTCCCTATAATTACTTAATTCTGTAAGTATAGAGACCATAGAATATTTACTTTGGAAAGAAAATATTGAAATATAAATTCTTAGATATTGATAGAAATCAAAAGAATGCATGTTTTTTATTATGACACAAAAATAATGTATTTTATAAAAATAAAGATGTTATCTGACTTCTAAATCTTTAAAAATCATAAAACAGCAGGCAATGAATACAGGAAATTCTAGAGAAAATGACGGTATTCAGAGAGGACTATTTCCAAGCTAAATCTATTTTGAGGGATATATATTTTACTAACAAATATATTGTATTGAAATCATCTGGCAACTGTAAACTTGGTGTGTTCAAAACAAATTTTATGGAGAAGCCATTCCAAAAAGTTGAGCCGAGGAAACTAAACTATCTGTATTCCTTTCTCGTTTCATAGAAAGAAGCAGCCACATAAAGCCACATTTGTATGCAAGCCTAAGAACGTCCGTTTAAAAAAAAAAAGGAAATTTTTCAAAGGCTTGTGTTCCCTATGCCACCAGGATTTTAAAAAATTTGTGAAATCCAAATAATTTATCATGTGTGTGTGCATTCAGAGCAATCAGATATATGATTAGGAAGATAACCTGACCTGTGGTGGCGCAGTGGATAAAATGTCCTCCTGGAACGCTGAGGTCACCGGTTTGAAACCCTGGGCTTGCCTGGTCTAGGTACATATGGGAGTTAATGCTTCTTCCTGCTTCCCCCCTTCTCCTCTCTTCTCTCTCTCTACCTCTCTCTCTCTCTCCTGTCTAAAATGAATAAATAAAATCTTAAGTGGAAAAAAGACAATAGCTACATATTCCTTCTCCACACTGGAAAAGCTTCTTAAAGCTACCAAAAACTGGCGTGCTATGTAAGTCCTCAGAGAATCAATAATGGTGTTTTCCTCAAAAGCATGAAAAAAATAGCATTTTAATTTCTTATCAATGCAATTTTTAGCCTCCTTTTTTCACATACCTATATCTCAAGCATTTCTAACAGGTATTTTCTCAAAAAATAAACCAAAAATATTCTTTTGGCCTCTTCTATCTTCTGACCTTTGTAAACAACAACAAAAGAAGAAAGGTTCTGGTTTTTATCTTTTTCCTCAGTTAGTTGTTTGGGGATTTTTCTTTCAGTGAAGTGCAAGTGGGCTTTTCAAAATGAGTTCTGTTTCTCAGCAGTCCCAGAGAGTTCATTTAGATAAATGAATGGACTTCTATCCATATACTTGTTTCCTTTATATTGGTGCTCTGACCTTCAAGAAGAAAACAAGATCCACCTGAAAATAAATACAGGATTTTTTCAAGCATCTATTTAAAGTCTATTACAGCAATTAGAAGTTAATATGGTAGGAAAAAGAGGTTTAAAAGTCTGTTTTAAAATTCACACTGTCTTAAGAGATAAGCTTTCTTGTTTTATTCCAGTATATTCCACAAGGTGGCTCTGTCAACGTGGGGGGTGGGAATCAGAGCAAGGCTAAAGGTATACCTGAAGACTTCTAAGTTTATTGTTCCACACGTAGTTAACGCTTGGCTAGCACTTGTGTTTCAGGGTGGCTAATAGTCTTCATACTGTTCTGTAACTTAGATATTTTAGTTGTTAGCTAGGTTCTGAATGATTGTCTACAATTAAATTGTTCTCAAAGATGGATAATAGTCTCATTTTGATGATTTGACGTAGTTAACGCTTGGCTAGCACTTGTGTTTCAGGGTGCCTAATAGTCTTCATACTGTTCTGTAACTTAGGTATTTTAGTTGTTAGCTAGGTTCTGAAGGATTGTCTACAGTTAAATTGTTCTCAAAGATGGATAATAGTCTCATTTCGATGATTTAAATGCATAAAGTCTAGGCCATGATTTATTTAAGAAATATTATTTTGAGGTACCTGATTACCTCACTTTCTCTAGGTGCAGAAGTTTCAAAGATGGAAAGGCCAATTACTAAAAAGACAACGCTCAGTTTTGTGAGGAGTGCGAAACTCCAGTGCTCCAGCCCAGTGCTCCAGGCCCGCCGGCTGCTGTCACACTCCCCACGGTCCCTGCCATGGTGGCCTTCAGACATTGAATTTTTAATCCTCATTTAAAAATCAGATGAACAAAATAAGGAACATATCAGTTATTAAAATAGCAAAACTGTTTTTTTAAAGAATTGACTATGCTGAAATATAACCCTGAAAAAAACCTGGTAATTTTTACAATTGTATAATCACAGGTGTAAATTCACAAGAAATTATAATTTTTTAAATTTTTGTCTAAACATGAGAGCATAATAATTTAGGGCTATATGTACATGTCTTTAATTCCTCCATTTGTGAAGTTCTTGGCAACTTTAGTATAGATATAACTATCCATATACTCATGTTATAATTCCCAAGTCTTCTCCGAGACCCATTAATCCCCAGATTTTAGTTAGTGTTAGCACTTTGCTCAGTAGTGTCACCGAAATTTAGGAAGAAAGAAATTCCAGTATTTTTCAGCGTGTCCTTAGTACAACATAACAGAAGGCAGCTTAGTCCTAATGAGGGACAGAAACTCAATAGTGCCTTAACTTTCCTAAAGAGCCAGCAAGTCTCAGTGATTGCTGCTGAGTCACAAAATACCGCACACACTAAGGGCTGCCAAAACCTTTTGAGATATTGTCATTCTCATCCCTCTCCTTAAAAATGTCCCACCAAAGTCAGTGACAAGTGAAAGCTGTGTCTATTTGCTTGTATTCAAAACTTCCCTCCTGCTGGGAAAACTTCCAAACCTCCAGGTGCTCCGCGCTGCCACCCCTCCCCTTGGCAGTAGGGGGCAGGGCAGGGCTGGCTGGGACCTGCCCACCGCTCACCTGGTAGTGCTGAAATGTGCGACCCGGCAGGAAACTGCCCGAGGTCCATGTTCCCTGCTGCTGTCTCAGAGGCATCTGTTCCGCAATCTTCGGACGTAAATTGTCCCTAGATGCAAACGGGTGTTCTCTGTGCGTCAATGAGTACAACCCAATTCTCCAAAATTTCAGGTAATAAAGAGATGCCGCTCTGTATGAAGCCGCCTATCAGGTATCTCTCAAGGTCTAAGCTCGTTTTGTTTGTTTGTTTGTTTGTTTGTTTGTTTGATTTTAAAGGAAGATGTATAATCACAGGAAAGATTTTTTTATTTTTTTATTTTCTATTCATTCTACGTATATGATGGCAAAAGATGTGCCTGGAAAAGTTTTGTTGTGAAAATGTGTTTATTTTCTGCATCATCCTCCGTTGGCAAAAGCTCCTAACTCTTTTATTCTTAATTTTTTTTTCTTTCTTTTTCTTTGTCAAGTAATGAAAGGTATGTAAGCAAATTATCTAGTGTACTAAGGGATTTTCCTGTTTAGAGGAACTTTTGTGTGAATTGATTTGTTAAGCAAATAACAAATGTAGGTTTTCTTAAAGGGGGCACATAACTGTACATATAACTACCAAGAACTATGACTGTAGCACTAATCAGCAAGCATAGAGCAACACAGTTATTTAATTTCTAACTCTGTCATTTCTAGCCAAATTCCGTTCATGCATTTAGGTTACAGTCCTGAAGATACCCTTTATACCCTCACTTGAAAGTTTCTAATTTTGTTTTATGACATGCAGTAATATCTATTAGCTAGCAATAGCTCTATGCTCATCAGCAACTCTGAATTTGACCTTGAAATCCTAAATAATGAAAACATATTCCAATAATAATACATTTCTGGATAAACCCCCCTCCCCCCTAGTGCACTATATATTTTCTCATTTTGGTCCTGTGTTTGCAACAATGTATATGTGACTATTATAGTTCTTTACTTAGTTTGCATTCATTTATTTTGCTATAACAAGTAATAAATACATTAGTTAGTACATGGAATGAATAGCATCAATTACCCTTAGGATCAGCACTTAAGGGGGGGAATATCTACTTCAAGTTTTCTACATTTGCATAAATTATTTCTATTATATTCATTTATATTATTTATTTCTGTATTACACTAGTCCTGTGAAAATGTAACTGAAACCAAACCGCATTAGGATATGCATTTAACACACATTATCACGGTCTTGACGGAGCTAAGAAAGTAAAAATTAGACTAAGCCCCCAAATAAGCTTCATGCCTCTTAACATAATGGTAGAATTTAAGTCTATAGATAGTTTTTGTGTCTAAGTGTTTTAGTTATCATTATATAAAGGAGTTAAAGCAAAGGACTTTGTAGTTGTTCTTTTATCAAATATATAATGTAGTGTGAACATATAGCAAAACTACAAGTAGAAAAGCATCCGATACTGCCTTAATTTAGGAGCTCTGCCAGCTGATTATCGGAGCAGATGCCAAGCAGAGACAGTAGATGCCTGGGCAGTGCCTCTTGTCTGGCCTTGAGAAGCTTCCCCGTGTGACCTAGAGCCCTGGTGGTGTGTGCAGTAGTGGGAACAGGTAATACTATTGAAAGGAGAGCAGTGTGAGAGTTTTCTGTAGTAGCAGAACTGTCAGCTTGTGCCTTGAAGCTTCCAGAACGTGTTAGATAGAGAGGTCCAAGTTTCCATGCTTGACACAACTTGGTTTGTACAGAAGCAATCTAGTCTGCTAATAAAAATGAGGACTGCGTGTACAGTAATCAACAATGGGATTTTAACCAACCGTTCCCAACAGCCTCAGAGCTTGTTGCATTGCTGGCATTTTAGGTTTTGATCTGAAGGTAAAATGGCAAGTGTTTGGTCTAGAAGAGCAGTGTGTGTTAAGAAAAGCACAATATCGGTTCCTGTTAGAGGGCAGGTTAGAACTAGAGGGTCTTACAGAGGGTTATCACTTCTGAGATGTGTAAAGTGTATTCGTGTTTCTGCATTCCCATAGGGCCCAGTTAAAACTTCCTTTCAGGTTTCAGCAAGGATGTCATACCCAGTGAGCTTTTCTTTTTTGACTTATGATAGAAAATGTGCTGGAAGTAGAAAAATATCTTAATTTGGACACTTGATGTGTTGATTGCTGTGTTTGAAGTCACAGTTACAGAGATGTAGGGATTGTGCACTTGCATATCGGTTACTGATCTAGACTGTGCACCAGCCCAGCAGAAGTCGCCCATCCCCTGCACCCCCTCCTCCCGCCCTCTGAAGTGCTCCCTGCCCCCATCCTGGCTAGTCCCTCTGGTGCTCTACACCCTCCTCTGCTGCTCTTTGGTGTCAGGGACAATGAGAGATACTTTCGGCATCACGGGTGTGCTCAGGCTTGGCCACCGTCATGAAGAGAAGGTTTCTGGTGCTGGGCACACAGTGTGCTCACAACAGCAGTCAGGTGCCCCTTGGCATCTTTGTATATACCTTGATTTTTTTAAACAAGTTATTCTACAGAGCATTCAGTTTGGGCAGTGATAGAAAGAGAAAACTAACCCAGAATACAAACCACATTTTAGGCTGCTGTTTTCTATCCATTTACAGGCTATACTTTTACTGTATTTCTTCATACTTGAAACTCATTCTGCTATTTTAATATCAGGGTACAGACTTACAAGGGTGCATGTTCCTTAAAGGTGCAAAACCTCTCTCATTCCGTTCGCTCATATTGCTACAGAGTGCTGTTTGGGTGCTTTGGGTTCCACAGGTTTAAGAAGCAGTGTGGAAATTTACTGCCCGGAACACAGTCTTACAAATATGTTGGCAGATGGTTTGTTGCTAGATATGGCTCTGCTCTTTTCTCTGTACACAAGATTGAGAATTAGCACACTGGCCTGACAGGTTCGCCAGGGGATCTTTCCCACGGGGTACAGAAACCCTGCGCTCTCCAAGTCCTAGTGCGGCTGCAGTGCTAAACAGGGAGTCTTCCCACGTACCCCGATCATTTAGTCCTGAAAGAAAAATGTCCTGGGGTGTAGACAGGAGCAGAATGGGAAGGACTGTCTTGCTCTAGTGACCATTCCTCCATTCCATACAGAAAACCCTCCTGAGCCCCACCCCAACAAAGGACATTAAGTTTATCTGTAAAATTATCTTATTCAGAGCACCCTGAGCTGAATGATGTTGCTTCCTTCCCTATTGGTAGATGAAAACACAGGCCAGTTAATCTAGACTTCCCCCCCCCCCCCCCCCCCCGAAGAAGAAAATTAAAAAGTAGGTATTTGTGTAGTGTAAAACATTTCAATCAGTGACCTCCAAAACTTACATTAAATACCCCTTCACTAGCAGTCTGTTTTTAAAAGGAGCTCAAGTAAAGGATTTTTATGACCCCAAGTTCCTGAGGTCAGAGGTAGCCATTCTAGCATGTGCTTGTACTTGGAGGGCGAGAACTGCCAATAGTCTTCACTGCAGTGACAAAGGTAACATGTCAGAAAATTCAGAGGGTTACAGAGCAATAATCCTTTGGAAACTGGATGTCTTACTGGGTGCTAGAATGCAAATTTAGGTATTTATTGTCAAATAATGGAAAATTTATTGTTTTGTTAAGAATTGGTGCTTAATTCTTAACTGTCCAGGTCATTGTTTTCACATGCACAAGTTAAACCGAAACAAAAAGAAAATGTTTTGTATATTTGTCATGCTTTTTGTATTCTTACAGTAAGAATATTGGTAGCAAATAAAAATAATAAAAACAGCAATTTAAACTGCTTTCTTGGAGATGAATTATTGTCCTAGTTGTTTTTTTGTTTACTATTAATGTCAAGTGAATATAATTGCCAGAAGTAAAGTAACATGTGATAACATAAGTTTTAGCAGAATATGTTTTAAAGAGGCTACTTTTCAAGCTTCAAGTGTCTTTAAAAAGTAAATAGCTTCCTGAATTTAGAGCTTCAGTAGCAGATATCGAATAGGCTTTTATGAGTTGACCCTACTAACCACTGAAAACTCAAAATGAGTAAGGCATGGGCAGTCCTGAGCTTACAGAGTCTGTGAAGGGTTTGTGGAACCAATGGCTGATCACCTGGACATGAGCCAGGATTCCTATCAGAAATGATGCTTGAGCGGACTCACAAAAACAAGTCCACGTCTGCCGGTCCTACCAGGGAGACTACGTTGTGAGCGCAGAGGCACACGGTCCTGAAAGGGCGGCGGCAGGACTGGAGACAAGCCCCCCCCCCCCGGGAAGCAGTAGCCGGCAGATGTCTGGATCATAACCCAGAGAGAAAAGTGTAATCTGACAGCGTGGTCTGGGACATACACACGGGCACGCGTGTCCATGTATCAGGGACTTGAATTTCACAGAATGTTGCCTTGTCCCACATGTGTTCTCTTTTCTGTTTTATTGTCTCCGCTCTTTGAAAATACTGGTGGCAACCCACCAAACTGATTTCACAACCCCACTAAGAGACCCATGACTTAATGTTTGAAAACAATTAGTAAAGGTGGGGGCGGTGTATGAAGGAGCCCAGAAGGGATGTTCCGAAGGGTTCCATATGCCGTATAAAGGAGTGTGGGGCCACTGACGAGTTTTAAGAGGGCGATCATTTCTGTTTATTTTGGCCCATTTTTGTTCAGCCACATATATCCCAGGTGCAGACAGACCCAGCAGTTCCTAGATTCCACACCACAAACTAATAGTTGCTGTCTGATACATGCATTCCCCCCTTTGTGTACAATACCAGGCATTTTTACATCAGTCCTCCAGAATTCCCTGGGAATTCTCTCATTGGAACTTGCCTCGGTTATATTTTATTTTAATTTTAGACGATTAATTTTAACAGGGTGACATTGGTCAACTAGAGTACATAGGTTTTGAGCAAACATCTCCACATTATTTGGACAGTTGATTATGTTGTATATCACCCAAAATCAAATCATCCTCTGTCACATTATATTTGTTTCTCTTTATGTCCCTCCCCCGCCTCCCCCACCCCTTCCCTCTCTGCCCTTCCCCCTCCCCCTAGTAACCACTACACTCTTATTCAGAGGTGGATTAAGGTCAGTTGAGGCCCCAAGCACTGAAGAAAATATTGGGCCCCTTACACTAGAAAGAAGTGTAAAGTTTGGATTTTGCGGGGCCCTTCAGAAGTTGGGGCCCAGGGTGCGCACCCGGTGCACTCACTGTTAAATTCACCTCGTTTCCTATTTCTGTCCATGAGTCTTAATTTTGTGTCCCCTCTATGTATGGAATTACACAGTTGCCTTGGTTATTTTTAACAGACCCTAAATTTCATCTAAATTTTAAAAACTACACGAAAGTCCTGGCCCAGTGGCTCAGTTGGTTAGAGCGTTGTCCTGATACACCAAAGTTGTGAGGTTGATTCTCTGGTCAGGGCATACTACAAGCAAAAACCAATGAACATCATAAGTGGAACAACACATAGACATCTCCATCCTTCTCTCTTCCTCTATGGAAAAAAAAAATTTTAACTACATGAAATACTCAGCTTGACCAGGCGGTGGCACAGTGGGTAGAGCCTCGGACTGGGATGCAGAGGAACCAGGTTAGAAACTTGAGGGCGGAGTCATCTGGTTTGAGCAAGGCTCACCAGCTTGAGCCCAAGGTCTCTGGCTTGAGCAAGGGGTCACTCCATCTGCTGTAGCCCCCCCACCTCACCCCCACCCCCTTCAAGGCACCTATGAGACGGCAATCAATGAACAACTAAGATGCCTCAACGAAGAATTGATGCTTCTCATCTCTCTTCCTGTCTGTCCCTATCGGTTTCTCTCTCTGTCTCTGTCACACACAAAAGAAATATTCAAGAGGGATAATACAGGAAGTCAAGCATTTGCTCTTTACTATGAAATTTAAAGTTTGTAATTTATTAAGAGGTCAGTCATAGTTATAGTTGTTTACAATCCATAGGCATCTACAACCAGATTGGACTGGACTACTTTTTTCAATACAGTGTACAAAACGATCCTCTAGGCATCTCTGCTCTGCTCACGTTGAACCTCATTCCATTAACAGCCTTTGCACTGATTTTGTTTGTTTTTGTATTTTTCTTAAGTTGGAAACGGGGAGGCAGTCAGACAGACCCAGAATCCCACATGCATGCGCCCAACTGGGATCCACCAGGCACACCCACCAGGGGGCGATGCTCTGCCCATCTGGGGCGTCGCTCTGCCACAATCAGAGCCATTCTAGCGCCTGAGGCAGAGGCCACAGAGCCATCCTCAGAGCCCAGGCAAACTTTGCTCCAATGGAGGCTTGGCTGCGGGAGGGGAAGAGAGAGACAGAGAGGAAGGAGAGGGGGAGGGGTGGAGAAGCAGATGGGCGCTTCTCCTGTGAGCCCTGGCCGGAAATCGAACCCGGGACTCCTGCACGCCAGGCCGATGCTCTACCACTGAGCCAACCAGCCAGGGCCCTTTGCACTGATTTTGCCCTTTGCGATGTCAGCCCAGTTTACACTTCCTTGTTCTCTAGGCATGAACTCATGGTGGATGGGCCATATTTGTTCAGCAAACACCATTTTCCTAGACACAGCAGATGTAACAACCAGAGCATCCCATGGGATGTGGCACCAAGAGACTGAATCTCTTAATGTGGCTGGAACTGCTACCTGTAAATTCAGGTCTGAAGGTGGCCACATTTCCTGTCATGGGTACAGAGGATCATGGGGAGCCAATCTGGAGAGAAGGAAATGTGCAGAGATTGAATCCAGACAACCTTCTGGTTCCTGTTCCTTGTGCTCTTCAACTCCACATCCTCACAATGAAGTCTGCCTCCAGTTTATTTTTTCTTTTTCAATTTATGTAGCTCAAGTAAATTTCTATTAATTGCAGCAAAAATCCGAATACAGCTGCCTTTCCTCTGCACTGCAGCTTGGGGCCCTTGCTCTGCACTGTAAGTTCAAGCTAGTGAAGAGCTAAGTCTAAAAAAAATTGTGTCTTTGTTTAAGTGTAGATAAGAACAAAAATAGCCGAGCCTGCAATTTTCAAATTGGGATTCCCAGAAACCTGGGTATAAAGGAGAGAATACAAAGCTAGATAAACAAGGTCGACCTTCCTCAAGCATCAATTTTACCTAAAGGAGAATAATGTTTCTTATTAAAGAAATGCTATTTTTCAAATACATTTAAAAAAAGGTATGGAATAGAATGCAAATTTAAAAAAATATAACTGACTTCAAAGACATTTTATGACTTTAATAACTGCACAGATCTATGCCACCAGATCCCCCTTGATACAATTCACTCTCCTGTACAAAATTTTGAGAAGCACTCTCTCAGCCAAGAGGAGACATTAGCATTTGAAATGGGACCCTTGTTCTGCATGCTGAACCTCCTGTGGTCTCCAGGACTTATTCCCATTGGAAACTGACTTCGTTCTAACAGTGTATTCAGAAAACTGCTAAGGAAAGTCAGTTTACTCATATTCACTGAGCATCTACTACTGGCCTCAACTCTCAAAGATATCTTATAGGCAGAAGTGTCAAGATGCATTGGTTTGATTGTGATGGTCGATGGTAATAGACCTTTGTTGAATTTCATTATGATACAGTTAACTATGGGTGCAGCAAAAAATGGTACTCTCAAGCAATTCAGTGAACCCCCAAGTGCCAGGCATTCTGGAATATTTCGTACAAACTTATTTCATCAGGTCATTCCTATCTCCCAGTGAGAAGCAAATGGTGTGGTCAGCTCCAAACAGTTCTGGAATAAGATCGCACATAACACATAAGAAAGAAATACAATTGCTGCTCTAGGGTCTAGAGGTGCCTCGAACAGAGAAGTTCAGTTTGTGTTGAATGAATGAGGGAATGAGTTTCCAGTGACTAGACAATTCATATGTAACTGTCACCATAAAGTAGTTAATACAAAACTACAAAAAAAAATTATTACTTGAAATCTCACCATGTTGATCAAATCACATTTTGATGAGTTTTAGATACATAACTTTACATAGGTACGTGCAAGCTATGTGACTATAATTTTCCCTTGGAGACAGGCTGCATACCCCATTTAATAAGTGTGCTTTGGGAAATATTTGTTTATTACTTTACATAGTAATAAACACATCACCATCTGTTTTAGCTATATAGCATGCCATTGTATAAATATACTATAATTTACATAACTAGTCCTCTATTAGTAGGTATTTCTCCCCCACCCTACTCCCAATTTTCACTATATGAAACAATCATTCAATCACATCAAAGAATGCCTGGGGCCACAGAAAGTCAAAAGAAACAAAGAGACATTCTTACCTACAGCCTTTACAGAGATCCTGGCCCAGCTTACACCTTGATCTTGGACTTTTAGCCTCCAGAACTGTGAGAAAATAAATTTCTGTTGCTTAAGCCATTCAGTGTGTGGTACTTTGTTGTGGCAACTCTAGCAAAATAATATAGTCACTCAATGGGAAAGGACAATCTTTTCAATTAATGTTTCTGGAGAAGTTGGATATCCATATGAGAAAAAAAATGAATGGCCTGACCTGTGGTGGCGCAGTGGATAAAGCGTCGACCTGGAAATGCTGAGGTTGCCAGTTCGAAACCCTGGGCTTGCCTGGTCAAGGCACATATGGGAGTTGATGCTTCCTGCTCCTCCCCCTTCTCTCTCTCTGTCTCCTCTCTCTCTCTCTCTCTCTCTCTCTCTCTCCTTTCTAAAATGAATAAATAAAATAAAATAAAAATTAATAAAAAAAAAATGAATGTTGATCTTTATCTCACAACATAAGAAAACATGAGAGCAAATATTTTTACTTTGGTTTAGGCAAAATTTTCTTAGAGAAGACACAAAATAGCTTGACTAGGCGGTAGCGCAGTGGATAAAGCGTTGGACTGGGATGCAGAGGACCCAGGTTTGAAACCCCGAGGTCGCCGGTCTGAGCACGGGCTCATCCGGCTTGAGCATGGGCTCACCAGCTTGAGGGCAGGGTCGCTGACTTGAGCATGGGATCACAGAGATGACCCCATGGTTGCTGGCTTGAGCCCAAAGGTCACTGGCTTGAAACCCAAGGTTTCTGGCTTGAGCGAAGGTCACTTCCTCTGCTGTAGACCCTCAGTCAAAGTACATATGATAAAGCAATCAATGAACAACTAAGGTACCTCAACGAAGAATTGATGCTTCTCATCTTTCTCCCTTCCTGTCTGTCCCTGTCTCTCTCTCTCGCTCTGTCAAAAAAAAGAAGACACAAAATAGAAAATACTGATAAATGGCACTTCATCAAAATTTAGAACTTCAACTCTTTGAAAGATGTTTTTTTTGAAATCTTATTTATTGATTTTAAAGAGAGGAAAGAGAAAGGGTGGGGGGAGTGGAAAGCATCAATTCCTAATTGCTTTGTAGTTGCTTCATTTATGTGCCTTGACCAGGTAAGCCCAGGGTTTCAAACCTGTTTCCTCAGCGTTCCAAGTTGATGCTTTATCCGCTGCACCACCACAGGTCAGGCTAAAAGACATTCTTTTTTTTCTTTTTTTTTTATGGAACGCTTCACGAATTTGCGTGTCATCCTTGCACAGGGGCCATGCTAATCTTCTCTGTATCGTTCCAATTTTAGTATATGTGCTGCTGAAGCGAGCACTAAAAGACATTCTTAAGAAAATAAAAAGGCAAACCACATATTGGGAGGAAAAGATTGCAAAACATATTCCGGCAAAGTATTGGTATTCAGACAAATACTCCATTTTCTTAAATGGGAAAAAGATTTGAAATGACACTTCACCAAAGAAGATAAATAAAACAAAAATCTGAAAAGATAAACTGCATCAGTCATTAAGGAGATGTAAATTAAAACCACAATGGGATATCACTACACACCTACTAGAATGGATAAAATGTTCAAATTTCACACCAAGTATTGGTGGACATGTGGAACAACTGAAACTCTCACCATTGATCCCAGTAATGCAAAATGATACAGCCACTTCTCAAACAGCTGGGAAGTTAAATATATACTTTCAATTCAATTCAATTCAATGTTTCTACAGTTTAATACATTTACAATTCAATGTAAATGTATGCTAGGCACTTAACTGGAAAGAAATGGTACCATGTATATACAAACACATATATGAATGTTCATAGCAGCTTTATTTCTTTTTTTTTTTTTAATGATTGTTACTTTTTTTTAATTTTTTTATTTTTTATTTATTCATTTTTAGAGAGGAGAGAGAGAGAGAGAGAGAGAGAGAGAGAGAGAGAGACAGAGGGGGGAGAGAGAGAGAGAAGGGGGGAGGAGCTGGAAGCATCAACTCCCATATGTGCCTTGACCAGGCAAGCCCAGGGTTTCGAACCGGCGACCTCAGCATTTCCAGGTCAATGCTTTATCCACTGCGCCACCACAGGTCAGGGCAGCTTTATTTCTAATAGGCAAAAAACTGGAAACCAGCCGAATGTCCATCAAGAGGTCAATGAATAAGCAAATTGTTGTTTATAAATACAATGGAATACTACTTAGCCATAAAAGGGAAAAACTGTTGATATACACAACATCAGTGAACCTCAAAGGTGTTGTAAGTGAAAGAAGTCAGACACAAAAGGCTACCTCCTATTTGATTCCATTTATATGGAATTTAAATTCTAGAAAAAACAAAATCATAGGGACAAAAAAGAGATCAGCAGTGTCCAAGGACTAGAAGACAGAAAAGGGGATTAACTGCAAAGAGACGCAAGGGAATTTTTTTAGAAAAATGAAAATATTTTCTATCTTGATTTTAGTGATGGTTACATGATTTTACATTTGTCAAAAACTCATCAAACTGTACATTTTAAAATGAAAAATTTTATTTTTTGTAAACTATACTTCAGTAGAACTGTAATTTTTTTTTTTTAATTAAAGGCATTCTCTTTGAATGCTAACAAAAGCCAACCTGAAATAATTGGCCAAAAGTTTTTATAGCTTGTGAGTCACGTCAGCAGGAATGGAACAAGGGGAGAATTATAGTAAAACTATTACACATTGATTCAGTTGAAACTCTCATGAATATCAGGAATTTTCCTTTCTGAGTCATTTCACTTGGTAACTTCCATTGCCTTCAACCATTAATAGTACTGAATCAGGGGTTTATTAAAGTGAATTGCTGCTTGAGTTTTATAATTCAAATTCTGTTTTTAAAAAAATCTTCTTTATATCTTTTACAGTGAGAAATATACCTGTCAAAAGCACAAGATAATCCTGTTCACTGGTCATTATTGTCTGTGTAGGAAAAATTACATCCAGAAGTTACACAGAGAATGTAGAGTCAGAGAAAGGGGAGTTGATTAGCTGAGCAATCTTTCATAAAATAAAATAACTCAGAAGAGAAGGGGATATGGTGAAAAATAAAAATTCCTAGGCTCCCTCCTCAACTCACTAGTACTATAATGAAGTAAGCAGCACTAAGAGTTTATTGTGTAAATGTTTGAGAACAATTTCTGGACATATTCAAGCATATACATGTAACAATGAACCTTATGAAATTTTCATTCTTATAGGTTAGAGATTGCTGGATATCAACAATTTCATGTAGTTCAACCAATATATCCTATTGTTAATGCACATGTTCTCATATTCTATATAGTGTCCTATAATTCTCTCTCTTAAAGTGGCCATTTTTCCATCTCAACATATACAGCTGTACACTTTCTAAATGCCTGCATAATTTGTCATTGAATGGTTGTACCATACTTTATTTAACCAGTCCCCTTGTAATGGATATTTTACTTGTTTCCTGTCTTTTGTTCTTTTGGTTAACGAAGTTGAATGATAAAAATGGCTATCTCTTCAAACATGAAAGTGCTGTACTTCCATCTCCAGTCTAGGTATGTACCCACCCAAAGAACAGATGCTTGGGTTTGTGGATTAGTTTTTTGCATCTCTTTTTTTTTTTCCTTTTTTTTATTATTAATTTTAATGAGGTGACATAGGTCAATCAGGATACATAGGTTCATATAAAACATCTCCAGGTTATTTTGACATTTGATTATGTTGCATACCCATCACCCAAGTCAAAATGTCCTCTGTCACCTTCTATCTGGTTTTCTTTGTTCCCCTCCCTTCCCCTACCCTTCCTTCTCATCCCCCTGCCCTGTAACCACAGCACTCTTGTCCATGTCCCTGAGTCTCATTTTTATGTCCCACCTATGTATTGAATCATATAGATCTTAGTTTCTCCTGATTTACTTATTTCACTCAGTATAATGTTATCAAGGTCCATCCATGTTGTTGTAAATGATCCAATCATCATTTCTTATGGCTGAGTAGTATTCCATAGTATATATGTAGCACATCTTCTTTATCCAGTCATCTATTGAAGGGCTTTTTGGTTGTTTCCATGTCTTGGCCACTGTGAACAATGTTACAATGAACATGGGGCTGCATGTGTCTTTAAGTACCAGGATTTTTGAGTACAGGGATTTCTGGGTCATATAGTAGTTCAATTTTTCATTTTTTGAGGAACCACCATACTTTCTTCCAAAATGGTTGTACTACTTTACATCCCCACCAACAGTGGATGAGGGTTCCTTTTTCTCCACAGCCTCTCCAACACTTGTTATTACCTGTCTTGTTGATGATAGCTAATCTAACCAGGTATGAGGTGGTATCTCATTGTAGTTTTGATTTGCATTTCTCTAATAGCTAATGAAGATGAGCATCTTTTCATATATCTGTTGGCCATTTGTATTTCTTCCTGGGAGAAGTGTCTGTTCATGTCCTCTTCCCATTTTTTTATTGGATTGTTTTTTGTTTGTTATTGAGTTTTATGAGTTCTTTGTATATTTTGGATATTAGGCCCTTATCTGAGCTGTTGTTTGAAAATATCATCTCCTATTTAGTTGGCTGTCTGTTTATTTTGTTGTCAGTTTCTCTTGCTGTGCAAAAGCTTCTTAGTCTGTTGTAGTCCCATTCATTTATCTTTGCCTTCACTCCCCTTGCCTTTGGAGTCAAATTCATAAAGAGCTCTTTATAACCAAGGTCCAAGAGTTCAGTACCTATGTTTTCTTCTATGTAATTTATTGTTTCAGGTCTTATATTTAGGTCTTTATCCAGTTTGAATTAATTTTAGTACAAGGGGACAAACTGTAGTCAATTTTCATTCTTTTGCATGTGGCTTTCCAGTTTTCCCAGCACCATTTGTTGAAGAGGCTTTCTTTTCTCCATTGTGTGTTGCTGGCCCCTTTATCAAAAATTATTTGACCGTATGTATATGGGTTTTTTGGTTTTTTTGTTTGTTTGTTTGTGTTTTTTTTTGTATTTTTCTGAAGCTGGAAATGGGGAGAGACAGTCAGACAGACTCCCGCATGCGCCCGACCGGGATCCACCCAGCACGCCCACCAGGGACAACGCTCTGCCCACCAGGGGGCGATGCTCTGCCCCTCTGGGGCGTTGCTCTGCCGCGACCAGAACCACTCTAGCGCCTGGGGCAGAGGCCAAGGAGCCATCCCCAGCGCCCAGGCCATCTTTGCTCCCATGGAGCCTTGGCTGCGGGAGGGGAAGAGAGAGACAGAGAGGAAGGGGGGGGGGTGGAGAAGCAAATGGGCGCTTCTCCTATGTGCCCTGGCCGGGAATCGAACCCTGGTCCCCTGCACGCCAGGCTGATGCTCTACCGCTGATATGTTTTTATTTCTGGGTTTTCTATTCTGTTCCATTGGTCTGAGTGTCTATTTTTCTGCCAATACCATGCTGTTTTGATTATCGTGGCTTTATAATTTGAAGTCAGGTATTGTAATGCCCCAGCTTCATTCTTTTTCCTTAGGATTGCTTTGGCTATAAACCTGATTATTTTTTGTTCCATTTCTTTAAAAAAAGACATTGGAATTTTGATGGGAATTGCATTAAATTTGTATATCACTTTGGGTAATATAGTCATTTTGACTATATTTATTCTTCTTATCCAAGAACAAGGAATATTTTTCCATTTCACTGTATCTTTTTTGATTTCCCTTAACAATGCTTTGTATAGGTCCTCTACATTCTTTGTTATGTTTATTCCTAGGTATTTTGTTGTTGTTGTTGTTGCAACCATGAAGGGGAGTGTTTTTTTTAGTTCGTTTTCTGATGTTTCATTGTTGGCATATAGAAGGCAATGGACTTTTGTATATTAATTTTGTATCCTGCGACCTTACTGTATTGGTTTATTGTTTCTAGTAGTCTTTTTGTGGAGTCTTTGGGGTTTTCAGTGTCTAGGATCATATCATCTGCAAAAAGTGAGGCCTTTACTTCTTATTTCCCAAGGTTTTTTGCATCTCTACTGTTAAAATTTTTAAATGCCCACACAACAATGAAAAAAAATGTGAAATTCAATCAACTCTATTATTAAATTTTGATACAGACCAAGCCCATCTTTAATGTTTTTTTAAGATTTTATGTTAAAGATGACATTTGAGTTAAAATCTTTGAATGCTCTTCAAATTGAAAATCCCTCCCTCAATTATTATTACTGTATTATTATTATCATTGTCCCTATTTAATTAAAGCTTTGCCTTTTATCAATGCTCATGTTACTCCCTTGTTCAAAAAGCTTTGCCTGCAGAATAAATGAAAACTTCTTCCCTTAGCATTCAAACCCTTGACCTCCAGCTCCGATGTACCTTTCCCCGTGTTGCCCCTCTGCCACGTTTATGCTGCCTCATCTCATCCCCGTCACCTTTCCTTTTCCTCAGGCTGTTCCCTCTGGTTGGAATGTCCTTTCCTCGTAGCTCCTCTGTGGGAATTCTTCATAGTTCACCTGTAATACTACTTCTTCTCCTTCACCTCCCTCCCCCCAAAGCCAGTGTGATGTAAGAACAGCACATGCTTTCAAGTTTGTCACACCTGTGTTGAATCTCCAGCTTCTCCACTTTCTAGCTGTGGGACTGGGGCAAATAACTTTGTTTCTCTTAGCCTCAGTTTTTCTTATCTGAAAATTAGTGTAAACAGTTGGTTATTATGCCTAGGACATTTGGGAGGGCATGTGGGTCCACAGCTAGAAGGAAAATGTGTTCACACGTGTATTGCGCATGTACAGCAGTGGGATTCAGCTGGTTCACACCAGTTCAGCAGAACCGATACCTAACTTTTTGTTGAGTTCGGCGAACCTTGTAATCAGGGTTCTCTCTAAGGTGGGCACCTGGGCAGCTGCCCAATGTGAAAATCACAAATTTACATTCCTTGCTCTTTTTTAACATTCATCTGTGCAACAGCGTATTCTAAGCACCCATAGTAATATTCATTAGGTGAAATTCAATAGGTGTAATATTCAATAGGTGAAAAAATTTTGGCGGAACTATGCTTGTAATATTTATTTATTTATTTATTTATTTATTTATTTTATTTTTATTTTTTCATTTTTCTGAAGCTGGAAACAGGGAGAGACAGTCAGACAGACTCCCGCATGCGCCCGACCGGGATCCACCCGGCACGCCCACCATGGGGCGGCGCTCTGCCCACCAGGGGGCGATGCTCTGCCCATCCTGGGCATCGCCATATTGCGACCAGAGCCACTCTAGCGCCTGGGGCAGAGGCCGAGGAGCCATCCCCAGCGCCCAGGCCATCTTTGCTCCAATGGAGCCTTGGCTGCGGGAGTGGAAGAGAGAGACAGAGAGGAAAGCGCGGCGGAGGGGTGGAGAAGCAAATGGGCGCTTCTCCTGTGTGCCCTGGCCGGGAATCGAACCCGGGTCCTCCGCACGCTAGGCCGACGCTCTACCGCTGAGCCAACCTGCCAGGGCCGCTTGTAATATTTATTTATTCATTTCATGAAACTCATTATGCCTTTGAAGAAATACTACATTTTAATTCCCTCATGTTTACTGCAGCAAACAAACATAATGTAAAGAGAAAAAGTGCCAAACAACCAGGGGGTGACAAGCTGTCATTAAAAATATCTTAAACAACAGTTTTATTGTTTTTTGTCAGGTAGTATTTAATATTTTTTCATTAATATTTAAAAACTCTTATAATCTAGTTTTGTGTACCTCTTTTATTCTTATTTAAGTATTATATGCATGAAATAACACACTACCTTTCGGTATATCTTTTTTTTATACTTAAAATGGTCATTAGGGCAGAGAACCAGTTGTTAAATTATTTTAATCCCACCACTGAGCATGTGTAAAGCATTTCTTTACTCTTCTCATTGAGTCACTGTAAGTTATGTCTAACGACCCTGTGCTGAGATGGGCCCAGAACGCCCGAGCTTTATGCAGGTCTATAAATACTTAATAAGTATACCTCCTCTGGAGCCTCCATCACCCACCTTGAAGTTTTAGTTCTGTTCTGACAATATTATAACAAACCATGCAGTCAAATTGGCCCTGTGTAGGTTTATCTTCCCTACCAGGTTACAAACAGGATCCTTGAAGGTAGGGATTATATTTTTATCATCTTTGAGTCCTGCCCTAGGATCCAGCTTCTAGTCACCTAGTTAGTGAATTACACAAAGTAGATGTTCAAAAATTAGTGTGAAATGAGTGTGTGGGTGATGGATGAATGGGATTCTACTTAAAGGGCGATTTCCTTAGCAACCTCTACGACAATCCTGTTTTCTTCCTCACCACCTGATGGACTCTGTAAAGGCCCACGTCTGTCCTGGTCATCCCTTTATCCCTAACATTTGCACGACGTTAAGCGCACAATAAGTGCTGGAATAATTTTTGAATCCCCTTGAGTATTTCAGCGCATCAGAAATGGACCACAGCAAAAACAATGCAAAGCCAAACGGAGTGAGCTGCCTTGGTGAGGGCTGCTGTACAGAAGAGCAGTGCCCACCCGTCCCTAGTGGGTGGTAAAGAACTGGAATCCCCTGGGCAAATCCTGGGAAGCACAGGTGACGGACGGCGCTGGCCTCTCCTCCGCGGCGATAGGTGGCGCTGTGTCCAGACGCGGCCGCCCGGTCCGCGCGGTGCCGCTCTTTGGGCGGGAAGGGGGAGTCGACCGAAGGACCCGTGCGGGCCCGTTTTGGCCGCTCCGCTGGCCTGGTCTCCCTCGGCGTCTGACTGTGCGATCAGCCCGGCAACATGGGGAAGCGGGACAACCGGGTGGTGAGTAGCCGTAGGGGAAAACAATGGGGCGACGCGGGGGCCCCGCGGTAGAAGGGAAGGACCCCCAGCTCTTCCCGGCCGGGCCTGAGGGTCGGCTGCGGCGCTGGGAGCCGGATCCCGGAGACTCTGCTCTCCCCGCCCCCACGCCGGCCCCACGCGCGTGCGCCACGCACGCCGTTGGCGCCTTGAGGGGGCTCCCCGCTGCCCACTCCCCCTCTCTTTCTTCCCCGCGCTGTCCCCCTTTTTCTTCTGCCATCTCCACCTCGCGGCAGCCGTCGGTCGTGCTCCCTAGCCCCCTCCCTGCTGAACCGGGGCCGGCAGTGCCCTTGTTTAGAGCTGTACGAGCTCTGGGAGACCCCTCTTCTCCAGTGTGTTAGTCGGAAGTCGGAGCGCGGGGACTCGACCCCCTCTTCGGGACCTCGCAGCCCACCTCTGCGCGCTTCTCGTCTGCACCGGGTGGTATGGAGGCGGAGGCTGGCTGCGCAGTCCTTGCACCCCGCGGCGCCCCGGTTCCAGCGCAGGCGCGCTCCCGTTTGAGAAACAGGACCAAAGCGTTTGGTGTCCGCAGCGCCCGGCACTGCCTGGCACCTGGTAGGCCCCGTGGGGGCATGGATGGCGTGAATATATTCAATAGTTGACTTGGGCATCAACTTGCAATGTTGATTGTTCGGAATGTCAGTTGTGATCCCAAGGGAGTTGGGTGACTTAAGACAAGTTGTTTATCTCTGAGCCTCAGTTTCTTCTATAAAAGGAGATCATTGGTCTGTTCAGCCTTCTTGAGACCACAAAAAGGAAGGTGGAACAGGCGAATGCTTGGCATGAAAGTTATTATTCTAGTAAATGAGATACATAAGTAATAGACTAAGAAATGATATCTGATAGAGATTTGAGGTTCTGAGGGCATTCAAAAGAGGTGCTTTTCACAGGTAGAGATGGGAAGGCATTCTGTGTGACTACTCATTGGTTGGTTTGTATCAGATTGAATGGGCCACAAACGTAAAAGATTAGCAGTAAACGTACGCGACAGCCTTACAGTTTCTGGGTTTGCCTACGACGGAGTTTTGACCACTGAGCAGCTCAGTGAAAAAATAAATGCAATTAAAGATAATCTGCTAAATTGAGTGAACTAGCTTTTCTCAACGATTATTTCCTTTGCGCAGTTTTTTTGGGGGGCGGATGGAGAGTGCTGAATGATCTTTGCTTTTATAAAATGATAACATTTCCCATCTTCAAAACGTTTATCTTTATGTAGTCTTCACAAGTCAAAGATGTTTAGGAACAACCATAGTGAATGTTGATTACAGGTTGAGGAATGTTTTCTCCTTCCCTAGCTGTAGGTCAGAGCGAGTTGTATCCTGATTCTCATCGAGTTGAAATGATGTTCTGCTGGAACATTTGTAGGCTTCAAGTGTTAAAGAGTGTTTTGGCTCTTTGAGAGTTTTGGCTCTTTAATGTGCTTGGGCCTTGAATATTTAGAAATAACTAGGCTTTGGGTGTAGTTTAATAACAGAAGCCTTAAGAAGTTTGATGTTACTGGGGAAAAAGTGTTGGTTTAAAGCATCGCTTTTCAAGTGAGTTTCTTTTAAATCTAAGCATTTTGGAAACTCTGGGCTCTACTCTGGGTATGGCATCTTGGCATAGAATGTCCTGGTGACATTTGTTTGCACTTCAAAGGTTGTGGGAATGAGAACATGAAATTAAGAGGCAGAAAACACAGACTGTCAAATTCAGCGTTTCCGTTGTATACAGGAGGAGATGGAACTTTCCACTGGGACCAAAACTTGGATCATCTGATACTTAGCTCAGTACATCATAATTCATATACATATATGAATACAAATTATATATTTTAATATATAATATATATTTAATATAAAATATTAAATTTATATAAATATGTTTAATATAATATATATTAAAATATATTTTTAATTGGTATTACAGAGAGAGGAGTGAGGGGAACATCAACTCAGTGTTGCTTCCTTTTAGTTGTTCATTGACTGTCATATGTGCCTTGAATGTGCCCTTAAAATCATGATGGTCACCCTTGGTGCCCATTGTTCTCCACAAGTTTCCTTCATGTTTTTTTTCCTGTTACTCACTGCCTTGTACATAGATGTATCCTCTAGATAAAAACAGGTAATCAAAGTAACAAATGAAGTTCTGCACATTTTGTCCTTTACTGTTTTACTGCATGGTCTTTCCAGCCTGCCCACTTTCCAGAGTTTCCAACCTGCTACACTGGTCAATGCTTTATCCACTGTGCCACCATAGGCCAGGCCATCATAATTCTTGATTTTAAATAACAAAATGAAAATATTGGCACTTCTTACATTGGTAAAGTTATAGTTTTAAAAATAAATTGTTTTTTTAAAAACTTAAATATTGGGTTGAAAGTTGTTTGTGTGTGTGACAGGGACAGACAGGAAGAGAGACGAGAAGCATCAGTTCTTTGTTGTGGCACCATAGTTGTTTATTGATTGCTTTCTCATATGTGCCTTGATGGGGGGGTGCCTACAGCAGACTGAGTGACCCCTTGCTCAAGCCAGCGACCTTGGGCTCAAGCTGGTGAGCCTTGCTCAAACCAGATAAGCCTGCACTCAAGCTGGCGACCTCAGAGTTTCAAACCTGGGTCTTCTGCATCCCAGTCCTATGCTCCATGCACTGCGCCACCGCCTGGTCAGGCTGTTTTTTTTGTGTTTTTTTAATAGACTATTTTAGAGCAGATTTAGGTTCATAACAAAATTGAGCAGAAAGTAGCGTTTCCATATAGTCCCTGCCCGTACATGTCCACATCCTCTCCCCCATTATCAACATCCAGCTCCAGAGTGGTACATTTGTTACAAATGATGAACCAGCATCCATGTGCCATTTTCACCCAAAGTCCATAGTTACATTGAGTTCACTTTGGTATTGAGCATTTTTTGTTTTTGTTTTTTTCCAGTTTTATATTTTTATTCTCAAGATTTGTAAGGGGCCCTTAAAATCATGATGGTCACCCTTGGTGCCCATTGTTCTCCACAAGTTTCCTTCATGTTTTTTTTCCTGTTACTCACTGCCTTGTACATAGATGTATCCTCTAGATAAAAACAGGTAATCAAAGTAACAAATGAAGTTCTGCACATTTTGTCCTTAACTGTTTTACTGCGTGGTCTCTCCAGCCTGCCCACTTAACATTCCTTGGAGCCCAGTTTGCCCTCCTGAATTTCAATAACAAATTGTTTTGTTCCCCAAACACATGCAGCAGTTTGGAGCCACAGACAGTTCTAGTTGTATATGAATATGAGCTTCTGATAGTATTTAAAGTGATTAAGTGATAATTAATGTTTCAAGAAGTTGCACAATTTCTGTTTTAACTGATGCTTACCCACCCACCCCCTTAATGTTAGCATTATTCTTCTTCACACTGAAGCACAAGTGAAAAAAGCTTTTACCTTTGTAAAATAGACTTTTTTTTTTTTACAGAGACTTTTTCATTTGTTTTAAAAACCTTTCTGTTGTGCATAGTAAAAGCATTGTTGCTTACTGAGCATGAGGACAAACATATCAAGTGTTTTTTCAAGGACCCTAGTATGTAAGATGCACTTAATAAATAACTGGAATAAATTAAAATATTCGGAGTGTACTTAAGCAGACTGAGGGTAATGTTTATTGTCAGAAGCTTGAAAGTTAAGCTTTATTGTATACTCAGTGATAACTGATGTAATTGTATTATAGTGTCTATAAGTAATAGTCCTAGCCTGACCAGGCAGTGGTGCAGTGGATAGAGTGTCGGACTGGGATGCGGAGGACCCAGGTTCGAGACCCTGAGCTTGCCAGCTTGAGTGCCAGCTCATCTGGTTTGAGCAAAGCTCACCAGCTTGGACCCAAGGTCACTGGCTCGAGCAAGGGGTTACTCGGTCTACTGTAGCCCCATGGTCAAGGCACATATGAGAAAGCAATCAATGAACAAGTAAGGTGTCACAACAAAAAAAATGATGATTGATGCTTCTCATCCCTCTCCGTTCCTGTCTGTCTGTCCCTATCTATCCTTTTCCCTGACTCTCTCTGTCTCTTTTAAAAAAAAAAAAAAAAGTCCTAGCGTGTGAATACATTACATTACTATTTTAGTTTCCTCCAAAAAATAAACAGTAAGATAGATGGATATGTATTTTGGGAAAGCAGTTTCACAGTAGACATTAAGACATAAAAATGTTACTGAACTTTTAAGGTAAATGGAAGACTGTAAAACGGGTCGGGAACCTTTTTGGCTGAGAGAGCCATGAATGCCACATATTTTAAAATGTAATTCCGTGAGAGCCATACAACGACCCGTGTATGTTTTGCATTATCCAATAAAAATTTGGTGTTGACCCCGAGGACAGCTGTGATTGGCTCCAGCCCCCCCCAACCATGAACCTGAGCAGTAGGAAGTGAATGGATTGTAATACATGAGAATGTTTTTTTTGTTTTGTTGTGTTTTGTTTTTTGTACTTTTCTGAAGCTGGAAATGGGGAGGCAGTCAGACAGACTCCCGCATGTGCCCCACCGGGATCCACCTGGCATTCCCACCAGGGGGTGATGCTCTGCCCATCTGGGGCGTTGCTCTGTTGCAACCAGAGCCATTCTAGCGCCTGAGGCAGAGGCCAAGGAGCCATCCCCGGCGCCCGGGCCATCTTTGCTCCAATGGAGCCTCGCTGCGGGAGGGGAAGAGAGAGACAGAGAGGAAGGGGGGGGGTGGAGAAGCAAATGGGCGCTTCTCCTATGTGCCCTGGCCGGGAATCGAACCCGGGTCCCCCGCATGCCAGGCCGACGCTCTACTGCTGAGCCAACCGGCCAGGGCCCAGTTTTATATTTTTAACGTTATTATTTTTTATTGAAGATTTGTCTGTGAGCCAGATGCAGCCATCAAAAGAGCCACATCTGGCTCACAAGCCACAGGTTTCTGACCCCTGCTGTAAAACACAGTAAATGTTGTATTACAATTTTTTGAACTTAGAATAAAAATTTACCATTGTACCTGACCTGTCGTGGCACAGTGGATCAAGCTTCCTGAGGTTGCCGGTTTGAAACTCTGGGCTTGCCTGGTCAGGGCACATATGGGAGTTGATGCTTCCTGCTCCTTCCCCCTTCTCTGTCTGTCTGTCTATCTATCTAGCTAGCTATCTATTGCTCTGTGTCTCTTCTCTAAAATGAATTAAGAATAAAAAAGCTCACAAGGAATTTACTTTTTTAAAAAATTTACCGGCCCTGGCCGGTTTGCTCAGTGGTAGAGCGTCGGCCTGGCATGCAGGAGTCCTAGGTTCGATTCCTGGCCAGGGCACACAGGAGAAGCACCCGTCTGCTTCTCCACCCCTCCCCCTCTCCTTCCTCTCTGTCTCTCTCTTCCCCTCCCGCAGCCAAGGCTCCATTGAGCATAGATGGCCCGGGTGCTGAGGATGGCTCTGTGGCCTCTGCCTCAGGCGCTAAGAATGGCTCTGGTTGCAACAGAGCAACACCCCAGAGGGGTGGAGCATCGCCCCTGGTGGGCATGCTGGGTGGATCCTGGTCGGGCGCATGCGGGAGTCTGTCCAACTGCCTCCCCGTTTCCAGCTTCGGAAAAATGCAAAAAAAAAAAAAAAACCTAAAAAAAAAAATTTGCCATTGCACTATTTGTGATTTTTTTTTCTTTTTTTTTTTGCATTTTTCTGAAGCTGGAAACAGGGAGAGACAGTTAGACAGACTCCCGCATGCGCCCGATGGGATCCACCCGGCACGCCCACCAGGGGGCGATGCTCTGCCCACCAGGGGGTGATGCTCTGCCCATCCTGGGCGTCGCCATGTTGCGACCAGAGCCACTCTAGCGCCTGAGGCAGAGGCCACAGAGCCATCCCCAGCGCCCGGGCCATCTATGCTCAATGGAGCCTTGGCTGCGGGAGGGGAAGAGAGAGATAGAAAGGAAGGGCGGCGGAGGGGTGGAGAAGCAAATGGGCGCTTCTCCTGTGTGCCCTGGCCAGGAATCGAATCCGGGTCCTCTGCACACTAGGCCGACGCTCTACTGCTGAGCCAACCGGCCAGGGCCTATTTGTGATTTTTTATTGAAGACAATGTAACTCTCTGAATTGGAGTGGCTGTATTGTGATTAAATTTTTCACATTTGTTTAATATTAATATTATAATAATGTTTGTGTGTAGTTTGGTTTTTTCTTTTATAAAGATAATGAGTTTCTTTTTTAAATATTTTATTTAATTTTTTTAAAGATTTTATTCATTTTATAGAGGAGAGCGAGAGGGAAAGGGGGGAGAAGCAGGAAGCATCAACTCCCATATGTGCCTTGACCAGCAACCTCAGTGTCCCAGGTCGAGGCTTCATCCACTGTGCCACCACAAGTCAGGCAATAACGAGTTATTTTTTAAAAAATTTTCTCCAGGCCTGACTTGGCGCATTGGATAAAGCAGGGGTAGTCAACCTTTTTATACCTATGGCCCACTTTTGTATCTCTGTTAGTAGTGAAATTTTTAACTGCCCACCAGTTCCACAGTAATGGTGATTTATAAAGTAGGGAAGTAACTTTACTTTATTAAATTTATAAAGCAGAGTTAACAGAAAGTTAAAGCATATAATAATAATTACTTACCAAGTCCTTTATGTCGGATTTTTGCTGTTTGGCAGAATAAATCTTTATAAAACAACTTACTATAGTTAAATCTATCTTTTTATTTATACTTTGGTTGCTCCGGAACCACCCACCATGAAAGCTGGAACTCCCACTAGTGGGTGGTAGGGACCAGGTTGACTACCACTGGGATAAAGCCTCAACCTGGAATGCTGAGGTTGCCGGTTTGAAACCCTGGGCTTGCCTGATCAAAGCACATATGGGAGTTGATGCTTCCTGCTCCTTTCCCCCATCTCTCTCTCTCTCTCTCTCTCTCTCTTTCTCCTCTCTCTAAAATGAATAAAATCTTTTTTAAATTTCTCCAGCGTATGAAATGATGAGACGTGGACAGACATCTCCTTTTACATTTTGGTGCATATGCATCTAGGTTTTAGATTTTTTTTATATAGCTGTTTATTAACATGGTATCTTATTTTTGGACAATTTGTTTTTGATTTTTACTTGAGGACTCTCTTGGACATCTTTTCATATCAGTTATTATAGATCTACCTCATTCTTTTTATTAGCTACATAGTATTTTAGTTGGGATATACTTTAATATACTTAATAAATCCAGTTCCAATGACTCTTTGGATGTTTTCATTTTTTTCTATTTTAGTAATTTAGTGTTTTGTTTTCTTGACAGAGAGAGGGATAGATAGGGACAGACAGGAAGGGAGAGAGATGAGAAGCTCAATTCTTTGTTGTGGCACTTTAGTTGTTCATTGATTTCTTTCTCATACGTGCCTTGTCTGGGGGGTTACAGCAGATGGAGTAATCCCTTGCTCAAGCTGGCGACCTCAGAGTTTCAAACCTGGGTCCTCCTTGTCCCAGTCTGATGCTCTATCCACTGTTCCACCACCTGGTCAGGGAGTAATTTAATTTTGAACATCCTTACGTGTATTTGCATTCTTTGGAAATAAACAGCTTTTACAATCTTAAAATATTGTACCGTTGGATATTGCTAAAATTGTGACGTGATACTCCTGTTTTAAAAATGATGAACTTAGCTTTCGCACTGTATTTGCTTCTGGTTAGGATTGTCAGTGTCGTTAGCTGGGCCATCAGCTCCTCTATTGTGGCCACTATTGGTTGTCATATTTCTACATGAAATGATGGAAATTCTCAGCAAAGACAGTTGAATGAAATATTTGAGGGCATAACAGTTGATATAAAAAATATCCCTGGTCAGGTAGGTCAGTTGGTTAAAGTGTTGTCCTGATAGCTACTGGGCTGTAGGTTCAATCCTTGGTTAGGGCACATATAGGAGTCAACCAGTGAAAGCATAAATAAGTGGGACAACAAATGTTTCTCCCCCTCTTCCTCTTTTCCTCTTTCTTCCTCATTCTCTCCCTCTCTCCTTCCTCCCTTCTCTCTCTCTCTCTCTCTCTCTAAAATCACTAAGTAAAAATAAAAAATTGAAAAATATATGCCACTGTCTTCAACCTTGCATTTAACATCCATATCTAGCCTTTATTCTGTAACATCTCAGACAACAGGTGCTCTGGAATTCCTTCCTTCCTGTAAGACATTGTTAAAAGTTGAACTTTTTCACCCCAAGTAATTAGGCAGTGTCTAATTGCGTGGAAATATGTAGTTCTCAGTATTGTGTGGGGATTTTCTTGTTTGTTTGTTTTGTTTTATTTTATTTTTTGACAGAGACAGAGAAAGGGACAGATAGGGACAGACAAACAGAAAGGGAGAGAAATGAGAAGCATCAGTTCTTCGTTGTGGTACCTTAGTTATTCATTGATTGCTTTCTCATATATGTCCTGATAGGGGCTGAGGGTGGGGCTACAGCCGAGCAGGTGATCCCTTGCTTAAGCCAGGGACCTTGGGCGCAATCCAGAGACCTTGGGCTTTAAGCCAGCGACCTTTGAGCTCAAGGTAGTGACCATGGGGTCATGTTGATGATCCCAAGCTCAAGCCAATGACCCTGCGCTCAAACTGATGAGCCTATGCTCAAGCCAGGGACCTCTGAGTTTTGAACCTGAGTCCCCTGCATTCCAGTCCGACACTCTGTCCACTGTGTCACCGCCTGGTCAGGCGTGATGTTGTTTATTGTGGTTTTAAACTGGTTACTCTGATAGAAATCTAGAAATACGTAACTAATATTTATCATGAATGTGGAAAATGTTGGTCATTTTTACAGATTTTGTTAAGTAAAATGCAACAAATACATTGCCTCCTTTTGTTTCTTTTGGAATGTTAAGTAGTAGGTTTAAGGCCTTAAAATAAGCCTTGAAAATGGTCATTTTCAACCAAAATTCTTTTTATGTAAAAACAAAAGTTTTGGCCCTGGCCAGGTGTTTCAGTGGATAAAGCGTCAACGTGGCACACCAGAAGCAGCAGGTTTGACCCCTGGTCAGGGCACTTATGAGAAGCAATCAATGAGTGCACAACTAAATAGAGCAGCTAAGTGGAACAAGTTAATTCTTTTTTCTCTTTCTCTCTCCCTCCCTCTCTCCATCCATCTCTCCCCTCTCTCCCCCCCCCATGAACATGGTACACGTTTGAGCCCTTTCTTTCTCTCTCTTTCTTCCTTCCTTCCTTCCTTCCTCCCTTCCTTCCTCCCTCCCTCCCTCCCTCCCTTCCTTCCTTCCTTCCTTCCTTCCTTCCTTCCTTCCTTCCTTCCTTCCTTCCTTCCTTTCTTTCTTTCTCTTTCTTTCTTTCTTTCTTTCTTTCTTTCTTTCTTTCTTTCTTTCTTTCTGTGACAGAAAGGGAGAGAGATAAGAAGCCTCCCCCCACCCCTGTGCCCCCTCTCCCACTCTCCTCCTCTTTCCCCACCCCTCTCTCTCTCAAATCAATGGAACATTTTTTATTTTATTTTTATTTTTTAAATTTATTTATTCATTTTAGAGAAGAGAGAGACAGAGAGAAGGGGGGAGGAGCAGGAAGCATCAACTCCCATATGTGCCTTGACCAGGTAAGCCTAGGGATTTGAACCAGCAACCTCAGCGTTCCAGGTCGACGCTTTATCCACTGTGCCACCACAGGCCAGGCCGGAACATTTTTTTAAATTGACGTTTTTTAAATGTTTGTTGATGGTGAATTCTTACTTTTTTTTTTTTTTTTTTTTTTGTATTTTTCTGAAGTGAGAAGCGGGGAGGCAGAGAGACAGACTCCCGCATGTGCCAGCATGCCCACCAGGGGACAGTGCTCTGCCCATCTGGGCCGTTGTTCCACTACAACCAGAGCCATTCTTAGCGCCTAAGACAGAGGCCATGGAGCCATCCTCAGCACCGGGCCAAGTTTGCTCCAGTGCAGCTTTGGCTTTGGGAGGGGAAGAGAGAGATAGAAAAAGGAGAGGGGGAAGGGTGGAGAAGCAGATGGGTGCTTCTCCTGTGTGCCCTGACTGGGAATTGAACCTGGACTTCCATATGCCAGGCCAATGCTCTACTGCTGAGCTAGCTCGCCAGGGCCTGTTGATGTGAATTAAATTTGGAAGACAATATAAGGACCAAGAGATTGAAACTGAAAAACAGATTTTATATTGAATTTTAATAAAACATCTCTGCTGAACACTATAACAGACCTGCTTTATTTTGTCTCAATATGTCTTTGAAACATGGTCTAATCTGCAATAGTGAGTGCAGCATACAGCATATACTGTAGTTTAAATTTTTTATGGGTATTTTATTGTGCTAAATATTAATAACATGAAGTTAACCAGTTTAAACATGTTTGGGTGTATAGGTCAGTGGCATTAAGTACTTTCACAGTGTTGTGCAGTAGTCACCACTATCTATCTCTGGAACTCTCATTTTAGGACCCTCCTAAAATCCAAGTCCCAGACATCAGCAGGCCTTCCTAAGAATAAGCAGTCAGGTGTGCTGTGTTCTCTTTTCTGCACATGTGTGAGGCACATTATATGATGGATGGTTAAGTAATAGAATATAGCAGCTCTGTATTCGTTAAATAATAACTCCCAATCACCTCTTCCCTCCTGCACCTCTATTTACTTTGTCTATGAATTTGCTTATTCTAAGGATTTCATGTGAGTGGAATCATATGTTTGTCTTTTTTTGTGTCTGCCTCATTTCACTTAGCATGTTGCCAACGCTTATCCATATGGTAGTGTGTAGCAATTTTATTCCTTTATAAAGCCAAATCTTCCAATGTATACAGAGGGTCCTCGGGTTACTACAGTCTCAACATCATTCCACTAAAACTGAAAATAATTGAGATGTGAGTGTTTTGGCTTATGCCATTAGTGTCGTACTTACAGACTACTTGGGCAAACTGGCTTGGTTGCGCGTGGCGGAAGAAGACGCAGTTGTGTGGAGTGTTTGTGTTTTTGTGTTCTAGATTATGATTTTACAACTGTGTTAGGACAGGTAAATGAATTAGGCTAGGGTGTGTTTTGACTTACATCTAAATTCAGGTTATGTTACTGTCATAGGAATGGAAGGGTGTCGTAAACTGAGGGCCCCTGTGTATGTACCACACCTTATCTATTCTTCTATAGATTGGCATGGGTTGTTTCTACCTTTTGGCTATTGTGAATAATGCTGCTATGAACATGGTACACATGTTTGAGCCCTTTTTTTTTGTGACAGAGACTGAGAGAGGGACAGGCAGACAGGAAGGAAGAGAGATGAGAAGCATCAATTCTTTGTTGTGGCTCCTTAGTTTCTCATTGATTGCGTTCTCATATGTGCCTTGACCGGCTGAGGGGCTATAGCAGACCCAGTACCCCTTGCTCAAGCCAGCAACCCCACACTCAAGCTGGTGAGCCTTGCTCAAACCAGATGAGGCCGCGCTCAAGCTGGCTACCTTGGGATTTCTAACCTGGGTCCTCTGTGTCCCAGTCTGACGCTCTAGCCACTGCGCCACCACTTGGTCAGGCCCCTTCTTTCTTTTGCAGTTCATAAGGTTCCATTTTCTCTACATCCTCGACAATACTTGTTATTTTCTGTTTTTGATAATAGCCATCCTGCTGGGTGTGAGGCTGCATCTCGTTTTAGTTTTGATTTGCATTTCCCTCTTGATTAGTGATGTTGAGCATCTTTTCTTGTGATTATTGAACATTTCCTTCAGAGAAATGTCTGTTCAAGTCCTTCGTGTAATTTTTAATTTTGTTTGGGTATTTTGTTACTGAGCTGTAAGATTTCTTGATGCTTTCTGGATATTGATACCTAAGCAGATATATAACTTGCAAATGTTTCTCCCATTCTGTGGATTGTGTTTTCATTCTTTTGGCATTGCCCATTAATATACATTATTGATTTTGATGAAGTCCTATTTATCTGTTTTTTTCTTTTGCTGTCTTTGCATAATTTAACTTTTGATGTTAACAATTTGTGAATAAAATTGTCTTCAGTATGGCACAGTACTTGCAAAGACAGAAGATCCGATAGAATAAGCAATGAATTTAGAGTTAGATCTTCTTTACCTTCTTCTGACCTGAGTTTCATTTTCCGAGGGCAGTGTTATCACCCTTCACGGTTATTGGGCTTTAGGGGAAAGCAATGGAAAGCCATCTTACAGTAAGAAATAGGTATTGTTATTTTCATAAAATTCCTGGTACATTTTTATGAAAGTGTGATATTACTCATCTTTCAAACCTTGTGAGTCTTAACACAGTGTTCAGTATATTTTTTGTAATGGAAAGTTGGTTAGCCAGATTATTCATGCTTAGTTGGACATACTGTGCATTTTTAATGGTTATTTTAAGACGGAGTAAATTTCTGTTCTTCCCCCAAGGCCTATATGAACCCAATAGCAATGGCCAGATCGAGGGGTCCAGTCCAGTCTTCGGGACCAACGATCCAAGATTATCTGAATCGACCAAGGCCTACCTGGTATTTGTAAAATAATTACCTACTTATAAAGTTTTCATAAGTTTTTTAAAGCTTACTGTTACAAATTTTATTGATTGCCAAGCAATTGCCAGATATGCAATTTTTGAAGTAATATTTAATTTTTTTTTAATGTATGAAACACAGGAATCAGTTTGAAGCAAATATTCAAGAACCCATCACCCAAAATAGCTGATGCAGTGCCAGATAACCTTTTCATACCAATCTCTTCTCAATCTCCTAAAAATGAACTTAACTTTGCAGTGTTATATTTAAAATGGTAGCTTTGACCCCAGTCAGGGCACATATAAGAATTAACCAATGAATACACAACTAAGTGGAACAACAGATCAGTGTTTCTCTCCCTCCCTTCCTCTTTCCTTCTCTCCCTCTCTCCTTCCTTTCCTCTCTCCCTCCCTCCTCTCCCTCTCTTTCTTTCAAATCAATCAATAAAAAAATTTTTTTGAATTAAATGGTAGATTTGAGTAATCTCATCCTTCGTAGAGGTGTAACTAGGTGTTAGGAAGGGTAGCATTAGGCCTTGTTTCTAGTTTTATCTGCTGGCTTCTCAATGAGTTACAATTTCCCATTGTAAGATATTTGCTTTAAATTGATGCGTTTTTGCCCTTGTTGAGTGGCACTGATCTTTTATAAGTAGAGCTCATGGCACTAGCCTTACTATTTTTAGTATGTCTTATTAAATATCATACTCGTGAAGTAACATGACAAACTTCAGAATTGTGAGTTCAGACCCCTAAGTGCCTCTAAAAGCTGGACAGCTATAGGTGGAAGTTGTGCTCACATATAACGGAATCCTTCCTTTGACTTAAATAAGAAGTAAGCATGTCCGCCTCTTACGGTGTTCATGAGTGCTATTGTTAACTGTTGCAGCATACCACAAAATAAATTATCCCAAAACAAGGTCTACTTTGCCTTTTTTTTTTTTTTTTTTACTTTTCCATTGATTTGAAAAGGGGAGGAGGGAGAAAAGGAGGGGAAGAGAAAGAAGCATCAACTCGTTCCACTTAGTTGTTCTATTTAATTGTTCACTCATTGGTTGCTTCTTATATGTGCCCTGACCAAGAATCGAACCGGTGACCTTAGCACACCACAACAATGATCTATCCACTGAACCACCTGGCCAGGGCCAATTTTGTGTTTAAGATTGGGGAGAAGGCATGAACTTTAAAGGGGATGTGCTTAAAAGCATATTACATGTATGTCAGAGGCCCCCAAGAACACTTCTCAGGTTGAGTCATTTGTTAGGACTCCGGTAGTTGTACTCATGGATAAGATTTATTAGAGTGAGAGGATTCTAGCCAGTCAGCAAAGGAGTCTGAGGGAGACTGGGTGCAGACTTCTAGGGCTTCCTCTACTGTGCAGATGCACAGGACACATTTAATTCCTGCAACATAAGTTGTGATAACACGTCAGATGTTCCCAACCACAGGAGTTCATAGAGGACCTGTGTGCCCGGGGTTTTTATTGGGGACTGGCCAGTCTGCCTATTAGGTGCCAAAACCGACTCCCCGAGGAATGGAGGTGTTCAGCCTAAACTATAGTGTTTTTACAAACAGGCACAGTGAACCACTCTTAACAGGGAAGGGTAACGACCCTCCTAAAATCCAAGTTCCCAGACATCAGCTGGGGCCGTTCGTGTAAACAGGCCTTCCTAAGAATAAGCAGTCAGGTGTGCCGTGTTCTCTTTTCTGCACATGTGTGAGGCACATTATATGATGGATGGTTAAGTAATAGAATATAGTAGTGCAGTCAGATAGACTAGCTCACGCTAACACTGTAACTACTAAAGCTTTGTGACCTTAGGCAGATTTCTTACCTTCTCCTAGCACAGTTTTTAGCTGTAAAATAATACTACTTTTTCTCACAAGATTGTTGTGAGGATTAAATGAAAGTATATTTAAAACAGTGCCTGTAGCATGTAAGTGCTCAAATATTTCCTGTATTAGCTTATATAATCCATGTTTAGAAAAGGTGTGATTAGTATTATCTGATAGGCTTTTATGATCATTGGTTTTCAGAGATGTGAGCACAAATCTGAAATGTATCAACACTGGAATGGAGGTTTGCTAGGATATTAAGAAATTTGTTTATGAAATTTTGTTGTATTGTTTGTAAGCATCCATCTTAAACTTAATTTGCTTGAAAGCATATTTTTATGTTCTGTTTTTTAAGGGAAGAAGTGAAAGAACAACTAGAAAAGAAAAAGAAAGGCTCCAAGGCATTGGCTGAATTTGAAGAAAAAATGAATGAGGTTTGTAAATAATACTTTTTCTTAAGTAGGCTAATATTTGTTATAAGAAGAATGAAATAATTTTTTAATAAACCAAGGCTTTGGGACTAGCTCTTGAGGTTAAGGGAGCTCTGTATTTTATAGGTATTTTTGTTATATTGAGTACAAGTTTATGTGTAAATACCTAATTTTTTTTTAAACATCTTACGGTAATTTAAGTCATCTTGAAGGTTTCTAAATCTTAGGTTCTTTCTCTTCTCTGCTCCATCTCCATGCCCCTTTCTTTCCCTGAGATTTCCATGGTGATATTTGCTTGTTTTGATTAAAACATGTATGTAGTATTTCAGCCACTATAGATTAACTTGTACTGTCGTTAGTCAGCCTCAATAATTATACCTGTTCTCAATATACAAAGTTTATAGTGGAGAATTCCCATCCCTTAATACCCTCCTTGAGGAGAGCTGGTGGAGGCTCGTCTGGTGATCGAGTAGAGGGTTCTGGCGCCTGGAGCGTCCTTTGCAGTTCGAGGCGGGTGGGCGAGAGGACTGAGGGAGGAAACAGTGGCTCTCTCATGTAGTGGGTATATTGGGAAGGAATGGCTGTCCTCTGATGGTGTTTATAACCTTTTTACAGAACTGGAAGAAAGAATTGGAAAAACACAGGGAGAAATTATTAAGTGGAAGTGAAAGCTCGTCCAAAAAAAGACCGGTAATACCATTTTTACTTTATTGCTATCCTTCATCTCACAGTGGGATGGTCATGATACTGTTGTGTACTATTGTTGATACATTTGAAAATTCACATTAACTTATTCAGATTTCTACTTTGTTTGCTTTTAGAGAAAGAAAAAAGAAAAGAAGAAATCTGGTAGGGTGAGCAAAACTTTTCCATTTTTCTAAAAGTTACAATTAAGGACCTACAAAAAAGTAAGAATAATTTTTATTTCCTGTATGCTAGCTCTAGATGAGTCAGAGTCTGGAGGTCCTTTGGTAGTTATACGTGATTTTGTTCTATTTCTGTTATAAAAGACAGGTGCTAACCTCCTTATAACCTAGTGACTCCTATATTGCTATTATAGAGGGAAAATTGACAACCATTGCTATATGTTACTTAATTGAGTGTTTTATTTTTATTATTGATTGATTTGTTGATGACAAAATTTGTTGTTTTCATATTTAAGCCTTATGAAGGTGGAATCTGTTTCTCAGACACTGGGTTGATTTTTTTATTTTTTTTTTTTTTTCATTTTTCTGAAGCTGGAAACAGGGAGAGACAGTCAGACAGACTCGCGCATGCGCCCGACTGGGATCCACCTGGCACACCCACCAGGGGCGACGCTCTGCCCACCAGGGGGCGATGCTCTGCCCATCCTGGGTGTCGCCATGTTGCGACCAGAGCCACTCTAGTGCCTGGGGCAGAGGCCACAGAGCCATCCCCAGCGCCTGGGCCATCTTTGCTCCAGTGGAGCCTTGGCTGCGGGAGGGGAAGAGAGAGACAGAGAGGAAAGCGCGGCGGAGGGGTGGAGAAGCAAATGGGCGCTTCTCCTGTGTACCCTGGCTGGGAATCGAACCCGGGTCCTCCGCACGCTAGGCCGACGCTCTACGACGCTGAGCCAACCGGCCAGGGCACTGGGTTGATTTTGTTAAGTATTTGAGAAACTTATTAAAAGAAAAAAATTCCTGCATCTCACAAGCTTTAATTGTTTTGTGCTTGGTCAAGTATTCATCTTCTTCTTCATCAAGCTCTGATTCTTCCAGCAGTTCTTCAGATTCTGAAGATGAGGTAAGGTTTGCCTCTAACGATTCATGAAATGTCTGTGATTTCTTTAATGACGAAGGAAACAAATATTTAAAAACATTTACTTCCAGCCTGACCTGTGGTGGCACAGTGGATAAAGCGTCGACCTGGAAATGCTGAGGTTGCCGGTTCGAAACCCTGGGCTTGCCTGGTCAAGGCACATATGGGAGTTGATGCTTCCAGCTCCTCCCCCTTCTCTCTCTCCTCTCTCTTCTCTCTAAAATGAATAAATAAAATAAAATAAAATAAAATAAAATTTAAAAAAAAACAAAAAACATTTACTTCCAGGTTTTGATTACTTATCTATAACTTAGAGCACTGACATGAATAAATATCTGGGGATATTTATATATTGTTATATTTATGTTTTAGATTTCTGAATTTGTCTTGTTCATTTAAAAATATCAGGAGAAGAAATGGATTTGAAAAATTGAAAATGCTATTTGACTAGATGCTAGGAATTATGTATGCCTCAAATCATTTCACTCTTGTAAAAAAAGAAAGTGATTGAAGTTACATTTTAAATAATAAGCAAAACACGTGTTTATAAGCTGGTCCTTTTGTTAACTTCTGTTCAGTGATAAAGATATTGATATTAATGCATCAATTATATTTTTGAAACTGAAAGGAAATGTCTCTAAAAAATGTTTTATATAGGATAAGAAACAAGGAAAAAGGAAAAAGAAAAAGAAGAACCGTTCACATAAATCTTCTGAAAGCTCCATGTCAGAGACTGAATCAGACAGTAAGGTAAAATTATCTAAATTAGCAACATTTTGGATAGCAAAGACATGTGATTCGGTTTTTCTTTTAGTTCTTCCTGTCTTAGATTGCTCTCAATTTAAAAATTAGATACTTTTTTTATACTGTGACATTGTGTCACTTGATACCTTTTGTAGGCATTTAATTGTTCTCTAAACACTTTCACATGTGTGTCTCCATCTTAGCCTTTCCATTACAGATTTAGGATAAGCCTGGTAGGCATTATTTTCCCATCTTCATAAAGAAGTCATAGTTCAGAGAAAAACTTGCTTAAATTTCTACAGTTAATGTTAGAATTGGCAGTTGACTCTACTATCTGGTCCAGTGTCTTTTTTTTTTTTTTTTTAAAGTGTGGGGGGGCAGATAGGGACAGGCAGACAGGAAGGGAGAGAGAAGAGAAGCATCAATGCTTCATTGCAGAACCTTAGTTGTTCATTGATTGCTTTCTCATATGTGCCTTGACCCGGGGGGGGGGGGGGGCAGCAGAGCAAGTGGACCCCTTGCTCAAGCCAGTGACGTTGGGCGTCACGTTAGCGACCATGGGGTCATGTCTATGATCCCATGCTAAAGCCAGCAACCCCACGCTCAGAATGGATGAATCCATGCTCAAGCCGATGACCTCAAGGTTTTGAACCTGAGCTCTGTCCTCTGTGTCACTGCCTGGTCAAGCTGGTCCAGTGTCTTTTCCACTGTACCTGTCTGTTCTATACTATACAGAATTGTCTAACACAGTTTGCTCTCAAACAGTGGTCATAAGAAATACATGTTACAATAAAAATGTAGGTTCCTGGGCCTCATTTTTAGAGTCTGATTTAGTAAGTCTAATTAATTAGGCTCAAAAAGTCTCCACTTTTCACAGATGTCCTCTGTGATTCTGACACAGCGGTATCCATGGACCACGATGGGAAAACAGTGTCCTAGGATCCCAGGAGGACAAAGCAGCTGTCTTATTTTGTGGCAGATACCTACTCCCCTAGTGATATTTCTTCTGACACAATGCCTGGGGTCTAGGAAGTATTCAGTAAATGTTGGTGGCTTTTTTCCTTTGTCTTTTAAAGTAGAAGAGCCAGTCAAATGATACTGATAGCTAACATTTACTGCATGCCTACTACATATTATGCACAGATCTAAGCACTTGACATGTTAATTCAAGTCTCTCAACAACCCTATGAAGTAGCTATTTGTTTGTTATCCCACTTTATGAGTAAGAAAGGCTCATGGACATTACTAGCTAGAACTGAGGTATTCAAAAGCAAAAATTCTTACCTCTCCTTCTTATAAAGAGAATAGGGAAATTATATTGGTAGATATCTGATTACAGTGTGAATTAGAACTCCAGTGCATATGATCACCACAGGCGAAAGTAGGCAATGGCATAAAGTCTTATATTAAAGTAGACCATGTGGTTATCAAAGACAATATGTTGTTTAGTTGTACATAGATTTGGTATTCAGCCAGATAAATTAAGAAGCCTCTTTTCCTTACAAGCACACATCTACACAATATACATTTCTTACATATTTTTAAAATAAAATTCTGGTATCAAAATAAACTTTTTTTAGCCATAGAGTAGATCACCTTTTTGGTATTTTTGTCTTTATATTATTATGCTGTGTCTTTTACATTTAAAATTGATATATGTTTGTTTATTTAGGATAGTTTAAAAAAGAAAAAGAAGTCAAAGGATGCAGTTGAGAAAGAAAAGGTAAGTATAATTTTACATTGCCTTAAGGTAGTATGTCATACATCACTTCAAGAAATAAACAAGCCTGACCAGGTGGTGGCGCAGTGGATAGAGTGTCGGACTAGGATGCGGAAGGACCCAGGTTCGAGACCCCAAGGTTGCCACCTTGAGTGTGAGCTCATCCGGTTTGAGCAAAAGCTCACCAGCTTGAGCCCAAGGTCGCTGGCTTGAGCAAGGGGTTACTTGGTCTGCTGAAGGCCCGCGGTCAAGGCACATATGAGAAAGCAATCAATGAACAACTAAGGTGTTGCAACGCACAACGAAAAACTAATGATTGATGCTTCTCATCTCTGTTCCTGTCTGTCTGTCCCTGTCTGACTCTCTCTCTCTCAAAAAAAAAAAAGAAATAAATAAAAATGTGTTCCCCTTTTTAACTTGAGATTTATTTATATTTGCCTTTGTGGGTTTTCCTGTTGATTTAAGGAAATTATTTATTGGGTTAATTATTGAAGTTAGAAGATCAAAAGAGAATTCCAACAGGAAGTTTGCATTTATATAGCTGAATGGATTATCTCATTAAAAAATTAGATTAGGCCCTGGCCGGTTGGCTCAGTGGTAGAGTGTCAGCCTGGCGTGTAGGAGTCCCGGGTTTGATTCCCGGCCAGGGCACACAGGAGAAGCGCCCATCTGTTTCTCCACCCCTCCCCCTCTCCTTCCTCTCTGCCTCTCTCTTCCCCTCCCTCAGCCGAGGCTCCATTGGAGCAAAATTGGCCTGGGCGCTGAGGATGGCTCTGTGGCCTCTGCCTCAGGTGCTAGAGTGGCTCTGGTCGCAACAGAGCGACACCCCCTGGTGAGTGTGCCGGGTGGATCCTGGTCCGGCGCATGCGGGAGTCTGTCTGACTGCCTCCCCGTTTCTGGCTTCGGGGAAAAAAAAAAAAAAAAAGATTAAAAATTCAAAGTAATGGATATTAAACATTTCCTTTGTCTCCTCAAGTCATTTTAAAGGAAGCCCTTTTAATTAAAGAATATGGACTTTTGTTTCAAATTGAGTGTACCATAGAGAAGTTTTAAAAAAATTTACTATTGTAAGTACATACTTTATCTTTACTTGTGATTTAACTATAATTAATGCTAGATTTATCCCTACCCATGTTTCTGATTTAGATTTTAAATTTTGAGTTCTGATCATTAAAAATACAGAAAAGAAACCTAAAGACAGCAATTACTAACAAAAGAATCTACAAACCAGTGTCACTTTTTTACTGTCTTTTATATTGTTATTTAAAATTGAGGTGGAATTCATATAATATTCTATTAATTTTCTTAAAATTACAATTTGATGGTATTTAGTGTATGTACAATGTTACTCTAGTTTTAAAACGTTTTATCACCCCTTTAAAAACAACGTATTAAGACCTGATCTGTGATGGCACAGTGGATAAAAGTATTGACCTGGAACGCTGAGGTAGCTGGTTTGAAACCCTGGGCTTGCCTGGTCAAGGCACATATGGGAGTTGATGCTTCTTGCTCCTCCCCCCTTTCTCTCTCTCTCTCTCTCTCTCTCTCTCTCTCTCTCTTCTTTCTAAAATGAATAAATAAAATCTTAAAAAATAACTTATTAAGTATTCAGTTCCCATTCTCCCTTCTTCCATCCCCAAGTAACCTCTAATTGCTTTCTGTCTATGGATTTGTGTATTTCGGACATGTCATATAAAAGCAGTTATATAATATGTCACCCTTTGTGTCTGACATCTTTAATTTAGTGTAATGTTTTTGAGGTTCATTCAAGTTGTAGCATGATTATCAGTACTTCATTCCTTTTTATGGTGAATAATATTTTATTGTGTGTATATAACATAATTTGTTTATATATTCATCTATTGATAGACATTTGAGTTGTTTTTAGCCTTTTGGTTAAGATGAATAATGGTGTTATAAAAATGCATGGACTAGTTTCTGTGTGGATATATGTTATGTTTTCATTTCTCTTAGGTATATACCTGGGAGTGCTTTTCTGTCAGTTTGCAAATAAAAATCCATGAAGACACTATGAAAATGAAACCATCATGACCAAGTTGGGTTAATTTCGAGAATTCAAAGATCAAAAAAAAAAAAAAAAAAAAATATATATATATATATATATATATGGGTTTTTTTGTTTTGTTTTGTTGTTTTTTTTTGTGGCAGAGACAGAGTCAGAGAAAGGGACAGATAGGGACAGACAGACAAGAAGGGAGAGAGATGAGCAACATCAACTCTTCATTGCAGTTCCTTAGTTGTTCATTGATTGATTTCTCATATGTACCTTGACCGGGGGGCTACAGCGGACTGAGTGACCCCTTGCTCAAGCCAATGACCTTGGGCTCAAGCTGGTGAGCCTTGCTCAAACCAGATGAGCCCGCACTTAAGCTGGCAACCTCGGGATCTCAAACCTGGGTCCTCCACATCCCAGTCCGACAATCTATCTACTGTGCTACTTACTGCCTGGTCAAACAAAGATAAAAAAGATATTAATATAATTTATGTTAACTGGCCAAATGAAACTGTATGATTATTTAAAATTTTTTTTTAAATTTTTTTAATTTATTCATTTTTAGAGAGGAGAGAGAGAGGGAGAGAGAGAGACAGAGAGGGAGAAAGAGGAGAGAGAGAGAGAGAAGGGGGGAGGAGCTGGAAGCATCAATTCCCAAATGTGCCTTGACCAGGCAAGCCCAAGGTTTCGAACCGGCGACCTCAGTATTTCCAGGTCGACGCTTTATCCACTGTGCCACCACAGGTCAGGCTGTATGATTATTTTAATAGTGGCCAAAAGGGTGTGATGTAATTCAACATTAATTACTCATTTTTAAAACCACTATAGAATAATTTTTTAAAGTATGCCATGTCATATGTGGAATATAAAACAAAAAGCAACAAATGAACAAACCAAACTGTTAGATACAAACAGAATGGTTACCAGAGGGAAATGAGGGTAGGGGTGGATGAACTGGGTAAAGGGGTCGAGTATATGGTGATGAGGAGTACTAGACTTTGATGAGCACACAATGGAGTATACAGATGTTGTATTATAAAGTTGTATACCTGAGCCCTAGCTGGTTGGCTCAGTGGTAGAGCATCGGCCTGGCGTGCAGGAGTCCCGGGTTCGATTCCCGGCCAGGGCACACAGGAGAAGCGCCCATCTGCTTCTTCACCCCTCTCCTTCCTCTCTCTCTCTCTCTCTCTCTCTCTCTCTCTCTCTTCCCCTCCCGCCAGCCAAGGCTCATTGGAGCAAAGTTGGCCCGGGCGCTGAGTATGGCTCTGTGGCCTCTGCCTCAGGCGCTAGAATGGCTCTGGTAGCAACAGAGCATCGTCCCCTGGTGGGCATGCCAGGTGGATCCCGGTCGGGCGCATGCGGGAGTCTGTCTGACTGCCTCCTCATTTCCAACTTCAGAAAAATACAAAAAAAATAAATAAATAAAGTTGTATACCTGAAATTTATATAATGCTAATAACCAGTTACCACAATAAACTTAATTTTAAAAAAATGTATTATATATGTGAAACTAAAACCTGGTGATATATAAGGTCTACCGGAAAGTTCTGTCTGTTTCTATCACAAGTTTCGACACGTAAGCACGTGTTTATTTGGCACATGTGTGCCTCTCTATTTTTATCACTTAATGTATACATACTAACGTAGCAAATTAACTAAAACAAAGTTGATTCACGTTAGTCTTATGTGTGAAGCCATAGTGTACCCATGGCTACTGATAGAGTTCATTTACACCACTGTAATTTTTACGAATTTCAACAAGGAAGAAATGCTACAGAAGCATGTCTTTCACATCCACCTCCGACTATCACTTGTTTTTGTCCTTACAAAATTTTTTGAAGGACAAAAAATTCAAAAATGAAGAAGATACCAGTAAGCTCTGGTTCAATTTTTTGCATAAAAAGATAAAACGTTTTTCAAAAATGGGATATACAAATTGCCCTGACGCTGGCAAGAAATCATTAATATTAATAATGGCAATTATATTATTTAATATAAATTTATTGACGGTAAGAAAAATTTGTATTTTGTTTTATTCTAAAAACGGAAGAACTTTCCGATAGACCTTATACAAACATGAAATACTAGCACTGCATTTGATTTTGAATGACTTCAAAATATAAGGTACAGAGTAATATAAATAAACATAATGTAATAAACAAGTATCCATAAACAACTAGAATTAACACGATTTACATTTTGTCATATTTGCTTCAGGTCTTGTTTTATTTTTTTAAAAGTACTAGACTCTTTCTACTTCCTTAGAAGCAGCTGTTTCTGAAATTAGTTGCATCCTTCCTTCACCTCTACTATATACACTTTGGTTACAGATATTCATAAATAGCATAGTGTAGCTCCTATTTTCAATATAGTATATTGTGTTTTCCTTCTGAAACTTATTTTTTTCACTCAGCATTGCTGTTGACATTTATCCTTGATGCTCTCAAGTTTGGCTTTTTTGCTTATATTTTATTATATTAATTTGCCACAATTTATTTCTCCATTCTCCTGTTTGTGGACATCTAGATTGTTTTCATTTTTCAGTAATGCGAACAAGTGCTTCAGTAGCTATTCTCTATCTATTTTTTCTTTTCCACAAGTTACTGTTAATTTTCTGAGATACACCTGGGACTATAATTTCTGGGTCCTAGGATATACATACATTTAACTTGTCTACCTTTTGCTCACCAAAGTGCTTGTTACTAATTTGCATTCCTGCTAGTAGCATATGACAGTATTCCTGTTCCACATACATACTTGTCAATACATGGAGGCTCTTCTTTTTGTTAGTTTAACGTGTGTAGATCAGCAATTTCAACCAGTGTTGCAGTGTGCTACAAGAAATTTTTTTTTTTTCTGAAGTGAGAAACGGAGGCAGATAGACTCCCACATGCACCTGACTGGGATTCACCAGGCATGTCCACTAGGGGGCAATGCTCTGCCCATCTGGGCTGTTGCTCTGTTGCAAACGAAGCCATTCTGGCACCTGAGGCAGAGACTGTGGAGCCATCCTCAGTGCCTGGGCCAACTTTGCTCCAATGGAGCCTTGGCTGCAGAAGGGGAAGAGAGAGAGAGAGAGAAGGGAAAGGGGGAAGATGGAGAAGCAGATGGGCACTTCTCCTGTGTGCCCTGATGGGGAATCAAACCCGGGACTTGCACATTTCCAGGCTGATACTCTACCACTGAGCCAACCAGCCAGGGCCCCACAAGAATTTTTAAAACATGCAATACCTGGCTATTTAGTTGGGGTTACTGACCTCTTGCCTTAGATTGTCAGATAAAAGAAAATGACAGTAGCCAATAAAACAATAGCTGTTTGGTGTGAATCACTCAAACTTACCGATTTTGGTTATTTTGGGGTTTTGTGGGGTGTTTTTTTGTCAGATTGGCAAAAATTATCTTTATTGGTGTGCCACAGAATTTTAGTAATTAGTTTACATGTGCCACAAGATGAAAAGGTTGAGAATCACTAGTGTTTGCTTATTAGCCATTCAGATTTTATTTTCTGTGAATTGTGAATTCCGTGTTTAGTCTTTGCTCGTTTTTCCATTGGATTGTTTTTGGTCTTTTGTTTGTTTGTTTTTGGTTTTGGTTTTTGTATTTTTCTGAAGCTGGAAACAGGGAGGCAGTCAGACAGACTCCCGCATGCGCCCAACCGGGATCCACTCGGCACGCCCACCAGGGGCGATGCTCTGCTCACCAGGGGGCGATGCTCTACCCCTCCGGGGCATCGCTCTGCTGCGACCAGAGCCACCCTAGCGCCTGGGGCAGAGGCCATGGAGCCATCCCCAGCACCCAGGCCATCTTTGCTCCAATGGAGCCTTGGCTGCAGTAGGGGAAGAGAGACAGAGAGGAAGGAGAGGGAGAGGGGTGGAGAAGCAGATGGGCGCTTCTCCTGTGTGCCCTGGCCGGGAATCAAACCCGGGACTTATGCACGCCAGGCTGACGCTCTACCACTGAGCCAACCGGCCAGGGCCCTGGTCTTTCTGATTAATAAGAGTTATATATTTTGGATACTGCTACTCTTTTATACACATGATTAACATCTTTTGGTTTGTAGTGTCTTTTAATCTTATTTAGGGTGTCTGTTGTAATCATGTAAGGGAAAGGTTGTGACTTTAGTATGTATTAGTCATTGTTTTTAGCCTCATTTTTATTTAAATTATTGTGAAAGTATAATGTGATATCCAATTTAAAAACATAATGGAAAAAATATCCTAATTATAATAGTAACAAAGAATATGTAGGAAATTTTTAAAGAGTTAAACAGGACATTTAAAGAAAACTATAAATCTGTTCAGAAGTGCATATGAAGATAATAATTTTTCCTGGGTATGAGTTGCCCTACTAGATGTCAAAACAGGTTTCAAATGCTTTGACTAAAACAGATAGTATGGGACCAGAATAGAAAATAACAATGGAACTGTATAGAGTCCAATCAGAAATATTTAAATGTTTGTGGAATTCAATATGTGATAAAGGTAGCTTTTCCTGGGACACACTGACTAGCCATTTGGAAAATGTAAAGCTGGACACTCATTAAGAAGACTAAGTTCCAGATAAGTCAGTTCTAAATTATGAAAATGTAACTAGAGAAAAACATGGATAATATTATACTGGAGTGGGAAACAACTGCCTCAGAGTCAGGAACTTATGAGCACATAATTCTAATTCTGAGTGGCAGGAAAGATCAAAAATCATGAAGTTTAAATATAATGACCAGACTTAAGAAAAACTAGGAATGCATAATTTAAAAACTTAGTGATTTTCAGTATTAAAGAACACCTCACAGGAAAAATTGGTAAAATATGTGTTAGTAATTCTAAAAATAAATATGAATTATAAGCCTATTTGAAATTAACATGATAGAAGAGCCTGATAAAACAGGTTTTTGGTAAAAGCTTACTCAAAAGAGTAAAATAAACAATTATGCCCTGGCCAGATAGCTCAGTTGGTTAGAGCATCATGCAGAAATGCAGAGGTTTCCAGTTCAATTCCTGGTCAGGGCACATAAGGGAACAGATTCATGTTCCTGTCTGTCTCTCTCTGCCCTCTCCCTTTCTTCCCCATCCCCCTCCTTTTTCTAAAATCAATAAAAATATTAAAAAGAATTGTAGGGGCCCTGGCCAGGTAGATCAATAGATAAAGCGACAGCCTGGCATGCCAGAAGTCGTGGTTTCAACCCCTGGTCAGAGCACGTGTGAAAGACAGTCACTGAGTGTACAACTGAATGGAACAGCTAAGTGAAACAAGTTGGTGCCTCTCTGCCTCCCCTACCCCTGTCGCCCCCCCCCCCAAATCAATGGGAAATATTTTTTAAAATAATCATGGGGTTGTGGGAGATTGAGAAAATCATTTGGAATTTGAGTGAAGGCTACTTTGGTCTTTGACTTAATCATTATTATTAGATAAAGATTTTGTGCTCAGATACCCTTCACTGTATTTCAACTTTGTTTTTAACAGCAAAGAACCCCTGTGCCTGCCCTCTGAAAGGAGACGGATTAAGTAAATGGTGGCATACACTTTCAGTGAATGTCAAAGGCCACCTTAAATGACTATGTAGTTGGCATGGAAAGGTACTCTTGGGTGAGAAGAGCAGGTTCCAAACAGCAAATAATTCTGTAAAATTGTAAATATACACATAGGGGGATGTTTCCAAAAATCTTGATGATATCAAATCCCTGGTAGTGGATTTAGGTGAGTTTTCTTACAATGAGCATTTCTTTTTTCTACCAAAATAATAAAGCTTTAGTCAGCTATAATCTAACACATAAGATCATTGCTATTAGTTTATTTTCTGAAGCATGATTTTTTTTGCTTATTCAAAATTAGGTTCGTGCTATAAAAGTTTTATATCTTGGTTTGTTTGTTTTTTTGTGTGTGTGTGTATAGGATTAGGTGGAGAGAATTTTTCATTGTGTGGTTTTCTTGTGTTTGTTGTTATAAACTACTTGAGACAGAAAAAGTATATGGAAAATAATAAAATGATAACCAGCATGTCCACTATGAAGCTTTAATCCTAACATTTTTTATTTCTTAAAATATATATTAAAGTCGCTATAAATACTCCTCTAGTCTCACTCTGAGACCCTCTCCTTCCCCAGAGCTACATACGCACTTAAGAGATGCAGATTTTTTTAAATGTGAATTGAACACTGAATGCTCTAAGGCAGCGGTTCTCAACCTGAGGGTTGCGACCCAGGAGGGTCGCCTAAAACCATTTGAAAATACATAATGCATATCAGGTATTTACATTCCGAATCATAACTGTAGCAAAATTACAGTTATGAAGTAGCCACCAAAATTATTTTTTGGTTTGGGGTCACTGCAACATGAGGAACTGTATTGCGGGGTCACGGCATTAGAAAGGTTGAGAACCACTGCTCTAAAGACTTACTGTATATATATCTCTCTAGGTCATTGCAAACAGTTACCATTGGTTCTTTGTAGTGCAAGACCTGTGTGATCCAACATTGGATAGAAACAAAAGAATTAGAATACAGAGAACTCAAATCTTACAACATTTATATAGTTCCGTATGACTTTTTAAATTCTATCATGAATAAAGAAAGTAGGGAGGATATTCTATGTAATTGGGTATGAAGTTATTTCTTTTGTTTATTTAATAAAGGCATTACCTTATTGGAATTAGAGACTGAATCCTGGTAAATGTCACCAGTTTTAGAGATATCTAAAATGACAATTGATAATTTGTATTTGCATGGCATAGTGATATATCTTTTTGAATCAAAATACATGTTTTTTATTTCTTTAATAGGATATTAAAGGACTCAGCAAAAAGAGAAAGATGTATCCTGAAGATAAACCTTTATCATCTGAGTCCTTGTCAGAGTCAGATTGTATTGAGGAGGTAAGTATATGATCAAATCTATTTACTTTAAAATGTTTAATTATTTGATTTAGTAAATGCTGATTTAAAAAAAATAAGTATTTGAATTACTTTTCTGGTATAATGCACTATGAAACAGAAAAGGAAGTTTTTTCTTTTTTAGAGTGTTTTGCATTTTCCCATAAGATAATTATATTACACCTGACCAGGTGGTGGCGCAGTGGATAGAGCGTCAACCTGTGACGCTGAGGACCCATATTCAAAACCCGAGGTTGTGGGCTTGAGTGTGGGATCATAGACGTGAGCCCATGGTGAGCCCAAAGGTCACTGGCTCAGCTGGAGCTCCCAGTCAAGGCATGTGTGAGAAAGTAATCAATGAGCAACTAAAGTGCCACAACTATGAGTTGGTGGTTCTCATCTCTCTCTTCCTCTCTCTCTCTCTCAAAAATATAGATAATTACATTACTGTTACTTTGATAATTAACCATATTCTTACGTACCTTTCCAATCTGAGGTGTATATTATTTTTATTCTTTTAATATTTTCTTATACTATCATTTTGACTACATGACAGATGCTGTACGATGTGTAGCATGTTGAAGCCCAGCATTTTCTTGTTTTCGGTTGGAACCGCTGTTTAGGGAGTGCAGAGGTGTGAGGTGGGGCAGAAATGCTGGCATGGTCTCAGTTTCTCTGTCTGTAAAATGAAGGACTAGGATAAGGTCATCTGTACACTCCGCTTCAGCTCTGATATCCCTGTCTTAGAATTGGAGTCCACTTTTAGCTAGTTTTAGGTCTGTAAGTAACCATCCTTAAAGTATTTCTTGGAATTGGTTTCCCTGTTTGTAAAATAGGGCCTACTGCTCTCATTTTGTAGTAGTATTTTATAATTCCCCCTGAAATTAAATTTCTAGGTTGTGTGTGTGTGTATGTATAACCTATATATTTTTATATTACTGTCCCCTAACAGAAATAGAAGAAATACAAGAAAATAATAATGCATAGTTTTATTAAATTATCTTGGTATGTAATAAATAAATGCTACGTTGTATTCATAGCTTTTCTTTTATAACTAGGTTCATTACATGAACGTCTAGTGGGCTGTCAGCAGTCCCGTCAGGGCCAGCCTGGATATTGTGGGACAGCGTCCTCTGTCTCCTGGTTAAATGTGGATCCAGCACAGCTGCTGCTGCTCCTGTCATTGTTAGGACAGGAATAACAAAAAATAGTAATTTCCTAAGTGCTCTCTAGAGCACTTGTCTTAATATAAAATATGTTGTATTTGAACTTAACATTAAATACATGTGAGCTTTATCAACTTTGAATTTAGTCTGTATCCAGTGTACTGTACTTGTAAAAGATTGAAACAAAATAGTAATGGAGTGATAATTCTTAAAAGAATTTTAATCAGTTGGTTTATACTGAGTATACTGCATGTACGGCTGTTATTTATTGACCAGCAGGAGTTAGAGAAATGCCCACTTTATTCCGGGCACTTCCCGTGAGGGAGGATATAATTTCCATTTTACAGTCAGTGAAGCTGGGATAATACACAGCAGAGGAAGGATTCAGAGCTTGATCTCTATTTCAGAGCTTGTGTTTTTATCCGTTGTACCTCACTGCCTTTTTTTTTTTAAATTGATTTGAGAGAGAGAGAGGGGAACATAGATCTGTTCCTGTATGTGCTGTGACCAGGGATCAAACTGGCAACCTCTACGCTTCGAGATGAAGCTCTAACCACCTGAGCTATATCCGGCCAGGGTCTTACTGCCTTTTTTGGGTGCTGAAAGGGAATATAAGAGAAGGCCTTTAGAGACTTAAAAATCTTAATTTCTCTCACATTAAATGTTTTTTATTTTATCAGCATTGTGATATAACAGGGGTTTGGGTAAAATAAGGCATTTAAAATGTCATTTGGTTATCAAAATGTTTTTTACATATAGATCTTAAGATGCAATGTATATTAAATAGAAGAGAAATGCCATGAGTACAAGTTAAATGTTTGTCTTCTCCACTAAAATGTACACTTTCTAGGTGCGAGCAAAGAAGAAGAAAAGCAGTGAAGACAGAGAAAAAGCAACTGCAAGTATCACTTATGTTTTTACATCACAGCAAGCTGTCTTTATTTCATATGAAATGAGTCATGGTAAAGCACGATTGCATTTACCAGGACCAAATAAATATCTGTTGTGGCGTTTGGCAACTTCACTTAATGTGTTGGAGAAAATTACATTGCCCCAGAAAAAAGGAAAAATCCCTGGTAGCAAACGTATTCTGTTTCCATTTCAGTATTTTACTGTTCGAAATGTAAGGTCAAACTTGAGAGAGAGAGAGGCATCAACTCACTGTTCCACTTAGTTGTTCCATTTACTTAGGCAGTCATTGGTTGTTTCTCGTACATGCCCCGATGTCGTCAAACCTGCGACCTCTGGTGTGCCAGGATGACGCTTTCTCCATTGAACCGCCTGGCCAGGGCCTTGTTTGACTTTATTAAGGTGTAATATGAAATGTGATACTAAGTTATAGTGATTCCCCCATCTTCTTTAGTAGTTACTTCCACATCAGCCAAACCTGGTAATAACAGGGAAAGCCTCTCAGCACAAGCTGCAGTGAGGAATAAGCTGGGGTGTGCCAGCATGAATGACTCATTAGTGAAGATCATTTCTACAGCCAGCTCTGCTAGTGCACAGGTTGAGGAGGAGGAGAGGAGAGAGGAGGAGGAGAATAAGGGAAATGAAAGTGGTATTCAAATGAGAAGCAGACCAACCTAGAGAAAATGAATCCAGTTTATCAGAGTAGTGTGGACCACCTGTCAGCTGAGTGACGAGAGCACTCGTGCAAATGTGGACTGTGGCCTTGGGAAGGCATTTTTCTTAGGGAAAGGTAAAATAAAAATACAAACAACACCATTTGTAGATGTGAGCGTAACTTCCATAATTTCCCTAGCTCTTAAAATGAGGTTCCTTCTCTGATAAGATTCACTTGGTAATGTAGGATTCAGAATTAACTTTTTATATGCGTTCAAGACCAAGGTGACATTTAAAAGACTTTTAAGTGAAGACTGCTTTGGTCTTTGGCTTAGATTAATTATCAGATTAACTAATTTTTGCTCTGTGTTTGCATTCCTCATGCCTCGTGCATTTCGCTAGCTCTGCAGGCCCGGTGCCTGGTGTTGAGAGTGCTGTTGTGTGGAGAACAAGAAAAGGGTGGTTTGAGAGAGTGGCTTCGGAGAGGAAGAGCCTCTGAGGAGGGAAAATGAAACAAATCGGATTTACGAGGAAGAGCCCACCATGTGCAGATCAGAGGAAGAATATTCTAGGCACAGAGGCCCTCGAGGCCTGTGTGAGAAGGGGCTTTCCGTGTTTGAGGAGCTGGGAGCGTGGAGCACTGCCTGGTTACTCAGCGGACCAGGGGGAGCCATACACAGTGAGCTGGGAGCTCAGCAGAGCGCATCCCGCGGCAGAGGGGTTGGGTTTCCAGTGTTAGAGGTTGCCGTTTTGAGGATTTTGAGCAAACAGGTGACCTGAATCAACTTTGCTTTTTTAAAGAGTTTTGGCAGTGGAGCTGAACGGGCAGAGCTGAGGAGTGTTCGAGTCACGGTAGTAATGGAGAGGGACTGGCATGACGGATTTGAGGTGTGTTCTGGACTTGGATGGCAGGCCTTGCTTGGTGCTGTGAATGTGAAGAATGGAGTTAAAGCAAAGAGTAAAAGACAAAGACAGCTTAGATTCTTTGGCTAAAGTAAGATGACAGATTAATGGTGCCATTTACTAATACGGCTAAGAATGGATTTGGAGAGAAAAATTAAATATGTTTATGGTAATTTTAGATATGCCTATTAAATAACTAGGTGGAGCTGTTGAGGCATTTGCGGTCTTCAGTTCAGAGTAAGGGACTGGATATAAAGATTTGGTATGTAAGTGGCATTTAAAGTATAACTGGAAGAAGAGCATGTGGAAAAGAAAGGAAGTAAGTTCAGAAAAGTTGAGTAGAGGAAGAACCAACAAAGGCAGTAAAGAAGTCTCTGTGATAGAGGAAAAGCAGCAGAATGAGGTATATCATGGAGCCCAAGAAGAAAAGTCTTTTAAAAGAGAGGGCAACTATCCTTTGATGAAAAAGTAATCAAGATTCAAAACTTATTTTTAAAAGCCCAAATACAAGATTTTGGACTTTCTGTTCCTGTGTACTTGGGCTTCTAATGAAAAGTGATGAAAATTAGTTTAGAACCACAAAGTGGTAGAGGTCTTTGAGAGAGAAGGGAGGACTGGAGAAAGTTCTGGTATATGTGGAAATAGATAGGAAGTTTTGCTTTTACTACCCTTATATGTCTCTTTTGTTGCTTTATATCTATTTTCTTCTGAATGAACATCAGGAACTAGTCTTTCATTTGATACCACCTTGCCATCTGTTTCTAAAGTTGCGCCCTGGCCGGTTGGCTCAGCGGTAGAGCGTCGGCCTGGCGTGCAGGAGTCCCGGGTTTGATTCCCAGCCAGGGCACACAGGAGAAGCACCCATTTGCTTCTCCACCCCTCCCCCTCTCCTTCCTCTCTGTCTCTCTCTTCCCCTCCCGCAGCCAAGGCTCCATTGGAGCAAAGTTTGCCTGAGCACTGAGGATGGCTCTATGGCCTCTGCCTCAGGTGCTATAATGGCTCTGGAGGCAACAGAGCGACGCCCCAGAGGGGCAGAGCATCGCCTCCTGGTGGGCATGCCAGGTGGATCCCAGTCGGGCGCATGTGGGAGTCTGTCGGACTGCCTCCCCGTTTCCAGCTTCGGAGAAAAAAAAAAAAAAAAAAAGTTGCCCTTCTCTTCTGCATCTGAAACAGTCATGAGAATCAGAGTTCAGCAAAATTCTGGCTTCCTTTATCCAGTGACAACTGGGTTACTTTTACTAGGCGTCAGTGGCATTTCCTCTAAGCTAAAAAAGATTTTCAACGGTACCATCAGTATTTTGTACCAGTTAGTTAACTTAAGTGTTCCCAGTCTAAGCAGTACATGATATCTGTGTTTCTATTTACTTAAAAATAGCAGATTTAATATATCTATTCCATGAAAATTATCATTTTGCAAATACATTGTTTTGTTGTGGTGCGGGGATTCCTTTGAAGTGACAATTACTTTACCATTAGAAATTAAATAAATGAAACATAGCAGTTGATACCATGATTCAGTTGAATTTATTTTCTACAGGAAATTTTGTTAAAAGCTGCATTAATGTGCTGGTGACTTAAGAGTTTTTCCTTATCCTTTTGAAAATCCACAAGCACTCTTTGTCATTATTATATTGATTATTGAAACTTTTTAAGAAATGTTTTGAGTAGCTTCTTGGTTATGTGGATTGATATAACTGTACAGTAGCTCAGAAGTACTTGTTTTTAATTTGGATGTTTTCATGTATCAATGTCTAACATAGAACTATCTTTACAGGAAAAAACAAAAAAGAAAAAGAAGCATAAGAAACACAGTAAGAAAAAGAAAAAGAAGGCTGCTAGTTCAAGTCCTGACTCGCCGTGACGTTAGGAAAAATCAAGATTCCCTTATAAAGAAAGTGCAATGTCTGAGGAGATCTCAACTGTGAAAATAATGACATATTTACTAAAATGCATGAACTTTGTTGTTTCTGGAGTTATTCCTGGACTGTTCAGTAGCAGCTCAGATGCCGCCGTATGAAAGGGCCCTGCTCGTTGCCTGCTGCTAGAACATCCATCTTTTCCTCTTCTGTTGCTTAGTACGTCTGGGAGATAATATACTGCAGTCATGCTAGTGCTTTGTAGTTGGGAGTAAAGTTCATGTTTTTTACCAGAAGTGTCTAATGATAAATCAACAGAAATTGAGCTTGGATACATCATAAGATGTAAACAGAAATGACCAGTTGACTCTAGTTAACATTTTTGAAGTAGGGATTACACTGATATTTGAAAATCCTTACAGTGTAGATAAGTTTATTTAAAAGTTTTCCCCTTGTATATTTTTATTTACCTGGGGAAAGAGCTTTTAGGGGTGGGGGTTGGTTTGCTATTTCTTTAGCCAGCAGAATAGCGTGCCTTTTATCCTCACATCCGATGTTTGCAGACATAGTAGCCATGCTTCATGGGAGGTCAGAGCTGGGCATGGCTGTCCTGTGCTTCCTGAGTGTCCTTGGAGTCGGTCGTGTGCCGCTTTGAGTGAACCAGAGAAACAGCCTTCTGCAGCACGAGAGAGACCCGGAAGCTCTGGGTTTACCTCCACTTTGATAATACTGAATGATTTTTAGTGGTAGAATGTGTTATAACATTTGAATTAATTTTGACTACACTTTGGCTTTGGAAAGGAGTCATTTCAAGTAGACACTGGTACTTTTAGAACTTGATAGCTAAAGATTCTAAAATGCATGTTTTATACTGTTAAGTTTTAACTAGCCAGGAAGATTTTATGTAACCAGTGATAGCTATTTTTTGTATGAATTTTGTTTAGGCTGTAATGTTTAGCTTTTATTAACTTTTTATCCTTGCTATCTTAAACTCCTTACTGCATTTAATGGCACGCTTGCCAAAATACTTTAGCATGTGAAAAGCAGATTTTTGTTTTGATTAGGTTTGTTTTGGTTTGGTTTGTAACAGCTTCATATTGAAGCTGAGACCATATGCAAGTTAAGTGGCAGACCAAGTATGCTGTCTTGTTACATAAAGCTCTTGCCTGAATCTTAGTAAATATAACATTTTAAAAGTTTGTATGTTCATAAAAAATTAATGACAAGTTAAACTTAAGTGAGAATTACATTATTGTTCTTTTTGTGTCATTTTACTAAGATTTTGTGCCTCATATCTCCTGCTGAATTGTTTACTAGTTATGTTAAAAAGAATTGATAAGTCATTTTCACTTTACATTTTTATATAATCAGGTAACTTGAAATATAATTTGATGTATAACTTTGCCTGTGTGCTAATTATAGTGGTATATGCACAAAACGTTTTGGCATGACAAGAGGCTGAATAAATAGCTATTTTACTTAAAAATAGCCGTGTTCTTATCAACTCTGAGTCACAAGTAAAGTTATAATGATTAAGAAACATTACTAGATGTTAAGTGCTAAGAGGATAAGACATGTCTCCAAGTTCTTAGTCGTTAGAAATAACACGTTTCTTGGATAGTTTCCTTAAATTTTATGCTTAAAGCTTTACACTATTACCTAATAAAAGATATCTATATGCTCTTGAGCACACATCAAGTTTGAAGTACATTTTGTATCCAAAAGGAAGTTTCTCGGAATTAGGATTTTTTGAATATCCTAAAGGATAAGTTTATCAGGGTACGTATGTGTTAGTTTTGCTATGAACATAGAAGGGTAGCTCTGCAGACAGGTACAGCATAGGATGAGTGTGTTCCACTAGAGGCAGTTGTTTGTTGTATTAGACTGGGAAGAAAGTGATTTGGCAAAAAGAAAAGTATACTATTTCCAGACTGTTGACCATCTGGGAGATAATATTTTTCATTATTTCTCTTATGGTAGCATTAGCATTCTCCTAATAGGTATGGGAAGAAAATTTGGTAATGTTATGTGAAATCTACATCTCCTCCTTCCTCTAAACCACCCCTTTTCTACACAAGACATGCAATTTGGATGATTATGCCAAAGTAACTGCAACAAAATTAATGACTGTCTGGATAGAAAAATTGTGCTACTTCTTTCTGGTTGTTTTGGACTTATTTGGCTGCCCTGATATTTAGGTGTTTTAAATACCAGATGAGTGTCCTGAATTTATTTTATGTAGAATATAGGTTCATATTCTATCAGTAAAGATGTGCTAAAAGCCTGTTGCCTGATTTTTTTTTTTTCATTTTATGGAGAACAGTAGACTAACCTAAGAGAACATGAGAAAAGTTCTTCAGACTTTAGTGACAGGTCTCACACTTTTTAAAAATAGCCCCAGTTTTGAACTTAAAATCTATAAAGAAGTTTTAAGAAAACTTTTTTCTCCCAGTTGTATTTGCCTTATTTTAAATTTGATTTTTATATTTCATTTAAAATTAGTAAGAATATAGTGTCCCAAATTATAAAAATTATTTTAGTACTTTTTTTTGGGGGGGGGCCTTATCCACAGTGAGGTCCAGCACACATAAACTAAAGGATGCTTGTTCTCTATACTAGGATTTAACAATAGACAAGAGTTAAAACAGTTGGTTTTTGGCCACCTGTAGCATAGTTACGTCCTGTTTTCCCAACAGTCAGATGTAAGTGGGAGCGATAAAAGTGGGGGCTAGCGTTTCTCCAGAAGCCCCCAGAGTGATGCCTCTGGTTATTATCAGAAGGTACTTGGTTTGAATTTTCAAATGAGATTATAACTTTTGAAGGAACTTTTTGTAGCCTGGGAAATTGTTTTATTTCCAATTTAAGGTCTTTATAATCTTAACCACTTAGTTTTTTAATTGTGCTTAAATAGGGAAACATTTTCCACCGTAGAACTCATGGTGAGGAAATACAAATGGCAGCAGTATCAGGTATCACTTGAAGTGCTGTTTAGACCCAAACGAAAGGTGAATGTTAAAATTGCTGTCATATTTCAGATCACAACCAGGTTACGCAGTCACTGCGTTAGTACTGAGGGTAACAGCCATTGTTGCATATTTTCTAATTACTTGAGAACCTTCTGTGTTTGGCTGCTAGAATGTTGCCATGTTCACATTCTATGCTGGGGAATGGCCTAATGAACTGTGGAATCAGTGGCAGCCCAGGACGCCAGGCTTGGAGCTAGGCTACACGAGATGTCTGCAGTGTGTTAAAGCCGCATTCAACATGGACCCAAGGGCTCTGAGGAAACTGGTGGAGTCCATCAGTAAAACTGTCAAGAGCTGTAAGTACTGACCACACCCAACACTGTCTGAGCACCTTTATTCAAATACAAACATGGGTAGACATGCTAGTTGGACATTAACAAGTGCTTTGTAACATCCAAAAGAGTAGCTGTTTTCTATTAATATATAATATTTTGGTCACTTTAAAAAATAGATGGCAAGTGTATAATTGTCCTTGCACTTAGGCTGAAAAGAATCACAGGTTTATACAGTATATGTGGCCCTGGCTGGGTAGCTCAGTTGCTTGGAGCATAGCATCATCCTGACGTGTAGAGGTTGCTGGTTTGATCCCTGGTCACAGAACATACAGGAGCAGATCGATGTTCTTATCTTTCTCTTCCTGTTGCTCTAAAATCAATCAGTAAATTAAAATAAAAAATTTGTCTATATAGGAAGAAGAGCTTGAAATTTTACTTGACCTCGTAAGTGCTAACGGATTTATCTGCCAACCAAGGACTGATTTTATTATGACCTGAAATTTAGTAAGAAACTTCAGCCTGACCTGTGGTGGCACAGTGGATAATACATTGACCTGGAACACTGAGGTCTCCAGTTCAAAACCCTGGGCTTGCCTCGTGAAGGCACATATGGGAGTTGATGCTTCCTGCTTCTCCCCCCATCTCTTTCCCTTCTCTGTCTCTATTCTCTAAAATGAATAAATAATAATATTTAAAAAAAAAGTCTTCAAGTATAAAGGTTTACTCTGAGCAGTTTCCTGAGTTCTCAGGCACAAAACCCCTAGAAGCCAACGATGGCTCTACCTCAGGGGACTGGTAGGGTACATAACACAGGTACTACAGATGTTGAAAGAGCATGGTGCTTTGAATGTGGCAAGTGTTGATTAAAACTAGGCCAACTTAACAGATATTGGGGGGTCCCTTAACCCTGACATGCCTAAAAAGGAATCTTGTGAATTTTTTTCTCAGGCATGACCATAAGTCATCCTGACTGATAATTCTGAGAATCAGTTTTTAGGATTTGAGAAAGTTACTCTTACTTCAGCCACTTCCACAGCCTCATTATTGGGCACTTCCACTTTTTCTCATGTGTCCTCATTAGGATAAGGCACCACCTTTCTAGGAATCTCAGTGAAAACTTACTTCTGTTTTCCTTATTCCAGTTGGGTTTTAAATTGATCTAAACTCAATTACTTCTAGGGCCCATTTTCCAGTCAATACTGCCCTAAGTCTCATCCAACACATTTAGCCAGTGTTTAATGTAATATCTTCTGTCATTTGCTGCTTGAACTGAGCCTGAGTTTTATGACATTCAAAAAATTTTGCAGACAATTTTTTTTTTTTTTTTTTTTTTAGAGAGTCAGAGAGAGGGATAGATAGGGACAGACAGGAATGGAGAGAGATGAGAAGCATCAATCATCAGTTTTTCGCTGCGACACCTTAGTTCATTGATTGCTCTCTCATATGTGCCTTGACCAGAGGCCTTCAGCAGACTGATTAAATCCTTGCTCGACCCAGCGACCTTGGGTCCAAGCTGGTGAGCTTTTTGCTCAAGCCAGATGAGCCAGCGCTCAAGCTGGTGACTTCGGGAGTCTCAAGCCTGGGTCCTTCCGCATCCCAGTCCGACGCTCTATCCACTGCACCACCGCCTGGTCAGGTAAATTTTGCAGACTTAAAAAACTCCTATCCCCATCCTAATTAAATCATTTTTAGCAATGTCTGCAATGAGTGTTAAATACCATAATTTGTTCTTTGAAAGTAATTCTCTGAAATAGCTTGTAGGTATGAATATGCAACTCTTGATCGGACCCATATCCCATAGTCTTCCACAAAGAAGGTATTTATATTTATAGTTAAGGGTTTAAAAAAAGGAATGAGTGACCCTGGCCGGTTGGCTCAGTGGTAGAGCGTCGGCCTGGCGTGCAGGAGTCCCGGGTTCGATTCTGGGCCAGGGCACACAGGAGAAGCGCCCATCTGCTTCTCCACCCCTCCCCCTCTCCTTCCTCTCTGTCTCTCTCTTCCCCTCCCGCAGCTAAGGCTCCATTGGGGCAAAGATGGTCCGGGCGCTGGGGATGGCTTTGTGGCCTCTGCCTCAGGTGCTAGAATGGCTCTGGTTGCAACATAGCGATGCCCAGGATGGGCAGAGCATCGCCCCCTGGTGGGCAGAGCGTTGCCCCTGGCGGGCGTGCCGGGTGGATCCCGGTCGGGTGCATGCGGGAGTCTGTCTGACTGTCTCTCCCCGTTTCCAGCTTCAGAAAAATACAAAAAAAAAAAAAAAAAGGAATGAGTTACTATTCCTTTTGGTCAGGAAGCATAGCGTATGTATTGCCTGGTTCATGAAAGACCCTTAAATGCTTATTGGATAAATAAGGAAGACCTTTCTATCATTTCAGGACTAATAGTTACAGTGTGAAGCCTGAAGATCTCATTCAGTTTGTAAAATAGTATTAGGTACCTTTGTAATTATTGTTTGTGAATCACTGTCCTGAGAAGTCATTCTCATCACAGTGGAAACCCTATTGTTAACAGTTGTCATTAATTTCAATTGGGTATTTGAAATTATCTTAAAGACAGCATCTAAAATAACTAAATTTTTTTCTCCCCACATTCCCCACAGAAAAAAGGGAAGTACAAGGAACAGAAAAAAGTAGTGACTTCCTTTTCCTCCCCTTAGTTTTTTCACTCTTTTAGAAACCTAAGGACTCTCAGAGGTCATCTAGGGCAGACAATACCCAGTTTTCATAGGTGAGGACTCTGAGGCATACAGATACTATATAAATGTGTCTGTCTCAGCTATTCAGTCTCAGAAAAGGAAGTAGAACTAGTCGACTAGTACCCACTAAGTCTAATCCCTTAGTTCTCAGTCCTGATGCATTAGAAGCACCTGAGCACTTTTTTAATTGATTTGAGAGAGAGAAACATCAATTTGTTCCACTTATTTAGTTATTCATTGGTTGCTCTTGTATGTGCTCTGACCGGGGATTGAACCCACAACCTTGTCTACTTGGCCAGGCACCTGTACACTTCTTAAATCTATTTGTTTACTAAGTCTGAAGTGAGATCAGGTATATGAGTGTTAAAAAGTTTTGGTTTGAAAATCAGTCACCAAGTCCTACTGATTTTTTGCGGTATCTCAGGCTCCCTCCCACTCTGACCTCATTTCCACCTTCCTAAGCCCATCACTCCAAGCCTGGCTCTGTGCGTCCAGTTTTCCTCTTCAGTGCAGCTTACCGCGTCTCTCTTTCTAAACACTTCTCAACCCTTAACGCAGTGCTTCTCAAACATTTTGAAGTCGGGGCGCATTTAAAATCCTACAAATAATTGTAAGCGCACTATATACAAATTTTAAGAAATATGTTATAATAAGTCAAATATTTAAATATATAAAGTCCAAACGTGCTTTTATGGTAATTAAATGAAGTAAATATGACAAAAATTTATTCTGATTAAAAAACATTTTTATGTTACATTTTTTGAGTTATGCTTTTTAGAATTCGTAAAAAAGGGGTTAAAAAATTAAAAAATGACAAAAAAGTTATCTTTTTATATACATAGATACATTCTTAGTAAGAGTTAGTAAATTCGGCAGGTCCTGGTGCAAATGTGTTAAGTTTTTTCATTCTTGTGTTTATGAGAAACATGAGCCTGATGTGTCCTAGCGATTTCTTCAATGTTTGGGCATATATTTGAAAGGCAAACTCTCATTTCCTCGTCAATACATTGAAGAATTCCTCTCTTTTTACTCTTAATTGTGTTAAGGGTAGAAAATCCTAATTCATAGAAATAGGATGTTGAAAATTGTAGTAAAATGTTCAAAGCTTTTTTCGATATTGCCACATACTCTTCTTTTATAGAAATCCAAAAGGCTTCAAGAGACAATTCCTTATGTTTAATCATCAATCCAAAACCCCCACCATACAAATCTTAACTTTACACCAAACAAAGGATAGAAGAAACTTGCCTCCAGTCTTTCTGGGGAACATGGGAGGTAGTGTAAACAATCCAGCACCACAGCTTAACAGCCTTTTGCAACCTAATCAGGCAAGTGAGGTGGGGGGTTGGGCAGATTGTCAGTTTACAGCCAATTCCCCACACCTCTGTCCCCCAAAAATCTAAACTCCAAAATCACCGTTGGTGTTTTGGTCTCCAACAGGCACATATTTCTCTGGAATACCATAAGGCACACCTGGAAATCGAGGGCACACCAATGCACCCTGGCACACACTTTTGAGAACCACTGCCTTAAGGCATAAAAGTCAACTGAGCTCTTACTTAAAAGATAATTCCTGGGTCCATTGTTAGCAATTCTGAGGTGGGTCTGGAGCAAGGCTTGGCAATTTGCGTGATTAACAAGCAATGGAGAAGAACCATCATACAGATGGTCCAAAGCTGATACCATGAGAAACACTGTTCCTGTAAATAAATGTTAATCCTCTGACCAGGCATTCAAGGCCCTCTTACCATCAGCCTATTCTATTCTATCTTATTTTTTACTTCTTCCCAACTAGCTGGCTCTCAATGAGGCATGGTCAACCTCATGTTGACGCCCATTGTACCGCTTTCCTTGACTCAGGCTGTTTCCTCTCCCCGAATCCACTTCACCATCCCCAACTCACTCCTTCCTGTAAAATACTGTGCCTTCTTCAAGGCCTAATTTAAAGTCCATTCCCATGAAAATGGCTCGACTCCTCTTCTGAGTGAGACCCATCTTAATTATGTAAGCTCTTTTTAAAATTTGATTTTAGAAAGAGTCAGAAACATCAGTCTGTTTCCTTACGTGTCCTGACCCAGGATCAAACTGGCAACCTTTGCTCATCAGAACCCCATTCTAACCAACTGAGCTAACTGTCCAGGGCATTCTGTAAGCTTTTAAGTAACAAGTCTAGATCATACTTAAAAACTCACTATGGCATCTACTCTTATAAGGGGAAAAAAATAGCTTTCTAGTAAAATATTTTTAATTTGGAGAACTCAATGATTAAGTCATATTTATATTTTCATTTTACAGTCAAGAAATATGAAGTAGAGTGTCTCATAATACTTTTTTACGACTTGGTGGAAAAAGCTGATGTGAGACTTGATAACGTTGGACTAGATCGTGTTGCATTTCGAAGGATCCTGCATGCTTTATTTGGAATGACCGATGATAAGCTAATGAACAGGGGTAAGAATAAGAGACTGAAATGGGTCAAGCTGAGGTGTCAAACACATATAAACATGTGGCACATATATATTTATATAGAGTAATATATGGCAAATATTGTATATTTAATTTTCAACAAACACTTTGAATTTTTTAATATCAAACTAGAAAGATAGTGCTGCCAATTCAAATCAGTAGATTTTATTGTCAGGATCGTTTTCAATGTAAACTTGCTCAGGATTTCTTATCTCATAGCTGTACCACTTTGAGAGATAACCAGTAATGGACTAAATAAGCTAGCAGTATTGTTTTTGTTTAAGATTTCATTTATTGCCCTGGCTGGATAGCTTGGTTGGTTAGAGCATCATCCTGATACACAAAGGTTGTGGGTTCTATCTCCAGAGAGAGTACATACAGGTCTATGTTTCTCTCTTTCTCACTATCCCTCCCTCTCTCTAAAAATCAATAAATAAAAAATTTAAAACTAATAAAGATTTTATTTATTGATTTTACAGAGAGAGGAGGTGAGGAGGAATGAGAAGTAGTTGCTTCACTCTAGCTGTTCATTGGTTGCTTGTCATATGTGCCTTGACTGGGCAAGCCCAGCAGTTCAAAAACCAGCAACCTCAGTGTTCCAGGTCAGTGCACACTCCACAGCGCCACCACAGGCCAGCTCAGTATTGTTTTTTAAAGATAAGCATGTGACTTTTTTTTTTTTAATTTTTTTTTTAAATGGGGCGACATCAATAAATCAGGATACATATATTCAAAGATAACATATCCAGGTTATCTTGTTCAATTATGTTGCATACCCATCACCCAAAGTCAGATTGTCCTCTGTCATCTTCTATCTAGTTTTCTTTGTGCCCCTCCCCCTCCCCCTTCCCCTCTCCCTCTCCCCCCTTCCCCCGTAACCACCACACTCTTATCAATGTCTCTTAGTCTCACTTTTATGTCCCACCTACGTATGGAATAAAAGAATATGGCTTTTAATCATGATGTCTATGGATTCATATGCTATAGACATGTAAAATTTTAATGATTTTTTCTCATAAAAATTAAAAATATATCAGTACAAAAAATACTCATTATACTGAAAAAATCAAAAGATAACTTATTAAAAATAGGAAGTTAATGTGATAGTCATTTTCATTAACAGATTTTTAGTATTCAATTTGGTAAGTTTTGAGAGAGATATATATATATATATCCTTAAAACCATAATCATAATCAAAATAATTAACATACCTATCACCCCCAAAAGAGTCAGTAATATTTTATTTTCTATAGGATAATACTGATTCCACTGGTAATTTAAAAATCATGTGTTATTCTAGGCCCTGGCCGGTTGGCTCAGCGGTAGAGCGTCGGCCTGGCGTGCGGGGGACCCCGGTTCGATTCCCGACCAGGGCACATAGGAGAAGCGCCCATTTGCTTCTCCAGCCCTCCCCCTCTCCTTCCTCTCTGTCTCTTTCTTCCCCTCCCGCAGCCAAGGCTCCATTGGAGCAAAGATGGCCCGGGCGCTGGGGATGGCTCCTTGGCCTCTGCCCCAGGCGCTAGAGTGGCTCTGGTCGCGGCAGAGCGACCCCCCGGAGGGGCAGAGCATCGCCCCCTGGTGGGCAGAGCATCGCCCCTGGTGGGCGTGCCAGGTGGATCCCGGTCGGGCGCATGCGGGAGTCTGTCTGACTATCCCCGTTTCCAGCTTCAGAAAGATACAAAAAAAAAAAAAAAAAATCATGTGTTATTCTAGTAATTTATCTTTAGGCACTGTGCAGACTCTTCAGAACAGAATTTTGTCCCCATTTTAGAATAAAAACGACCACATTGATTAGCTCCCTCACTGGGCTTTTTGGCTCATAGGATCTGTATCACAAATGAAGCCAATCATTGATCATGGAGAAGTATGACTATTTTTCCTATAAAAATCTGCAGGAAACATATTTTTAGTAATTTTGACTCTTTCAGGAATGAGAGTGCCAAGACCCCCTTTTCCCCTCAGTTTTGGGGGAAATTTTTAAAAATCTATTTATACATGCATACTGTTTAATTACAAAATAGATGTATGTTATAATATAAATATTTTATACTTGCACTTTTTTTTCAGTATTTTTTGCATTTGACAAAGACAGTGATAACTGCATAAACGTAAATGAGTGGGTTAAAGGATTATCAGTGTTTCTTCGAGGGACTTTGGAAGAAAAGTTGAAGTGTAAGAATTCTATATGGGTTTACTGGATTAGTGATATAGTGTCAATTTTGTGTTTAGTGAATGTTTAAATATATTTTTAAATATAAAATTAGTGTTTGGTATTGCAAAAGTATGTAGTTCATGACAGCTTTAAAAAATAAAAACCGGCCTGACCAGGCGGTGGCACAGTGGATACAGCATCAGACTGGGATGCGGAGGACCCAGGTACAAGACCTTGAGGTCGCCAGCTTGAGTGCGGGCTCATCTGGCTTGAGCAAAGCTCACCAGCTTAGACCCAAGGTCGCTGGCTTGAGCAAAAGGTCACTCGTTCTGCTGAAGGCCCACGGTCAAGGCACATATGAGAAAGCAATCAATGAACAACTAAGGTGTTGCAACGAAAAACTGATGATTGATGCTTTTCATCTCTCTCCGTTCCTGTCTGTCCCTATCTATCCCTCTCTCTGACTCTCTCTCTGTCCCTGTAAAAAAATAAAATAATGAAATGGGTGACCTATTTCATAGGAAACTCCTAGTTCCAGGATCCCCAAACACTTCATTCAGTGCTTCTTTAATGTTTAGTTGTCATCAGGATGGGTCTTTGGCTTAAGGCCCAGGCTAATGCCAACTCTAATCAGCTAGCAAGGGGGAGGTCTCAGGCTACCTCTGGGCTCAGCAGGAATGGACCTTGCTATGGGGCAGTGCACTAGTCACATCGAGGCCATTGCTTATCTTTCTATTTAAAAACAAATCAAAAACGTGAACCTGACCTGTGGTGGTGGAGTGGATAAAATGTCAACCTGGGCCCTGGCCAGTTGGCTCAGTGGTAGAGCGTCAGCTTAGTGTGCAGGAGTCCTGGGTTCGATTCCCGGCCAGGGCACACAGGAGAAGCGCCCATCTGCTTCTCCACCCCTCCCCCTCTCCTTCCTCTCTGTCTCTCTCTTCCCCTCCTGCAGCCAAGGATCCACTGGAGCAAGGTTGGCCCGGGCGCTGAGGATGGCTCTGTGGCCTCTGCCTCAGGTGCTAGAATGGCTCTGGTTGCAACAGAGTGACACCCCAGATGGGCAGAGCATCGCCCCCTGGTGGGTGTGCCAGGTGGATCCCGGTCGGGCGCATGCGGGAGTCTGTGTGACTGCTTCCCCTTTTCCAACTTCAGAAAAATAAAAAAATGTCAACCTGGAACGCTGAGGTCGCCCATTCAGAACCCTGGGATTGCCCCATCAACACATGTGAGAAGCAACTACTATGAATTGATGCTTCTCGCTCTTGCCTCCACCTGTCTTCCCTCTCTCAAATTAATAAATGAGATTTAAAGAAAAAGTGAGAGATTGACAGAAAATAAGGTAAAACACATTAACCACCAGACATCAGTGTTCTAGTGTTAGTGCAGGTGACTGAAAAGGGGGGAAAGCCAGAGGACAATGAAAGCCCAATGGGAAGAGGATTACAGAGAGAGCTTCTTAATGAAAAGGAATGTCAGGAATGCTAAAGACAAAAACTCTCCCAGTTCACAATTTTGCCTAGAAATAACTGCCCCCCATCACCTGTACCATTGGTGTGAAGTGTATTAACTATGTTTTTATTTTTTTTATTTTTCTGAAGTTGGAAACGGGGAGGCAGTCAGACAGACTCCCGCATACGCCCGACCAGGATCCACCCGGCATGCCCACCAGGAGGCGATGTTCTGCCCCTCCGGGGCGTTGCTCTGTTGCAACCAGAACCACTCTAGCGCCTGAGGCAGAGGCCACAGAGCCATCCCCAGCGCCCGGGCCAATGGAGCCTTGGCTGCAGGAGGGGAAGAGAGAGACAGAGAGGAAGGAGAGGGGGAGGGGTGGAGAAGCAGATGGGCGCTTCTCCTGTGTGCCCTGGCCGGGAATCGAACCTGGGACTCCTGCATGCCAGGCTGACGCTCTACCACTGAGCCAACCAGCCAGGGCCTATTTCCTATGTTTTACGCCTCTGGTGCCAGGATTTGGGGTGAGGAACCCTGGAAAGAGAATAGGAACAATTTTAAATAGCAGTTTTCAAGGAAACTGATTGCTTCTTGTCAAATTGCTTAAGAGAAGACTAAGAGTTCTGGGGAAGTAAGCAAAATTTTTTATCCCTTATCCTTCCACTTGAATTTGGGTTTGGATGTTCAAAAGAAGATCTCTAAATTAAACACCTCTTTTGTTTGTTTATTTTACGGAGTTTAGAAAAAGGAAGGGAGAGAGACACACACACACACACACACAGGAGTATCAGTCTGCTCCTGTATGTGCCCTGACTGGGGATCAAACCAGCCACCTCTGTGCTTCAGGACAATGCCCTAAACAACTGAGCTATCCAGCCAGGGCATTAAACACATTTTTAAGTGATAGCAACATTTTTTTTTAAAATAACCAACTTTGTAACATTTATACCTTTTTGTCTAATTTTGTAGCTTTCTTCTTTAGTCTAATTTTTTTACAGGATAACATTTAAGTATAGTTATTACTTAAGCTTATTGCAACATTCCTATACAAAAGTCTCATGGAAAAGTGAAAAGCTAAGTTTCTGGAATGTATATTCTTGTGGTAATACTAATACCTGGTAAAAATGTGACTTTGAAAGTAGCTATACATGACTGAATAACATCACACTATCAAAAAATTTTTCCTCCTCTAATCCTACTTCCTAAAACTGTTTCATATATACTTCAAGGTATATTAATTTGGAGAAAATACTACTTCTAGTAGGTTGTGTTTCAAACTCATATATGCAACAGATTGGAGAAACTCAACAAAAAAGACAGCTAATCCGATACCCTGTAGTTTTATACATGGTTTTGTTGCTCTTGGTAAAACATTTAACTGGATTAGAAATGCCAGAAGAGCTATTTCCCTGCTGAATTCTAGTACCTGGTTGAGTCACGTGTGGGTGAAGGAGTGGACTGTGGTAGTGCTCATTCCGGAGACGGAAGGCACTCCAGAGAGAGATTGCTCATTTTGGATAGCACAGATGGACAGGCCCCAAGGACATGACTCACTAAACAAATATACTGAAAAATGTCAGTGACACAGCCAAGTGTGTACTTAGTTTTTGTAGTCTATGTGAGAAGAGAATCATAACCCTGAGATTTTTTTTTTTAAATATTTTTTTTTTTTTTGTGCCCAGGACTAACTTTCAGAAATTCTGATTTAATTGGCCTGAAATGCAGCCTGGGCATCAGATTTTTTTTTTTTTTTTTTTTTTTACAGAGACAGGGACAGAGACAGACAGGAACGGAGATTGCGACTTCTTAGTTGTTCATTGATTGCTTTCTCACATGTGCCTTGACCGTGGGCCTTCAGCAGACCAAGTAACCCCTTGCTGGAGCCAGCAACCTTGGGTCCAAGCTGGTGAGCTCTTTGCTCAAGCCAGATGAGCCTGTGCTCAAGCTGGCGACCTCGGGGTCTCGAACCTGGGTCCTTCCGCATCCCAGTCCGACGCTCTATCCACTGCGCCACCACCTGGTCAGGCCATAACCCTGAGATTTTTACACACATATGTTTGTATACTGTATGATCAAAGATTTAAAAAAATTTTTTAATTGATTTGAGAGAGAGAGAGAGAGAGAAGGGGGGAAGAGCAAGAAGCATCAATTCCCATATGTGCCTTGACCAGGCAAGCACAGGGTCTCGAACCAGAAACCTCAGTGTTTTACATCAATGCTTTTATCCACTGTGCCACCACAGGTCAGGTTGATCAAAAATTTAATAATATGCATTCCCCGTATTACAGTTTCATAACATTTTTAAAGCCTTAATTTCAAAATCCAAAAGTTTTGTCTTTTCACCTTCCAAACAGTATTTAATATTGTGGAAATATAATGAAGAGTGCTTTATTATAAAATCTCTACCCTATAGACCAGTGGTTCTCAAGCTTTTTGAAGTCAGGACACATTTAAATTCCTACAAATAATTGTAGGTGCACTATATACAAATTTCTGAGAAATATGTTATAATAATTAAGTCAAATATTAAAGAAAAAATATTAAGTCTAAGTGTGCTTTTATGGCAATTAAATGAAATAAATACGACAAAATTGAATTTATTCTGACATTAAAAAACATTTCTATGTTACATTTTTTGTTATGCTTTTTAGAATTTGTAAAAAAGAGGGGTTAAAAAATAAACAACAAAAAAGTTATCTTTTTATATACATACATTCTTAGTAAGATTTAGTAAATTCGGCAGGTGCCGGCATGAATGTGTTGTTTTTTCATTCTTGTGTTTATGAGAAACATGAGCCTAATGTGTCCTAGCGATTTCTTCAATGTTTGGCATATATTTGAAAGGCAAACTCTCATTTCCTCGTCAATACTTTGAAGAATTCCTCTCTTTTTACTCTTAACTGTGTTGAGTGCAGAAACCCCCACCATACATATCATCTTAACTTTACACCAAACAAAGGATAGAAGAAACTTGCCTCCTGTCTTTCTGGGGAACATGGGGGGTAGTATAAACAATCCAGCACCACAGCTTAACAGCCTTTTGCAACCTAGTCAGGCAAGTGAGGTGGGGGCTTCAGCAGACTGTCAGCTTACAGCCAATTCCCCATTCCTCTGTCCCCCAAAAATCTAAACTCCAAAAGCCCTGTTGGTGTTTTGGTCCCCAACAGGCACATATTTCTCTGGAATAACATAGGGCACACCTGGAAATCTAGGGTGCACCAGTGCGCCCTGGCGCACACTTTGAGATCCACTGCTATAGACTAATCATTGTAGGTTGTATAAATTGTTTCTATGCTTTTTTATTATATATTGAAATAACTAAGATTAATGACATTTAAACTGTCCTTATCCAAGTCTTTAAACTTCTTATGCTTTGAAAAGTCTGTTTTGAAGTTTATTATTTGAATGGTGATGATGGTTGCATTTCTGAAGAGGAAATATTTGATCTGTTGAAGAACAGTCTATACCAACAGTCACCTGAGGAAGAGACTGATGAAGGAATAAAAGAGTTGGTAGATATAACACTGAAGAAAATGGTAAGAATGAAAGACTGATTTCATTATACCCAGTCAAGTGGATATTGGATAAAGCTAAAGATGAAGGAATTCTCTCCCTCAGTAATAAACATAGCCAATGCACGGGCAGGAGTTTCCATCTGTTCTCTGCTGTGTCCGTTGCCCGGAGCAGCGCCTGTCTGGTAGGGGGTGCTCAGTAAATAGTTATGGAATTAGTAGGTGCTTAAATGAATCACTGCACCAAATAAATGTTATTTTTCTTACTTTGAAATATTTTTAAATCAGTAAAACCACAATAACTGGGGGAAAGCAGCAAATTTAATTCATATAAAATCATGCTATTGTAGTCTGTCTTCATGACCTTAGCCTTTCAGTATATCTAAACACTCATCATAACAAAATAACATAATAAAAATTGTTCCTTATAGAGTGCTTGCTATATGCCAGGCCATTCACAGAACATTAATATGTGAAGTCATTTTATTCTCTCAAACCAACCCTATGAAGTAGAAATTATCTTTATTTTACAGATGAGAAAACTGAAGTACAGATGGTATACTCAAGGTCACACTGGAAAACTGGGTGCAGAATTCATCTCTCAATGAAACCAATATCGATTTATTATGGACATAATAATTTCTCTCCTTTTCTTACTATAACCCTAAACTAGATATCAGTGAAGGTTTGAGAGCCTAAGGTAGCCCGGGCCTGGCTCACCTATTAATTACTCTGGAGTTCAGAAAGGAAACAAATGATGTGGACTGCCAAGTCTCACTCAGTTAACACAGGCTCCAGAGTATCCTTGTCCGTTAGAAATACTCTCACTAGACCCCTTTAGGGCTCAGGGTGGATTTCTTGAGAGACAGTATGTTCCTTCATACCAAACCCATTTCCTCTTTTAATGAAAATGTGATGGAGTGAACCTCTTTCTAACAATTATTTAAACCTTTCTCTAGATTAGACTTTCAGCAATGCTGATTTAGTTATGCCCAGATGTGAAAAAACAAAGACCCATCAAATCAAATCCAAGTTCATCTAAGCAGTTAAAGGCATTCATATCTACACAGATGCTACCCCTATGATTTACTTAATCACCCATAGTCCCTGTGCAAATGCTCTATTCCAGGCAGTCTGTCTCCTTTCATACTTATGCTCCTGTTTACTGTCAGGATTCAGGTTGGCCCATTCTTCTGCATTTCCTCCCTACACGGGTCCACCTATCTAGATCCCCACCATCCTTAAAGGCCCAGCAGTGGTCTGCATGGCTGGTCCATCTTTTACTGCTAGTGCTCTAACTCCCAGTGCCTTGCTCCTTATTTGAGCAATTTCACTTTTTCACTTTTATCCTTTTGATATGATGGGTTTCCAAGTAAGAGATCCTCTGACGAACAAGTTCTACAAATTAAGCTTGAGAATTTTTTTCCTTTGGCACTTATCACAAAACAAGCAATATAATATTGGGCTTTCTCTAATTTTTTTTGTCTATTTAGATAGAGTACAGGGCTACATTTGATATAAGGTAACTCAGTTGTTCGTCTTGGGCTGCTATAAAAAATTACCCTAGATTGGGTGACTTAACAGGAATTTCTCAGTTCTGGAGACTGCCAAGTCCAAGATCAGGGTGGCAGCTGATTCACCTCCTTGGTGAGGGCTCTCTTCCTGGGTTGCAGACAGCCACCTCTTTAATAAGTCCTCACATTGGAGAGAGAGGGAGCTCTGGTCTCTTCCTCTACTTAAAAGAATACTAGTTATGGCCTGACCTGTGGTGGCGCAATGGATAAAGCGTCGACCTGGAAATGCTGAGGTTGCTGGTTCGAAACCTTGGGCTTGTCTGGTCAAGGCACATGTGGGAGTTGATGCTTCCAGCTCCTCCCCCCTCATTTTTCCCTTTCTCTCTCTCTCTAAAAAATGAATAAATAAAATCCAAAAAGAAAATAATAATAGTTATACCATGACCTTGTCTAAACCTAATTACCTTGCAAAGGCCCCACCTTCAAATATCATGTTGGGGTTAAAGCATAGGAAGTTGGGGCTCGGGGAGTACACAAACATTCAGTCTATAACACCAGCACACAAACATTCAGTCTATAACACCAGCACACAAACATTCAGTCTATAACACCAGCACACATTCAGTCTATAACACCAGTACACATTCAGTCTATAACACCAGCACACATTCAGTCTATAACACCAGCACACAAACATTCAGTCTATAACACCAGCACACAAACATTCAGTCTATAACACCAGCACACAAACATTCAGTCTATAACACCAGCACACAAACATTCAGTCTATAACACCAGCACACATTCAGTCTATAACACCAGCACACATTCAGTCTATAACACCAGCACACAAACATTCAGTCTATAACACCAGCACACAAACATTCAGTCTATAACACCAGCACACATTCAGTCTATAACACCAGCACACATTCAGTCTATAACACCAGCACACAAACATTCAGTCTATAACACCAGCACACAAACATTCAGTCTATAACACCAGCACACAAACATTCAGTCTGTAACACCAGGGTTACCTATCAATTCATAGGAGTAAAGTAAGTGGCCTCCTTAAATAAGTATTTTTATTTAGGTAGTGCTTACAGAATGTGAACTTAGTTTTACTTGCTATCACCTTTTATTCTAGACAGTTATTTCCCATGGAAAATTTAAAAACTCATTTATCAAGAAATTATCTTCCTCTCCTAGGATTATGACAATGATGGCAAGATATCTTTTGCAGACTTTGAAAAGGCAGTAAAAGAAGACAGACTAATGATGGAGGTGTTGGGACAATGTTTACCCAAGTCAGAGGTACAGTGCCAGCAGCCCGCATTGGGTGGGGAATTTTTTTAAGGATCTAGAAAGAACACTTGCAAGTCACTCACCCCTGTAGGGTGCAATGCTACCTCTGAGCAACCGTGAGGGGCTCAGTCCATCCTAGTGTTTGGACGCTAAAACAATAGTGGCTATTTAAGTAATTATATTCAACTTTTTTATTTTTTGAGCTTTTAACTTCAGCTGTACACAAGTCCTGATTTCCTGCATGTTAATATTTTCCCAAAGAAAAGCACACTTTGAGATAGGAAGGATAGGAAGAAAAAAAAAACCAGACAAAATTCAGTATGGGCTTTCTCTAGTTATTTTTGTCAGTAAAAATATGGAAATAGCCTGGACATAACTGGTTTTTCATTATGTAGTCTACTAATAGGAAAAAAAAATGTGGGTGTTCTAAAAGTAGTGGTAGAAGTCTACTATTTACAATTCTAATTTATTTCTGCTATAGATCAAATAAATTCTTATAAGCAAAGCATGTAAGCTCCTAATTCCAGCTTTTTTCTAATAGTTTATTAACTTTTCTACTTTACAGATTTGTCTTTCCTTTGAAGCTCTGGCATTCAGACACATAGACACATCCTGACTTCTAGCTTTAGAATGTGAATCACTCAATACTTGTATTAAAATCAAAACCAAATCCTGGCTGCCTATCTTATTTTCTTCAATTTACATATAGTTATTGCAATGTGAAAGGTAAAGTTATAAGAAAAGTTTCTGTAATATTAAGTATGAATCAAAATAACATAATAGGTAGGGAGAAGTTAATTTTACCTGGCAAATACTGGGCATCAGGCATGCCCAACCCTCTTTTCTCTTGCTTCCTTAAACACAGAGGCTGGAAACCTGAAACATTCACTATTTTAGACTCCTCAGTGAGGAATAGTCCTGGGCCAGTTCTAGTCAGTAAAATGTAATTGAAGACACTGGGTGGAGTTTCTGGAAAAGTTTTATTAAGGGAAACAGGTGACTGGCATGTACTTTGTCCATAATACGATAATTTTTTTTTAAATTTTATTTATTCATTTTAGAAAGGAGAGAGACAGAGAGAGAGAAGGGGGAGGAGCAGGAAGCATCAACTCCCATATGTGCCTTGACCAGGCAAGCCCAGGATTTCGAACCGGCGACCTCAGCATTTCCAGGTCGTTTTATCCACTGTGCCACTACAGGTCAGGCCCATAATACAATAATTTTAAAAGATGAAATTAAATTAGACAAGTAGCTTGAACAAAATTACAAAGAGAAATGCACTGAAAAAAAAATACAAGCAGTAAAATATTTTCATGAATTAAAATGACAGGCTAAAAATAAAAAAATAAATACTCCCTTAGGAAATCCTAATTTCCTACTAGTAATCTTATATCCGTCTTCTTTGTTTTAATGGGTGACTTGTACGCACATCTTCCACTGTGTTCTCTGCAGGCTTCGGCACAGATGAAACCACCTAGTTTAAAAAAGAAAACCAGCAAAACTTAATTCCTAGAGTACAAGAGAATAAACTGTCAGAGGAGGCAGGGTATAGAGGTTGGGTCAAAAGTAAGTTCACTGGTGTTCATATGGAATATATATATATATATATTTTTTCTTTCTTTCTTAAGTGAGAAGTGGGGAGGTAGGGAGGCACAGGGAGACAGACTCCTGCATGGACCCCGACCAGGATTCACCGGGAAAGCCCCCCACAGGACAATGCTCTGCTCATCTGGGGCCACTGCTCTGTTGCTACAGCAACCGAGCTATTTCAGTGTCTGAGGCGAGGCCAGGCAGCCATCCTCAGCACCTGGAGCCAAACTGCTCAAGCCATTTAGCCACCGCTGTGGGAGGGGAGGAAAGACAGAGAGACAGAGAGAGAAGGGGGACAGGGATGGGTGGAGAAGCAAATGATCACTTCTCCTGTTTGTCCTGATCAGGAATCAAATCCAGGACTTCTACACGCCAGGCCAACACTCTACTGCTGAGCCAACCGGCCAGGGCCAATAATACAATAATAAATACAAGAACTGTTGCATATTCACAACTATAAACCTATTTTTGCCCCACCATGCATTCTATTTATTGTTTAAGGAAAGGATTAATGGTATCAAAGCAAATAAATTTTTCAAATTCAGTTAATTCAACAAGTATAGGAAAACATAAAAAAAACTAAAAATGAAAATAAAATTAATGACCATAGTATAGTTTTCATAAATAATTCCCCATTTAGTGTTAGTTGTACAGCCAAATTGTCTCTTAGAAGTTTTTTTAGCCTGACCAGTGGTGCTGCAGTAGATAGAGCATCGGACTGGGACGTGGAGGACCCAGGCCCAAGGTCACTGGTTTGAGCGCAGGCTCACTTAGCTTAAGCACTGGCACATCCAGTTTAAGCACAGGCTCACTGGCTTGCCTGTGGAATCCTAGATACGACCCCATCGTCTCTGGCTTGAGCCCAAGGTCACTGGCTTGAGCAAGGGGTCACTCCTTGCTGTAGTAGCCCCCCAGTCAAGGCACATATGAGAAAGCAAAGAACTAAGGAGCCGTAATGAAGAACTGATGCTTCTCATCTCCCTCCTTTCCTGTCTGTCTGTCCCTATAAAAAATAAAGTTTTTTAAAAATGATCTTACCTCTTTAAGTTTATTCCGAATTAAATTTGCTGTTGTATTCAGTGAGTCATCGTGCATATCCACTTTAGGTATGTCTGGTAACTGCGGCCCAATCATAACCTCATCACTGCTGGCACTTGTTTCAAGAAAAGTTCCAAGTTTACGATCATCCTCTCTTCTTCTCTTCCGCTCCTGAAGCTGTGTTGTCCTAGGCATAAATCTGTCAACTGCCTCTGAAGGAGTAATAGCCTTCCGTGCACCAGGGCCAGCCACTGAAGTTCTTAAAGTTTTCGCCTGCATTTTTGGCAAAGAGTCACTGTGGTTACAATACCCCACTGTCTCACCATAGTTTCTACCATCCTGAGAGGAGCTTGATGGTCTGTCCATGTACTCTCCTGATGAACATACACATTTGGAGGAGAAATAGCATAAAGGCAACTCACAAGAATAAGGAAGACAAGGATCTGAGTTTCCAGCAGAAGTGTTCAAATCAGTTGCACAAAATCCAGATTTCTTTGAATGGAAGTCCTGTCTATAATCTTTTGGGTCTTTATGCTCTGTATCCAGTTTCTTCTTTGTCATGAAATAATCTTTTCAATTTAAAAGGTGAGAGAAAGGGAAACAGAAATGGTTCATTTGTCTTCATCATTCAGAATAGTTTAATTTTAAAAACAAACATTACTAGCCCTGGCCGGTTGGCTCAGCGGTACAGCGTCGGCCTGGCGTGCGGGGGACCCGGGTTCGATTCCCGGCCAGGGCACACAGGAGAAGCGCCCATTTGCTTCTCCACCCCCTCCCCCTCCTTCCTCTCTGTCTCTCTCTTCCCCTCCCGCGGCCGAGGTTCCATTGGAGCAAGGATGGCCTGGGCGCTGGGGATGGCTCCTTGGCCTCTGCCCCAGGTGCTGGAGTGGCTCTGGTTGCGGCAGAGCGACGCCCCGGAGGGGCAGAGCATCGCCCCCTGGTGGGCAGAGCGTCGCCCCTGGTGGGCTTGCCAGGTGGATCCCGGTCGGGCGCATGCGGGAGTCTGTCTGACTGTCTCTCCCCGTTTCCAGCTTCAGAAAAATACAAAAAAAACCCCCCAAAAAACCACAAACAAACATTACTTTAAAATATTAACAAATGCTATCCTGAAAATTTTATTTGTTGAGCAGGCAATACACTCACGTTTTGTTTTGTTTTTAATCAAGTGAGAGGCAGGGAGAGAGACAGACTCCCATATGCGCCCCAACTAGGATACACCCAGCAAACCCTATCTGGGGCTGTTGCTCAGCAACAAAGCTATTCCAACACCTTAGGCGAGGCCATGGAAATATCCTCAGCACCTAGGGCCAACCTGTTCATTCAAGCCATGGCTGCAGGAGGGGAAGAGAAGGGAAGAGAGAGAAAGAGAGAAGTGGGAGGGGTAGAGAAGCAGATGGTCACTTTTCCTGTGTGCCCTGACCAAGAATCAAACCCGGGATTTCCACACACCGGGCTGACACTCTACTGCTAAGACAACCAGCCAGGACCCATTCATGTGGTTTAAAAGTTAAACTGGATAAAAGGTACAGTAGGTCTAGCTACACTCTTTGCTCCCCATATGCCTGGTTTCCACCCTTGATAAGTAATCTCTATTCTTTTTTTTTTTTAATTCATTTTAGAGAGGAGAAAGGGAGAGAGACAGAGAGAGAGGAGAGACAGAGGAGAGACAGAGAGAGAAGGTGGGGAGGAGCTGAAAGCATCAACTCCCATATGTGCCTTGACCAGGCAAGCCCAGGGTCTCGAACCGGCGACCTCAGCATTTCCAGGTCGACGCTTTATCCACTGCACCACCACAGGTCAGGCCAGTAATCTCTATTCTTACTTTCTTATTTACCTGTCCAGTATGTCATACTTTTCTCTTTCCACCTACCCCTTCCTCTCCTGTAATACCCACTTCTCTGCACCTTTACATTTTCCAGTTACTTGTAGATCTTGGAGAATTTGTCCATGCCATTACATACAAAGCTGCTTTTTCTTTTTTTTACAGTTTCAGAGTATTCTACCCTCTGAGTGTATGTAATGCTTAGTTTGTGTTAGTTTTTAAAGGACACAATATGCTGGGCCCATATTTATTAATTTCCTTTGCCACACACAAAGTTTGCATGGAGCTAGTTATTTACATATCCCACAGGTTAAAGTTCAGTGTCTACAAATGACCAGGGGCTGTCAACAGCTCTATTGCCATTTTTTCAGATAAGTTTTCCAAGAGTCTTTCTACCTTATTCCTCTTTTCACCACTGCCACATGCCTGTTCCCCAATCAGCCATAAACTCATCATATTCAATAGCTGTGTGAACTCCATCTTTGTCTTTGAAACAAAGAGTGGAAATTTGGGTATTCAGATTTCAGACGACAGGCACTATCCTAATCCACTTCTGACTGCTCTAGTCCTACCATCCATGTGCCAGGTTCCAAGACTGCATTCCCGGCAGCCAGTTTGTGTCTAGGGAAACTCAGGTGGGTATGCAGGGCATCTGGCCAGCTGCTGATCAAAAGTGAAACTTTCCCACATTTAGCAGTTTTAGATTAGCAGATGGTAATTGGTTCTCAAACACTAATTGTTTCTCACTGCCATTAGGTCAAAGCGGTAATTCCTTAACATGGGACACAAAGCCCCTCATGATTCACTTCCTGTCCACTTTTCTAATCTTCTCTCTCACTGAAGCCCCTATGTGTGGTTATCCTGTACTACTCACAGTTCCTTAAGGTACATGATGCAAATTTATTTATCTGGGCCTTTAAACATGCTACCTGGCCTACCTTTCCCCTTCTGAGTAATATCTATTTATCCTTCAAAACTCAGGCACCACTCTCATCCTCTGGGAGTCTTCCATGACCCAACATGTCTCTCTTCCCAGCCTAGATTATGTGCAGTGCTACAAAGAACCCTGTTGTTTGCAGTTAGTGAATACTGTGTTCGTTTACTTGCCTCTCTTCCCAGTAGACCGAGAGCTCCATGATGCTATACCCAGCAGACTGCCAGACACATAGGTGTTTAGTAACACGCTTTCCTTACCTTTATTTTTAGTAGTTCTTGCTACATAAGCCCTCCTCTCTTGTAATTTTTTTCTAGTTTCTTCAACTGTCTCAAATTCTGGAGCATAGCATACATGAAGCAATCCACCAAAGAAACTCTGTTCATCCATTTTTTTCTTGGCTGTCCTAAATAGAAATACATGATAGTATAATGTATTACTCTAGATTTACTTAGGAAGAAAGCTTGACTAGTATACAATGCACTGATCTAAAGCCCTGGTCAGCAAACTGCGGCTCGCGAGCCACATGCGGCTCTTTGGCCCCTTGAGTGTGGCTCTTCCACAAAATACCACGTGTAGGCACAACCTCAATAAGGAATGTACCTACCTATATAGTTTAAGTTTAAAAAATTTGGCTCTCAATAGAAATTTCAGCCCTGGCCTGTTGGCTCAGTGGTAGAGCGTCGGCCTGGCGTGCGGGAGTCCCGGGTTCGATTCCCGGCCAGGGCACACAGGAGAAGCGCCCATCTGCTTCTCCACCCCTCCCCCTCTCCTTCCTCTCTGTCTCTTTCTTCCCCTCCCGCGGCCAAGGCTCCATTGGAGCAAAGTTGGCCTGGGCACTGAGGATGGCTCTGTGGCCTCTGCCTCAGGCGCTAGAATGGCTCTGGTTGCAACAGAGCAACGCCCCCTGGTGGGCATGCCGGGTGGATCCCGGTCGGGTGCGTGCGGGAGTCTGTCTGACTGCCTCCCCGTTTCCAACTTCAGGAAAAAAAAAAAATTTCAATCGTTGTACTGTTGATATCTGGCTCTGTTGACTAATGAGTTTGCCAACCACTGATCTAAAGAGCGAAGTCCAGCTTTTGCTATGTGTGTGTACATTCTACGGTTTGGGAAGTAAAATACTGTGCTTATGGATGGAATTGACCTTTTATTTACTGATTAGAGAGAGGAGAGGGAGAGACAGAGAGACAGAGAAAAAGAAATGCAGGAGTGGAGAAGGAATGGGAAGCATCAACTCATAGTTGCTTCTTGTATGTGCCTTGACCAGGCAAGCACAGGTTTGGAACCGGTGAACTCAGCATTTCAGGTTGACACTTGATCCACTGTGCCACCACAGGTCAGGAATGGCACTGACCTTATTGATTCACTGCATATACTTACAGCCTTTCCTTCCCTATCCCAACAGTGCTACTGGGGTTTAAGCTAAATCATCCACCCGTATTTAGAGTCCCTTTAGCCACCTTAAAATCTAGTTGGTTAGCATTTTCAGCACAGTGTATTCCTATAATGGGATCATTCAACAAATACTTATTAAACATTTGTGACTCATCAGACATTACTACAATAAATATTTAAGTACTTTGGCCCTGTTGGGATAGCTCACTTGGTTAGAGTATCGTCCCACAGCACTGAGGTTGCTGGTTTGATCCCCGGTCAGGGCGCGTACAGAAACAGATCTATGTTCCTGTCTCCCTCTCTCTCTCCTTCCTTTCCTTTCTGGCTAAAATCAATAGCTAGAAATTTTTTAAAATATACTTCTATGTCCAGGGATAGTAAGAAATACTGAGATTTTACCATGTGCCAGGGAGTGTCCTAAATGTTTCACTTGAATTAACACTTCACAACAACCCTATGATGAATGTGAGGCCCAGGAGATTTATAATTTGGCCATGCTCACATTGGTTACTGGAGCTAGGATTCAAATGCCAATGTCAAACTCTAAGGCCTGTGGTACTAAGTGCTGTGGGATATACCAAAACTCTAGAAAATATCCTTCCCTAACCATGAAGAGCTGGCAAGTTGGTTAGGGAAGTGAGATTACATATGAAAGAGCAACCTGGAAAAGACGCCGAGCCATAAAACAAGTTCTTCATGGCAAACTAGTGCTATTTGTGGCACAGAAAAGAACTGTAATAACCAGAGAAGGATGAGTCTTGGAACAAATCAGTAAGAGTCACATAAAAATAGATAAGGCATTTCACATTTCTGCCTTTTTTGGAGCAGAGTTGATGTTATACAGAATATTGGAAGAGAGAGGGTCAATTCACATAGATTCGTAACAATAACAACCACACTAGCCAATATTTACTGTATTCTGAACAGGAGGTACTCTGCTAAGCCCTTTACCTGGATTACCTCATTTCATCCTCACACAACCTCAGTAAGCAGTTCCCTTTACTATGTGGATTTTACAGAACAGGAAAAACAGGCTTAATATGGTTTAATAATTTGTCCCAGGTCATCATGTTATTAAGCAGTAAATCTGGAAAACTTATTCTAAACCCAATTTTTAACCTACCACCCTACATTAACAAAACTGTCAAGCATGGAAATGATATGATGGAAAGTGTTTTGGTAAGTCTAACATTTAAAAAGACTAGAGGAGCCCTGGCCGGATAGTTTGGTTGGTTAGAGCATTGTCCCAATGTGCCAAGGTTGTGGGTTCAATCCCTGGTCAGGGCACACACATAAACAGATCTATGGTTCTGTCTCTTTCTTCCTCCCTCCCTGAAATCAATAAATACAATTCTTTTTAAAAATTAAAAATAAAAAGACTAGAGGAAGACAAGAGTTACATACCTAGCACCTGAGGTGAGGCCATGGAGCCCTATTAGGTTATTGGGTAATTTAGGTATGAATGAGGGAAACTTGGGGCCAAAATAGCAATGGGAATGGGGGAATAAGACACTGCTTAAATTGCACATTACCTTGCATTTTGTAAATTCACAAATTTAATAAGATAGACTTCTGTAAAGTCTTCTGCTGGGTATTCATCTAGAGCATTATACTGTTCAATTGCACCATACAGAGCAAACCGCTCGACCAATTCCTTCATCGCTCCCACTGCAGGAACTCCTTGTATTAATAAGTATCGAGATTCCAAGTTAATTGTATATACCTAAAAGAAATGCAAACAAGTTAAATGTATTCCACAAATAAGCCTAAGACAAAATCTGCTTTTAAAAAGCTTGGAAAACATATATTCTTCAGTCAGTCTACAGAAAACAGAAAATCAACTTTCCCTTCTCTCTGATAATAATTCACCCCATGGGAATTCACCTCACTAAAGCATTAGACTAACTTCAATTCACATGTTTTCCAGAGGCTGGCTCGGTAAAAGTTTTTGGTAAGAGTTAAATACTGAGTGCTTACTACGGGCCAAGCGGTACCGTAAACACGGAAGCTACAATGATGAGATGCCCATCTTCAACCAGTGCTGGATCTGACCATAGCCTTTCAAGCCTTGGCTTACACAGACCGAGCATGAGCAGCTAAGAACTCACATAAAACTACGGAGGAACACAAATGAAACCAAAATCACTTTACCCTGACAGCACGAGGCCGTCGCCCCTCCCGATACTTGGCCCGCGTGTCGCATACAGCTCTCTGGACATGGTGATCAAATAACGCGCCCAACTCTCCGCCGCTAGACGCCATCTTCCCGGCTTTGCCCCTCGCAGAAAAGGCAATATCCGGGGGTTGTACCACTGTTTATCCAATAAGAGAGAGGGGTGGGTCAAGGCGTGTCGGGATTGGCTGGAGAATCGACAGCGTCGGCCATCGTTTCCTGTGAACGAGGATTCGGTGAACGACGTGCCGCCCCCCAGCGGCGCGGCGGAGAGGCGCGGAGAGAGCGAGAAGGCTTGCATGCCCAGCCCCCTACAAGTGGTGAGACGTGCCACGGGGAGGAGCAGGGACCGGGCGCGGGGCCGATCCGGTTGTTTAGCTCGGACGCCCGGCGGTCCGGGTTTGCTGGGTGGCACCTTCGGGGGCCGCGTCGTTAGGCGATGTGGGGCAGTGAACAGCCGGTGGGTGCGGGGGAAGATGGGGCGGCTGTGACTGTGGTCTTCACTAACGCTCGCAACTGCTTTCTCCACTTGCCCCGGCGCCTCGCGTCCCAGCTGCACCTGCTGCAGGTAACGCGCCGGCGCCCGACCGAGGCTCCTTGCCCGGGCGCGGAACACCTGGTCGGCGGTGTGGGGTCGGGCGGGCCGGGGCTTTCGGGGGACGCGAAGGCCCCTCGAGGGCAGGGCGGGCCGGCGGCCTCTGCAGCCCGCACCACGTCTGCAGCCGCCCCGGCCTTTAAGCTCACTGGCCTTATTCCAGCGTCTTTCACTCGGTGAAACTGGGCTTTCTGGTTTTGCCCCCAAATATTACCCACTCCATGTTGGAAAGCTCTTGAGAAGTCGTTTCTCTTGTTGCTGTTTGTGTTTGTTTTTTAAAATGCTTTCCCGCCAGCGACTGGAAGGTACTGGCGCGGCTGTCGTCCCGGACTCTGGAAGGAGGGGCCGACTTGGTTGGTTTGCTGAGTTTCTGTGGGTTACCCAGGACTGAGCGCCGTGTCCTACGAGCGCAATAGGTTAAGAACATGAAGGTTCTTCCGTGGGTCGCTGGCGTGGTTGGGACACCCCCGAGGTGTGCCAGGAATGTGCAGTGGGTTATGCATACTTGGACGTGTGTCGATAAGAGTACGTATTTGAACCAGTGTTGTCAATTGCCCTTCTAGAGGTTGTGATTGTGGTTCATGGTTCTAACCACTGGCAGATACAACATCCGTATTTTCCTAATTAGACAGAGGCTCCTGATCTCCGAGTCTGAGTGTGCTTAGGGGGGCAAAAGGCTGGAATACAGGCATACCTTATTGCAGTTCCAGGCCACTGCAATAAAACGGGCACGGCCATAAAGCCAGTGGTAATCTTGATGGTGGAGGGTCTTGCTTTCAACTTGTAAAAACTCAACATCTGTGGAGCGCAATAAAACGAAGCCTGATACAAGAAGGTACACCTGGATTTGAAATCCCCGAAAGTCCTGGGTGCGGGGTAGCCACCAGCTGGCTAATCCGTGCCGAAAATATTTATTTGCATATAATTTCAATTATCCCACCTTTCCGCTTTAGCTATTTCTCGGTATCTGTATTTCTAGATTATTTCCCTCTACCATCTTTCAAAGAATACCAAGTTCAGCAGATCTGTCCGTTATTTATTTTACCAGAAAGCAATCTATCCGCCCTGTTGAGCTTCATTCACGGCTAGAAAAGAGTTAGTTGCTATCACCAAGTCTTAGGTAGACCCTGCCTTGTGCTCTCAGCTTTGATAGAGATTTGTAGCGTGGTTTCAATCCCCACCTGATAAATTTATGGGAATACTTCCTTATAGTGACTCTAATAATTTGATCCTAAAATGTGAGTACTGTGTTATATCCATCATTATATAAGAATTTAGCAGTCTTTTTTTTTTTTTCATTTTTCTGAAGCTGGAAACAGGGAGAGACAGTCAGACAGACTCCCGCATGCGCCGGACCGGGATCCACCCGGCACGCCCACCAGGGGCGAAGCTCTGCCCACCAGGGGGGTGATGCTCTGCCCATCCTGGGCGTCGCCATGTTGCGACCAGAGCCACTCTAGCGCCTGAGGCAGAGGCCACAGAGCCATCCCCAGCGCCCGGGCCATCTTTGCTCCAATGGAGCCTTGGCTGCGGGAGGGGAAGAGAGAGACAGAGAGGAAAGCGCGGCGGAGGGGTGGAGAAGCAAATGGGCGCTTCTCCTGTGTGCCCTGGCCGGGAATCGAACCCGGGTCCTCCGCACGCTAGGCCGACGCTCTACCGCTGAGCCAACCGGCCAGGGCTTAGCAGTCTTGATCTTTGTTTTAAATGTTGAGCCCTGGCCGGATAGCTAGGTTGGTTGGAGCGTCATCCCGAAGCATAGAGGTTCCTGGTTCGATCCCTGGTCAGGGCACATGTGGGAACAGATCAGTGTTCCTGTCTCACTTTCTCTCTCCCTCCCTTCCTCTCACTAAAAGCAATAAATTTTTAAAAAATTATTTTTGTGTGAGCCCTTAATAAGCCTTCACGGGCAGGGTCCGGAGCACCCTACCCTAGTCTTTCTGGTCCTCCACCTCTTCCCGTGGGGTGGATACCTTTACCCTTCTCTCATCTAAGCTCCAAGGGCTCTTTTTTGCATCCATAACTTGTTTCCTGAGTCCATTTCTTCTCTGGCTCACTTCTACATCTGTGACTTTCTAAATAAACTTCCTGTTATAGCTTAAAAAAAAATTTATGGGTATCTTTTTGAAACTTAAATCTCTTCAACCTTAAAACAGATTGTTTCTGTCTAGCCTATATCAGCAGAATAGGCCAGCTTTTCTTCCCAGTTATAAAAGTAATATATAATTTATAGAAAATTTGGAAAGCATGGAAAATTGTAATCAAGAAAGTAAAAATTACCCATAATCCCAATACCCAGGGATAACCAATGTTAAGTTTTAATCAAATTTTCCAGTTTTGTTTCTAATCTCTAATTTTTCTTAACACAAATGAACACAAACTTTTGTCTTGTTTTCCTATAGTGTTAATTGTTTTATTTTGTTAAAAGGTGATCATTTTTTGTGGTTAAATAGTACTCTGTCATAAATTTGCCATTATCTATTTACTGTGATTGAACATTTATATTGTATTCAACTTTTAGACATGAAAAGTGATACTATATATTTTAATAAAAATAGTACATCTTTGTTTTTTATTTTTATTATTATTATTTTTTTTTGTATTTTTCTGAAGCTGGAAACGGGGAGGCAGGCAGACAGACTCCCGCATGCGCCGGACCGGGATCCACCCGGCACGCCCACCAGGGGGCGATGCTCTGCCCCTCTGGGGCGTCGCTCTGTCGCAACCAGAGCCACTCTAGCGCCTGGGGCAGAGGCCAAGGAGCCATCCCCAACGCCCGGGCCATCTTTTGCTCCCATGGAGCCTCGGCTGCGGGAGGGGAAGAGAGAGACAGAGAGGAAGGAGGGGGGAGGGGTGGAGAAGCAGATGGGCGCTTCTCCTGTGTGCCCTGGCCGGGAATCGAACCGGGACTTCCACACGCCAGGCCGACGCTCTACCACTGAGCCAACCGGACAGGGCCACATCTTTGTTTTAACACTTTTTATTTCTGGTTAGGATAGGTTCCCAAATTATTGGGGTAAATGGCATAGGTAATTATTAAAGCAGAAAGTCATGAGTTTGAGAAATTAATAGGTTGAATTCTTTTATTTGGGCTGAAGCATTGAGTACATAATACAGATAATGCTGTAATGGGGAGGTTGGAACAGTGGTTTTCCAGTCTGTGTCAGACTTACCTTGACACTTTTAAAAATACAGATGTTCATGCTTAACCTGGCAGAGGAGATACCATGATCATGAGGTGGTTTTCCCAAAGTGAGGCTCACTCATTGCAGTCCAGGTGGGCTGACCCTGCAATTTCCCTGAATATGGGAAACAATGTAATTTGTGGTAGTGAGGGATTGCGTTCCCCTGTTTTAAAAATAGTGCAGATGTTCTGGTTCTTCCTCAGATCTACTGAATCAAAACCTTGGGGGCTGGGCATCTCTGATACAAAAAATTTTTATTGTCTATATTGGGGTCATATTGGTTAATAAAAACACACAGGTTTCAGGTGTACAATTCTGTACCGTATCATCTGTATATCGCACTGTGTGTTCACCACTCTCAAGTCAAGTCCGCTCCATCACCATCCATCCCTCCTCCCCCCTCCTCCCCCTCCCTCCCAAGCTACTTGCATGCACAAATGAGCTGAGACCCACTGTGGTAGAATCATAAACTGTTGATGGTGAAAGGGACCTTTGGTACCTACGGGTGGACCTCAGGTATTAGGGTTCAGTTCCAGACCCCTGCAGTAAAGCGAGTTTAGCAATAAAACAAGTCATCATCTTTTGCTGGTGGAGGGTCTTACCTTTAATTTGTAAAAATAAATAAATAAATAAATAAATAAATAAATAAAGGCAACACTTGTGAAGCACAATAAAGCTAAATGCAATAGAACAAGTTATGCCTATAGGTTATTTCTGCACGTGTGCACATAAGGAAACTGGCGCTCCTAGGCCAGTGCCATTCCCATGCAGTAAATGTGCCTTCTTGTCTCTGACTTACTCTGCGTCGTCCAGACAAGCTTCTTCCCATTTCTGTACGTTTTCTAGCATCCCATGCCTTTAACAGCTGAGCCTCATCCTACCTCCTCCACATAGCTCTCAAATTCTCTGTTGCCTACATTTGTCGTCTTTTCGAAACTTCATACCTGTGTTTATATAACACACTCACTTGTTACACTCTTTTCTGTGTTTCAAGTATTGTCTTTTGTTTATCCAAGTCCTTGTTTCAGGACTAGGTATGCAGTAGTTTTAACTCACGATTTCTTAACCTTAGCACTGTTGGCATTTTAAACTGGATAAGTTTTTGCTGTGGGGGGCTGTCCTGGGAATTAGAGGGTACTTAGCAACATCCCTGGCCTTTATCCACTAGGTGCCAGTAGCACCCTTACTCCCAAGGGTAACAACCAAAAATATCCCCGGACATTTTGTACTGTGGGACAAAATCACCCCCAACTGAGAACAGTTCCTTTATCTCACTTACTTTGTACTCTGGGCTCAAGACTTGCTGTGACTGATGAAATGGGGGAAAAGATTCATAGCCACATTAAATGCAAACAGACGACCCTAAATTGCCTCCCAGAAGTAGTAAGGTACAGATTTGTCATTTCCTTTGGTTTAGCCAGAGATGACCCAGGCCTGGGGCCTGGCCAGTCCTGAGGCATTGCAACCAATGGTTTCACCTAGGCTTGGCCAGAGGCCAGCAGTCGGCCATCTGTTAATTAGATTGAACTGGAAATGGGACTCCTTTCTCTCCAGTCCTCTCCTTCCCTACCTGAGTGCTCAGGGGCTCTGTGGTTCAAGTGAAGAACCTTTTGACATAAAAATAACCTTAAAATATTAGTCTGCAAAGTTTGCTAAATTCAGCTGAACATATAGGATGACTTACGGAGCTGGTTACTATATTTTGACCAAATGAATAATTGAAGTATTTTTCCTGTTTAATAAAGTTGATTTTCCTCTTTTTCGGTGAGTTGGTGGAATTCTCCTTTTTGACATTTCAGGGTATATTTTACATTTCCTTATTTAAGATTTGCTTCATATGAAATAGGGGAATTGATCTGGATTATATGTCACTTACTCTGACAAAACCTTTGATGAAAACCCGTAGAAAGCATCTGGGGGACTGATCAACTTCACTCTTGTAACCTCAGCTCCCACGGTGACAGCTGACATAGGAACTTAGGACTTTTGACTCCAGCTCTGGGGATCTTTGTGTGTGATCACACTGTACATAGCGGAAAGCTTTTTGTCAGCAGAGCACGTGGACTGTCCTGGAAAGAATTGTAAAAACAAATTACACAACTAAGCGATACACTGTTTTCTTTATACAAAGTTTTAATAACATGGTCAATTTAAAGTAGGTTATATGGCCTCAGAAGTGGCTCCAGTATCCTTTGATATTCAGTTACTTAAAGAAACACAATAGATCCCTAGCCAGGTAGCTCAGTTGGTTACAGCATTGTCCTGAGACACTAAGGTTGCAGGTTGGATCCATGGTCAAGGCACTTACTATTATAGAATCAACCAATGAATGCATAGATGGGTGGAACAACAAATCAATGTTTCTCTCTCTCCCCCGCCCCTTCTTCTCTCACTAAAATCAATCAATAAAAGAAAGAAACAAGCATTTTGAGGTGGTAAAATATAATATAGATCAGGGGTAGTCAACCTTTTTATACCTACCGCCCACTTTTGTATCTCTGTTAGTAGTAACATTTTCTAACCGCCCACCGGTTCCACAGTCATAGTGATTTATAAAGTAGGGAAGTAACTTTACTTTATAAAATTTATAAAGCAGAGTTACAGCAAGTTAAAGCATATAATAATAATTACTGGCCCTGGCCGGTTGGCTCAGCGGTAGAGCGTCGGCCTGGTGTGCGGGGGACCCCAGTTCGATTCCCAGCCAGGGCACACAGGAGAAGCGCCCATCTGCTTCTCCACCCCTCCCCCTCTCCTTCCTCTCTGTCTCTCTCTTCCCCTCCCGCGGCTGAGGCTCCATTGGAGCAAAGATGGCCAGGGCTCTGGGGATGGCTCCTTGACCTCTGCCCCAGGCGCTAGAGTGGCTCTGGTCGCAACAGAGCAACGCCCCGGAGGGGCAGAGCATCGCCCCCTGGTGGGCGTGCTGGGTGGATCCCGGTCAGGCACATGCAGGAGTCTGACTGTCTCTCCCCGTTTCCAGCTTCAGAAAAATACAAAAAAAAAAAAATTACCAAGTCCTTTATGTCAGATTTTTGCTAAGTTTGGCAGAATAAATCTTTTTTTTTTTTTTTTTCCACAGAGAGAGAGTCAGAGAGAGGGATAGACAGGGACAGACAGGAACGGAGAGATGAGAAGCATCAATCATTAGTTTTTCACTGCGCATTGCAACACCTTAATTGTTCATTGATTGCTTTCTCATACGTGCCTTGACCGTGGGCCTTCAGCAGACCGAGTAACCCCTTGCTCAAGCCAGCGACCTTGGGCTCAAGCTGGTGAGCTTGTACTCAAACCAGATGAGCCCTTGCTCAGGCTGGCGACCTCGAGGTCTCAAACATGACTCTTCCGCGTCCCAGTCCAACGCTCTATCCGCTGCACCACCGCCCAGTCAGGCCAGAATAAATCTTTATAAAACAACTTACTATAGTTAAATCTGTCTTTTTATTTATACTTTGGTTGCTCTGCTACCGCCCACCATGAAAGCTGGAACACCCACTAGTGGGCAGTACGAACCAGGTTGACTACCACTGATATAGATGAATGGATTTATTTAATAATTTAAATTTAACCAATTTTTAAAAATGATCTGGATATGAAAATGCTTATGATGCATTGTTAAGTGGAGAATAAAGGATACTAAATCATGATTATATAATATATAACTGAAAATTAACTTGTTACCAGAGGGGAAGGAGGGAGGGGAAGATGAAGAAGATTAAGAGGTCACATATATGATGTGACCAAAGTAGACTAGACTTTGGGTGGAGAGCACACAATGGAGTATGCAGATGTTATAAAATTGTACACCTGAATTTTTTTCTTCTTCTATTTTTCTGAAGCTGGAAACAGGGAGGCAGTCAGACAGACTCCTGCATGCGCCCAATTGGGATCCACTCGGCATGCCCACCAGGGGGCGATGCTCCACCCATCTGGGGTGTTGCTCTGTTGCAACCAGAGCCATTCTAGCGCCTGAGGCAGAGGCCATAGAGCCATCCTCAGCGCCCGGGCTAACTTTGCTCCAATGGAGCCTTGGCTGCGGGAGGGGAAAGAGAGAGACAGAGAGGAAGGAGAGGGGGAGGGGTGGAGAAGCAGATGGGCGCTTCTCCTGTGTGCCCTGGCCGGGAATCGAACCTGGGATTCCTGCATGCCAGGCTGACGCTCTACCACTAAGCCAACCGGCCAGGGCCAATACTGTTATATTTTTAATGATCATGATGTGTTTCTAGTTATTGACTCATACTTTACTAAAATAGTAAATTTATAGCTTATTTAATAATTTCCCTATTGATTGACACTTAAGCCAGTCCTGAGTTTTTATTTTTATAGAAGATACTGCAGAGATCTGTTTTGCTGTAGGCTTTTTCTTCTTTGAATCATTAATTCAGAATATACTTATATACAGAATATCATACACACACACATATATCAAGGCTATTATATAAGTTCATTGACTACTTATTGCCATTTTGAATTCGAGTTGAATCAATTTATAATGCCATCATAGAAATGGAAGTGTATTGGTTTCACCCATAGTATCACCAGTGTTGGTTGTTGGAAATGATTATAGCTTTTTAAATGCAATGATAGGTGGATAACAGAGCAATCAACTATCTGTAGAACTCTTTTTGTGTTTATGTATTGCAGTAATAGTTTTATCATTTATGTAACTTCAGAAAAGCATGTTAAAAACCTTCACAACCTTTCTCCCCCATTTTTTATTTCTTAAATAAATAGAATCAAGCTATAGTAGTCGCCTGGGGTCAGCAGCTGGCATTCTTGAGCTGGGTGGAAGGCAGGCATTTTAGTGATCAAGGTGAAAATGTGGCTGAAATTAACAGACAAGTTGGTCAGAAACTTGGACTCTCAAGTGGAGAACAGGTAAGCACAAAATGTGATGACAATGACATTCTTCTAACAACATGTAAAATAGCAATGGAAATAAAATTTAAAGTTTAGTTTTGTGGGGGTTTTTTAAGGAGAGATGACACCTAACTTGTTTGCTACTATAATTAGTCCAGGATGTTCAAGTTGACTACATATACCATTGCTAAGTTATTATTCACTATGTGCTCTGTTAAGTTATTATCTTGTAGTCCACCATGCTCTCTAGTTGGCTTTTGTATTGTTTTACTCACTTCCCAGGTTCCCTAATTTTGTTGTTGTGCGATTATTATTATTATTATTATTTCTGAAGTGAGAAGTGGGGAGGCAGAGACAGACTCCGCATGCACCTGATGGGGATCCACCCACCATGTCCACCAAGGGGCAATACTCTGCCCATCTGGGCTGTTGCTCCACTGCAACTGGAGCCATTCTAGCATCTGAGGCAGAGGCCATGGAGCCATCCTCAGTGCCTAGGCCAACTTTCCTCCAATGGAGCCTTGGCTGTGGAAGGGAAAGAGAGAGAATGAGAGAAAGGAGAGGGGGAAGGGTGAAGAAGTAGATGGGTGCCTCTCCTGTGTGCCCTGGTTGGGAATTGAACCTGGTACTTCCACATGCCAGGCCGATGCTTTACTGCTGAGCCAGCTGGCCAGGGCTACAATTATTTTTGCTTTATCAATTAGTTCATTTTACTTTCTATTATTGAACTTTGTTTTATTTGTTTCTGACAAATTTTCTAACCTTCCAGAGTTATAGTTGACTTTTTAAAATCCTGTAAAAGAGTGTTATTATTTTTCCATTTTTATCTTGCCTATGATTTTTTTTTTTTTTGTATTTTTCTGAAGTTGGAAATGGGAGAGGCAGTCAGACAGACTCCTGCATGTGCCCGACCGGGATCCACCCAGCATGCCCACCAGGGGGCGATGCTCTGCCCATCTGGGGCATTGCTCTGTTGCAACTGGAGCCATTCTGGTGCCTGTGGCAGAGGCCATGGAGCCATCCTCAGCGCCTGGGCTGGCTGCGGGAGGGGAAGAGAGGGACAGAGAGGAAGGAGAGGGGGAGGGGTGGAGAAGCAGATGGGCGCTTCTCCTGTGTGCCCTGGCTTGGAATCGAACCCAGGACTCCTGCACACCAGACCGACGCTCTACCACTGAGCCAGCCGGCCAGGGCTTCCCTATGAATTTAATATGCTTAAATTGTAAACTCCAAAGCTTAAGGACTCATGTCTATTTTATTATTTATTCTATTCATCAGTTCTTTTAAAAATATTTTAAACTGTAGAGATAATGTATTGTTTATTACAAATACTTTATAATTGAAAGTAAAAACATTTTTTCTTTCTCTAACCCCAGCCTCAGAATTAATGTGTACTGTATGTTGGGATCTCACTAGACCTTTAGGATTTAAAGAATGAGATGATACATATTTCTGCCATCTTTTCCCAGAAACTATATCAGAGATACTTTTTTTTGTCTTATGAACAATATACATCGAGTATTTCTGTATATAGGGATTTAGTGAAAACTGAATTACCAAGTTTAGTGGACTGCACATTTGAAAATCTGATAGGTGGGGCTAACTTGCTTTCTAGTACCGGTTTCCCCCAACAGTACACAAGCGTGTCATACCTTTTAAACTTGTTTTGAACACGTGCATGTTTCTGATGAGAACAGACAACTGATGGGAAATCCATAGGCCCAGCACTAGTCCTTTGCTTACCCTAGATTTTTGCCAGAATCTTAAAACTTTAGCACCAGAGTGTCAGGAAATCACTAACTTTGGTGCTTTGTGCTACAAACCTAGGGAGATGGAGTATTTTGTCCAGGATTTCATAGCAGATTCCAGTTCTCTCTCTGAGTGTGTGCCACTTCCCTGTGGGGACATCAGCCTCCTACTCCTCTCTCTCTCTCTCTCTCTCTCTCTCTCACACACACACACACACACACACACAGTTACATATCTAAAGAGAGGACTTATTTTTTTAGGATGAAAAATGTCTTTTAAAAGTAGTTTTACATTTTCATTCTTTCCAGGTGTTTCTCAAGCCATGTTCCCATGTGGTGCCTTGTCAACAAGTTGAGGTGGAACCCCTCTCAGCAGATGACTGGGAGATACTGGTAAAGAGAATAAAATGACAACTATTCTAGTTTAAGATTAAACTACTTCGAGATATCAATGTCTTTATCTATTTTTTTAAATCTTTTAATTTTTTGTATTTTTTTTTCTGTTGGAAACGGGGAGGCAGTCAGACTCCTGCATGTGCCTGACCGGGATCCACCCGGCACGCCCACCAGGGGGCAATGCTCTGCCCATCTGGGGCGTTGCTCTGTTGCAACCAGAGCCATTCTAGCACCTGAGGCAGAGACCATGGAGCCATCCTCAGCGCCCGGGCCAACTTTGCTCCAATGGAGCCTTGGCTGCAGGAGGGGAAAAGAGAGACAGAGAGGAAGGAGAGGGGGAGGGGTGGAGAAGCAGATGGGCGCTTCTCCTGTGTGCCCTGGCTCGGAATTGAACCTGGGACTCCTGCACACCAGACCGACGCTCTACCACTGAGCCATCCGGCCAGGGCTTTATTTATTTTTAAAGATTTTATTTATTGAATTTTACAGAGAGGAAAGAGAGAGTAAGGGGGGAGTGGAGGAGTGGGAAGCATCAACTCGTAGTAGTTGCTTCTCATATATGCCTTGACCATGCAAGTCCATGGTTTCAAACTGGTGACCTCAGCGTTCCAGGTCAACACTTGATCCACTACGCCACTACAGGCCAGGCCTCAATGTCTTTAGATTTCTCTTCTCTGAGGGTCATCATATATATTCTGAGTTAGTTTGAGTTATAAGAATGAATTGATATTTTCCTATTAAACATGGAATGAGCAAAATGTAAAATGAATTGATCTTTTTGTTGTTGGTTCTAGGAACTGCATGCTGCTTCCCTTGAACAGCATCTTCTAGATCAAATTAGAATAGTATTTCCAAATGCCATTTTTCCTGTTTGGGTTGATCAACAAACTTACATATTTATCCAAATCGGTAGGTGCCATTGTAGTATTTACCCTCATACTGCACCACACAGAATTGAGTCTAGAGCAGAAGTGACAGGCACTAACAAGCTTTATTTTCTACACAGTTGCACTAATGCCTTCTGCTACTTATGGAAGGTTGGAGGGTGACACCAGACTCCTTATTCAGCCAAAGACCCGCGAAGCTAAAGAGAATACATTTTCAGAAGTAGATGATGCACGTGGAACATTTTATAATTATGTCAGAGGCCAAAAAGGATTGACAAAAGAACTGCGAACCGATCAACTTCAGTCAAACACTGGAAGAGTCACAGATTCAGAGGATACTATTGACTCACCATCAATACCAAGCTTATGGACTATGATAGGAAGCATTTTTTCTTTTGGGTCTGAGAAGAAACAAGAGACATCCTGGGGTGTAACTGAAATCAATGCATTCAAAAATATGCAGTCAAAAGTTGTCCCTCTAGACAATATTTTCAGAGTATGCAGATCGCAGCCTCCTAGCGTATGCAGCGCATCGGCCACGTCTGTGTTTCACAAACACTGTGCCGTTCACGTATTTCCATGGGACCAGGAATATTTTGAATCAGAGCCCAGCTTTACTGTGACCTATGGAGAGTTAGTTCATCTACTTTCTCCAAAGCAACAACAAAGTCAAACAAAGCAAAATGTCTTTTCATTGGAAAAAGAGAAGCAGATGTCAGAGCCACTACATCAAAAACAGATTAGCCCAGGGTATAGTCAGGAAGGTGGTAAGGCCTGTGTGGTAAAGGTAGTCTGGAATGGACTGGAAGAATTGAAGAATGCCATAAAATACACCAAAAATGTAGAAGCCCTACATCTTGGGAAGGTCTGGGTTAGTATAAATTTTATAATTAGGAAATAATTTTGTTGTTTCAACTTAACCAAATTATGAACTAGAATAGTATCTTCTATATAAATTGAAAACCAGTATAATAAGAAATAGTATCCAAAATTGGTGCAGGGACATGTTTCTGGTTATAAAGTCAAGTCCTTGTTTGGGTATTTTGTACCTAAGTAAACTTGGGCATAAAATCTTGATGCAGACCCAGAGAGGTCACAGTTACTTGGCAGGATTGAATAGATAGGAATTGGAACGAGGAGTCTTACCCAGGCAAGGTGACTGGAGTTCATGCTTAGCTTGAGGTGCCCTACAAAGCCTTACATCTTTAATACCTGCAGCAGGCTCATTTCCAAGTTCTTGAAAGCAGAGGAAGGGTTTGTTGTGTACTGGGGGAAATGCCCCATGTAGGGAGGGGCCCAAGGCCTCCCCTAACAGTACGTGGACTGGAATGGACCCAGAAGCTGCTCACCTTGCTGGTATCAGTTCTTTGCATAACCGGGAGAGTAAGTAGACAGAGAAACTAGTGTTCCACCTTATCTGGGTCTCAAATATGAAAGCAACCCTTCTGTGAAATAAGTCACCAGCCCCATTTATTTGAACCTAATTTTGTTGTTTAAATTTTTTATTGAATTGATTGGGGTGACATTGGTTAATAAAATTATACAGGTTTTAGGTGCACAGTTCTACAGTACATCATCTGTACATTCCACTGTGTGTTCACCACCCCAGGGCAGATCTCTCTCCATCACCACCTATCCCCCCCTCTGCCCTCCTAATTTTGAACCATTTGAAGTGAAACTTCATGGTGAGGAAGGGAAGAAATTGTTAAGGTAGTGAAGAAAAATAGGAAGAGACGGGATTCCTTTGTAGGTTTCTTTTACTGTTAACAGTTTAATGTATGACCTTTACACAGGAGACTTACAAAGATTTAAACTCTGTGGCTACATCATTTTCTAAGGCTCTGGACCCTTGCTTATTATTTTCTTTTAGCTCTAAATTCAGTTTAGGAGGTCCTACTGCATTGTCTAGCGGGGAAACTTGTCATGACTTACCTCCTTTATTAATGGTTCTGCCGTTAGGTGCAAATACCCCTATATTCCCTTGAAATTGTCTGGTGAGGACTGAGTGAAGAAGTGATGATGGTAAAATCTTGGGACCACAAAGCTAGCTGCGAGGAGTGTGCACCTCCTACTACTTTAAAGGTGGGGCCATGCCACTGAAGAATGTCAGTAGTTTCTTTTCCATCAGGTGCTCAGACAGGTTTGACTTGATAGGTAGACATTGATCACATTCTAAAGAGGATGTTAAAGAAATGTAGAGGATATACTATGAGTCATGATAATATAATTTCACCTGAATTCATAGAAGTTAACTTGACTATCTGCTGTGGACTGTTTTTTAATCAAGCATTAAACAATTATATTTTTGTTTTTAAATTTCAGATTCCAGGTGACCTGAGAAAGAGACTAAATATAGAAATGCATGCAGTAGTCAGAATAACTTCAGTGGGAGTTACCCCTAAGATCCCAAGATCTCTAAAATTACAGCCTAGAGAAAACTTAGTAAGTTCAAATTTATGTCATGTCACAATTGTTTTACATGTGTAGTCAAATTTCTAGTTGCTTTTGTTGAATAATAGGTAATACTCCTTTTTGCTTTATTGTAGCAAAATATGTGTAACAGAAAAATGCTATTTTAACCGTTTTCAAGTGTACAGTTCAGTGGCATTAATTCCATTCTTAATGTTGTGCAACCATCATGCTATTTCCAAAAAAACTTTTCCATCCCCCATCAGAAACTCTGTGACCCTGGTAACCTCTAATCTATATGTATTGCTTGTTTTAGATATTTCATATAAATGGAATTATATAATATTTATCCTTTGTGTCTGACTTATTTAACATCCATGTTGTGGCATGTATTTTACTTTTCTACTCTGTTAATTCTTTAGAAACTGGTGTGGTCAGGAAATGAGGGATTGAACTTAATTTTAAAATCTTTTTAATAGTGCATTGTCATCTACCATTTTAGGTTACCAGTTCTCAGAGTATTATAATGCAGGAAAGTTATTGTATTATATGTTTAAAAAATTCTTTCTCTGAATATTCGGATGGTACTTTTGCATCCTCAGGATCATAATAAGTCACTATGTTATGGAAGAACCAATTGAACAGAACTTTCTCGCTGATGAAACCCCAGATGAGACAGCTTATATTACATGACTGGAGAAGAGGAAAGCAAAGAGAATAAATGCCATTTCCAGAACAGTGTGTAACTGAGCATTTAACACATTGGCTCAGCAATACACAGTGATTTGTGGTTTAAAATTTTTGGTTATTGACCTTGGTATTTTTCAAAGTTAGGGCTCTTATGTTTGAAAATAATTAGCCATGGTCATGAAGGTTTTCTTTTTTCTTTTTCTTTTTTTTGTCTCAATGATAGGATATTACTAGAGAGCTCCTTTTCTGTCCTAAGTTGCTTATTTTAGTGGAAGCTTTGACCATGGCAAGTCTCTCTGTACTATGGTTATATAGAGTGTGTCCGAAAAGTCATGATGCACTTTTTTTTTGTTGTTTTTTTTTTGTATTTTCCGAAGCTGGAAACGGGGAGAGACAGTCAGACTCCCGCATGCGCCCGACCAGGATCCACCCGGCACGCCCACCAGGGGGCGACGCTCTGCCCACCAGGGGGCGATGCTCTGCCCCTCCGGGCGTCGCTCTGTTGCGACCAGAGCCACTCTAGCGCCTGGGGCAGAGGCCAAGGAGCCATCCCCAGTGCCCGGGCCATCTTTGCTCCAATGGAGCCTCGCTGCGGGAGGGGAAGAGAGAGACAGAGAGGAAGGAGAGGGGGAGGGTAGAGAAGCAGATGGGCGCTTCTCCTGTGTGCCCTGGCTGGGAATCGAACCCGGGACCCCTTGCACGCCAGGCCGACGCTCTACCACTGAGCCAACCGGCCAGGGCCACATGATGCACTTTTGACTGGTCACAGGAAAGCAACAAAAGATGATAGAAATGTGAAATCTGCACCAAATAAAAGGAAAACCCTCCCAGTTTCTGTAGAATGATGTGGCAGCATGTGCACATGCACAGATGATGACGTAACACTGTGTATACAGCGGAGCAGCCCATGGCTATGCCAGTCGAGATGTGGATGGTACAGAGGAAAGTTCAGTGTGTTCTGTGGGTTGCTAAACTTGATTCCGTGACCAAAGTGCAATGTGAATATCGGTGCGTTTATAACGAAGCGCCACCACATAGGAATAACATTACTCAGTGGAATAAGCAGTTGAAGGAAACCGGCAGTTCGGTGGAGAAACCCCGTTCTGGTAGGCCATCAGTCAGTGACGAGTCTGTAGAGGCTATACGGGATAGCTACCTAAGGAGCCCTAAAAAATCTGTGTGTGAGCCCACATTGAACTGCACTGAATAGGTATGAAACTGGGAGAGTTTTCCTTTTATTTGGTGCGATTTTACTTTTTTTTTTAATAAATAAATTTTTATTAATTTTAATGGGATGACATCAATAAATCAGGGTACATATATTCAAAGAAAACATGTCCAGGTTATCTTGTCACTCAATTATGTTGCATACCCATCACCTAAAGTCAGATTGTCCTCCGTCACCTTCTATCTAGTTTTCTTTGTGCCCCTCCCCCACTCCCTCCATCCCTCCCCCCGCCCCCTGTAACCACCACACTCTTGTCCATGTCTCTTAGTCTTGTTTTTATGTCCCACCAATGTATAGAATCCTGTAGTTCTTGTTTTTTTTTCCGATTTACTTAATTCACTCCGTATAATGTTATCAAAATCCCACCATTTTGTTATAAATGATCCGATATCATCATTTCTTATGGCTGAATAGTATACCATGGTGTATATGTGCCATATCTTCTTTATCCAGTCTTCTATTTTTTTTTACAGTGATTAAAGCCCTTAAGCAAACTCTTGGCCAATACAGCAAGAATCCATAAAAGAGTAGTGTCCTTAACATGTTCACCAAATCCAAGTTGGCACCATCACCATGCCAAATCCCTGAAAAATGCAACCCAACCCCAGTTCAGTCTGTTAGGAGCTGTCACAAGGAGCAGGAGTCCAGGAAAAGTCCATATCCAGGAAAAGTCCGCATGGTACTGGAATTGTTGTCACAATTCCCTACTTTGCAGCTCATGTCCAAGTCCCAATGACCACTGCTTCTAGCTGGTAATGATTCAGGTAGACTGGAAAAGCCATCTGCAGCATGTGTAGAGATGGAGCTTCTGTTCTCCTCTTCCTGGAGAGATGAGACCAGGTTGCTTTTCCCTGGAGCTCTGCGACTGTGGCGTGGAAAAGAGAACCTTGGGATACACTAAGCTGGGTGGCAAAGGTAGATTCATAATAGAAGTTGGCAAAAGGGGGAAAGAGAGCTCTAAATTAGGAGTAGGTCCCAGCCTGAAATATGTGTGGGGCATTGAGGTAGATGGAATAAAGGAAACACTATATATTGAACAAAGCAGCAGAAAATAGGACTATCAACACCCACAACAGAGATCTTCGAGGGAAGAATAAAAAACCTGACTATTCAGGCAAGACATAGTTAAGTGGCCCTTGTGCAAATGAGATCAGTTTACCTGCTTCTTGGAAGAAATACCCTAGGCTCGTCCACAGTGTCGTAGATGGGGCCGACGGCCCTGGGCACCTTCAGCCTTCAGTGGCAAACCCCAGCTTTCTGGGCAAGGTTAGGTCATAGGTGGCTGGAGCAGGGCTGGAAGAGACTGAACCCTCCCTTAGAGGAGCGAGGGGGAAGCCCACCTTCCAGTGTCCCTGTTTCCTCACAAGGCATGTAAGTCTGGCAGGCTTTAGCTCAATGACCTTCCTTTCCACTATTGAAGCAGGACCCAGATGGCATCCTATGAGACCCCTTTGGGGTATTGGAGCCTTTAAGGGTGTATCCTAAAAGCTGGTAGTTCACCTGATCTCTATTGGGCTTTTTCTGCCTCTTGGTATCTTTTTTTTTTTTTTTATGTTTTTATTTTATTTTATTTTTTTAATTTTTTTTTTTTTTTTAATTTTTTTGAAGCTGGAAACAGGGAGAGACAGTCAGACAGACTCCCGCATGCGCCCGACCGGGATCCACCCGGCACGCCCACCAGGGGCGACGCTCTGCCCACCAGGGGGCGATGCTCTGCCCATCCTGGGCGTCGCCATGTTGCGACCAGAGCCACTCTAGCGCCTGAGGCAGAGGCCACAGAGCCATCCCCAGCGCCCGGGCCATCTTTGCTCCAATGGAGCCTTGGCTGCGGGAGGGGAAGAGAGAGACAGAGAGGGAAAGCGCGGCGGAGGGGTGGAGAAGCAAATGGACGCTTCTCCTGTGTGCCCTGGCCGGGAATCGAACCCGGGTCCTCCGCACGCTAGGCCGACGCTCTACCGCTGAGCCAACCGGCCAGGGCTTGCCTCTTGGTATCTTAAAAGCCATGCTCAGAAGATCTCACTGAGGGGTTTGAGGATCCCCATCCGCCTATATAAATCTTTTCCATATATCAGGAGCTATTTGGAAAAAGACAAAACAGTGTTATTAGCGATTTCACATTTCTGTTGTCTTTTGTTGTTTTCCTTGACCGGTCAAAAGTGCACCATGACTTTATGAACACTGTATATATCACTTGGGGCATAAAGATGTTTGACTCTAGAGGAGTAGTGAGTTGCTTTCTGATTCTAAAAGTCTTGATTTTAAATAATTCTCATTTTTATTTTATGATTTCACTTAGGTCTTTAATCCCATTGCCTAGTAATATCCAAAGAAGTAACTTTCTGTGGTACTTAAGAGTGGGAAAGTGGTATCTCTCTTGGTTTAGGCTGCTTTAGTAGTGGTTAGATTCTGGCCTGGCTTTATCGGCAGAAAAATGCTTGACTCTGGATGAGGTGAGATAATTTACTAGTTGAGAAATGACAGAGATTTTACTTTCCTAGGCAGATATTCATCATTTTTCCTATATGAGTTTTTGTTTTTCCTATTTTTAATATAAAATAGGTTTTAAAAACTTAATAATTTTAATTTGAAAGCCTTAAAATTAGCAATGTTTTTCTTGGAATTTCTTTATATCTATTATCAGTTTATTAACACTCTACTTGTTGAGTATATCAGCACTGAAGTCAACTTAACACAAAAAAAGAAAAAGTGATTTCACATACAGAGTTTATTTCTGTCATGTACGGAGAAGTTTCAGGGAGCTCTAGGTGGTTAGACCATGTCATCAAGGATCTAGGCTCCTCCTTTGGTCTTTCTCTTCTGCCATCCTTAGCCTGTGACTTTCCTTCTCTTAGAAGCCTGAGATTTGTTTTACTACTTGGCATCATCTCTTCATTCCAGGCAGCCCCAGGAAAGGCGCAAGGCAAATGCCTTTTCCTTGCAAGGTTTCTGTACTGTTTAATTAGGAGGAGAAGCCCTTTGCAAGGATGGCTGATTGCATGGCATTGGCCAGAGGCCAGCCACGTGCGTGCGTACACACGCACACCTTCCTTACACATAAACACACACCCACACACATACCTACCTCTCACCCCGAGTCCCCTCCCCCTCCAGGCCAGGAATCCAAGCTCAGAGTTTGCTTTCCCACCTCTATAGTAGAGGCAAAGGGAGTGGGGCTGGAATTACTATCCAGTGGACCAGATTACAGCAGTGTGTAGTGCTGGGCATAGAGAAAAAGTTTAAAATTTTGCCACTTTGTTACATTGTACTGGTACTGGCTGTAATGTCACATCTTAAATCTGTATTTACAGAATGTGAACAGCTTTCTGTTTTTGTTTGGTAAGGTTTACATTTTATTAGCAAGATAAGATGTTAAAATAGGGACATTAAGGTTAAAGTTCTGGTATTAGGACAATTTATTACTGTTTTTATTTTTATTCTCTCTGGTAGCCTAAAGACATAAGTGAAGAAAACATAAAAACTGTATTCTATTCATGGCTACAACAGTCCACTACGACCACTATTCCTTTAATAATATCAGAGGAAGAATATATTAAGCTGGAAATGAAAGATGGTATGTAAATTTTATTTGTCTTTTTGATATTTTTCCTATTGAAGTCATGAAATTTTTCAGTTTTTCCACTTGTGACACATCTGAACAGGAAATATAACAGTGATAATTAAATTTTTCATACCGAAGAATGCCTTTACTTAAGTTTAAATAAATTTAATATTTAAAATATTAAATTATCTCATCTCAGTTTTGGTACTGTACATTTATTACTTTCTTTTCAACAGGGTTGAAGGAGTTTTCTCTGAATATAGTTCATTCTTGGGAAAAAGAAAAAGAAAAAAATATTTTTCTTTTGAGTACCAATCTGCTGCAGAAGATCACAATACAAGTAATTGCATACTATTGAATATTTAATGAAATAAAGTTTGTCACTTGTGATTGGTAATAAAGTATGAATTTACCTGTAAGTCTTTGCATCCTAAAATGTATTAGAAACTCAAATGATATATGTAAGGAATAACTTGATTTAAAATATTTCATTCTATAATCTTTTTAACTTAATAAACCCTAAAGTTAAATTTGATGTCTCAGTGCAGTTAAATATCAGAAATAGAGCTGATTGTGTTAACTGGCAAATTGATCATGATTTATAATGCTTCCTCAATTGAAACAAAGAAAAATTTAGCTATAATGGTTTGAGTTTTTTTATTTTTTTAAATGGTTTGAGTTTTAAAATTCAAATTTGTTCTTACAGTTTTGGTGCACAACCATTATAATTTTGGCAATTCTTAAATTCTCAACTCTTTACAAATATTATATCACTTTACTTTCAGAAGTATTTTTAAAGTGTTTATTTTAGACCATTATGTTTTAGTATATTTACTCTTGTCATTGTAAAATTGAAGATGTTCTAGTCATTTAGAATTTCATTGGTTTGGAACTAGACACTATTTCTCTTTTAAAATTTAACTGAAGGAATACCATTCAGAGAAGATACAAATGTAAGATGTATGAAAAGAATGGGTGACCCAAATCAAAATTGCAAATGAAGATCTATAAAATACATTAAGAAGATGACAGTCTTTACTGCCTATTGACTATAAACATTTCTGTTCCTTGGATGAGTAAATTATTACTGTCAAGGCTATTTTAAGTAATGATCTTGCATGTACACTGTATCTTTTCTCTCTGGTATAACATTCATCAATTTCGTTTTCTGGGACTCAAGAAAAACAGGCAAAAGATGCAACTTTAAAATTAAAAACTGTTTTTTTCCTTGCTACTATAGGTCCTTCTAGATCCTATGCTAAAAGAAGAAAGCAGTGAGGAAATTGACTTTATTCTTCCTTTTTTAAAGCTGAGCCATCTGGGGTAAGAAGTCATGGACAAACTAGCATGTTCAGAGACATGTTCAACATTATCTCTGGCGAGGTTTCTAGGTGTAAATATTAAAGTAGATGTTAATGTCAATGAATAATCTTACTAATGCATTAGTAGATATTTTTCAAAGACCGGTTCTGTTTTCACACCTACTTTAATAATTTACCTTGTCTTCTTAAATAACAAAGTGAAGCTTATTAGAAATTTTACTTTGAGCCTGACCTGTGCTGGCACAGTGGATGGAGTGTCAACCTGGAATGCTGAGGTTGCCGGTTCGAGGCCCCAGGCTTGCCAGGTCAAGGCACATATGAGAAGCGGCTACAAGTTGATGCTTCCCATTCCCCCCAACCCCCTACTCTTTCTCTCTCCCTCCCTCTCTCCTCTCTAAAATCATTAAATAAAATCTTTAAAAACAAATTTTACTTTGAGATTTGATTTGTGAGAAGAAAGCAACTGGATATGACCTGGATCATATGTGTTTGAATTAAAAAATAATTCTTAAAGCTAATAAGTTTATGTTTTAAAACATAAATTTAAAAACATTCATTGAGTGTTTAAAAATATTTCAAATTAAGTTATTCCTTCAGTATCTTATTAATGTGTTAATAGGAGTTAATTGTTTTCCTCAACTTTTAGAACCTCTTAATTTTTTAAATCTTATACAATATGAAATCTCATGTAAACATTACTTTTTAGAATTTTTCACAGAGGCTTTTACTAGAGGTAGTAGTGGTTTGATTTTCTGTGGTAGTATAGTCTATTAATGTTTTATTCAAAGAATTAAACTATAAAATAACAATATTTAAATATATTCATATATAAAGTAAAATCTCTAGTTCTGACTCTAATTTTAGGAATTTCTTATATTATCAAAAGTAAATTGGCAGTCAGAGCCAGGAAGTAGGTTGATTTTCAGGTTTGTATAATCCACAGATTATTAAAACTGGATTTCAAAGGTGATTTTTAAGACAAAGTCTCCAGCTATCCTAGTATTTCGAAATCACCTATTTATGTCTGAAAGTCATTTTGAAGGGGGTGTTTGTGTATGTTAAGTCAGATTCCCTAAGGAGTTCTATTTGGACAAAACTTTTAGTTATTGTATATGTTTGAAAGTAAAAAAATTAGTTTTAAAGCTGTGACTCAGATCTGGTATTAACTCAGTATACTTTTGTTTGTTTTTGTTTTGTTTTGTTCTTGTATTTTTCTGAAGCTGGAAACGGGGAGAGACAGTCAGACAGACTCCCGCATGTGCCCGACCGGGATCCACCCGGCACGCCCACCAGGGGTGACGCTCTGCCCACCAGGGGGCGATGCTCTGCCCCTCCGGGGCGTCGCTCTGCCGCGACCAGAGCCACTCTAGCACCTGGGGCAGAGGCCAAAGAGCCATCCCCAGCGCCCGGGCCATCTTTGCTCCAATGGAGCCTTGGCTGTGGGAGGGGAAGAGAGAGACAGAGAGGAAAGGGGGGGGGGGGTGGAGAAGCAAATGGGCGCTTCTCCTATGTGCCCTGGCCGGGAATCGAACCCGGGTCCCCCGCACACCAGGCCGACACTCTACCGCTGAGCCAACTGGCCAGGGCCTTAACTCAGTATACTTTTAAGTAAGGAAGAGTTTCTAAGATTTTACTCTTAAAAATCATTACCCTAGGCCTGACCTGTGGTGGCGCAGTGGATCAAGCGTCGACCTGGAATGCTGAGGTTGCCATTCAAAACCCTGGGCATTCCCGGTCAAGACACATATGGGAGTTGATGCTTCCTGATCCTCCCCCCTTCTCTTTCTATCTCTTTCTCTCTCTCTCTCTTCTCTAAAATGAATAAATAAATAAAATTTAAAAAAAATCATTACCCTAAATAAAAGAAAGTTTTATATTTTTTATAGCTAGATTTTATTCTGCTTCAGTGTTCTATCATAGAACAATTTACATATTTTGCAGAGGAGTGGCTTCCTTAGGCGCACCGTCCGTGGAGCACGTCACTCACAGCCTCCTGGGACGCCCTTTATCCCGGCAGCTGACGTCTCATGTGGCAGGACTTCGGAATGGGGCCCTTTTACTCACAGGAGGGAAGGTAGGAGGTTCAAGTGTGTGCATTTTCATTACCTAGTCACTTTTCATGCCTCTCTGGGTTTTGATCATCCGTTATATAGGGTTATGAATATGAGACGTGGAGAGCACTCGTTTGTTCACTAATATTTTTGAATGCCTGCTAGCAGATATTGGGAAAGTGGTGACAAATAAGGTGATGCTTCCGTGCCCTCGTCTGTGTCACTTTTTGCAATTGTATGGTTTTTCTTTTTCAGGGTATAGATAGGGTGTGTTGACAGGGTTGATTGATTTTAAATATTGAACCAGCCCTGGCCAGTTAGCTCAGTAGGTTAGAGCATCATCCCAATATGCAGAGGATGCTGGTTCAATCTTTAGTTGGGGCACATACAGGAACAGATTAGTGTTTCTGTCTCTTTACCTTTCTTTCTCTCTAAAGTTAATTAAAAAAGAAAAAAAAAGTTCTTCCTAAAAAAATATAAACAATAAAAAAAATGTTGAGCCTGCCTTACATACCTGTAATAAATCCCACATGGTTGTGGTATATTATTCTTTTTATACCTTGCTGAGTTCTGTTTGTTGATATTCTGTTGATTTTTGCATCTAAATTCATGAGAGATATTACCCTACAATTTTCTGTTTCCTACTCTTTGTCTGGTTTTGCGGTCAGAGTAATAAAGGGCTGAGAGATGTTTCTTACTGTTTTATTTTCTGGAAGAGATTATATAGAATTGGTGTTCATTCTTCCTTACATAGAAAAAGCTCCAGTGAAGCCATCTGGGCCTGGAGATGTTTTTATTCTTCATTTTTTAATTATAAATTTAATTTTCTTCAATGTTTATCTTGGTAGACATTTGATAGTTTGTAGTTTTTTGTTTTGTTTTTTGTATTTTTCCGAAGTTAGAAGCAGGGCGGTAGTCAGACAGACTCCCACATGTGCCTGACCAGGATCCACCTGGCATGCCCACCAGGGGGCGATGCTCTGCCCATCTGGGGCATTGCTCCATTGCAGCTGGAGCCATTCTAGCGCCTGAGTCGGAGGCCATGGAGTCATCCTCAGCTCTCGGACCAACTTTGTTCCTATGGAGCCCTGGCTGTGGAAGGGGAAGAGAGAGAGAGAAAGAGAGAGGAAGGACAGAGAAAAGGGTGGAGAAGCAGATTGGTGCTTCTCCTGTGCGCCCTGGTCAAGAATCAAACCTGGGACTTCCACACGTGGGGCTGATGCTCTACTGCTGAGCCAACCAGCCAGGGCAATATTTTGTAGTTTTTGAGGAATTGTTCTATGTCAAATTTATGAGCATTAAGTTATACTCTTATCTTTAAAAAAAATTTTTTTTTATTGATTTTAGAGAGAAAGGAATGGGGAGAAACAGGAACACTGATCAGGTTTCTTGTATGTGCCCTGACCAGGGATTGAACCGGCAGCCTCTGCGTTTTAGGACAATACTTTAACCAACTGAGCCATCACCGGGCTCTCTTATTATCCTTTTTTTTTTCAGAGAGAGGGATAGACAGGGACAGACAGACAGACAGGAATGGAGAGATGAGAAGCATCAATCATTAGTTTTTCGTTGCACATAATAACACCTTAATTGTTCATTGATTGTTTTCTCATATGTGCCTTGACGGCGGGCCTTCAGCAGACCGAGTAACCCCTTGCTTGAGCCAGCAAGCTTGGGCTCAAGCTGGTGAGCTTTTTGCTCAAACCAGATGAGCCCGCGCTCAAGCTGGCGACCTTGGGGTCTCGAACCCGGGTTTTCCGCATCCCAGTCTGATGCTCTATCCCCTGCGCCACCGCCCAGTCAGGCTTATTATCCTTTTAATGACTGCAGAATTTGTTGTAAAGTTCTGTTTTCTGGTTGGTGATTTATATCTTCTCTCTTTTTTAACTTTTCAATCTTGCTAGAGGTTCCCTGATCTTTTTTGTTTGGTTGGTTTGGTTTTTAAATTTTTCCATTGATATGGGGCGGGGAGAGAGAGAAGTATCAACTCGTTATTCCATTGCTTCCTCCCTGCATGTTCCCTGACCGAGGATCGACCCATGACCTTGGCACACTGGGACGATGCTTTGTTCTCTGAGCCACCCAGCCAGGGCCGTTCCCTGACCTTCTGAATGGCTTACAGTTTTATTCTCTACTAACAGTACTAGTGCCAGGGATATGGTGTGGTATTTGTAAGTCTTTGTGCTTTCTTTCAGTTTAGAATTTTAAAGCTTTTAAGTTTCTGGTTCACTTTTAACTCCATTATAATAATTTTTTTTCTATTATTAGCCCAGTTGCTTTCTTCTGATTTCTATTTAAAATACAGCAACTACTCCAATAATCTATGTTTCTACCTTAGAGAACTAGAAAAAGAAGAATAAATTAAATCCAACATAAGCAGAAGAAAAGACGTAAGAATTAGAGCAGAAATCAATGAATTGGAAGAGGAAATCAGTAGAGAAAATATATGAAACTAAAATCTGATTCTCTGAAAAGATCAATAAACTTGATAAGCCTTTAGCCAAATAGGAAAAAAAAAAAAGAGATGATCTTCTAATATACAGCATGGTAATTTTAGTTAACAATACTGTGTTATATACCTAAAAGTTGCTAAGAGAATAGATCTTAAATGTTGTCACCACAAAAGAGAAAATGGTAACTATGTGAGATGATGGAGGTGTTGACCCTATTGTGGTAGTCTCTTTTTGCAGTATATAAGATATCAAATCACAATGTCATCATATACCGTAAGCTCTCCCAAACTTATATGACAGTTATAGCTCAATTAAGCTGGAAAATGAAATAGAAAAAAATTTTTGAATTGATCATAACATCAAAGAAGGTTGTGATAGAATTTGCATTTTATTTTTTACTTATTTAACTTCTTTTCAAAGCAATTTCTTATTTTTAATATTAGTATAAATGAAGGTTGGAGTCGGGGTGGGGAAATGCCCCTTTTGGTGTTTATATTCTTGAGATTGAGTTGTCATCTGTTAACCTTTAATGTGGTTATGTAATACTTGAGTACTGCTATTAAATCGAGGAAGCTGGAACCTCCTGCTTTGTCGACTATTATGTGTTTCTTTTGCTAGACTTGAGTAGTTAGGAATATTTTTCCCCCACTTATCCTGTAGTGCTCTCTTACAACTTCCGGAACCCATGTTTTCACTACTTCCTGTTAGTTTACTTTATATTAAATGTCACTTACCATAGCATGATTTTTTTTTAATTTATTTTTTTACAGAGACAGAGTCAGAGTGAGGGATAGACAGGGACAGACAGGAACAGAGAGATGAGAAGCATCAATCATTAGTTTTCCATTGCGCATTGCGACACCTTAGTTGTTCATTGATTGCCTTCTCATATGTGCCTTGACCGTGGGCCTTCAGCAGACCAAGTAACCCCTTGCTTGAGCCGGCGACCTTGGGTCCAAGCTGGTGAGTTTTTGCTCAAACCAGAGAGCCCGTGCTCAAGCTGGTGACCTTGGGGTCTCGAACCTGGGTCCTCAGCATCCCAGTCTGACGCTCTATCCACTGCGCCACCACCGGGTCAGGCCCATAGTGTGATTCTTGAGTTCCAGGTGTGTGCCCCCCCCCCTCGCTTTACTGAGCTCTAATTGTCATATAACGCTGTGTAGTGAATATCTGATTGATGAAGTTTAATCTGTGTGGTTGCCACAGTGAGAGGGACTATCTCTGTGGTTGACTATATTGTGAGTTCTTACATGGTAATTATTTTGTAGGGGAGTGGAAAATCCACGTTAGCCAAGGCAGTCTGTAAAGAAGCATCTGACATGTTGGACGCCCATGTGGAGACAGTCAACTGTAAAGCTTTACGAGGTATGGACAGGGTAGCATCCTACGTACATCCCTTTTTTGGTAGAAAGGCAGAAATGTTATTGTTTAACACTGTTAATCTAATATATACAAATGTCTAATTTTAAATTCTTTAGAAATTTTAAATCTTTGGCTGGCTTTCTACTGTTTTTAATGAAATTTTTAAAACTCCATATTTAATGGAGGCCTGTTTTTTTTCTAACCAAAACCTTTTGTAGACCCTATTCTGCCCTGAAATAACATTAAACCGCTTGCTGTCTTCTGTCTTAAGGAAAAAGGCTTGAAAACATACATAGAACCCTAGAGGCAGCTTTCTCGGAGGCAACATGGAGGCAGCCGTCTGTCGTGCTGCTAGATGACCTGGATCTCATTGTTGGCCTGCCTGCGGCCCCGGAGCATGAGCGCAGTCCAGAGGCAGTGCAGAGCCAGCAGCTGGCACATGGTAATGGAAGTGTCTGCTCATGGTTTCAAGCCTTTTTTTTTTTTTTAATTCAGTGAGAGGAGGGCAAACAGGAAAGACAGACTACCACATGTGCCCCAACTGGAATGCACCTAGCAAAACCACTAGGGGGTGATGCTCTGGCCATCTGGGGCATTGCTCCGTTGCTCAGCAACCAAGCTCCTCTTAGCGCCTGAGGAGGCATCCTCAGTGCCCAAGGCCAACTTGCTCCAATTGAGCCATGACTGTGGGAGAGGAAGAAAGAGAGAAGCGAGAGGGGGAGGGGTGGAGAAAGCAGATGGGCGCTGCTTCTGTGTGTTCTGACTGGCAATTGAACCCGGAACATCCACATGCCAGGTTGATGCCTTACCACTGAGCCAGCTGGCCAGGGCCAGGCCTTTTTCTTTTGTCAGGCAGCATTTTTCATCTGAATGGTAAATCTGCTGTCTTCAAAGATAGAATGTATGCTATGTTATCTATTGCATTTGAGCTTCTGATAGCATTCCACAGTTGTTCTGTATCACCACAAATCCTAGAATAGAAGCAGTGTGGAAGTTCTGCAACTTTGTGATCAGTCTTTAAGGACTTTTCCTTCTCCTGTACTGATTAGAAATGGCTTAATTGTACAAATTTACTTTTTTTTTTAAAAGATTTTATTTATGCCCTGGCCGGTTGGCTCAGCGGTAGAGCGTCGGCCTAGCGTGCGGAGGACCCGGGTTCGATTCCCGGCCAGGGCACATAGGAGAAGCGCCCATTTGCTTCTCCACCCCTCCGCCGCGCTTTCCTCTCTGTCTCTCTCTTCCCCTCCCGCAGCCAAGGCTCCATTGGAGCAAAGATGGCCCGGGCGCTGGGCATGGCTCTGTGGCCTCTGCCTCAGGCGCTAGAGTGGCTCTGGTCGCAATATGGCGACGCCCAGGATGGGCAGAGCATCGCCCCCTGGGGGGCAGAGCACCGCCCCTGGTGGGCATGCCGGGTGGATCCCGGTCGGGCGCATGCGGGAGTCTGTCTGACTGTCTCTCCCTGTTTCCAGCTTCAGAAAAATGAAAAAAAAAAAAAAAAAAAAAAAAAGATTTTATTTATTAATTTGAGAGAGAGGAGAGAGAGAGAAGGGCTGGGGGGGGGGGGGGGAGAAGGGAACATCAGTTGTTAGTAGTTACTTCTCATATGTGCCATGACCAGGCAAACCCAGGGTTTTGAACCGGCTACCTCAGTGTTCTAGGTTAATGCTTTATCCACTGCGCCACCACAGGTCAGGCCAGATTTACTCTTGCTTTGTTCAACAGGTACTGGTAACACTTGTGCATAATCTGTATATTTTCTTTTCTTTTTTTTACAGATAAGAAGTGGGGTGGGGGAGATGAGAAACATTAACTTAGTTACTTCACTTTAGTTGTTCATGGATTGCTTCTCATACGTACCTTGACTGGGGCTGGGTTGGGGGAGTTCTCAAGCCAGCAACCTTGGGCGTCAAGCCAGTGACCTTAGGATCATGTTGATGATCCATGCTCAAGCCCACAACCCTGCACTCAAGCTGGCAAGCCTGCTCTCAAGTTGATGAGCCCACGCTCAGCTGGCAACCTTAGGGTTTAGAACCCAGGCCTTCATTGTCCTGGGCTAACTTCCCATCCACTGCGCCACCACCAATTGGGCTTTTTTCTTTAATTAAATTTTATTGGGGTGACACTAGTTATAATTATACAGGTATCAGGTGCGCATTCTACAACACATCTCTATGCAGTGTATTGTGTATCCATGCCCTCAAGTCTTCATTACCACTTATCCCACCTATACCCTCCTCCACCTTCCCCACACCCTTCGGCACACAATCCATTTTTAAAGTCTAGGAGAGTGATGAAGAGGAAACAAAGTTTTAGTTCAGAATACTGGTGGTAACTGACATTTGTTTCCCTGGTCAGTTAGCTCAGTCAGTAAGAGCATTGCCCCGAAACACTATAGTTATTGGTTCAATCCCCATTAAGCCTCCGTCTCTCTCTCCTTTCCTCTTTCTCCCCTTAACCCTCTCTCCATCTCTCCCTTCCCCCCTCTCTGCCCCTCCCCCTCCTTCCCTCCCTCACTTCCTCCCTCCCTCCTTCTTCCCCTGTCCCCCTCTTTTCCTCTCTGTCCCTCCCTCTCTCTTTCTCCCTCTTTCCCTCTCTCCTTCCTCCCCTCTTTCTCCCCCTCCCTCTCTTTCTCCCTTTTCCTCTCTCCCTCTCTTCTCTCTCCTCTCTCCTCTCTATGTCTCTTTAAAAAAAATAATAAATAATAGTGGTAGCTGCCATGTGTTTAGCGGCCTTTCCAGGCTAGGGATTGCTTTGTACTCTACATGCAGATATTCTCCTGGTTTTACAGGTGGGCAAGTAGAAATTCAAAGGATAGGTCATTTGAGCAGGTGACACAACTAGGAGGAGGTGGGCTGGATTGACTCTACTTGGAGTGTTACAGAGAGCACATACCCCAAACGGAGGTGGTGAGGGCTTAAAGAGTTATCAGGGTAGGCTTCTTGGAGGAGTTGATAACTAAGATGAGTTTTGATTGAGGACTAGAAATTAGCATAAAGCAGCTTAAAGCTAATGAAGAACCAAAGGAATGTCCACAGCTAAAGGCACAGTGGTACAAAAATCATAGTATATTCAGGAATAACCCATGACTGGAGCTTAGAATTCAACGAGAGAGCTGGGGGCAGGAGCACTAGACGATTTGGCAGCATTTTCAGCTGCTGCAAGGTTTTTGATACAAAAATGCAACCGCAGTGGCTTGGGTTATTATAAATTAATGTTTCTCACACATTTTGAACCCTATAGCGTTTGCAAGACGTGAGTGTAGTGTTTAAGGAAATGCTGCAGATTTCTAGGTTAGGACTCAGATATATTACTAATGCCTGGTTCATTTTTTACCTTATTCCAACCAAACCTGCAGGACCTGGGGTGGAAAGAGATTGTTCAGGAAGTTCTAGGAATGTGAGACATATTTTGCTTTATTACCGGAGTATATACTATGGAAGTTCATTATCCTTTCGTAATATTAATTTCAGAGACTCCTTTTCATTTACTTTGTAAGATTCAGAAGTAAGAATCTCGGTAGGCATTGTTCTGAGCATACAGTGCCTTCTGTTCCCCCTCCATTAGATTGGTTAGCGCCTGGCCAAAAACTTCAGCTGCTTAATAGATAAGTCAGTGACTGAATGAAGATGTGATCTTTAAAAGGTGTGCAGGAGCCTAACCATTCAGACTTTATCTTGCAGCACAACTTAGGCTATCATTTTTATGAATGTATAATTTAAAATATTTGTGTTTCTATTTACTAAGCTTTTATACTCTATTGCTTAATTCTAGCTTTGAATGATATTTTGAAAGAGTTCATTTCCATGGGAAGCTTGGTCGCACTGATCGCCACCAGCCAGTCTCCGCACTCTCTGCACCCTTTGCTTGTTTCTGCCCGAGGACCTCACATATTCCAGTGTGTCCAGCATATCCAGCCTCCGGATCAGGTACGCTGCTTGTGAAGAGTGTTGAAGTGCAGCCTTTATGTAAATCAGTTTTAATTTTTATTAATGATTGGTGGCTTGAAACTTATGCTTATGTTAATGATGTTAAAAATATTTGAAAAGGTGACGTTTGGTGCGTACTGTGCTTAGAAACAGTTTGCATTTATAACTGTCTACAATGTTACTGTGTACTTTCTGAGGAAATGGCTTTTTTGAAAACAGCATTTCTTCTTTTTTTAAACTAAAGTTTTCTTTTTTATTCCATTTAAAAAGAAACCAAAAAAAAAAGAAACAAAAACCCTGAAAATTTGGAACTGCTTCAATTTTTCATTGGTGAAATCTGTAAATACATCATGGAAATTAGAATTTTTTTCAGTTTTATTGAGGTGTAATTGACAAAATTGTATGTATTTAAAGAGTACAACATGATGATTTGATACACTTTGTGAAAGAAATATTTGCTACAATCAGCTTAACACATCCATCACCTCATATAATTACCCTTTTAAAATTATTATTTATCTTTTTGTGATAGATCAAAGAGAGAGAGAGGACAGATAGGAAGGGAAAGAGATGAGAAGCATTAATTCTTTGTTGCGGCACCTTAGTTGTTCATTGATTGCTTTCTCATACATGCTTTGACCATAGGGCTACAGCAGAGTGAGCAACCCCTTTGCTCAAGCCAGTAACCTTGGGCTCAAGCCAGCTACTGTGGATGGGTTCAAGCTGGTGAGCTATGCTCAAAACAGATGAGCCCACACTCAAGCCGGCGACTTTGGGATTTTGAACCTGGGTCCTCTATGTCCCAGTCTGATGCTCTATCCACTGTGCTACCGCCTGGCCAGGCACCCTTTTTAAATTATTTTTAAAAAAAAATTTTAATTGATTTGAGAAAGAGATAAAGAAACATCGATATGATGTTTGATTTATTTTGCATTCAGTGGTTGATTGTGCCCTGACCGAGATCAAACCCACAATCTTGGGGTATTGGGACATCGCTCTGACCAACTGAGCTAACCAGCCAGGGCTGTAATTACCTTTTTAAAGACATTTTTAATGAGAAAGAGCAGTGAGATACAAATAGATGTCTTTTAAAAATTTGATTAACTATACTTTTTTTTTTTTAATCAGCACTAATACTCTGTATCCACTAAGATTTCAGCATCTCACTCCAGTGTGTGGGTCTTATCTCACACCACTAGGCTTCATGGACACTGGCTTGGTGTCCCGCCATTCAGCTCACTTCTGACACTGTTTTCCTGGAGATACAGTCAGATCCCCCAGGTTAGAAGCTGAGCCCCACAAGACAACCCTCCACTTCTGGTGTCAGTTTCAAGTCCAGGTTGTAACCTGCACTTCTGACTGGATAAATCAGAGGTCCCCACAACCCCCTCCTTGGGTTTGATTAATTTGCTAGAGTAGCTCACACAATTCAGAAAACTTTTACTTACCAGTTTATTACAAAGGATGTAAATCAACAGCCAGATGAATTGATACACAGAAGAGCTTCTGTCCTGTGGAGTTGGGGCCCAGCACCTTGGCACATGAAAGTGTCTGGTTCACCAAAGGAAGTCTCTGAATCCCCTCCTTTGGGGTGTACGGAGGCCTCACTGCACTGGCATGATGGATTAGCATTGACTGCTGGCAATTGATTCAGCCTCCAGCCCCTCTTCTCTTTTTGCAAGTCAGGGGTGGGGCTGGAAGTTTCAACCCTCTATTTACAGTTGGTTCCCCTGGCAACCAGCACCTATCCCTAGGTGCTTTCCAGAAGTCACCTGGTTAACATATACTCAGATGTGATTAAAAGGGGTTTGTTATGAATATCCAGACAACTTTATCACTCTTACCACTTAGAAAATTCTGAGGATTTTAGGAAGTCTGCTAGAAATGAGAACAAAGACCAAATATCTATTTCATATTATAAATCACAGTATCACAGGCTCATGTGGCACATTATCCCCTTTGGGGACCCAAGTTTATAACAGTATCAGTGACAATGGCTCATATGGGACTGGCAAGCACATTTTAACATCTTGTTTAAAATTCTTATCTGACATCTACCCTAAATACTAAGACCCTGTGCTAATTAATGTTAATGAAGAATAGTATTATACCTGTTATTAAGCATAACAGACTGATAGTGGTATTAGTCATTGAATATGTTTTTAGAAATAAGTTTTATATATAGGAACAAAAAAAAGGAGCCAGATTTTATTTAAAAGCCTTCTTACTGAAGAAAAATAGCAATGATTTATCAGTGTGATTTAAAAAAAATAACTTACTAAGCTATAATTGAAGAAAACAGACTCCTTATTTCAAATGTCTGATTTGATCACTTTTATCCTATGTATATGCCATGACACATAAGCATGGTTAGGATAGCAGACGTTGCCATCGCTCCAGAAGCCTCCTAGTGTTCCTTTGCAGTCTCTTCTCTACCCATCTGCAGACAGCCCGCAATCTGCTTCCTGTCACTGTGCATTATGCCAGCCTGATAGTTTTAAAAACATCTGTACAAAATTTACAGCCAAGCAAAATTAAAAATTTGAATTTTGTTTTCTCTTTAGGTACAAAGATGTGAAATTCTGCATAATGTAATAAAAAATAAACTGGAGTCTGATATAAACAAGTTCACTGATCTTGACCTGCAGCGTATAGCTAAAGAAACTGACGGGTTTGTGGCCAGAGATTTTACAGTGCTTGTGGATCGAGCTGTCCATTCTCGTCTCTCTCATCAGAATATAGCCACGAGGGAAGGTATGCTTTACTACGAAACCCAAAATTTAGAATCTTCATTTCATGATGGAGAAATGCATTGTTGTCAGGCAAGAATTAAATATATTCCATTTTAATTTCCAAATACATAGTTATTTGAGTAGAAAATTGGCATTGCCAGCTAAATTGATGGCATATTTTGAAAATTTATACACAGATATGACTACCAAAAGTTGTGTTTATTTTTAAACAGAGTTAGTTCTAACAACATTGGACTTCCAAAAGGCTCTCCAAGGATTTGTTCCGGCATCTCTGCGAAACGTCAACCTGCATAAACCTCGGGACCTGGGCTGGGATAGGATTGGTGGGTTACATGAAGTTCGGCAGATACTTGTGGATACTATCCAGTTACCAGCCAAGGTACTTAAGTAATCAAGTACTTACTTGGAGAAGAACCACTAAATATATTGGCTTTAGCTTTATGTGTCAACCTGCCCAATTTCAGTTTGGTTCAACAAGTATTTGCTTAGTTACCAAAGAAATATCCAGCATTATTTTTGGTATGCTAAATTTTTTGAAGATTTAAAAAATGCTTGATATATTCCTTGCTCATAAAGAAAGAAACTTATAAAGAAAAATGGGGTGTTATTTGCATTAAATGCATTTTGATGTTAATTTTATAATTCTTATGTTTTGGCTGACTCAGGTGTATTAAAGCAAAATGAACTGTGAGGTGGGGTTTGAACAGAAATGTAGACATGAGCTGGAGGTGGGAGAGCCATGCAGGTCCCATACAGATGGTGAAGCCGGATCTCCAGGCTCTGGGTGTCGGTTCTGGACAGGCAGAGTTATCAAGCAGCCTAGATCGGGCCAATGGCAGGATAAGGGGAAAGGCGGATTGTTCTTCAGATTAGACGGTAGAGTTGGGGGTAGTGTGTTTGAATCGGAAACCTAGAGGTAAGGGTCGTTGCATGGGAGCAGGGACCCATGCCCAGAGAAGAGAACTGGGTGAGGTGAGGAAGGACCTCCATTAATAGAACCAGGTGGGAGATGTTACTGTTATCATTACACAGCTTTCCTGTTGCTTTTTTTCTTTGAATATATGTAGCTGTTATAACTTGCCCATGAACCATACAAGTGGAATGCAGTATACTTGTAAAAGATTGGTTTTTATTTTCTTACTGTAGTACTATAATGTAAAAGAAAAAAAAAAGGAAAAAATGCAAAGAAATTCGATGGAGCTACATGCATTTTATGTAGAATGTGTTCCATGGTCCAACGGGGAAAAATCTAAGATATAAGATAGTTCCTTTGAGTTCATTTATTATTTTGAGTAGTAATTTTATTTTCTAGTAACTTTATTTGTATTGTTCAGTTAATAAAAGTGGCAGTTACATCATCTGAATACTTTTTTCTATACATTAATCTTTGGCTGCTGTTAAGTCCTTTATTTTAGATCTGAGCTGTCATATTTTTGTATTTTTCAGTACCCAGAGTTATTTGCAGACTTGCCCATACGACAGAGAACAGGAGTGCTGTTGTACGGCCCTCCCGGCACAGGGAAAACCTTGCTAGCGGGAGTAGTTGCACGGGAGAGTGGGATGAACTTCATTAGTGTCAAGGTATGTTTTGTGTTTATTTTTCTTTTTATTGAGATAAAATTTATATAACATAATTATTTTAAAGCATACAGTTCATTGGCATTTAATGCGATCACAATGCAGCGTAAACACCACCTCTATCTAGTTTCAAAACTTTTTCATCTCATTCCCTATTTTTTCTGTCCTCTGGTGCAACCACTAATCTGTTCTCTGTCTTTGGATTTGCCTGTTCTGGACAGGTCAGATAAAGGGAGTCATGACATATGTCACCTGTTGTGTCTGGCTTCTTTCAGTTAGTGTAACCCCCATGTTTTCAAGGTTCATCCAAATTATAGCATGTCCTTTAGTCCTTCTTATGCCTGAGTGATCCTCCATTGTGTGGATGTGCCATAGCTTGTCTAGTCATCACTGGTAAACACTTGGGTTGTTTGCTTCACCTTTGGCTACTATGAATAATGCTATAAATTGTGTCCGAATTTCTGTGTGGAAATGTTTTCATTTCTCTTGAATGTATACACCTTGGAGTGTAATTGCCGGGCGATACAGTAATTGTATGTGTAACTTTCTGCGGAACTGCCGAACTGTTTTTCACAGCAGTTGCACCATTTTACATTCTCACCGGCATTGCCCAAGGGTGCCTCTTTCTCCACTTATTCACCAACACCATATAGGTTTTTTGATTGTGGGTTAGTCTAATATTTGGAAAGCCAGTAGGAGCATTTATTAGTAAAAGCGATGAGGCAGGAAGCTGGGGTTTTCATGGTTGTTATTTGTTGGCTGTGTTTCACCTTTGCTTATGTGAGTTTTTTCAGATATAGGGTGAGTGTGATAATTAAGGGGCATGCTAGCATCTGTCATAGTCCATGGGCAATGAATGTCTCATAGTCCACCACTCTTGAGTCTGGTAGTTTAGTTGTACAGTTTCAGTATCTGATAATATCAGTTTACCAAAGAGTGATTAGATTACAGGCAGAGGAACCATATATTGTAACTTGACTCAAAATTGATTTGTAATTTGAAAGCCAGTTTAGCTATTTGCAATTGAGTTATACCATCATTCTTTTATCATGTGTTTTTTTGTGAGCTGGTTACACAGGTCCTCTTGCAATTGTGGAGAAACAGTGTAACGTGAATTTCCCTGTCTTTTTTTTTTTTTTTTTTTTGTATTTTTCTGAAGTTGGAAACAGGGAAGCAGTCAGACAGACTCCTGCATGCGCCCAATCGGGATCCACTTGGCATGCCCACCAGGGGGCGATGCTCTGCCCCTCTGGGGCGTTGCTCTGTTGCAACCAGAGCCATTCTAGTGCCTAAGGCAGAGGCCACAGAGCCATCCTTAGCGCCCAGGCCAACTTTGCTCCAATGGAGCCTTGGCTGCGGGAGTAGAAGAGAGAGACAGAGAGGAAGGAGAGGGGGAGGGGTGGAGAAGCAGATGGGTGCCTCTCCTGTGTGCCCTGGCCGGGAATCGAACCCGGGACTCCTGCACACCAGGCCGACGCTCTACCACTGAGCCAACTGACCAGGGCTCCCTGTCTTTTTTTCTAGGTTCTGGAGTAACTGTAACCATGCTTTTCTTTTTTCACTTGTCACTAGAATGTAGTTTCATATTTTTTAAAAAACATAATTTTTAAGGTTAAAGCTTGTGAAGATTGTATTTTAGATCGTTCCATTAGGGAGAACATCTTACCTCTTTAGTAAACCTTCAAATCACAATTTGGGGTGAATTCTCTATGAAGAGGTTTCAATAGAGAACTAATTCTGTCTAGGTGGGCCAGGGTCAGTCCTAGGAGGCATGTGTCAAAGACAGAGTTCTTTTACTGTTACTGGTATGTGTCCTTGTTCCTAATATTTCACCTTAGCTGTTTCTTGTTCTACCCTCTAAAGCAGCGGTTCTCAACCTGTAGGTCGCAACCCCAGCGGGGTCGCCTAAAGCCATCGGAAAATACATAATGCATATCAGGTATTTACATTCCGAATCATAACTGTAGCAAAATTACAGTTATGAAGTAGCCACCAAAATTATTTTTTGGTTTGGGGTCACCGCAACATGAGGAACTGTATTGCGGGGTCACGGCATTAGAAAGGTTGAGAATCACTGCTCTAAAGTTATCTGATTACATTAAGGAAATCTAATTAAATGCTAGTATATTAGCAGATATCCAGATGATGGCGTATTAGATATTCTTTATTTTGGTCACATATCCTGATCAGTATTTGGTCTTTTCTTTTTTTTTTTTTTTAAAAATAAATTTTTATTAATGTTAATGGGATGACATTAATAAATCAGGGTACATATATTCAAAGAAAACATGTCTAGGTTATCTTGTCATCAAATCATGTTGCATACCCCCCGCCCAGAGTCAGATTGTCCTCCGTCACCCTCTATCTAGTTTTCTCTGTGCCCCTCCCCCTCCCCCTAACTCTCTCCCTCCCTCCCTCCTGCATCCTCCCTCCCCCCACCCCTGGTAACCACCACACTCTTGTCCATGTCTCTTAGTCTCGTTTTTATGTTTCACCAATGTATGGAATCATGTAGTTCTTGTTCTTTTCTGATTTACTTATTTCACTCCGCACAATGTTATCAAGATCCCACCATTTTGCTGTAAATGATCTGATGTCATCATTTCTTATGGCTGAGTAGTATTCCATAGTGTATATGTGCCACATCTTCTTTATCCAGTCTTCTATTGAAGGGCTTTTTGGTTGTTTCCATGTCTTGGCCACTGTGAACAGTGCTGCAATGAACATGGGGCTACATGTGTCTTTACGTATCAATGTTTCTGAGGTTTTGGGGTATATACCCAGTAGAGGGATTGCTGGGTCATGAGGTAGTTCTATTTGCAGTTTTTTGAGGAACCAGCATACTTTCCTCCATAATGGTTGTACTACTTTACAGTCCCACCAACAGTGGATGAGAGTTCCCTTTTCTCCGCAGCCTCTCCAACATTTGCTATTACCCGTCTTGTTGATAATAGCTAATCTAACAGGGGTGAGGTGGTATCTCATTGTAGTTTTGATTTGCATTTCTCTAATAACTAATGAAGCTGAGCATCTTTTCATATATCTGTTGGCCATTTGTATTTCTTCCTGGGAGAAGTGTCTGTTCATGTCCTCTTCCCATTTTTTTATTGGATTGTTTGTTTGTTTGTTGTTGAATTTTATGAGTTCTTTGTAAATTTTGGATATTAGGCCCTTATCTGAGCTGTTGTTTGAAAATATCATTTCCCATTTAGTTGGCTGTCTGTTTATTTTTATATCAGTTTCTCTTGCTGAGCAAAAACTTTTTATTCTGATGTAGTCCCATTCATTTATCTTTGCCTTCACTTCTTTTGCCATTGGAGTCAGGTTCATAAAATGTTCTTTAAAACCCAGGTCCATGAGTTTAGTACCTATGTCTTCTTCTATGTACTTTATTGTTTCAGGTCTTATATTTAGGTCTTTGATCCATTTTGAATTAATTTTAGTACACGGGGACAGGCTGTAGTTGAGTTTCATTCTTTTGCATGTGGCTTTCCAGTTTTCCCAACACCATTTGTTGAAGAGGCTTTCTTTTCTCCATTGTGTGTTGTTGGCCCCTTTATCAAAGATTATTTGACCATATATATGTGGTTTTATTTCTGCACTTTCTATTCTGTTCCATTGGTCTGAGTGTCTGTTTTTCTGCCAATACCATGCTGTTTTGATTATCGTGGCCCTATAATATAGTTTAAAGTCAGGTATTGTAATGCCCCCAGCTTCATTCTTTTTCCTTAGGATTGCTTTGGCTATTTGGGGTTTTTTATAGTTCCATATAAATCTGATGATTTTTTGTTCCATTTCTTTAAAAAATGTCATAGGCATTTTGATGGGAATTGCATTAAATTTATATATTGCTTTGGGTAATATGGCCATTTTAATTATATTTATTCTTCCTATCCAAGAACAAGGAATATTTTTCCATCTCATTGTGTCTTTTTCTATTTCTATTAACAATGCCTTGTAGTTTTCGTTATATAGGTCCTTTACATTCTTTGTTATGTTTATTTCTAGGTATTTTATTTTTTTTGTTGCAATCGTGAAGGGGATTATTTTTTTGAGTTCGTTTTCTAATATTTCATTGTTGGCATATAGAAAGGCTATGGACTTTTGTATGTTAATTTTGTATCCTGCGACCTTACTGTATTGGTTTATTGTTTCTAGTAATCTTTTTGTGGAGTCCTTTGGGTTTTCGATGTATAGGATCATATCATCAGCAAAAAGTGATACCTTTACTTCTTCTTTTCCGATATGGATGCCTTTTATTTCTTTGTCTTGTCTGATTGCTCTGGCCAGAACTTCTAGCACCACGTTAAATAAGAGTGGAGAGAGTGGACAACCCTGTCTTGTTCCTGATTTAAGGTGGAAAGTTCTCAGTTTTATGCCATTTAATATGATGTTGGCTGATGGTTTATCATATATGGCGTTTATCATGTTGAGATATTTTCCTTCTATACCCATTTTGTTGAGAGTCTTAAACATAAAATTGTGTTGTATTTTATCGAAAGCCTTTTCTGCGTCTATTGATGAGATCATGTGGTTTTTGTTTTTTGTTTTGTTGATATGGTGTATTACGTTAACCGTTTTACGTATGTTGAACCATCCTTGAGATTCTGGGATGAATCCCACTTGATCATGATGTATTATTTTTTTAATATGTTGTTGTATTCGATTTGCCAGTATTTTGTTGAGTATTTTAGCATCTGTATTCATTAGAGATATTGGTCTGTAGTTTTCTTTCTTTGTGCTATCCTTGCCAGGTTTCGGTATGAGGGTTATGTTGGCCTCATAAAATGTGTTTGGAAGTATTGCTTCTTCTTCAATTTTTTGGAAGACTTTGAGTAGAATAGGAACCAAGTCTTCTTTGAATGTTTGATAGAATTCACTAGTATAACCATCTGGGCCTGGACTTTTATTTTTGGGGAGGTTTTTAATAGTTTTTTCTATTTCCTCCCTGCTGATTGGTCTGTTTAGGCTTTCTGCTTCTTCGTGACTCAGTCTAGGAAGGTTGTATTGTTCTAGGAATTTATCCATTTCTTCTAGATTGTTGTATTTGGTGGCATATAGTTTTTCATAGTATTCTACAATGATTCTTTGTATATCTATGATGTCTGTGGTGATCTCTCCTCTTTCATTTTGGATTTTATTTATTTGAGTCCTGTGCCTTTTTTCCTTGGTGAGTCTTGCCAAGGGTTTGTCAATTTTGTTGATTTTTTCAAAGAACCAGCTCCTTGTTTTATTGATTTTTTTCTATAGTTTTTCTGTTCTCTATTTCATTTATTTCTGCTCTGATTTATATTATCTCCTTTCTTCGGCTGGTTTTGGGTTGTCTTTGTTCTTCTTTTTCTAGTTCCTTAAGGTGTGAAGTTAAGTGGTTTACTTCGGCTCTCTCTTGTTTGTTCATATAGGCCTGAAGTGATATGAACTTTCCTCTTATTACTGCTTTTGCTGCATCCCAGAGATTCTGATATGTCGTATTTTCATTTGTCTGTATATATCTTTTGATCTCTGCGCTTATTTCTTCTTTGACCCATTCATTTTTTAGAAGTATGTTGTTTAGTTTCCTTCCACATTTTTGTGGGATTTTTTTCCTCTTTTTTGCAGTTGAATTCTAGTTTCAAGGCTTTATGATCAGAAAATATGCTTGGTACAATTTCGATTTTTCTGAATTTGCTGATATTGTCTTTGTGGCCCAACATATGGTCAATTCTTGAGAATGTTCCATGTACACTAGAGAAAAATGTATACTCTGTCGCTTTGGGATGAAGTGTCCTGTAGATGTCTATCATATCCAGGTGTTCTAGTATTTCGTTTAAGGCCACTATATCTTTATTGATTCTCTGTTTGGATGACCGATCTAGAGTCATCAATGGTGTATTGAGGTCTCCAAGTATGATTGTATTTTTGTCAGTTTTTGTTTTAAGGTCAATAAGTAGCTGTCTTATATATTTCGGTGCTCCTTGGTTTGGTGCATATATATTAAGGATTGTTATGTCTTCTTGATTCAGTGTCCCCTTAATCATTATGAAATGACCATTTTTGTCTCTGAGTACTTTTTCTGTCTTGTAGTCAGCATTATTAGATATGAGTATTGCTACACCTGCTTTTTTTGGGGTGTTGTTTGCTTGGAGTATTGTTTTCCAGCCTTTCACTTTGAATTTGTTTTTATCCTGTTGCTTAGATGTGTTTCTTGTAGGCAGCATACAGTTGGATTTTCTTTTTTAATCCATTCTGCTACTCTGTGTCTTTTTATTGGTAAGTTTAATCCATTTACATTTAGTATAATTATTGACACTTGTGGGTTCCCTATTGCCATTTTATAAATTGCTTTCTGTTAGTTTTGTATCTTGTTTGATTCTTCTCTTTTGTTTTTCTATCATTTGTTTTTGTTTGTTTGTATTCCATACTTCTTTCCTCTGTTGCTACCTTTTTTTTATTTTTTATTTTTTTAATTTATTCATTTTAGAGAGGAGAGGGAGAGACAGAGAGAGAGAAGGGGGGGAAGAGCTGGAAGCATCAACTCCCATATGTGCCTTGACCAGGCAAGCCCAGGGTTTCGAACCGGTGACTTCAGCATTTCCAGGTCGAGGCTTTATCCACTGTGCCACCACAGGTCAGGCCTGTTGCTACCTTTTTTAAGTCAAGTGTTTTTGTGGTGGTTTTTTCAAGGGTGGTTACCATTAAGTAATGAAAAGGGTACCTACCATATTCATTGTAGTACCCTATCTTATGAGTATTTCTGCGCTTCATCGTCCTTTGCTACTGTTAATCTTCATCCTTTCCCCCCTTTTTTTTCTTTTGTTGTCACAGTTTAAGTTTGGTTTTATTCTTTTCTTGATGGAGCTGTTACTTGTGGTTTTGTTTTCTTTTGTTCTTTGAATCTGGTTGGCAAACCCCCTTTAGTATTTCCTGGAGTGGGGGCTTTCTGATGATAAATTCCCTCATCTTTTCTGTATTTGTGAATGTTTTTATATCTCCTTCGTACTTGAAGGATAGCTTTGATGGTTATAGTATTCTTGGCTGAAAGTTCCTCTCTTTCAGGGCTTTAAATATTGGGGTCCACTCTCTTCTAGCTTGTAGAGTTTCTGCTGAGAAATCTGATGATAATCTAATAGGCCTTCCTTTATATGTTGTACTCTTCTTTTCCCTGGCTGCCTTGAGAATTTTTTCTTTGTCATTGGTTTGTGTCATCTTCATTATGATGTGCCTTGGAGTGGGTTTGTTGGGGTTAAGAAAACTCGGTGTTCTGTTTGCTTCTTGAATTTGAGGCTTTAGTTCTTTCCACAGGCTTGGGAAGTTCTCATCTATTATTTGTTTGAGTATATTCTCCATTCCATTTTCTTTCTCTTCTCCCTCTGATATACCTATTATTCTTATGTTATTCTTTCTGATGGAGTCAGACAATTCCTGTAGGGCTTTCTCGTTTTTTATTATTTTTGAGTCTCTTTCTTCTTCTCTCTGTTGTGCCTCAAGTTGCTTGTCTTCTATTTCACTAATCCTATCTTCTATATGGGCTGTTCTATTAGCTAAGCTTGTTACCTTGTTTTTCAGCTCGTGAATTGAGTTTTTCATTTCTGTTTGATTTGTTTTTATAGTTTCAATTTCCTTGGTAATATATTCTTTGTGATCGTTGAGTTGTTTTCTGATCTCCCTAAATTGCCTTTCTGTGTTTTCTTGTATATCTCTGAGTATTTTTAAGATTTCTATTTTAAATTCTCTGTCATTTGGCTCCAAGGCTTCCAATATGTTAAATCTTTTCTCCATAGATTTTTCCACATCTATTTGTGTTACCTCTCTATCTTTTGTATCCATAATATTCGATTTCCTTTTTCTTATTGGCATCTGAGGGTGGTCTTGTTGATAGTATTAATTAGAATTAATAAAGAATAAAAAGGGGGGGGAAGGAAAACACCCCACAAAAAAAAACAGTAATAATTTATTATTTCCCCCTTTTTTCTTTCTTCCCTTCCCCTCCTCTCCCCTCCTTAGGGAAATATCGTGATGACCTGTGAATTATATTATGCTAGATGGAACAAAAACTGCCTATTACGGAGGGCCTGATTTGGGGTGAAGAGTTCAAGGGGCAAAAAAGGGAGTAGGGACCTACTAAATGGAAAAAAAAAAAGGAGAAAATCTTAGACAAGCATAAAATGATTTGCTTGTAAGTGATGGTCGACTAAGAGATATAATGAGAGGGGTAAGAGGGAAACAGAAAAAAGGAGAAAAAAATAATAATTAAAGAAGAAAAAAATAAAAATAATAAGTAAAAATCTGTTGTATTAAGTGGAGCGAAGACTAACTACAACGGAGACCTTGGGTTGGGAGGAATGCTAGTGAGTTAAAAAGCAATGTAAAAAGTACCCATAATGCCACAAAAACCAACAAACAAAGGAAAGCCAAAAACAAAAGCAAAAAAATAAAAAAAATAAAAATAAAACCAAAAAAAAACTTGAGTCCCAAATTAAATAATTTGTTCGTGATTGAGGATTGAATGGGAGGAAAAGTAAAAGGAGAAAAGAAGAAACGAATAGAAAGGAAAAAATAAGAAAAAGAGAGAAACGAAGGAAGAAAAAAAGGAAGAGAAAAAAAGACAAAAGGGGAGAGAGTGAGAGTTAAGGGTTTTGGAGTGTAACCCTAAAGGAGAGTAAGGATGAAGAAAAGAAATAAAATGTAGCACTCATGGGTAGTGTAGTTCAAGAAAAGGGAAGCATAAAATGGGCAGAGAGTAAAAGGACCGAGGTGAGGAAATAGAAATAATAATAAAGGCAATAAGATAGAAGAAACAACAACAACGAAGAATTAGTGGAACAAGTTATAAAGTCTGTGGATTTTTCTTGATTTTGAGAGGTTAACTTCTTCCTTTTTCTTTCCTCTCCCTCTTCCTGGTCAGTGATTCTGTACCCCAGGCTCTGCCCCTGTGTCACGCTTAGGTAGGGATTTGCAGTTGATGGGATTCTATGGCAATGTCATATAATTGGCTTTAGTCTCGCTGGTAGTCAAGGCTTGTTGGCGTTTGCAGAGTCCAACAATGAGAGAGTTTTCTTTCCTGGAGTCTCTCTCCTAGTCCCCCCTTCCTGAATTAGCAGCCTGGTGATCCAGCTATGAGGCTGCCACTGCTTCTGTCTGGGGAGTAAGAGGCTCAAAGAGCTGGGAAATCCCCACTCTATCCTCACTCAGCGCAAGGCTCTGGGTAAGGCTCTGGCAGTCAGAGCCTCCAGCGTAATCAGGTGGGGCTGGGAGTCAATTGTTGTCAAGGTGACTGTTCAGCACCTAGCATTCAGTTGGACCACTCAACCCAGGCTTTCCATACTTTGTAACCTATTTTGGCTGGGAAGAAGAGGCACTAGTCGCTGCTTGCTATATAGATCTTAATATCTGCCAAGTCCCTCTTGTTAGTGTATATCCCTGAATATGGAGGCTCTGTCAATCAGAAGTTGCCCCCGCCCCTTTAGCGAGAGGCACTGAAAAGTATCACGCCTCTTGTCTTGGATCGCTGAACTGAGAGAGATCCTATCAATTAGAGCCCCGTGGGTGCGCAGATTTCGTGGGTTAAGCTAATTTCAGTGATTGGATCCGCAGCTGTGCTCCAGAAAGTATTTCAGGCTGCCTGCGCGCCCCTCCCCCCAATGCTTGATTGTTAGCTTGAATGGCTGGGTGAGGTGCCCCGCCCACGGAGAGAATCTCCGGAATGGGGAAGACATCCTTAGCGCCCCTCCCAGACCGGGCACGTGGTGCGCGAGCGGTCTCTCAGGGTACACCGGTGGCTGGGGACCCTCACTCGCAGTGCGGGCCTCTGGGGACGCTGGTGGTGTAAGGGAGCTCGATCTGCGACCGGACCGCGGCACGGGGTGCGCGCACGGTTTCTCAGGGCACGCCGGCGGCCGCCAGCGCCCAGGCTGCCGCTCCCCGAGTGTGGGTGGGCAGTTGCACGCGTGGGTTGACTCACCACAGGCGTACTCCCTCCTCGGCTTGAATGAACGTCCGTGCGGTAGTTAGCTTCCTTCACACCGTCAGCTCTGACCCGTCTCTCAGATTCAAGTGATAACAGTCCTTTCGCTTTCAGTGTGTGTGGAACTCCGGAATGCTCCGAGGATAAATTTTTCTGTTTCTAGTTGATAAATTTGTTGAGATTTTGGGGAGATCTGTTGGACGCGCTGCTCACGGTGGCATTTCCGTGACGTCACCTATTTGGTCTTTTCAAGGTAGTGATTTTTCACTGGAGATCACTTTAAGGCCGATTTGATTGATTGATTGATTGATTGATTAAAGATCCCTATTTATTTTTATTTTTAAAGATCCCAATTTAAAAGACTATTTTTGTTATTGATTTTGTTATATGTAGTGAAGTTTTATATTACATATTCTACTGTACAAATAAACTGTTCTCAGTAATTGAAAGTGCTGATTAAAGTAATTCATTTTGTTACACATTTTTTGGAGTCTCCAAATATTTGACAGAGCTGGAATATTTTCCCTTTGTGAACCATTCATTACTTTACTAAAAAAGTAGTTATTCAGTACTTATTTAGTGGCAGGCATTCTTTTTGGCACTGGGGATTCACTAGTGAACAAAACTTCCTTTTTGGAGTTTACATTCTACTAATGGTGAGAGATTATAAACAGACACATTTGATATATAATATACCATCAGGTGGCGGTAGATGCTATTTAGGAAGACGAGCAGGATATAGGAGGTGCAGTCACTGGAGTGGGTTGTAGACAGGGTTGTCAGTTAAGGCCTTTCTGTAGATGTGGCATTTTGTCATAGATCTAAATGAAATGAAGCAGCTGGTTCTGGCTGGGTAGCTCAGTCGGTTAGAGTGCCATCCTGATACACCAAAGTTGTGTGTTTGATGCGCAGTCAGAACACATACGGGAAGCTATTAATGAATGCACAACTAAGTGGAACAACAAATAAATGTTCCCCCCCTTCCTCTCTCTGTCTCTCAAAAATCAGTCAAAAGTTTTTAAAAATTAAATGAAGCAATGGGCCATGAGACTCTCTGCGGACACATTGTCTAGGCAGGAGAAATACCATGTGTAGAACTTGTGGAATATTTATTCTGGACACATAATTTTAAATGTGTTTAAGGAACATTTAATCACATAAAAATTTTTCCATGACTGTATTTAGACTTAGTCATAAACAAAAATTATATTTTGTTTTTAAATAATTGTATCTTAATTCTAATTTCATTTTATTTTATCTAATAGGGGCCAGAGTTACTCAGCAAATATATTGGAGCTAGTGAACAAGCTGTTCGGGATATTTTTATTAGGTTGGTTCCCTATGAGTGTTTTTTAAGTAACTGACTCATTATTTATCAGTCAATGGTATTTGGTCTTAAAAAAATTTTTTTTCAGAACTGATATTTGAAACCAGTGATTTATGTGGATTATTAATAAACTAGAGAACAAACGTTTTGCCAAATGCCAATTAAATATAAAACATTTTCAAGATTAAGTTTTGGAAACTATTTGGTTTTATGTTTACAATTGAAATATTTCTGAAATGCTAGTGGAATCATAACTGTTTATTCAGAGGAATCTCAAAGTAGGTCCTTATATGAACCACATCATCACTAGTTAATCTCTTATTTAAAATTAAGATTCTATATGGCCAAATATTAAAATAGAGTATAAATATTACTGCATTTACATAAAACGTATGAACAGCCTAACCAGGCAGTGGCACAGTGGATAGAGTGTCGGACTGGGAAGTGGAGGACCCATGTTCGAGACTCCAAGGTTGCCAGCTTGAGCACAGTTTCATCTGGTTTGAACAAGGCTCACCAGCTTGAGCCCAAGGTTGCTGGCTCGAGCAAGGGGTCACTCCATCTGCCATAGCCCCTGGTCAAGGCACATATGAGAAACCAATCAATGAACAACCAAGGTGCCGCAACAAAGAATTGATGCTTCTCACGTCTCTCCCTTCCTGTCTGTCTGTCTCTCTCTCTGACTCTCTCTGTCTCTGTCACACACAAAAAAGAATACATATGCATAAGCTGATATTTAAGAATCAAGGCCCTGGCCGGTTGGCTCAGTGGTAGAGTGTCGGCCTGGCATGCGGGGGACCCAGGTTCGATTCCCGGCCAGGGCACATAGGAGAAGTGCCCATTTGCTTCTCCACCCCCCCTCCTTCCTCTCTGTCTCTCTCTTCCCCTCCCGCACCCGAGGCTCCATTGGAGCAAAGATGGCCCGGGCGCTGGGGATGGCTCCTTGGCCTCTGCCCCAGGCGCTAGAGTGGCTCTGGTCGCGGCAGAGCGAAGCCCCTGGTGGGCGTGCCGGGTGGATCCCGGTCGGGCGCATGCGGGAATCTGTCTATCTCTCCCCGTTTCCAGCTTCAGAAAAATACAAAAAAAAAAAAAAAAAAGAATCAAAATAATTATTTAAATATGATTAGATTATTGGGAGTTTTTAAATTAAAAACCTACTTTTTTCACTCTTCTAAAATTTTATTATAAGCAATTAGGAGAATAAACACAATATACATATACATTTTGAAGAAGAATAATAAAATGAACTCATATCTACCACCCAATTTAAGAAATGCAACATTACCAGGAGAGCATTATTATAAAGATAAGCACCACATATTGACAAAAATCAATTCTAAAATTGTTTGAATCTACTATATTTTTCGCTCCATAAGACGCACCCAACCATAAGACACAAGTAGGGTTTTAAGGAGGAAAATAAGAAAAAAAATATTTTGAACTAAATGGTGTGTTAAAATATTTAATAAAATACTATATTTTTTGCTCTATAAGACACACAGGAATTTTCCCCTCCACTTTTGGGGGGGAAAAGTGCGTCTTATGGAGTGAAAAATACAGTAATACTATAGCTTCAAAATACTTAAGGCAAAAATTGATAGAACTGCAGGGAGAAATAGAAAAATCACCTTCACAGTAGATTTTAACACAGGTCTCAGTAAATAGATTGAGGTTTAAAAATAATAAAAATGGCCTGACCAGGCAGTGGCGCAGTAGACAGAACATTGGACTGGGATGCGGAGGACCCAGGTTCAAGGCCCCGAGGTCGCCAGCTTGAGCGCGGGCTCATCTGGCTTGAGCAAAAAGCTCACCAGCTTGGACCCAAGGTCGCTGGCTCGAGCAAGGGGTTACTCAGTCTGCTGAAGGCCCGTGGTCAAGGCACATATGAGAAAGCAATCAATGAACAACTAAGGTGTCGCAACGAAAACTGATGATTGATGCTTCTTATCTCTGTTCCTGTCTTTCCCTATCTATCCCTCTTTCTGACTCTCTCTCTCTGTCCCTGTAAAAAAATAAAATAAAAATAAAAATAGTAAAAATGTAGAAGATTTAAACAATATATTTAACAAGATTGATCTAAGCACATTTAGAACAGGTACCCAACAACTAGAGAATATGGTTTCTTTCCAAGCACACCTGGAACGTAGTGAAAAACTAGCCATATGCCAGGCCATATATAGCAATGGCAGTAAGTTTCAAAGAAATGGTACCATACAGACTATTTTCTGAAAACACATGTCAGTTAAATTGAACAAAAAAGAATCCCTTCCCATTCATTTAGATAACTTTTTAAAAAAAAACTCTTCTAAATAATTCATGGGTTAACGAGATCATAACGGAAAATACTTGAAACTATTAATGAAATTTCTATTTATTAAAATAATCAGATGTTGCACAACTTATTTCAAGGGAAATTTATAGCCTTAAATTCTTAGGGGGGGAAAGGTTGAAATTTGATCAGTAGGTATCCATCTCATGAAATTAGGAAATTATAGATATAAACTAAAAATAAGGAAAGGAGCGTGACTGGTGGTGACACAGTGCATAGAGCCTTGACCTGGGATGCTGACGACCCAGGTGTGAGACCCCACGGTCGCCGACTTGAGCATGGGATCAACATGATCCCACGATTACTGGTTTGAAGCCCAAGGTCGCTATCTTGTGCAAGGAGTCACTGGCTCAGCTGGAGCCACCCGGTCAAGCAAGGCACATAGGAGAAAGCAATCTATGAACAACTAAAGTGCCACAGCTACGAATTGATACTTCTCATCTCTCTCCCTTCTCCTCTCACTCCCCCTGCAATAAAGAAAAAAATAAAGAAATAATGAAAGGAAATAATAAAGAAAATAATTAATGAAATAGAAAACAATAGAGACATTCACAAACTCAAATCTCTTTTGAAAGCCTGGTATATTGGATTTCCAGCAAGATTGATCAAGAAGAAAGAGAGTATGAATAAATAATATTAGGGATAATAAGGGTATATGACTAAAGATACACCAGAAATGTAAAAGATAATAAGAGAAAATTATGAAACACCCTTATAAACTTAGCGCCAGTACTTTTGAAACTTATTTGACACAAAAATATAATCAAAATCAAGGAAAAAAGAAACAAAATCTGAATAGTCTATAACTGTAAGAAAAAATTGAGTCACTTGCTAAAAACCTTTACACAAATCAGATATCAGACCCAATTTGTTTTCCAGAGTTTTGGCAGTCATTCAATAAGCAGATCATTCCAGTGTGGTGTTGGCCTCAGAGGACTTATCTTACTTGTCATGCATTTAATGTTCGTTGCATTTTATTTTTTTAGTCAGCATGACAGGTATTTTGTATCAGGGGCAATTCTTCAGACATCTAGTCCAGCCCATTACCAGAGATGGAATATATGTTCTCTTTTTAATTAAAACATAATTAATTAATAAAAGTCAGTTAAATCAGAAAGGAAATATATATAACCAAAATATATTTTATAGTTTTTACAAAACAATATGCAAATAATGAGTTTGCCAAATTTTAAATGGACAGAAAAACATGAATAAGCACTTTACAAAAGAAATAAAGGTGTTATATTTACTTTTATTAAGAAAGAAGCATTTCTGCCAGACCTGTGGTGGCGCAGTGGATAAAGTGTCGACCTGGAAATGCTGAGGTCGCCGGTTTGAAACCCTGGGCTTGCCTGGTCAAGGCACATGTGGGAGTTGATGCTTCCTGCTCCTCCCCCTTCTCTCTCTCTGTTTCTCTCTCTCTCTCCCTCTCTCTCCTTTCTAAAATGAATAAATAAAATAAAAATAAATATTAAAAAAAAAAAGTTTAAAAAAAAAAAAAGAAAGAAGCATTTCACTTATTGAGTAAGACTCTGGTTGTTGTTTTAGTCCCTGTCCAGAAGGCCTGAGTCTTAAGCACACCCTTGACCTGAGATCCGGTTTACTGAAAACTAGGATAAATACATATGCCTTGCCTTTTTTAAGGATTTGTTGTGAAGATTTAATACATTATGTGTGTGTATATGTATATAAAATTGCTTTGCAAACTCAGAAGCCCTGTTCAACTATGAAATATTGTTTGTTTTCCCCAGAGCACAGGCTGCAAAGCCTTGCATTCTTTTCTTCGATGAATTTGAATCCATTGCTCCTCGACGAGGCCATGATAATACAGGAGTCACGGACCGCGTAGTTAATCAATTGCTGACTCAGCTGGATGGAGTAGAAGGCTTACAGGGTAATAATGGTAAATAGTGAAATATTTTATTATAACAAAATCTCAGCAGGATTTAGTAAAGAATTATTTCTCCCCCCAGGTGTTTACGTTTTGGCTGCTACGAGTCGCCCCGACCTGATAGACCCTGCCCTGCTCAGGCCTGGCCGACTGGACAGATGTGTGTACTGTCCTCCTCCTGACCAGGTGACAGTTTCAGTTAGAGTCCAAAACCCAACAAATGCTGCACTCTTTCCTTGTGAACTTGACTTCTGCCAGGTGACAGCAGGTATCCTTAGAAGACCACCTGTAGGTAAAGGTCTTAGTCACTGTTTACTCCCAGCATGAAAAGAATCTGAATTAGATACTAAGCCTCCCTCTGGTCCAGTTTCCCGTGCAAGCCTGAAAACATGACGACCTTTCAGTGTTGGCCAGCTGGAGCAAAGGGAAGGGACCCTCAAGGGTCCCATGTCCACATTCCCTGCATTTAAAGATCACACACTTCAGCATCCCAACAAGAGCCGCTGGGGCAGAGTCACACACAGGAACTGGGAAGCGCGTAGGCAGTCTGCACAGAAATACTAGATTTAACTGGGCTTAGTCCTGTGTTGTTCCAACTCTTGCTCCCAAATTGAGAAACTAAAGAATAAATTAGTCAAAGGTATATAATATCCAAAGCTATGTCACAGGCAGCTGTTAAATTCTTTTAATTTTCCTTTTGAAACTTTCTCAGCACATTTGCCCAAATCTAGAAAATAAGCAGTCTCTGGATAAAGGAAATATATATAACCAAAATATATTTTATAGTTTTTATAAAACAATATGCAAATAATGAGTTTGCCAAATTTTAAATGGACAGAAAAACATGAATAAGCACTTTACAAAAGAAATAAAGGTGTTATATTTACTTTTATTAAGAAAGAAGCATTTCACTTATTGAATAAGACTCTGGTTGTTGCTTTAGTCCCTGTCCAGAAGGCCTGAGTCTGGACAAATAAGAAATGATTTACACTGAATAGTTCATGTTGGTTTTTATTCATTTTTCTCCCTATATTTCATGTTAGGGAAAAAGTTCCTAGGAGGATAGATGGTAGATGGTGGCACATTTTCCAACTCACTTGTAAAGCTTATTAGATATATATATATAAAGTTAATTTATAAAAAATCCTAAGATACAGTCTAATACGTATGTTTTATTGGTTAAATCAGTTAGTTTTCCTCCCTTCAGGTGTCACGTCTTGAAATTTTAAGTGTTCTCAGTGACTCTCTACCCCTGGCGGATGACGTGGACCTCCAGCAAGTGGCCTCGCTGACCGACTCCTTCACGGGAGCGGATCTGAAAGCCCTGCTTTACAACGCGCAGTTAGAGGCCGCACACGGGAGGCTGTCCTCGGGGCTCCCGGTAAGTTACTCGAGACCGATACTACGGTGTTTCGTGAATGAGAAGAAAAGTTCAATGTCAAAATCTCAGCGTTAAAAATATCCCGTTTTTTCTAGTGATTTGGTAACTGTATGGACATTTACCGTTAGTCAGATGTACCCTAGTTGGAATATTGGCTTTGCAGAGAATTTGTAATCATGAAGAATTTGGTGTCTTTTTCTTTAACATTGCCAACTATTGGCAAAATATGTTGTTCTGTGGAAAGATTATTTAAATCAGGATATCATGAATTAGATAATATAGACAGAAAAATATTGGGTTTTTTAGTTTTATACTTTAATTTTTAAAAAGTTAAATTGAAGTTCAAATTGCCCAGATCTGGCCAATAGTTGCTGTGTTTGGATGGCTTCTGTGTCCTTTTGATATGTTCTGTCATTCTTTGGTCACTTAACTTACTTTCTGATACAACAAGGTATTCTAGGTTTATTTTGTACTTTCTATATCCCAGCCGTAGTATCAGCCTTTTCTCTGTGGACAGTATTTTGATTTTAATTTTTACAGGAGATACAATTTGAATTTCACTACCTTGCTCTATATATGGACTTTACCATACAAATCTAGGAAGGGCTTTCCTGTGAGGTCCTCTTCCCTACATTTTATGGAGAGTCTTGGAGGGCCTGACGTTCCTACATCAGATACTGCTAAGTTTTTGCTATTAATTTTGGTAAGCCATTGAAGTTCTTTTTTTCCCTTTTTTACTATCAGAAAAGGTATGTATCTGTAAAGCATTCTATAGCATGGTTGATTCATCATGTCAGAGTAGAAAAGTACAAATTGAGAAATGGAAATAAAAATAAAAACAGAGGTCTGACACCTAGATGTGTTACAATTTTAGGGGAGATGGTTGACATATCTATACACTGCATCTTGTCTTTATTTTTTTTTATTTTTTAATTATTTTTTTTATTAAGTGGGAGGCAGGGAGGCAGAAAGACTCCCACAATGCCCTAACTGGGATCCACCTGGCAAGCACTCTGTGGGGCAATGCTCTGCCCACCTGGGGGTGTTGCTTTGTTGCTCAACAATCGAGCTATTTTACACCTGAGGTGAGTCCATGGAACCATCCTCAGTGCCCAGAGCCAACTTGCTCAAACCATTGGAGCTGTGGCTGCAGGAAAGGGAGAGAGAGAGAGAGAGAGAGAGAGAGAGAGAGAGAGAAGGGGGGTAAGGGTGGAAAAACAGATGGCTGCTTCTCCTGTGTGCCCTGACCGGGGATCCAACCCACACACCCAGCCGATATTCTACCACTGAGCCAACCAGACAGGGCCATCATTTTCCTATTTTAATAAAATTTTATTATGCCTTCAGAACCTTAGAAAGAGCTTTTTTTTGAAAAATGTGTCAACTTTTCTTGTACTGGTCTGTTGGGATGTGTTGTGTTATTTCTGAGTTGTAGATTATTTAGATCTTTACAACTGTTTGTCCTTTTGTATGTTTTAGGATGGAAGTTCCAGTTCTGACAGTGACCTAAGTCTGTCCTCAATGGTATTTCTTAACCACAGCAGTGGCTCTGAAGACTCAGCTGGAGATGGGGAGTGTGGCTTAGAGCAGTCCCTCGTTTCTCTAGAGTTGTCTGAGATGCTTCCAGATGAGTCAAAACTCAATATGTACCGGCTCTACTTCGGCAGCTCCTACGAATCAGAACTTGGGAATGGAACCTCTTCTGATTTGGTATGTTGTGCAGTTGTCACTGTACAGTTCTGAGAGAGAAAGTCATATATGGATGTAAAGTTGGACAGTGATCTGTCTCCTAACCAGCCCCATGTGATCTTTCTGATTGGTTGGTTGGTGAGTAAAATACTAGTCTTGTTTTCCTTCTTAGACTAACTGGTCATTTTCACTCCTTGGTAAGAACTCTAAGACCGAGCTGGCAGCACGGGGGGGCCAAAGAACCGGTGGGTTTCTTTCAGGTTTACCCCTTTCATCAGGGGCTCTCGGACATCTGTAGCGGCAGGTCCATTTTATATTAGATTCTATTTTTACAACAAAATGATATATCTATTTGTAACACTCTTGGTGGCTAGTATAAGCAACATTAAAAAACATAGTAGTGCCTGACCAGGCGGTGGCACAGTGGATGGAGCGTTGGACTGGAATGCGGAAGGACCAAGGTTCAAGACCCGGGGGTTGCTGGCTTGAGCGCAGGCTCATCTAGCTTGAGCAAAAAGTTCACTAGCATGGACCCAAGGTCACTGGCTCGAGCGGGGGTTCGCTCGGTCTGCTGAAGGCCCGCGGTCAGGGCACATGTGAGAAAGCAATCAATGAACAACTATGGTGTCGCAATGAGAAACTGATGGTTGGTGCTTCTCGTCTCTCTCCGTTCCTGTCTGTCTGTCCCTATCTGTCCCTCTCTTTGACTCTCTCTCTGTCCCTGTAAAAAAACTAAAACTAAAACTAAAAACAAACAAACAAAACTTAGTAGTAATACTGCTTTTTTTGTTTTGTAATTTTTTGACAGAGACAGAGTCAGAGAGAGGGACAGACACGGACAGACAGGGAGAGAGATGAGAAGCATCAATTCTTCATTGTGGCACCTTAGTTGTTCACTGATTGCTTTCTCATATGTGTCTTGACTGGGGGGCTACAGCAGACGGACTGACCTCTTGCTCAAGCCAGTGACCTTGGGCTCAAACTAGCAACCATGGGGTCATGTCTGTGATCCAACACTCAAGCCAGTGACCCCGCGCTCAAGCTAATGAGCCCGTGCTCAAACCGGTGACCTTGGGGTTTCAAACATGGGTCCTCTGCTTCCTAGTCCGGTGCTCTAGCCGCTGTGCCACCGCCTGATCGGGCAGTAGTGATACTGTTTTAACGAGGAAAATGTTTAGATTAAATATGGGCAATATCATTGTTTTTCTAAATTAAATGGCAGTCAACCCATATTCCTCCAAAATTAATGGTTTGCGGTTACTTTATTGACACACACATTTTTATATATGTTTATTTTCTTGGTCTTTGGAAATTTGCTTTATTAAGTTTTTTTAAAAATATGAGACTCATTTATATTCCCAAGCATAGTAAGCTAATGTTTTAATTCTGGTTTTCAATTGTTTTTTATTTCTTAACTTCTGTGTAGAAATGTCCCAGAACCTCCTATTTGTTGAAAACTCAGAATAAGGCTCATTTGGGATCTATCCCCAGGACGTTGGTATGGTGGGTTTAATTATGGAATTAAGAGAACCTTGTGTTGTGGCAGTTCTCACTCTGTAGTGGTTCAGCCGCATAGATGTAAACGGACCTTCATAGAACATGACCAGTTTGCTTAAGTTCAGTTAATTAAAATATAAGCTTATCCATGTTAAGGTCTTAGTGTTTAAAATTTAATTTTATCTTTGATAAATACATGTTTTTTTCTCCCTTTTTTCTTCTTCCTTCTTTCTGTTATTATCACACATAACTGTGCAGAGCTCACAGTGCCTGTCTGCACCGAGCTCCATGACTCAGGACGTTTCTGGGGCCCCTGGGAAGGAGCAGTGTTTTTCATGGCCTCCAGCGCTCAGAACAGCTTCCCAAGAAGGTTCCCAAGAACTCACACAGGAACAGAGAGATCAACTGAGAGCGGACATCAGTACCATCAAAAGCAGATACCAGAGCCAAAGTGGAGTATGGCTTTTCTCTCCCCCACCCATTATAATTATAAAAACTTCCTTAAAACTGTGTTTCCTTTTTTGATATATATTTATTTAATTTGTAAATAAGCTATAAATGAGGGACTTAAACACATTGATCAGTTAAATGTTTTGCTTCCTACTTTCAAACAAGTTTTAGCAATCTGTTCAGAAAAGTAATACAGAGTATCCTGAAAAACAGTGACAAAGAGATGACATTTGGACTGCTGCTTTTTAATCATGTCCCCAAGTTAACTTTTTGTCATTTTTTATTTAAGGAGGATGACTCTCTTCATCAACCAGGACCGATCAAAGCCAGTCTGGCCATTAGCCAGTCTCATTTAATGACTGCACTCAGTCACACAAGGCCGTCCATTAGTGAAGACGACTGGAAGAATTTTGCTGAGCTGTAAGTAACAGATTCTGACTCATAAGTATAGGTATTAGAGGTGACAATTATTCACCTAAACTTTTAAAGTTCTTATTTTATTTTGAATACTTAAAAACCAGTTCAGAAATTTGTTCAGTAGCTATGCATTTAAATACCCAAAAACTTAAAAATGAATTTTTATTAACCAATTCATTTGAGTATATTTGAATTAATGCATGATTTAATTTTGAAAGCTCAAAATGATTCAAATATAGTTTTCAAAAATTTTTATGAAAAATGTTTCACTTTCAAAATAATTTGTATTTTATTAATCTCAAGAATATATATATATATATATATTTTAAGTGAGAGGCAGGGACAGACTCCCACATGTGCCCCGACTGGGATCCACTAGGCAAGCCCCCTACTGGGTGATGCTCCCATATGGAGCCACTGCCCCATTGCTCGACAACAGAGCTATTTTAATGCCTGATGCAAGGCCATGTGCCATCCTCAGCGCCAACATGCTCAAACTGTTTAAGCCATGTCTATGTGTGGGGAAGAGAAGGAGTGGGGAGGGGTAGAGAAGCAGGTGGTCACTTCTCCTGTGTGCCCTCATCAGGAATCAAACCGGGCTGATGCTCTACCACTGAGCCAACTGGCCATCTCAAGAACATTCTAGCCTGACCAGGTGGTAGCGCAGTGGATAGAGTGTTGGACTGGGATGCGGAGGACCCAGGTTCAAGACCCCAAGGTCGCCAGCTTGAATGCAGGCTCATCTGGTTTGAGCAAAGCTCACCAGCTTAGACCTAAGGTCACTGGCTTGAGCAAGGGGTTACTCAGTCTGCTGTAGCCCCACAGTCAGGGCACATATGAGAAAGCAATCAATGAACAACTAAAGTGTCGCAACAAAAAGCTAATGATTGATGCTTCTCGTCTCTCTCTGTTCCTATCTGTCTGTCCTTATCTATCCCTCTGTAAAAAGAAAAAAATTCTAGTTCATTCGAGTTTCCTCACTTGTACCCATTTGGATGTATGGGCTTCCTGTAGTTGTCTCTGTGGTGAGTTAGAAGTCTAAGACGCATGAACTAGGAACCATTGTAGGTGAACTAGTCAACTCAAGAAATGATTTTTCCTGTTCTTTGAAGTTACAACTCTTTCCTGTTTAATTTTGCAGTACTTTGGGGTATGCATGTGTGTATACATTGTAAGGGCAGAAAAATTTTCCCTTTTCTCTTCTCAATTGTTTGGCTGGTCTAATAAATTGACAACAGATAGATTAACAGAAAAATTTAATTGCATGCTTACAGGAGCCCCATAAAAGTAGGAGACACAAAAGCAGTTAGACAGTTGAGGCTTACGTTCCCTTCTGAGCTCAGGAAAGGGAGAGGGCCCAGATGGAGGAAGGTGAGAAGAGCAGGTGGATGGCAGTCACGTTTGCCCTGCCCTGCAGGTCAGGCTTTCAGACAAAAGTGACCTCTGCGAACAGCTCTCCTTCTGGAGCAGGCCCCTGTCTAATCCTTCTAGATAGTAGAGGGAGAGGGGAAAAAGCATCTCTTCAGTCTGCTGGGTCTTCCCACAGTGGCACTTTTGGGCTGGCAGATTCTGCTCCTTTGCATCCTGCCTGTGAAATGCTCTAAAGTTCATAGGCCAGAAGTTGTTGCTAGGTTGCTGCATCTCACTGAACCAGTCCATCAGTCCTGAGAGTGGGTCAGCTTAGTTAACTGTTGTGTCTCATAGCAGGAGGCGGTAGGCCTATGTGGGCAGGCAGTCAGGTATTTGATAAGAGGCATTTCTGTGGCAACAAAAGAAAAACAAAGGTTAATGATTAGAGCAGACCGTAAACCCAGTCTCAGTTCTGAGATTTCTGGAGACCGGATGAAAGCATCTTTTGCAGGTTGAACGTCGTCAGTGATGTCATTGGGTATTCAGGTATACTTTCTGAGGGCCCTCACAGCAATAGACACAAAGACTGTCCATAACGAGCCTCAAGTTGTTCACATTCAGTTTTCGGGGCTTCAGAAGAGGGCAAGTTTTTGTTTAGTGTTTCCAAGTCAAAAGAGTGGAAGAGTTTAGAAATGTTAATTTGGAGATTTGTAGCCAAATACTGGAGGAAAGAAAAGAATTCAGGATCCAGTCCAGCTTACAGGTAGAAAACAAAACATGAAAGAGAATTAACAGCACTAGGATCTGATATCCACAAAGGTGTATTACTGAAATGTAACTCCTCGCTACATTCATCCTTGTTTCTACCACATAACCATAGAAACACTAATCTTCTTGGCCTGATGATTTACATAAGTGCAGCAAGAATAGTGACTGACTAAAGGCTCTTAAATCTGCTTTACTGGAACTTTTCATAGGAAACTCAGCTTGCACTTCTAAAAACCTTTCAAAGCTAGGAAGCAAAGCCAGGGAATCACCATCAGATTTTCTTATGATAGCTATACATTTGAGTTCGTTCCTCTCTTCTGGAGGTCCCCAAGACAGCCTGAGGGTTCTACGTCTGCCAGGAAGTGATGTTCTGTACTCACCTGTAAGGCTGCTAGAACCCTGTAAGCCAGGTACCAGGCTGCTTCTCCAAGATGCTTTGCTGGTTCCATAAAGTCAACCTTAGTTCTTTCTGTGTGCATTCTCAAATGTGATATTTCATTCAAGCCTTTGAAGTATAATCAGTGTTTTCAATTTTGTCCTGTCACAAGGAGAAAAGATTCTAATTGAAGTTGTGCAAATAACTATATTGTTAGGAAATAAGAATATTCACTAAGAGTTTCTGAATTCTGGAGGGATGTTTGTTTTACCAAATTAATGCTAGCTTAAAAGGTTTCCTTAAATCTGGAATAGAACATAAAAGAACCAACAGTGTTTCAAACAAAAAAATTATATAATCACCTCATCAGTTCATTCAGTCCCATGTAATTAATTCTTGTTGATCTAGCTCTATTGTTAGCAGTTTTATGAAGTCATCAGTTTCTCCATTAGAGAGGTCTTATCCATTAGAGATTCTTACCCAGTTCAGTGGTATGATCTGAAAATGATCAGAAACATGTACTTGTTAGTTTCCTTTCCGTGAGCATCCTTGAAGATAAGCACTTTTGCCGAAGCATCTAAATAGAACAGCTACTGTCTGTAAATGACAAAAGTGGCCAGGATTAAGGAGCTGATGCAAATTCATTATGATTCAGTTGACAAGGTAATTTGCTTCTGTGACACACAACATTTTTAAGATGACACCTGGAATTATGACTGATACCATTATGCATCAGACTTTTAGGAACACATAATAACATACACACATACAGATATAACCAAAGGTTTGGTATTCTAGGTTTGTGTTAGTAAGTACACTCCATGATGTTCCATGAAACGACAAAATTGTCTAATGACACATTTCTCAACATAGCCCAGTCATTTGGTGGTGCATGACTGTATCAGATAAGCCTAATTAGTTTAAAATCTCTCTTTAGCCTGACCTGTGGTGGCGCAGTGGATAAAGCATCGACCTAGAAATGCTGAGGTAGCCGGTTCGAAACCCTGGGCTTGCCTAGTCAAGGCACATATGGCAGTTGATGCTTCCAGCTCCTCCCTACCGTCTCTCTCTGTCTCTCTGTCTCTCTCCCTTTCTCTCTCCTCTCTAAAAAATGAATAAAAAAAAATTATTATTTTTTTTAATCTCTCTGTATAAGGAGAGAACAAATCTTTTGAGATGTTTCAGGGCTTTCTTAGAAATTCCAGAGTAAAAGACCTCACTTAGAATTTGATTTGGGGGACATTTGTCAAAAATGTCAAAAGATTTTTTAAAACAAATAGGATTATATGTCACTGTGTAATGATATAGTTATCCAAAGTGACAAAAACTTCACAAGCAAATACAGAATGTTATACACTTAGAAAACCGAGTCTTCTTTATTCAAAGAGCTATTTTTTAAGTAAACAGGAAGCATAAGAAATTGTTTATAAAACATAGAATGTTTTCTAGGATGATTTAAAAGGTAAAGAAAAACCTTTCCGTTTTCTCAGTAGCAGACCAGTAGTCCAAAAAAATTGTCCTTTTAGCAGATGAAAGAAAATTAAGTAATATCAATAGCACACTTATATAAAAAAGTTTTTTTGTTTGTTTTTTTAACAGACAGAGAGTCAGAGAGAGGGATAGATAGGGACAGACAGACAGGAACGGAGAGAGATGAGAAGCATCAATCATCAATTTTTCATTGCAGCACCATAGTTGTTCATTGATTGCTTTCTCATTATGTGCCTTGACCGCAGGCCTTCAGCAGACCGAGCGACCCCTTGCTTGAGCCAGCGACCTTGGGTCCAAGCTGGTGAGCCTTGCTCCAACCAGATGAGCCTGCGCTCAAGCTGGCGACCTCGGGGTCTCGAACCTGGGTCCTCTGCATCCCAGTCTGACGCTCTATCCACTGTGCCACCACCTGGTCAGGCTAAAGTTTATTTTTTAAAACCCTTTCATTTCAGCCAGCTTGACTACACAAAGTAAAATTTTCTCTCCACCTTTCTATATCCAAATATTTAGTTGGTAACGCCATTTTTTTCCCATTCTGAAATATTCAGTTGTTTTACTTTAAGATAAAACTATTCTTTTTCCCTTAACAAAAACCATCTCCATGCCTCATACCTTTTAACCAAAAACAAACCTAATTTCCTATGTATAAAGTTGTTTATTTATTTATTTTTTTTTGGTATTTTTCTGAAGTTGGAAACAGGGAGTCAGTCAGACAGACTCCCACATGCACCCGACCGGGATCCACCTGGCATGCCCACCAGGGGGCGATGCTCTGCCCATCTGGGGCATCGCTCTGTTGCAACCAGAGCCATTCTAGCGCCTGAGGCAGAGGCCATGGAGCCATCCTCAGCGCCTGGGCCATCTTTGCTCCAATGGAGCCTCGGCTGCGGGAGGGGAAGAGAGAGACAGAGAGGAAGGAGAGGGGGAGGGTGGAAAAGCAGATGGGTGCTTCTCCTGTGTGCCCTGACCTGGAATCGAACCTGGGACTCCTGCATGCCAGGCTGACGCTCTACCACTGAGCCAACCGGCCAGGGCCTGTTTGTCTTCTTTCTTATAGTGTGAATTACATATTTAGAATTCTTAACCCTTGAAATCCTTAAATACTAATTGTGAAATGTTACACCAGCATTCTGTAGATTGGCAAATCTGTGAATACATTTCATAATTTCTAGAAGCATAACCTTTTTAATACTACAATTTTTCACTGTAGCTTAGGACAGGTTTAGTAATACATCCACATACTGTTAGTTTCTCTGTAATAAGAAACAAAAAGTAGATAAACCTATGTTCAGTAGTGTTTTGGTCTTTTATCTTATTTAAAAGATCTAGATATTCAGTGAATTTCCATCATTTAAATTAGCAAAACTCTTAAGGATGTAAGTTACCCAAGAGATTTGGAAAACTATTCAAGTAGACCTCATAAAATATAACCAACAAATAAACTTTTTTTAAACTAAAGATTATTCCATATCACAGTATTCCTGAGAGTTTAGACATATATAATAAGTGCTTATTTTTCTTTAAGCCAATTAAGTAGAGCTTTTTTACAAATTAATTTGGGCAATACCATCTGGATAGAGGAGAATATCACATGCATAACCTGTATCCTCAGTCAGACCCAGAAACAGGCAGAGACCCTGTTGCTTCCATTCCAAAATTTTAACCAAGAGTTTAGGTACAACAATGTAAAACTCCTTAGTTTGTAAAGAACAGTTGATTCCAAATTGTGTGTTTGGTCAAACAAGTTAAGATTCCCCGCTCAAATGGCTAAAGCTTTTTATTAATGTTTATGGACAAGACTTCTTTTTTTTTTTTCTTCCATTTTTCTGAAGCTGGAAACAGGGAGAGACAGTCAGACAGACTCCCGCATGCGCCCGACCGGGATCCACCCGGCACACCCACCAGGGGCGATGCTCTGCCCATCCTGGGCGTCGCCATGTTGCGACCACAGCCACTCTAGCACCTGAGGCAGAGGCCACAGAGCCATCCCCAGCACCCGGGCCATCTTTGCTCCAATGGAGCCTTGGCTGCGGGAGGGGAAGAGAGAGACAGAGAGGAAAGCGCAGCGGAGGGGTGGAGAAGCAAATGGGCGCTTCTCCTGTGTGCCCTGGCCGGGAATCGAACCCGGGTCCTCCGCACGCTAGGCCGACGCTCTACCGCTGAGCCAACCGGCCAGGGCCTTGGACAAGAGTTCTAAGATTTGTATTTTCCCTCGACAAATACTTACAGAGGCCGCACTCTAGATTGTGGGCAAGGGTTCTTATAGCAGTCTGTAGTTTAGAAAGTCCTCTCCCCCTCTTTTCCCTTTCCAGTCATGTGGCAGTGGTTTAGTTATGTCCTGTGTTGTTTATATTCCAAAGACATGGTAAGATGACATCTTTAAGAGACAGAGAGAGAATGCAGGTTTCCTCCTAGGAGCTGTGAGGTTTATTTCTCTATGATATAGGACAAGGTTTAGGATAATTACCTTTAAAATTTTCCTTCTTTTTAGGACAGTTCTGTTCTAAATAGTAGCTGTAAGCATTTTAAGAGGAATAGGATCAGTTTTAGGGTTAAAGATCGGTGGACTCTGAACTGTTCCTAGAGCTCCGTTTCTGTTTTGGCAAGGACTCCAGTCCGTAAAGTAAGTCTGGTTCCCTGAAGAACTAGACTGCAGCATGAGTGCTGTCGGGCAGACTGTCTCTGGCTCCATGCATATTTTCAGTTAAGACAGAAATCAAAAGATGCCTGTATTCTAAAGCTTCAAGGTTTCACGCGTATACCTTTAAAAAGCCTGTATAAAGTGTTCAAAAAAGGCGTCTGAAGGTTTTCCTTTCTTCCTGAGTGCAATTCAGCCTCGCCTCAATTCACCTTAGAGCAGTGGTTCTCAACCTTTCTAATGCCGTGACCCCGCAATACAGTTCCTCATGTTATGGTGACCCCAAACCAAAAAATAATTTTGGTGGCTACTTCATAACTGTAATTTTGCTACACTTATGATTCGGAATGTAAATACCTGATATGCATTATGTATTTTCTGATGGCTTTAGGTGACCCCACTGGGGTCGCAACCCACAGGTTGAGAACCGCTGCCTTAGAGGGAAAGGCTCTAGTAGTGCTTCTTCAGCCCCTGAACAGTGTTTCCCTATGAGGGTCCTTTCCCCGGGGAAGGGGGCATCTGGTTTGTCCGATAAGTGCAGTAGAGTCAAGGTGGGGAAGAATACCCCTCAGCAGCCAGTCAGGGTCCCTGTGAGTGGGGTTTTAATAGTCATCTTTATAAATTTGGTAGGATGTTCTGAACATGGAGGTAAATACATCCACAAAGAACATGATTCTTCTAAATTTACTTCCTGGCTTTCAGCATTTGCATAAGTAACATGTATAACCCCCAGGTCTGAGTGCTATCTGTAAATCTGTAGGGAAAGAGAAGTTAAAACAGGCAGACAGTGGTTCATATATATTATATAATGGAATATTACTCAACCACGAAAAAGGAAACCTTAACCATTTGTGACAGCATTGATGGACCTACAGAGGGTATATACTAAGTTGAGTAAGTCAGATAGAAAGATACCGTATGTTCTCACTTAAATGTGGAATCTAAAGAACAAAATAAACTGATGAATAAAATAGAAACAGACTCAGATACAGAGAACGGACTGATGGCTGCCTGGGTGAAAGAGGTGAAGGGAGCAAGAAGTACAGAATGGAAGTTACAGAATAGTCACAAGGACATAAAGTTCAGCACAGGAAATCTAGTCAATAATATTATAATAACTGTGCCAAGTGGGTACTGAAAATATCAGGGGCAGCACTTTGTAAAGTCTGTGATTGTCTAACCTCTGTGCTGTACATCTAAAACTAGTACTTTTAAAACATTGAATGTAAACCGTAATTGAAAGAAAACCAGGCAGACAGGGCTGGGTTGGAGAATGGAATTGACATTGGAGGTGGTCATTTCTGTTCTTGCATGTAGCTAAGGCAAGCTGCTCTGCTCTTTTGTCCTCTAAGTTGGTCTTTTTACAGGTGCTAATAAGGCAATTGCTTAGTATGAGAGCTCTCTAAAATTTTTCACATTTAAGTTTTTCCAATTAAAAGAATCCCTCATTGACCATTGACAAGTAGTATCTTATATTAATCTTTTTTTTTTTTTTTTTTTTTTTTTTTTTTTTTTTTTTTTTTTTTTTTTTTTTTTTTTACAGAGAGAGAGATAGATAGGGACAGACAGACAGGAACGGAGAGAGATGAGAAGCATCAATCATCAGTTTTTCGTTGCGACACCTTAGTTGTTCATTGATTGCTTTCTCATATGTGCCTTGACCGCGGACCTTCAGCAGACCAAATAACCCCTTGCTCGAGCCAGCGACCTTGGGTCCAAGCTGATGAGCTTTTTGCTCAAACCAGATGAGCCCGTGCTCAAGCTGGCGACTTTGGGGTCTCGAACCTGGGTCCTCCGCATCCCAGTCCGACGCTCTATCCACTGTGCCACCGCCTGGTCAGGCTCTTATATTAATCTTAATAGTGATTAAAACCAATAAGCTTTTCTGTGACTTAACCATGAATGCAAGAAGTGTCTCAAAATAGGATACAATAACAGCCCTCACTAGGTCCATAAAGTTTACTCCCAGAATTAGCCAAAGAAAGCAAAGACCTCCATCATCACAGGTCGTAGAAAGGTGTCTGGTTTTCCATGAGGTGCCTCCCATCACAAGCCCACTAATCTGTGACACTGGGCAGGCACGATTAGAATGGGACTTTTCCAGCACAAGTAAAACAGTGAGGTTGAGATGACAAAGGCCCCTTGTAGAAGACTGGGAGCCCTTAGGACCAACTTCCTGAGAGCTGGCACAGCCGGACAAAGACAGTGCCGCTTGTGACTTCACGTCTCAGGTCTTGAGTCTACTCGCTGGCCACCAGATTGATCCTTGCACCTTTTGGCTGACGAAGATGAGAGAAAATGTTCTACTGGTGGCAAAGCCAAGCTCTCAAGACAAAGAACAAGGAAATGGGAATACCTGGTTGGGTTTTTATATAGGGAACCCACAGCAGAGTCTAAGCAGCTGCAGGTCTAGTGAGATCTCTGACCTCACCAGTCTGTAAGGCTGGCTCGAACCACAGGTTTATAGGACTTACGTCTACGTTCTACCTTGATTTCCTTCCTATGACAAATGACAGAAAAGACAGACAAAAGAAAACAATCTCTGGGGAGGAAAGGATCAATAGAAGACAAGTACTCATAACAAACCTTTACCAGAGTTGCTGTACCCAAAGAACTATGTAGCTGACCCAACTGTTTTTTCCTGCTAATCTAAATTTAGAAAAAGGAAAAGGAGTCCCACCAGTGTCACTTCCATTGACAGAGATCCAAGATACTGCGAGGTTAACAGTTCTTATCTTTGCCAGCTCTTCTTGGAGGTCCTAGGGTCTGTCAGCTGCAGCAGCAAGCCATTGGTGGAGTCTGTGTTGTCTGTGTTGGGTGCCAGCCAAACTTTAGAGGCAGAAAAGTGATTCCTTTCCAGGGTTCTTTGGCTGGTGAATTAAACTGACATAAGACTGCCTGATCAGATGGTGGCGCAGTGGATAGAGCATTGGACTGGGGTCAAAACCCCGAGGTTGCCGGCTTGAGCGCAGGCTCATCTGGTTTGAGCAAGGCTCACCAGCTTGAGCCCAAGGTGGCTGGCTCCAGCAAGGGGTCACTCACTTTGCTGCCCCCCCCCCCCGTCAGGGCACATATGAGATGACAAAGGCCCCTTGTAGACTGCAGTCAGTGAACTAGGGTGCCTCAACGAAAAATTGGTGCCTCTCATCTCTCTCCCTTCTTGTCTGTGTCCCTCTCTCTGTCACACACAAAAAAAATGACATAAGACCGACTAACAGGAGGAAAACATTTAGTTTTATACTGCCCCATAAAAATATGAAATTCAAAGGCAGTGAGGCGGTTGAAGCACAGAGCTAAATAAAGGGACAGGGTTTCAAGGGGGGCGGGGCGCAATTCACAGCGAGAGAGCAGGCGTGTGGTGATCAGACGTTTGCCCTGCTGGGCAGGTCAGGCTTTCAGAGAAAGTGGTTACCTCGGGTAGCAGCTCTGCTTCTGGAAAAGGCCCCTGTCTAATCCTAGACAGTGAAGGGAAAGGTGAAAAGCATCTCCTGAGTCTGTTGGTCTTGAGTCCCTTCAGTTCAAAATGAGCCACCTGTTAAAATTCCACATTTTGGGCGGCATATTCTGCTCCCCTTCAGCGTACATAAGTTATCTGTAATTTGCACTTACTATAGGAAAATTAGAAAACAGAAGGAAAAATAAAATTTCCCTTAATCCCTCTGCCTCCCAAAGCATTATGTATCTGTATACTCAGCTGTTTTCTAACTAAAATGAGACGGGGCTGTATGCCCTGCTATAGAGTCTCCCTTTCATCCCTGCAGACATTGTGAACACTCACATTTCAAATGTTACCACTATATTGTTTTTGACACATTTTGTAACATAACTAGGTCACATATCTAATTTTGCAACATCAGTTTCCAGCTTTTCACTTATAAGCAATGTGATCAGTAACATTCTTGGAGCTGAATGTTCACACATATCCTTATTTCACTGGACAGAGGCAGAATTATTGTATCACAGGGCACTCACATTTTTTAAGGCTTTTGAAATCTGTTCCCATATACTGAATGTCCCTAGTGCAACACTCTCAATAACGTTGAGTATCATAGTATTTCTCTAAATCTGGCCGATTGGAAGAAAATTCTACCTTGTTTTAAAAAAAAAGTACAATTTCTTTGATTAAAACTGTAAAGGTTGGCCCTGGCCGGTTGGCTCAGCAGTAGAGCGTCGGCCTAGCGTGCGGAGGACCCGGGTTCGATTCCCGGCCAGGGCACACAGGAAAAGCACCCATTTGCTTCTCCACCCCTCCGCCGCGCCTTCCTCTCTGTCTCTCTCTTCCCCTCCCGTAGCCAAGGCTCCATTGGAGCAAAGATGGCCCGGGCGCTGGGGGTGGCTCTGTGGCCTCTGCCTCAGGCGCTAGAGTGGCTCTGGTCGCAACATGGCGACCCCCAGGATGGGCAGAGCATCGCCCCCTGGTGGGCAGAGCGTCGCCCCCTGGTGGGCGTGCCGGGTGGATCCCGGTCGGGCGCATGCAGGAGTCTGTCTGACTGTTTCTCCCTGTTTCCAGCTTCAGAAAAATGCAAAAAAAACCCCAAACAAACAAAAAAAAAACTGTAAAGGTTAGCCCTGGCCAGTTGGCCCAGCATATGGAAGTCCCGGGTTCAATTCCTGGTCAGGGCACACAGGAGAGGCACCCATCTGCTTCTCCACCCTTCCCCCTCTCCTTTCTGTCTCTCTTCTCCTCCCACAGCCAAGGCTCCATTGGAGCAAAGTTGGCCCTGGGTGCTGAGGTTGGCTCCATGGCCTTCACCTCAGGTGCTAGAATGGCTCCAGCCGCAACAGAGCATCGGCCCCTGGTAGGCATGCTGGGTGGGTCCTGATTGGGCGCATGCCAGAGTCTGACTGCCTCACTGATTCTAATTTTGGAAAAATACAAAAAAAAAAAACTGTAAAGGTTGTATTTTTTATATTAATCATTGCCATTTGTATTTTATCTTTTCTAAATTGTTCATCCCCTTTGCTCCTTTTTCTATAGTAGTTGGGTGTTCAACTTTCGAAAAAATATTTATAAGAACTTTAATATCTGTTATGAACATTTTCCAATTATTTTCTTTGTTTTTAAAACAATTCTGTTTGTAAACTAATGTCTTTTGTAATTTTAGCATTTACATGTATTAAATATTATCACCTTTTTTTAGGTATGAAACCTTTCAAAATCCAAAGAAGAGAAAAAATCAAAGTGGAACAATGTTTCGACCTGGTCAGAAAGTAACTTTAGCATAAAATATACTTCTTTTTTTGTTTTTTTATTAAGTGACTTGTCCCTATGATATAACGGTAAAAATGGTGTCTGTAAATTTATTTTTAATTTAATAAATTTATAAAATCACATATTTGTAAACCTGTGGTTATATAATGATCAGGTTACTTGAGATTAATACTGTATAATAAATTGGGAAATTTACAACAGATTCTGTATCTTATTTCCTATAAGTCTATGTTAAATCCTTAATGCATAATATCGGCCAAATAGTGTACTTTTTTCTCCTTTGAAGAAAAGATAGTAGAGAATGTAATTAAATACATTTCCCAAAACTCATTGACAATGCATATTCAACATCTTTCTTGCATTTGACAAGTTTTATGCTTAGCAACTTCTTGACTGTTTTGGAAATAGACTGTCCTACTATTTACAAGTTCAGTGATCTGTTCTTATATCAGCTAATGTGGCCTTTATACAAAATTCAAATGAATTTAATTACTCCTTCCACCCAAAACAAGAGCATGCCCCCAGTGCACTACATCCAGCTGCAAGGCCAGGGTCCTGAATGATACCCATTCCTCCCCAGCTTCATCATGACTTTATGTCGATATTCATTCATCTGTGAACTATGTTGTCAAGTCAGCCACAGTCAACACAGACTGTATATAGTAATGCCAGAGAGGAGAAAGTTAGGTAAAATATAAATAACATGAGACAGCAAAGAAAAATGTACAGGCAGCAACCATTGCCCTTTCTGCAGCTCATCCCAAGGCCTTGGCTGGTAATTTTTACTTCTGTCTTATTACATGTTCCCTGACTTCAGCCAACACCTGTGGATTAGAGTCCTTTGCCAGGTAGGATCTTCTAATCCTCATTCCCATCTGTCCGTTGGTGGCCTGCCTAAGATCACGAAGTCCCCCATTAAACTACTGTAAGTCTCCACTAGTACCCAGATCCCCTGTTGTGTAGCAGCCACTCTGCTCACTCAGCCGACACGTGCCTCCCTTTCTAAACCGCTGGAATCGGCAGCGTTCCCCTTCTAGAGGCATTCCTCCTTCGTTTCCCTCCAAGCAAAGTCAGTCATGGAATAGAGCAAAGATTTGGGGGTCACTATTAGGTAATAACTGAGAAGTGTCATTCCCTGCACTTTGGTCCCCAGATCCTTGTGTTAATTTAAGGTCACAGTCCCTGGCTCACAGTGTATCAGTCCTCCAACCTCATGAAGACTTCTCTCTGCAAAAGGCCAGCTGTTTCAGGATGGTGGGTGTTTAAGTCCAATGAATTCCAAGAGCAGCCCACCACCTTACTGTTCACTGTAAAGGGAGTTTCATGATCAGAAACAAGTCTCATAGGATAGCATAACAGAAAAGTTGTAGTGAGTCCGGGAAAGATGGTATTGGCAGAAGTTTGAAGGACAAAGCAAATCCCATTCCAGAATGTCCAAGGAGAACACATTGGCGCCTCCTCTGACAGAAGAGGAGCAAATGCACACCAGGCACACACTGCTCTCCGCTGCACCTACATGGAGGGTCAACACTGACAAGTAGGCTGTCGAGATAGAGGTCATGGAGTCCATCCGAGTACTAAAAGCACACATAGGCACAGGCACCTTCTCACTCCTGCGCTGAGCCCAAGAACTCCGGCTACACCTTTACCAGCCCTCCTGGTGGCCGGTTTTCCGTGATGCTCTTTCCAAACCTCTGATCCACTGATTAAATCATTTGCCACTGTCTAGGAATCAGTATAGATTTTATATCAGACATCTCTGCCTCATGGCAAAATGGAAGAGACACGTTGCTCAGAAAATCAGCTCCTCACTTTCCCCACAGAGTGCCTAGCCAAGAGACCCCTCAAGTAGGGGTCCCACTAACGTTGTCCTCCCAACCTCAGGTGCCCTGCCACTCTGAGGTGCCAAGGCCACTCTGGTCCCACTCGATAGACTTGCTGCAGAAGGCTCGGGAAAGAGCAGGCAACTGCAAGGGGAGGTGGAGCAGCTGACAATTGCAGGCAAATCTCAAGGAGCTGGGGCCCTTTTACAGAGCTGCCCTCAGTTACAAGTGGGAGGAATTTGACCCTTATCCACAGGTTGACCCCTCCCACACACACCCAAGCACAGTAAACACAGCCACAAACAGTGAACAGAGTGGTAGCCCCAGACAGGGAGCCTCGGGCTGGTTACAATGTCTGACATCAGCCCATACCCGAACCCCACACAAGGACCCAGAACCAACACAACCATGTTGGAGGAAAGCCAAAGCACCGAGTGACTTTCTGTTCCCGTCCTGAGGAAGTCGAGGTCGAGACCAAGCACACATGACTGAAAGCAGACACATCCAGGGCAGGCCCAAGGATGTGGATGCTGGGCCCTGCTGGAGCTTTCTGCAGGTCAGGAGTCAGACAGCAGATGGTGTGGTGTTATGTCTCAGAAAGGGCGAGAGAAAACTAATCAGTTTTGCAAAACTAAATAATAAAATTGTACACTGTATTCTGCTTGTTAGGATTTTATGCAAGGTGACATATTTCTGCTTAATAAATTGGATAGCTGATCTCTCCAAGGCACCTCAATCCTGAGAGATTGGGGTTCACCACTTGCAGTATTGTTGCTGCCTCATTCCTTTGTGGCTCCTTTTCATGAAACCCTGAATATTAACAACACAACCAATAGTGGGTTTCAGACCACACCAGCATAAGACCCGACCTCACAAGGGCACACCCAAAGGGGGAGTCAAGCAGGCACCACACCCTGCTGGGATAAGTCCACCCCAGGGAACTGACACAGTGACCAAGGCTAACCCTAAGAGCCAGCCAGCTGGAAAGGTTAACTCCACCCACAAAAGGGTCAACAGCATACAAGACTCATAAACAATAGTAGGGCACATATAACCCACAAGAAACATTCCTAGAGCAAGGATCCCAGGTGGCCTGGAGGTTTGTACCACTGAGCCCAACATGACAACTTCCTCATAAAGACATCACAACAAGTTTGGGAGTCAGAGAAGAGCTACTTAATACACAAACAAATGGTCAAAGAAATATTCACCAAATAAAATGAGAATTAAATAGAATTAAATAAATTGGAAGCAACCAAACTACCAGATGCAGAATATAAAACCTCTGAGACAACATTAAGCGAAATAACATCCACATCATAGGGGTATCTGAAGAAGAGAGAAAACAAGGATAGAGAACCTGTATGAAGAAATTATAGCTGAAAATTTCCCTAACCTGGTGAAGGAAAAAGTCACATAAATTCAGGAAGCACAGAGAGTCCCAATAAAGATGAACCCAAAAAAGGCCCACACCAAGACACATTATAATTAAAATGAAAAGGATTCAAGACGAAGAAAGAATATTAAAAGCTGTAAGAAAAAAGCAACCAATTACCTACAAAGGAGCCCCTAAAAGGCTGTCATCTGATTTTTCAACAGAAACACTTCAGGCCAGAAAGAACTGGCAGGAAATATTCGAAGTGATGAAAAACAAAGACGTGAGAGCCATACAACAACTGTGTACGTTACACATTATCCAATAAAAGTTTGGTGTTGTGCCTGCCCAGGAGGTGGCGCAGTGGGTAGAGCATCGGACGGGGATGCCAAGGACCCAGGTTCGAGACCCCGAGGTCGCCAGCTTGAGCACGGGCTCATCGGTTTGAGCAAAAACCCACCAACTTGATCCCAAGGTCGCTGGCTCCAACAAGGGGCTACTCGGTCTGCTGAAGGCCCGCAGTCAAGGCACATATGAGAAAGCAATCAATGAACAACTAAGGTGTCGCAACGCGCAATGAAAAACTAATGATTGATGCTTCTCATCTTCTCCGTTCCTGTCTGTCTGTCCCTGTCTATCCCTCTCTCTGACTCACTCTGTCTCTGTAAAAAATAAATAAATAATTTTTTTTTTTTTTTTTTTTTTTTACAGAGTCAGAGAGAGGGATAGATAGGGACAGATGGACAGAAAGGGAGAGAGATGAGAAGCATCAATCATTAGTTTTTCGTTGCGTATTGCGACACCCTAGTTGTTCATTGATTGCTTTCTCATATGTGCCTTGACTGCAGGCCTTCAGCAGACCGAGTAACCCCTTGCCTGAGCCAGCGACCTTGAGTCCAAGCTAGTGAGCTTTTTGCTCAAACCAGATGAGCCTGCGCTCAAGCTGGCGACCTCGGGGTCTTGAACCTGGGTCTTCAGCATCCCAGTCCGATGCTCTATCCACTGCGCCACCGCCTGGTCAGGCAAAAAAATAAATAAATAATTTGGTGTGATCAGCTGTGATTGGCTCCTGCCACCTGCAACCATGAACATGAGTGGTAGGAAATGAATGGATTGTAATACATGAGAATGTTTTATATTTTTAACATTATTTTTTTTAAAGAGCAACTTTTTTTTTTATTTTTTACAGAGTCAGAGAGAGAGTCAGTGAGGGATAAACAGAGACAGACAGGAACAGAGAGATGAGAAGCATCAATCATTAGTTTTTCGTTGCATGCTGCAACACCTTAGTTGTTCATTAATTGCTTTCTCATATGTGCCTTGACCGTGGGCCTTCAGCAGACCGAGTAAATCCTTGCTTGAACCAGAGACCTTGGGTCCAAGCTGGTGAATTTTTGCTCAAACCAGATGAGCCCGCGCTCCAAGCTGGCGGCCTCGGGGTCTCAAACCTGGATCTTCCGCATCCCAGTTCGACGCTCTATCCACTGTGCCACTACCTGGTCAGGCACGTATTTTTTTAATTAAAGATTTGTCTGCGAGCCAGATGCAGCCATCAAAAGAGCCACCACATCTGGCTCATGAGCCATAGGTTCCCGCTCCCTTCATTAGCATAACAATGGCCCTTCCCAAGCAGGAAGGTGATTAGCAATTTTATAGACCAGCGCTGCCTTGGACCAGCACGGCTCCAAATAACGGTGCGGAATTGAGGAAACACACTTGTCAAAACAAAACCGATGGGACTGGGAGGACTCTTCAAACTGCCTGGCAGTATCTGAGTGCCTCACAGCCCCAGTTCACTTTATTATATAGACCTATGCAAATCAAGGACCCTGATACAAAGTTGCACATCAACTGCTAAGACAGGAACTCTCCCAAGGCAAAAACAGGATACATTAGTGAAATTTACAAACAAAGAGTCAGAGGAAGGGCATGTATATTGCTTCCTGTAACCGGAGGAAGAAAGTGGAATGGGTGCAAATACTCAGCATCAAAGTCAAATATGGAGATGGAGGGGGGAGAACTTAGCCCCCTGCCAAGCCTCGAATCTATAATGGCTTTTTGCCATTAACGGTCCACAACATATCCCCCTTTTCTTTTTAATTTGTGTGCTGAGATTTGCACACATCTGATTTTCTAATTTGGAGGCAGACGGAAAAAATACAGAACACAAAATTAGTATAGCCAATGCTAACAGATACCCAAAACAAGTATACTAATACATCACAGTGATTAAAGCCTTTAAGCAAACTCTTTAAGCTAATAATACAACAAGAATCTATAAAAGAGTAATGTCCTTAAAGTGTTCACCAAGTCCAAGTTGGCACCAACACCATTCCAAATCTCTGCAAATGCAACCCAACCCCAGTTCAGTCCAACAAAAACTGTCACAGGAGCAGGAGTCCAGGAAAAGTCCACATTCAGGAGAGTCCACATGGCACTGGAATTGCTGTCGCACTTCCACACTCTGCAGTTAGCGTCAAAGTCCCAATGACAGCTGCTCCCAGCTGGCAATGACCCAGGTAGACTGGAAAAGCCATCCGTAGCACACATGAAGACGGAGCTTCTGTTTTCTTTAAACTGGAAAGATGAACCCAGGGGTCCTATACTCGAGCTTTACAGCCATGGGGTGGTGAGGAGAACCTTGGGATACACTAAGCTGGGTGGCAGAGGTAAATTTCTAAGTTGGCAAAAAAGGAAAAAAGGAGCTCTGAATTAGGAGTAGGTCCTAGCCTAAAATATGAGTGGGGCATTAAGGCAGGAGGAATAAAGGAAAGACTATATATTAAACAAAGCAGCAGAAAACAGGACTATCAATACCCACAACAGAGATCTTCTAGGGAAGAATAAAAAACCTGAATACTCAGGCAAGACATAGTTAAATGGCCCCTGTGTAAATGAGACCAGTCTACCGGCTACTTGGAAGAAATACCCTAGACTCGTACACAGTGTCGTAGATGGGGCCGACGGCCCTGGGCACCTTTTAGCCTTCAGTGGCAAATCCCAGTATTCTGGGCAAGGTTAGGTCACAGGTGGCTGGAGCAGGGCTGGAAGAGACTGAACCCTCCCTTAGAGGAGTGAGGGGGAAGCCTACCTTCCAGTGTGTCCCTTCTTCCTCACAGCAAAGGCATGTAAGCCTGGCAGGCTTTGGCTCAAATGACCATCCTTTCCACTATTGAAGCAGGGCCCTGATGAAGTTCCAGTTGGAGCATTGGAGCCTCTGAGGGCGTATGCCAAGAGCTAGTATTTTACCTGATCTCCTTTGGGCTTTTTTGGCCTCCTGGTACCTTAAAAGCCATGCTCAGAAGATCTCGCTGAGGGGCTTGAGAGTCCCTATCTGCCTATATATCTGGAGCTATTCAGAAAAGAACAAAACAGTGTTATTAGCTGGAATCAAATAAAAAAAAAAAAGGGGTAGTAGTTTGCAGGACAAAAAATTTGGCATCTCTTGTACATCAGCATTCAAAAGAAACTGTTTGAAGTAAAAAGCATAACAGGGTAGACCTGCAGGAGCTCCAGGACATGACTCCCCCCCCCCTTTCTTATTATTTACAATTGAATCTTCAAGCAAGTGTTAAGCACACTTTACAATATTTTGACTTCAAATATTGCAAGAAATTCTTGACTTTGTTAACTTTTAACAAAAATAGAGTAAATGCACCTTCAAGCAACATTCCCACTTATCAAAACACCCCCTTAATATTAATTAATAGGCACCTTAAAGAGTACATATCAAAACTGAAAAATCCCAGTGTGATCTTCATTATTCTCCTATAGTAAAAAAAAAATCTTGACACTTTTATTATGTAAATCTATGCTGCTTCAAGCCTTTCACTTGCAGCCTGGAGCAGCCTGGCCAAACCAGCAAGTCTTTGGGATCCAAAATGAGCACGCTTTATTTATTCCAAACAAAATTATATTTATATAGGGAAATGAAATTATCCCCATTTTGTTTTCAATACTAGAGCTGGCACTTCCAAAACTATTATCATCATTACTTTTCATGTAAGAACTTAATTCAGGCCTTATAAACAAAAACACTTAGACATTATACAAAGACTTCACATACAATCACACAAATCAAGAGTGAAACCCGAGGTTTTAGAGATTAAACTATGGCCTGCTTGATCTTAACTAGGGCTACCTTAATAGGAACGTAATAAGGATATATACTAAACAGAGATCTCTCTTGAAAAATCTCAAGACGGCCGTATGAGATTTCTGTTCAGCAACACCCAAATAAGGCCACCCTTTCGCCCTCTTTTCAAGCAATGGAGCAGAAAGGAAATAAAATGATCTAAAACATTAAAAAAATTAGATAATAATAATTGAGAAAGGGAAGAGAGCATAGTAAGTCTTATGCAATTGCTCTTGTGAAGTGAGTCTCTCATCTAGAATCATAGTGTCTCACCAGTCGTTCAGGGATCCACCGAGAAGCTTCAGCAGACCTAGGAAAAACACACACATATCCTCGGCCCCATAAGAGAACAGGGTCTGGCCCTTGCCAGATTCCTGTGAGTGGGTCCCTCCATCGCACTTCAGGGAAGGCTTTTCTTGCAGGGTTCCAGAGTCTCTCTGCTGCTGAATGACCCTGTACATCAGTATTAAAGAAACTTAAAGTAAAAAGAGCATGACAAAGAAGATTTGCAGGAGTTTCCTACTTAAGATGCTATTTGGCTCCTAACTCTGAACACACCTCACAATGCACTAACCAAATCAGTAAGTCTTAAGGATCTACATTCTATTCTATTTAAATTTGAATGAGCGCTCCTTACAAGTTCCAAAAACATTTTATTTTTTCTAAATGTTAGAACCAGCATTTCCAACCTTTGCATGCAAAAACAAACTTAATTCAGGCCTTAAAAACAGACACATTTTGACATTAAACAAAGACTAAACAAACAAGAATTAGACGAACCAGACAAACCAGAGAGAAACCCGGGATTTCAGAGCATATCCAGATTAGAAAGATGCCTGCCTGTTATTAGTCAGGGCATTTTCTAACAGAGGGACTGAAGGATGTGACTAAACAAAATCTCCCTGAGAAAATTTGCTCTCAGCAGCTGCTGGGATATTTCCTATAGTCAGATCCAACACAGGTCCCCTGCCTCAACCTCCAGGCAAAGAACAAGAAAGAAACAAAATGATGGCTCAGAAGATTGTAGCCAAAACATTAAAGAAAATCAGACCATGACAGGAAAAGCTGTAACTTTCCTAATACTTGAATCTCCTATCCATTCTCAAATTCTATAGTTGCTGTAGAATGGTGGCTCAGGCTGACTATGCTGAGATTTTTCTCCTACCTCAACAGCTCCTTCATGAAAGTCCAACTTCCACAGCAAATAATTACCACCGGAGAGACAAGCACAAGCAATCACCTTCCAGTCATTTGGGGGAAGAGCCTTTGCCCTAATAGAATCTAATAAACCAAGTGAAAAAGGGGAAGTAGGCCCATACTGAACACAAGCAAGTTTAAGCTCTTTCAGAGTTTTAAAAGGTACAGGTTTATGTTCTCGCACTAGTCTCCCTGTATCATCCTGTCTTTCTACAACAGGAAAATGAGTAAAGCCATCATTTATTGTTTCTCCTACATTTTGAGCCTGGTAATCAGCCTGATTAGGGAACGGAGGCGCTGAGGGCAGCGGAGGCCCCGCGGCTAAGGCAGCCATAGCCACGGATTTTTCGTCCCCCCTGTCATCCTCAGACTCCAAGTTATCCTCATTTTCACATCCCTCTGTTTCCAGCTCACCCTGATACTCTTCAGACAACGATTTGTCTTCCTACAGAAATATTTCTACATAATCCCTTATTTTTTACCCTATCTGTCCTATAATCTTTTACTCCCAACTACACTTTCCCCAAAAACTTTCTTTATTCACTGTGCGCACTTCACTTTGGGGAGTTCCGTCACCTTCCTTCAGTTTTAGTTTCCTCTTACTCATACTCAAGTCTTCTGTTCAGGCGTCACTTGCCGCGGACCAGCGCGGCTCCAAATAACGGTGCAGAATTGAGGAAACACACTTGTCAAAACAAAACCGATGGGACCGAGAGGACTCTTCAAACTGCCTGGCAGTATCTGAGTGCCTCACAGCCCCAGTTCACTTTATTATATAGACCTATGCAAATCAAGGACCCTGATACAAAGTTGCACATCCAAGGCTAAGACAGGAACTCTCCCAAGGCAAAAACAGGATACATTAGTGAAATTTACAAACAAAGAGTCAGAGGAAGGGCATGTATATTGCTTCCTGCAACCCAAAGAAGGAAGTGGAGTGGGTGCAAATACTCAGCATCAAAGCCAAATATGGAGATGGAGGGGCGAGAACTTAGCCCCCTGCCAAGCCTCAAATCTATAATGGCTTTTTGCCATTAACAGTCCACAACACAGCGCCATTTTTAAGAACAAAAATGAGCAAACTCAAAAGCACAAACTTTATAAACTCATTTGCCCAACACCCTTCCTCTTCCCCTTCTCTCTCTCTTTACCTTTTGCAACCAGTGGCTCAATTGGATCAAGTGTCAGCCCTGAGTGCTGAGGACAGCTAGCTGATTTGAGCATCAGCCCCAGATGGGGGGTGGATCCCAGTCAGGGTGCATGAGGGCGTATAGCTCTCCTCCTCTCACTTAAAAAATATGTCCATACTACCCAGTCTATAGATTCAATGCAATTCCTATTAAAATACCAATAGCATGCTTCACAGATCTAGAACAAATATTCCTAAAATTTATATGGAATCAAAACAGAACCTGAATAGGTTTTGAAATCTTGAAAATAAAGAACAAAGTGGGAGGCCCTGGCCGGTTGGCTCAGTGGTAGAGCGTCGGCCTGGTGTGCATAAGTCCCGGGTTCAATTCCCGGCCAGGGCACACAGGTGAAGCGCCCATCTGCTTCTCCACCCCTCCCCCTCTCCTTCCTCTCTGTCTCTCTCTTCCCCTCCCGCAGCAAGGCTCCATTGGAGCAAAGATGGCCCGGGCGCTGGGGATGGCTCCTTGGCCTCTGCCTCAGGTGCTAGAATGGCTCTGGTTGCGGCAGAGCAACGCCCTGGAGGGGCAGAGCATCACCCCTGGTGGGCGTGCCGGGTGGACCCCGGTCGGGCGCATGCGGGAGTCTGACTGCCTCCCCACTTCCAACTTCAGAAAAATACCAAAAAAAAAAAAAAAAGAACAAAGTGGGAGGTATCACACTATCGACATCAAGCTGTTGTGGACCAAACGTGAGTAATTGTTGATTGGAGCTCAAATTGATTATAAACTTAACGAGCCTTTATTAGCTGGCCCGCGACTGCTAGCTGAGAAACAGCTAACAGCCCCAAGCCTAGGGAGAGAGCAGTATTTAAGGAGATAAATCACAAAGTCATAGCTATTACAATATGTTGTTGTAAGGTACCAAAGGCTACAGAATTAATATTAATATTTTAGAAAGCTTAGAGAACATTTTGTTGATTTGGGCTGGGCTTACAGAGAGGTTTGGTGGATGACCTCTCTGTACTTATGTAAATAGCATAAAACCAATATGGTTGATGGCATTGTGTGGTAAATGCAGAAGAGGAAGGAGTCTTGAATCCTCTGACCTTCCCCCATACCTATGGGGAAATGGGTGAATAGCTAGCCAGGTGTAGAGAGAGAAAAGATTGAATCTTTTCGCCCAGGTGATATTAATGTGTGTTGGGGCGGGCTGTGGGCTGGCAAGATGCTTGTAGCCTGGGGCTTGATTTTTAGGACTAAGCCTTTCCCACCCTTTTTGATGTGGGGTGCTGCAATCCCATCATGCTCCAGATAAGTGACTTTGTATTAGAGTCTTCCCTTTTTTTATGCTGATGGACCATTTACAGGCATTTGTTCCCATGGAAACTACCCCTCCCCTCCTGAAAGCATGTAGTTAATGTATGTATCTCTAATCAAAAGGTATAAACTTATGCCATGATGTCAGATTTTTCCCCTCCCATGTATAATTAAGAGTATATGTTGACCTGTGGTGGCGCAGTGGATAAAGTGTCAACCTGGAAATGCTGAGGTCACTGGTTCGAAACCCTGGGCTTGCCTGGTCAAGGCTCATATGGGAGTTGATGCTTCCAGCTCCTCCCCCCTTCTCTCTCTCTGTCTCTTCTCTCTCTGTCTCTCCCTCTCCTCTCTAAAATGAAAAAAAAAATTAAAAAAAGTATATAAACAGCCCCTGAACTAATTTTGGGAGCTGCACAATTTGGGTCTGTTGCCCAGTGTCAACCATATGCGGCCAGTATATCTAATAAATTTCCTCCTTTAATAAAACTTTCCTTTTTTTTTTTTTTTTGTATTTTTCTGAAGCTGGAAACGGGGAGAGACAGTCAGACAGACTCCCGCATGAGCCCGACCGGGATCCACCCGGCATGCCCACCAGGGGCGACGCTCTGCCCACCAGAGGCGATGCTCTGCCCCTCCGGGGCGTCGCTCTGCTGCGACCAGAGCCACTCTAGCGCCTGGGGCAGAGGCCAAGGAGCCATCCCCAGCGCCCGGGCCATCTTTGCTCCAATGGAGCTTTGGCTGCAGGAGGGGAAGAGAGAGACAGAGAGGAAGGAGGGGGGGGGTGGAGAAGCAAATGGGTGCTTCTCCTATGTGCCCTGGCCGGGAATCGAACCCGGGTCCCCCGCACGCCAGGCCGACGCTTTACTGCTGAGCCAACTGGCCAGGGCTAATAAAACTTTTCAAAAACTTATTTGGACTACGTGACTTTACTAAAACCCGCGGGATTGTGGACTGGGTACTTTACAACAATGTATGCACCAATGTTCTCGACATTTTGGTAGAAAGCATTCTTTGTTCTAAAGCTGATTACAGTTCTTCCTGTAAGTGCAGCAAAGCTAAAGCATAAAACTACATCCTGCTTCTGTAGGCAAGATTTAAATCAAGATATGTAACTAGTTGGGCTTGTAAAAATTTTCTACTCTAAGCTACTGCCACAGGCAAGCTCTGGTCAATGCTTTACTTCCTTGTATGGACTATTGGGATTTTCTACTCTAAGCAGTTACCAAAAGCAAGTTTAAAGTTCCTCTTTATGTTCAACTCTCTATACACAATACTGAGGTCCCATACATAACACTAGGCCCCTATCACAAAGCTATACTATAAAGTCACTGTAATTAAAACAGTCTGGTACTGGCATAATGTTGGGCAGATAAAATATATTATGCTCACTTTGTTAAAGATGGCGCTGCCCACTTGGAAGCCCGTCGCCCAGGTTGTCGGGAGCCGATCAACAACTGCTGGCTGACAAGGTCACAGCAGGAGAAGACCCACAACTGCTGGCTGACAAGGTCACAGCAGGAGAAGACCCACAACTGCTGGCTGACAAGGTCACAGCAGAAGAAGATCAAAAACTGCTGATTGACAAAGTCACAGCAGAGAAGACCAATGGCTGCGGGTTGACGAAGTCACCCAAAGGAGAGACACAACGATACTTCCCCCTTTGACTTTTTGAATTAATCTGGCCTTATATCCCCCCTTTTCTGGGTGTATGCTATTATTTATGGCACAGGGATAATAGTACCGTGCTTTCCCTGTAGATTTGTAGTGATTTCTTTGGAAATGAGACAGAGGGTGTGAGTTCCACAGAAAAGCCTGTGAGCCCCTTGAACTGGGCTCATAGACATAAGAGGCTGGCTATGATATCCCTCGTAAAGGGTTAAGTCTGTAGGAGAATTCCTTCTTAATCATGTTAGAAAGAATAGATTGTGACTTGTGAATGGGTAGGAGGCAGTGGCTGTGCACAGAGCACCTTTCAGCCTTCACTTAATTCAACATTTTTCCTCCCTAGCCTTTTCATGTGATAGAGTAGAGAAACATTCCTTTCTTCTTGCTTATTTGATCTGCAGATAGTGGTACACTCTGAGAAGAATAGAGTCAGAACTTAACTAGTGTTTAAATATAATAAATAAGTAATATTTGACTAGACAATAGTATCTTAGGTAAGGTATAGTAGAATGGCCCATTGTGTGGCCTAGGATGAGAGTGCAGTCGGCAAGAAAATAATGTTTTACTAAGAGAATTGTCTTTTGACTAAAGGCAGTTACTGGGCTTTCTCAGTGAGATGTTCGCATGAGTAAATACTTCCCAAGATTTTTTGATAATGAAAGGAATGTAGGGGAATCCATAGAAGTAATAACAGTTCATGTCTTCTGAAATTATGTTGCTACTAGGCTATCTTGCAAGTGCACTCTATATATCTTTGGGTGAAAGCTACTCTTAATGTTATGTCAATTTCTTTATAGGCAAGCCTTTTAGAATCTTGTGAGAAAAAGTAGGACACTGCATAAACTCAAAGCCATTTACCTAAGCAAGCGGTGGTCCATTGTTAGTCCTTAATGATTTCGTCTGCTAATCTCTCTCTGCCCCTTAACTCACAACAGCAGTAAAGTTAGTTAACTATTAGTACTAATACTTTAAAAGCTTTTACCAATGTTGTTATCGCTATTCAAGTTATTTTGTACTTTGAATGATTTGCTACCTGGTTTGTGATTTATAGATATAAATTAACTGTTATCCGGAAACATGTAAACATAGTGAAACAGAAGCAATGATTAACACCATGTAATTGTAACTCAGTATGTGTGTATAAAAAGGGAGCTATACTAGCATTTAGCAGAGATGCCTGGCAGTAAATGCTAACCAGAGAATAAAGAGAAAGAAAAGAATTTGGCTCTCTCACTCGATTTCGCCGATGCCATCTCCTCCTGTGGGACCCCTGGATCCCCCCCGGGGCTGGACCCCGGCACCAGGTGATATTAATGTGTGTTGGGGGGGGGGGGTTGTGGGCTGGCAAGATGCTTGTAGCCTGGGGCTTGGTTTTAGGACTAAGCCTTTCCCACCCTTTTTGATGTGGGGTGCTGCAATCCCATCATGCCCCAGATAAGTGACTTTGTATTAGAGTCTTCCCTATTTTGTATATTGGATTAAAGGTTTTGGTTTCTACACTATAAAGTAGGGCAGACCGGGAGCTTGCTCTCTCTTGGTTCCTGAGATTAGCATTAGAGAGCAGAGCAGAGAAAGGCCACGTGGAGGAGGCCAGGAGAAGCAGCCAAGATGGTGGAGTGCTGAGTGAGAAGCCAGTTTGTGCAGAGTTTGTGCAGGGAGAAGGAAGGAGATGGGGAACAGAGGTGAATAAGTCTGGTGAGCTAGAAACCTTTGATTCTAGGAAACTCGGTTAAGTCAGTAGCTTTGTGAGCGCTGAATGAGTGGGTTTTGGAGCCCAGTGTGTGTTTTTACTTGCCCACCGGATGCAAGCTAGGATTAAAGATGATGGCCTATCAGTTTTGGGCTCCGTTGTTTCTTTACCAACTGTCCGAATCCAATGTGAACCTGCATGTGAATGGCCGCGATGGTGGCTCCTGGCCTTACACAGAAGAACAGGCATACAGATCAATGAAATAGAGCAGAGAACCCAGAAATAAACCTGCACCTTTATGGACAATTGATGTTTGACAAAGGAGCAATCTTATACAATGGAGTAAAGATAGTTTCTTAAATAAATAGTGTTGGGACAGGTACTTGCAAAAAAGAAATGGAAGTAGACCACCAACTAACACTATACATAAGAATAAACTCAAAATGGATAAAAGACTTAAATGTAAGTCATGAAACCATAAAAATCCTGGAAGACAACATAGGCAGTAGACTCTTAGACATCTCTTGCAGCAATATTTTTGCCAATAGATCTCCTCGGGCAAGTGAAACAAAGGAAAAAAATAAACAAATGAGACTACATTAAACTAAAAAGGTTTTACACAGTAAAAATACCATCAACAAAATAAAAGGACAATCCACACAATAGAAAAACATATTCTCTGATATAATTGATAAGGGCTTAATAACTAAAATTTATAAAGAACTTATAGAACTCAACACTAGGAAGACAAACAATCCAATTAAAACTGGACAAAGAAGCTGAATAGACACTTCCCCAAAGAGGACATACAGATGGCCAATAGGCATATGAAAAAATGCTCAACATCACTAATCATCAGAGAAATGCAAATTAAAACCACAATGAGATATCACCTCACACCAGTCAGAATGGCGCTTATCAACAAAACAACACAGAATAAGTGCTGGCAAGGATGTGGAGAAAAGGGAACCCTCCTGCACTGCTGGTGGGAATGCAGACTGGTGCAGCCACTGTGGAAAACAGTATGGTGTTTTAAAAACAAAACAGAATCTAATAATTTAACCCTTAATTTTTTTTTAATTAGAGCATACATGATTGATTAGGAATCAGTTTTGATAAAGCAGTTTTGATTTCTATTGATTCTAAAGCAATAGAAATTGGCCATCTACAATAGTTTCAGGAGACTGAGAAGCATGGATTCTTAAAATAAATGGCATCTTAGATTTCAATAGTAAACTACTCAATGCTTATAAGTATAAGGAAGAGAAAAATATAAAATGTAAAACACTGAACAACAGCATTAATCCACGGAGTTCACCAGTTTCCTAGATAACCTGGTATTTTAGGGAAAACTAACATAGGACTCAACCTCCCAGGAAGTTTCCAGGAATCAAACAAATAACTAAAGCAAAGGAGTATTCTAGGATGACAAACCATCAAGCATCTATTCACAGAGAAATTTTGCCCAGGATTTTAGACAGGAAATTGAAATGAGCCATTTTGGCCTAGATGTTTGTTCTGGCCTATTACTCAGATACTTCGCAGGAATTAGTGTCAGCTACAGGGAATGCTTCCCTGTAACAGAAGTAAAAATGCTTCTTAACAGAAGTAAAAATGCTGGGACCTAAATCACTGATTTTCAAAATACTTTTACCACAACCCAGAGTAAGACATTTTACTAGTCATCCAGTTCTTATATGCACGCTGCTGAAACAAGCCTCACAAAATAATGCCGACTCTTACTGTTGTAAAGTAACTAAATCCACAATTCTGCGGGTGTTCATCGAGGCACGTAAGTTTTTGAAAAGTTTTATTAAAGGAGGAAATTTATTAAATATGCTGGCCGCATGTGGCTGACACAGGGCAACAGACCCAAACTGTGCAGCCCCCAAGAACAGTTCAGGGGCTGTTTATATAGTCCTAATTATACATGGGAGGGGAGAAAACTTGACGTCAGGGCATAAGTTTATACCTTTTGTTTAGAGATACATACATTAACCACATGCTTTCAGGAGGGGAGGGGTAGTTTCCATAGAGACAAATGCCTGTAAGTGGCTCATCAGTATAAGAAAAGATTTTAATTTAATCTTTTTCTTCCTGAACCTGGCTAGCTATTCACCTTCCTCTTCTGCATTTACAACACAATGCCATCGGCCATCTTAGTCTTGATGCTAATCACACAAGCATAGAAATCACACAAAATCTCTCTGCATGCCTAGCCCAAATTAATAAAATGTTCTTTAAACTTCCTAAAGTATTAATATTAATTCTGTAGCTTTTGGCACTTTACAACATTACCACAAGTGATGTTTTGATACTTTCTATTCTCTCTTATTCTTTCTTATTGTATTTCATATAAATAATGCTAGTTTGACCCATTCACAGGTTGAGACTTGCAAACTGAAAACACCTGCCTCAATAGGAATAAAATAGTGGAATACAGAATTGCTTTATAAGGGCCAACCTGGAACTCTGGGCTTGCTTGGTCAAGGTATATATGGGAGTTGATGCTTCCTGCCTCCCCCCTCTTTCTCTCTCTCTTTCTCCCCTCTCTAAAATAAATTAAAAAAATATTTAAAAAAAAGAATTGGTTTGGGCTGACCTGTGGTGGCGCAGTGGATAAAGCAACCTGGAACGCGGAGGTCACCGGTTCAAAACCCTGGGCTTACCCAGTGAAGGCACATATGGAAGTTGATTTTTCCTGCTCCTCCCTCCTTGTGTCTCCCTTCTCTCTCTCTCTCTCTCTCTCTCTCTCTCTATCTCTCTCTCTCTCTCTCTCCTCTCAAATGAATAAAATCTTTTAAAAAAAAAAGAATTGCTTTATATTTTATGATCATATATGTATGTACGTACACTGAACACACACAAAGCAAAAAAACACTTTAAACCTACGGCTTTCTCAGCAAAGTATAACCCATCTAAGAAAAAGCATGCCCTAGTATTAGAAAAGTATTATAAAATTCTACAGTAGATAGATTTTTTTCTCTTTAATTTTTTAGAATTTAGTGATTTTAGTGAGAGAGGAAGGTAGAGAGAGAGGGAGAGAAAAGAACACAGATCTAGTCCTGTATGTGCTCTGACTGGGGATCGAACTGGCAACTTCTGAGCTTTGGAATGATGCTCCAACCAATCAAGCTATCCATATCCAGCCAGGGCAGATTTTGTTTTTTTTTTCAGAAACAGAGAGAGAGAGTCAGAGAGAGAGATAGACAGGGACAGACAGACAGGAACGAAGAGATGAGAAGCATCAATCAATAGTTTTTCATTGCGCATTGCGACACCTTAGTTGTTCATTGATTGCTTTGTCATATGTGCCTTGACCGCAGGGCTACAGCAGACCGAGTAACCTCTCGCTTGAGCCAGCGACCTTGGGTCCAAGCTGGTGAGCTTTTGCTCAAACCAGATGAGCCCTCGCTCAAGCTGGTGACCTCAGGGTCTCAAACCTGGGTCCTCTGCATCCCAATCCAACACTCTATCCATTGCGCCACTGCCTGGTCAGGCAGATATTTTTTTCTTTGATACAACTTTCATTCAATAGCTTCTGAGCCCTGGCCGGTTGGCTCAGCGGTAGAGCGTCGGCCTAGCGTGCGGAGGACCCGGGTTCGATTCCCGGCCAGGGCACACAGGAGAAGCACCCATTTGCTTCTCCACCCCTCCGCCGCGCTTTCCTCTCTGTCTCTCTCTTCCCCTCCCGCAGCCAAGGCTCCATTGGAGCAAAAGATGGCCCGGGCGCTGGGAATGGCTCCTTGGCCTCTGCCCCAGGCGCTAGAGTGGCTCTGGTCGCAACATGGCGACGCCCAGGATGGGCAGAGCATCGCCCCCTGGTGGGCAGAGCGTCGCCCCTGGTGGGCGTGCCGGGTGGATCCTGGTCGGGCGCATGCGGGAGTCTGTCTGACTGTCTCTCCCTGTTTCCAGCTTCAGAAAAATGAAAAAAAAAAAAAAAAACAATAGCTTCTGAAAGCTCTCATGTTCTCCAGTAAATTCAGATCAGTAAACTCATCATTAAATCAATGCCACCCCAAAATTATTTGGATCAATTATTGAATTAGTTCACCTATCCCAATTTTGAAGGGATTACAGAATTTAAAAAATCATCCCACATATAAATCAAGCAACTAGTGCTTACCCTTTCGAGTTGAATCTTTTCCCTCCTGAGGACATTGTGACAAACCCAACAAGAACAGTCATGTGACAACATCTGAGGATGGATCTGTCAGTCCAACAGGTGTACAAAGTGTTAGATAAGTTTCACAGAGGTTTGAGAATGGTGAATCTTAATGCCATTTTGTAAGAGACAGGGCAGGGCTCTAGTGCATTGGATACAGATTCAGCTTGCACTGGGGGTTTCTGATCAGTCTCCTGGCAGCTCAGAAACATTTGCAGCAGCAATTGGCAGTGCCAGAGAGACTTGGTTTTGACAGCGATGAGCCCAGCACAACAGAAGTGGGGCTGGAATCCCTCCTCTCCAAGGCCCTCTTGGCACCTGATTGAGAGGGAGACCAGAGGCTGTAGGGACGCCCTCCTATGTCATATAATATGATCAGTGCATGTAGATCCCAAGGGACAGTGGGATTGATACTGCAACCCACCACCACTACCAGAAAAAAATCCTCAAGACAAACCCATGAAGAGTATCAGAGTTTCCTGTTTTACTTCTTTTCACCTGTGAGTAATAAGCACAGGGCCAGCCAAACTGAAATGGTCACTAAAGAAACTGAATGGCATCACCAGATAGTCTGTTCTCTTTTTAAAATCCAGTCTGTGTTACACGTAACTGGACTTTCTGAAAATGTAAACAGTAACATTATTGAGCATTCACTATGTGCCAGGTTCTATGCCTAATCACCTTACAGGTATTATCACATTTAATCTCCTCAGCTGTCTGAGAAAGTACATATATCTAACTTGTCAAAGATTATTCCAACGTCCTTGTACTTAACCCTGGTTGTCTGAGTTCAAAACCCATGGCTTTACAGTACTCTACCCTGTCCACTTGGTTCTATTTCTTTGTCGGTCAATGAGAACACTCTATGACCAACTTCACATGCAAGATTTCTGATGCCCTCTGTTGTGTTAAACTCAGTTAAGATAGTACCTTGAGAAAACACAAATAAATGGAAAGTTATTCCATGCTCATAGATTTGAACAATATTGTTACAATGTCTATATGCCCAAAGCAATCTGAAGATGAACTGCAATCTATATCAAAATTCCAATGACTTTTTTTTTAAACAGAAATAGAGCAAACAGCCCTAACATTTGTATGAAACCACAAAAGACTTTGAATAATATCCAAAGTAACATGAAGAAAAAGGACAAAGCTGGAGGCATCATGTGCCCTGATTTCAAACTATGTTACTAAGCTATACTAATCAAAACTGTATGGCATTGACATAAAAACAGACACATAGATCAATGAAACAGAATTAAGAGCTCAGAAATAAACCCATACATATATGGACAATTTATGAAAAGGAGACAATAATATACAAAGGAGAAAGAACAGTCTCCTTAATAAATCATTCGGAAAATGGAACAGCCACATGCAAAAGAGTGAAACTAGACCACTATCACACAACATACACAAAAATTAACTCAAAGTAAATTAAAGACTTGAATGTAAGACCTGAAAGCATAAAATTCCTAAAAAATAACATAGGCAGTAAGCTCCTAGAAATTTGTCTCAACAACGCTTTTGTGGGCCTAAAAGACTGAAACGTCAGGTTTTTTAATATCGAGGAAAGAACAAAATTGGAGGTATCATGGTACCTGATATCAAACTATACCGCAAGGCCATCGTAATCAAAATAGCATGGAACTGGCATAAAAACAGACACATAGATCAATGGAACAGAATAGAGAACCCAGACATAAACCCACATCTACGTGATCAATTACTCTGTAACAACGGAGGCAAAAGTATACAATGGAGTAAAGACAGTCTCTTTAATAAAGGGTGTTGGGACAACTGAACAGAACAATGCAAAAATAAATAAATAAATAAAACTAGACCACTCTCTTATACCATATACCAGACTAAACTCAAAATGGGTTAAAAGATTTTAATATAAGACCTGAAACCATAAAACCCCTAGCAGTAAACTCTTTGACATTGCTCTTAGTAACATTTTTTTTTTAATTTTTTTTTTTTTTTTTTTTTTTTTTTTTTTACAGAGACAGAGAGTGAGTCAGAGAGAGGGATAGTCAGGGACAGACAGACAGGAACGGAGAGAGATGAGAAGCATCAATCATTAGCTTTTCATTCTGCGTTGCAACACCTTAGTTGTTCATTGATTGCTTTCTCATATGTGCCTTGACCGCGGGCCTTCAGCAGACTGAGTAACCCCTTGCTGGAGCCAGCGACCTTGGGTTCAAGCTGGTGGGCCTTTGCTCAAACCAGATGAGCCCGCGCTCAAGTGGCGACCTCGGGGTCTTGAACCTGGGTCCTCTGCATCCCAGTCTGACGCTCTATCCACTGCACCACCTCCCGGTCAGGCGCTCTTAGTAATATTTTAAAAAATATTTTATTTATTCATTTTTAGAGAGAGAGAGAGAAGCATCAACTGCCATATGCGTCTTGACCAGGCAAGCCCAGGGTTTTGAACCAGTGACCTCAGTTTTCCAAGTCGATGCCCTATCCACTGAGCCACCACAGGTCAGGCAGTAATATATATATATATTTTTTATATGTCTCCTTGGGAAAGGGAAACAAAAGGAACAACAAATAGAACTACATCAAACTAAAAGGTTTTTGCACAACAAAGGAAACCATCAACAAAATGAAAAGACCTATTGAATAGAAGATATTCTACAATGATACATCCCATAAGGGGTCAATGTCCAAACTATATATGGAACTCATTATACAATTAATTAATTTATTTATTTACAGAGACAGAGAGAGAGAGAGAGGGATAGATAGGGACAGACAGACAGGAACAGAGAGATGAGAAGCATCAATCATTAGTTTTTTATTGTGACACCTTAGCTGTTCATTGATTGCTTTCTCATATGTGCCTTGACCGTGGGGCTACAGCAGACCGAGTAACCCCTTGCTTGAGCCAGCGACCTTGGGTCCAAACTGGTGAGCTTTGCTCAAACCAGATGAGACCGTGCTCAAGCTGGCGACCTCAGGGTTTTGAACCTGGATCCTCCACATCCCAGTCCGATGCTCTATCCACTGCGCCACTGCCCGGTCAGGCTCATCATACAATTTAACAACAACAACAACAACAACAAGAACAGCAAAACAATCTGATTAAAAAATGGGCAGAGGACCTGAAGAGACACTTCTCCAGAGAGAATATACAGGTGGCCAATAGACATATGAAAAGATACTCAATGTCACTAATCATCAGAGAAATGCAAATGAGATATTACTCACAACTGTCAGAATGGCTATTATCAATTAACAAACAGAAGTTAGCAAGGATGTGGAGAAAAGGGACCGGTCATGCACTGCCGGCGCAAATTCATATTGGTGCAGTCACTGTGGAAAACAGCATCGAGGTTCTTCACAAAATTAAAAATTGAACTACCTTATGACCCAGCAATTCCACTTCTGAGAATATATTCTAAGAAACTCAAATCCAAAACACTAATTGAAAAAGTTCTATGTCCCTATCTTCCCCAAACCATTATTTACAATAGCCAAGATTTGGAAACAACCTAGGTGTCCATCAAAAAAGAAATGTATAAAGAAGTAGTGGTACATATATACAATGGAATATTACTTGATCATAAAAAAGAATTAAATCTTGCCATTTGCTACAACATGGATAGAGAGGGTTAAATAAGTCAGAGGAAGACAAAAACCATATGATTTCACTTATATGTGGAATCTAAAAAACAAAATAAATGAACAAAAGAAATATAAACAAACTCAGACACAGAGAACAAATTGATGGTTGTCAGATGGGAGGTGGCTTGGAGACTGGGAGGAAAAGGTGAAGGGATTGAGAAGTACAAATTGTTAATTATAAAATAGTCACAGGGATGCAGGGATCCCCAAACTTTTTACACAGAGGGCCAGTTCACTGTCCCTCAGACCGTTGGAGGGCCGCCACATACAGTGCTCCTCTCACTGACCACCAATGAAAGAAGGTGGCCCTTCAGGAAGTGCGGTGGGGGGCCGGATAAATTGCCTCAGGGGGCCGCATGCAGCCCGCGGGCCATAGTTTGGGGACGCCTGGTAGGGAATATAGTCAATAATATTGTAATAACTATGCATGATGCCAGGTGGGGTCACTTTGTAACTATGTAGATGTCTAATTACCATGTTGTAGACCTGATACTTAACGTCATGTTGTATGTCAACTGTAATTGAAAAAAAAGTTAGGCTTTTAATAGTCTGATGGATGCCTACTTTGATTTTGATGTGCCACTGCTCAAAACAGTCTGAATTTCCTTACTTGCCCAGGTCCCCCGCAGATCATGCAGATTCAGCTGGAGATTTCAGTGGGCCCCTAACAGCTGCCATCTTGCTTTCTTCAGATGAAGGGCACCTGTTATATTTCCTTGTTGAAATAACCCTAATCCAACCAGGTTTGCTCTTTCTGGCCGCCTGTGCGCAGTTCCTGAGACCCGTCAGGCCCTTGGAGACGAAGTCGGTCTCAAACCCAAATGTTGCGGCCCACTAAGTCTCACCACGAAAAACTCGGGGTCTCTCACCTCAACTTTCCACCCGAAAGGATTGGGACAAACAAGCCGAAAGAGCGCAGAACGCACCAGCGGAGCTCAGTCCCGAGCAGCTCACCTGACCCGGGCAGCGGGCCCGCGGGGCCTCCCGGGCTCCCTCACCTGGTCCACGAGCAGCCCGGGGATCCTCAGCAGCTGTTATGGGTACCGCTTGTCGCCGAAACACCCAATGACAACACTAAAACAATGTACTAACAAGTTGGGTGTCCCTTACCCAGAAGAAACTAGCCGTGGACGGGGACAGAGAGAGCCTAGCAGGCACCCCACCGGAGTCCAGGAGAGCGCACCCCGAGGCTGCGGGCTAGAGAGGCGAGGCTGGCAGAGGGGCGGGGCCTGAGGGGCGGGCCCGGCGGAGGGGCGGGGCCTGAGGGCGGGCCCGGCGGAGGGGCGGGGCCTGGGGCGGAGCCGGCGGGTCTCCTCAGATTCAGCGGGAGATTCCCGCTCCTCTTCGCCAGGGGGGTGAACTCGCCTCAGCTGAGCTGGAGGCAAGTGCTGCACACACAGTAGGTTTACGACAGGTGTTCCCTATAGTTCCAGACTGACTTCGTGCAGGTGTAGATTTGTGACGTGAACTCCCATTTTGTGGGCCCTGATACATGAATTACCTTTTTGGGGGCTAATTGGTATAAACAAGCCTTAGATTATCCTTCCTAAATTGTCCCAAAGCGGGGGACTATCCGATCTCCTCCCTTTGTCGAGATGAAAGCATGTATCTGCTGAACTTGATCATACATACATCCTGCGGGAGAACTAGCCTAAGCAGTTGGTGCTCAGTTCTGGCGGCTGATTGTGCTCACTTCTGAGACATTGAACACTTTTTTTTTGAAGAGGCAGGGAGACAGAGAGACAGACTTCCGCATCCACCCAGCGGGGATCCACCCAGCAAGCCCACTAGGGGGCGATGCTCTGCCCATCTGGGGCATTGCTCCGTTGCAACTGGAGCCATTCTAGCTCCTGATGTGGAGGCCATGGAGCCATCCTCAGCTCCGGGGCCAACTTTGTTCCAGTGGAGCCTTGGCTGGGGGAGGGGAAGAGAGAGACAGAGAGGAAGGAGAGGGGGAGGGGTGGAGAAGCAGATGGGCGCTTCTCCTGTGTGCCCTGGCCGGGAATCGAACCCAGGACTTCCACATGCCGGGCGGACCCTCTACCACTGAGCAACTGGCCAGGGCCTCAAACACTTTTTTATATGTTTAGGTTTCACTAGATTCTTTGTAACCTCGTGAGGCCCCAGTCTCGCTCTCAGAGATGCTAATTTAACTGGTTGCTGTGGAACCTTCGAGCAGCAGAGCAGCAGTTTTTCATTCGTTTTTTGTTTGTTTTGTTTGTTTTAAGCTCCAGAAGCAATTCTGCTGTTTACGACTCATTGGTATTAAGGTGACCAATCCTTCTCCTGTAGGGAGGACAGTCCTTCTTTTGTAAGTTCTGTCTCCCTCTAAAAGTGTCCTCCTACATGTCCTCTTTTTTTTTTTTTTTTTTTTACAGAGACAGAGAGTCAGAGAGAGGGATAGATAGGGACAGATAGATGGGAACGGAGAGAGATGAGAAGTATCAATCATCAGTTTTTCGTTGTGACATCTTAGTTGTTCATTGATTGCTTTCTCATATGTGCCTTGACCATGGACGGGCCTTCAGCAGACCTAGAACTCCTTGCTCAAGCCAGTGACCTTGGGTCCAAGCTGGTGAACTTTTGTTCAAACCAGATGAGCCTGCACTCAAGCTGGCGACCTCAGGGTCTTGAACCTGGGTCCTCCACATCCCAGTCCGACGCTCTATCCACTGCACCACCGCCTGGTCAGGCCATGTCCTCCTTTTTGATATTGGAAGACTAATCTATAAATGTCCATATTTGATCCATGCAGAGTCGATCCATTGCGTATGATGTGACATATTTGTATCTAAATGAGTACTTTTTTCTTAAAATTATTATTAAGAATTAATAGGCATGTAAGCATAATTACAATATAAAATACTACAAATGGTTTTTTTAAATATTTTATTTATTGATTTTTAGAGAGAGGGGAAAGAGAGAGAGAAAGAGGAGGAGCAGGAAGCATCAACTCCCATATGTGCCTTGACCAGGCAAGCCCAGGGTTTCGAACCAGCAACCTCAGTGTTCCAGGTCCATGCTTTATCCCACTGCGCCACCACAGGTCAGGCTACAAGTGTTTTTATTATACATTTATCATATAGTGTATTATTGTTGCAATGAATTAAATGTTTCTTTTATTCACAATATTGTTTTCTTCAATTTATTTTTGTCCTTTTCACTGTAAAAAAGTTGGTCACCTTATTGGTATACAGGTGGGGGATGGCAGTGGAATCAAGATACATGTTCAAAAGCTGCACGTTAAGTATTGAAATATAAAACAGCCTAATCAAACGAGATCATGTGTGTGCCCCTGCGTGTTGTGATGTGCTGTCAGTGCCCATGGAGGAGGATGACTAGAAAATGGCTTTCCTCCAGTGCAGGATTGTGTTTCTGGCCTTTGTAGGTTCAGAATCTCTTGGCCCTGTTAACAGGCACAATGATGCGGATCACCAGGCATGGGTGGGCGGGTTAGGCCTTGCCCACAGGTTTCTGGGTGAGCTGAGAATGAAACCCAGCCCTCCGGCTCTAACCAGACCCCGAAGTGGCCTCCACATGGAAACTCACAAAAACACCAGTGTATACTAGGAGCAGCCCGGACCCCAGGGCCTGGCACAACACTGCCCACCTCTCCTTCCAAATGTAGGGTGTGCACAGTAAGGGCAGAAAACAGGCTTAATTCCCTGGTTAAAAATGAGGGGAGAGATGATCTTCCCCTCCTTTTTGTCAGAATATTTACTTTAAATAACTTGAAAATGCAAGTATTTTCTCAGTCCCTTTGAAATGTACCATTTTAGAAGCTAAATAAGTCTGTGCCGGCTTTATGATGTAGGAATGTCTTTCTGAGAGCCCTGGGAGCCATCTCTTCGAAATAGTGCCATCGGGAGGTAGCACCCCCTCCCCAGTGTCTGTGGGAGGTAGGAGGCTAAGTTCAGGTTGTAAAGGGCACCTCCTGTCATAAAGATGGGAGTTTGTTTCCCGCACCCTTCTGGATAAAGTCGATTAGCTAACATCGGTGGTCACCAGGTAAAGTTAGGAGGAACTGCATGTGCCTAACGGTGCTGTCAAGTTCTTTTAGTTAACTAGTTATTATAATATTATACATATTATCTTGAGAACACAGACATGATGGGCGCATCTGCTTGGCTGTATGAAAGGTTGAGATTTGTCTTTGCAATCAATCTCTTAGCCAATTGCCTGTGATAAGCGTCACATTCCAGTTTAACATTCAATCGAAAATCAGTGTTTCATTTCCCTGCTACCTTTGTGGAGAGGATTTCTGGGCTGAGAGATTCAGGTTTTTTAAAAAATTATATTTCCTCAGCAACTCCTCCCTTTATTCTAGTTACTGTCTTTTTTTTTTTTTTAGTTACTGTTTTTTTTATTCACACCTTCCCGATCTACGGGGAGAAGGATTTAAGGTACACAGGTTATATAGGGGTTTTTATTATAAACCTCCTCCCCTCCACCCAGCTTCCAACACAGAAGTTAGAGTGATTTGAAACAATTATGTTAGAAAAAGTTGAGGTAAATTGAGTAATTGCATACCAGTGTGTCATTTTGAATAAGAAACTGCTGTATTTTTTGCTTCATAAGACACATTTTTTTCCCCAAAAGTGGAGGGGAAAATGCCTGTGCGTCTTATGGAGCGAATGTTCTTTTTTTCTTAGCTGCTGTGGGTTCCCAGACAACTAGAAGAGTATTTGAACATTAAAGTCTCTCCTCATTTGTTAATAACTGTGCTAATAGTTGTTAATACTGCTGTTGAATTTACATTGTTAAAATATTATTGTGGTATAGTTTATTAAATATTTTAACACACCATTTGGTTCAGAATATTTTCTTCTTATTTTCCTCCTTAAAACCCTAGGTGTGTCTTATGGTCAGGTGCGTCTTACGGAGCGAAAAATACGGTAATGATTCCCAATTCTTTAACTGAAAAAAAGGCAAAAAGGAAGAGAGAGTTGTTTGGTTTTTAATTTTGTATACATATATTTTTGACAGAAATTAATTTTTTACAATCTAATCTGTTCATCTTTCTTTATGTAATCTTCATTTTCATTTTAAGAAATTTATCGCAGGAATATATTTACATGGTTTTTTTTAAAGGCCAAATAATTCTACATAGTTTATAATGAAAAACAGCAGGGCCTTGCCTTAACCACTGGTATCTCAGTATCAGGACTTCATCAAAGAAACAGAACACTAGGAATGACCTAGAATAGAGGAGCTATGACAGAGATTTGACCTGATACAACTGTGGGAGGCTGTCGAAGTCTGTGTAAGGCTCTGGCTTCTGTGTCTGGTGCTGGGCCTAGAACCAGCAGGGTAGGCAGTTTGGAAGAGAAGACAGACTAGAAATGGAGGAGAGCAAAGACAAACTTGAACCTGCATCAGTCTCCATACCTGCCAAGCCTCGACTGGCATGATGCAGGTGCCCTTCATCGCAGAGCTAAAGGTGTGCCTGGCCCGGGAGCTGATGAAGCTGGAAAAGGCTACACCTGAGCTCTTCCCTAGACTCACTAAGTGGATAAACTGCGTCCCTGAACGTATTTCCTCAGTATGTCATTTATCTCCTTTGCAAGAATTTGAGAACTACTATTTATTAAATGTTCTGTACACTTATGAACTAAAAATGGGCGTTCCCTTGCCCCAGTTGGGCAGTCTGCAATGCGTCTGGGTATGTAAGCTCATTGTAGAAAAGTTGGAAAATACTGAAAAGCATAAAGAAAAATTAATACAAATGCACTCTAACTTACTCAGGCATTCCTCTCTTGTCGTTCAGGCTCTTTGTTATTTCTCACTGGAGCCACCCTCTTGCCTTGTATTTTTGGAGCTGTATGAGATACACACTCCTACAAAAGTTCTGACTCACATATCTGGTATGAAGTAAAAAAACACAATTCCTAAAATATGCCCAGGCTGGCAAACAAAATCCACAAAATTCCCCTCCCTTCTCTGCTCCATGACAACATCATTCTGAGTATGTGTAATATATGTATTTATGTATACACACATACATATGCAAATTAATATATATATATATTTATTCCAGTGTCTTTATATTCAATTTATGACTGAAATGCAATTGTGATTCAATTTTCTCTATGGAATAGTTAGTCCTGGAATGTGTTTCACAGAGAAGAACCAGTTAATATGAATATAAAAGCTATTCATATTAGATTTGTGTAAGAGAACTAGTTGAAGATCATCTTAACATCTTGTTAAACAATCTTAAGACAATCTAATACTAATCTAGAATATAACTATTTAAAATTCTACTTAAGTTGGCTGTTTACAAGAGAACTTGAAGTTTAAGCCAAAGTTAATATGAACTAGTATTAAAGTACCGACCACCTGACCAGGCGGTGGCGCAGTGAACAGAGCGTCAAACTAGGACACAGAGGACCCAGGTTTGAAATCCTGAGGTCGCCAGCTTGAGCGAGGGCTCATCTGATTTGAGCAAGGCTCACCAGCTTGAGCCCAACATCGCTGGCTTGAGCAAGGGGTCACTCCGTCTGCTGTAGCCCCCCCGTCAAGACACATATGAGAAAGCAATCAATGAACAACTAAGGTGCCGCAACGAAGAATTGATGCTTCTCATCTCTCTCCCTGTCTGTCTGTCCCTGTCTGTTTCTGTCACAAAAATAAATAAATAAAAATAAAGCATCAACAGGCATCTTAATGAAAAGCATCTGACCTGAACTCTATGTGAAACATCTCCCATAAGCCAGGCCCGGGGTTAGGTTCTGTGGGGGTTACAAAGACGAGTAAATGAAAGCTACTTCTGCCATCCAAGACACACAGAAGTGGAAACTTAAATGCAGTAATAGAATAAAACAGAGATTGATTTCAAAGAGCCATGGGAATCTGAAAGGTCTCACGGATAGAATTTGAGGACCTTAAGTAAGCCACAAATTAAAATAAGGATATCGGAAACATTGGGACGGTATCTGTGTTGCTGAAAAAGGAACCATTCAGCAGGCTGAGGAGTAAGATATGTTATCCAGCTACAGAAACAGCAAGATGCCAGATGGTTCTTCAGATTCATTTGTGAGATTTTAAGCAATAAAAACTATGTATAGATTGGGGTGGGGAGAAAAGCCTTTGGTGAAGTTGAAGAAAACAGGATGAACATGAACTCAGAGCCAGGAAAATGAGGAGGGTGCCAGGGGAAACATTTCTGTTGTAGTAAGGAGGGGAGACAAGCTGGGAATATAGACTGGGAAAAGTATGAATCTACCCATAAGTAATAGGAACCATTGACTGAGGAAGAAAGTCAAAATTCAATCTCTATTTCCTTTTTCTTTTTTGTATTTTTCTAAAGTGAAAAGTGGGGAAGCAAACAGACTCCTGCATGCAATGGATAGGGATCCACCAGGCATGCCCACTAGGGGGCGATGCTCTGCCCATCTGGGGCATTGCTCTGTTGCAACAGGAGCCAATCTAGCGCCTGAGGCGGAGGCCATGAAGCCATCCTCAGCACCTGGGCCAATTTTGCTCCAATGGAGCCTTGGCTGCAGGAGGGGAAGAGAGAGGTAGAGAGAAAGGAGAGGGGGAAGGGTGGAGAAGCAGGTGAATGCTTCTCCTATGTGCCCTGGCTGGGAATCAAACCCAGGACTTCCACATGCTGAGCCGACGTTCTACCGCTGAGCCAACTGGCCAGGGCTCAATCTATTTTAAAAGATACTATACAAGTATCTATCAATTTACAAATGGTCAATATGTACAAATGGTCAAATGTACAATCTACAAACAAATGGTCAATATGTATGTATATTTTTAAATAGGTCCTCATTGTTTTTTAAAGATTTTATTTATTCATTTTTTAGAGAGGGGAGAGAGAAATAGAAGGCAGAGAGGAGCAGGAAGCATCAACTCCCATATGTGCCTTGACCAGGCAAGCCCAGGGTTTTGAACCAGTGACTTCAGCATTCCAGGTTGACGGTTTATCCACTGCGCCACCACAGGTCAGGCCTAAATATGTTCTCATTTTAATAAGCATCTTACATAAAATGTTTATTTTATCAGCCATTCTTTGACTTTCCTAAAATCTTTTACATATCCATGATGAACCTGTCACTCCAACTTATAAATACTACAACACTGCTGTTTTCTGTGTATATCATTTTTGGATAGAAGGCCCTATTTAATTGTTTAAATGAGATCATTCAAAAGTAAATATATTGTGAAAAATACATTTTAATACATTGTAAAAAATACATTGTGAAAAACATTGTATTAAAATGTACTTTTTAAATGTAAAAAATACATTTTAATACATTTAAAATACATTGAATATTAGCATTTAGTTATTTGCAATGATATTTACAATCAATTTTGCTATAATTTTTGTAAACAGAAAGTTAACTATATACAGAGAGCTCACTATGGACACCGAGCTATCTACACACAACCCACAACTGTGTAGAAAAGGGTAACAGTTAAAGGTACTACTGCTCAAAATCACCATGATTACATTAGATCTGACAAGCTCTCTGGTTAAGTCAGAAGAGGAGGTAAGTGTGTACGATCTCCAGTTCTTCCCATTTTCACAGTTACTCCCTGACTTAACTGACTTGCACTTGAAATAAGCCTGTACCTGAATTCTGGGAAGTTTCATTTACAACAGGCCTTCTAAGGCCAAGGCATTGGTTTAAGCATATTATTATGAGTTCATAGTAGGTGGTTTATTTTCTGAAGCTGGAAACGGGGAGAGACAGACGGACTCCCGCATGCGCCCGGGATCCACCGGCATGCCCACCAGGGGCGACGCTCTGTCCACCAGGGGGCAATGCTCTGCCCCTCCGGGGCGTTGCTCTGCCGCAACCAGAGCCACTCTAGCGCCTGGGGCAGAGGCCAAGGAGCCATCCCCAGCACCCTGGCCATCTTTGCTCCAATGGAGCCTTGGATGCGGGAGGGGAAGAGAGAGACAGAGAGGAAGGGGGGGGGTGGAGAAGCAAATGGGTGCTTCTCCCATGTGCCCTAGCCGGGAATCGAACTCAGGTCCCCCGCACGCCAGGCCGACGCTCTACTGCTGAGCCAACCGGCCAGGGCCCATAGCAGGTGGTTTAACTTTGGAGTGAACACTTTTTAGATACCAATGCTGGCAACCTATAATACCTTTATTCTTAATTTTAAAAAAATTTAAAATTTATATTTCAATTATAGTTGACTTATTAATCATTTTTCTGACTGTCCAGTGGTTGTTCTAATGATAGTCAAGAAACAACCAGTGGGACGCCTGACCAGCTATGTCTCCTGTGTGCTATGACTGACTGTCCGCACTGTAACATTTTATGATTCGATTAAAAGCCTCGTTTTGAAGGTAGGTGAGAACAGGGATATTAAGATCAACAAAATGATTATGAATCTGTTTTCTACAGAAGAATTAGATGAAAAATTTAAAAAGCCTGGGCTAATAAAATTATCCACCAATCACTTTCCTTAAGGTTAAAGCAGCCAGCAGTCTCCCATCGCATTTTCTAGATTAGAAAATAAAGCTCGTGTAACACTGTAATAGAGTCTGTTGGTCACAGCTACAGCTTATTCGGTTCAGTCCTTGATCAGAAATTCAAACCTTAATTCATGTTTTGTTCTTACAGAAAAATACAATCCATTTTATGAGGTTCTAGAAATAAATTATGGTTAAAAAGAGACACTACATTCCTAATGGCCTCCCTGGGAAGATACACATACAGAATGTAATATTTAACTTCAAAATATATTTAATTCTTTTCTATCCTTTTATAGTTTTTCAAGTGATTAGTAATGAATAAGCTAATGATTACTGGGTAGTAAGAAAAAAATTTTTTTTTTTTATTTATTCATTTTAGAGAGGAGAGATAAAGGGAGAGAGAGAGAGAGACAGAGAGGGAGAGAGAGAGAAGAGAGAGACAGAGAGAGAAGGTGGGGAGGAGTTGGAAGCATCAACTCCCATATGTGCCTTGACCAGGCAAGCCCAGGGTTTCGAACCGGCGACCTCAGCATTTCCAGGTTGATGCTTTATCCACTGCACCACCACAGGTCAGGCAAGAAAAAAAGTTTTTTAGTCATTTTTTCATCTAGGAACTTCATTAAATAAGGATGTGGCATATTTTATAGTAGTTTGAATAGACAATAACTAGACATCCAGTTTCACTTTTTAAACTACAAATGGTTTGAATAGACAATAACTAGACATCCAGTTTCACTTTTTAAACTACAAATGGTTGGCAACTGTTTCCTTAATAGTTATTGCAGGAGTAGGTCCAACATGAGTCCATATGTAACCCTTCTCTGGTCTGGTGGGCACTGTGGGAAACGGTGATGAACGTGACTTGAAATATTCAGAGGGTGCATGACAAACAAATTCCAAGTATTCCATCTTCCTGGGAAGATCCTCCTCTGGTCCTAAAGGCAGCCAATGGGAAGGTTAAATACATATTTGAACATATATATCATTATAAAATGTTGAAATTCTTACACACTAGGACAAGCCGTTCCGGCAGTGACCTGACATCAGCCCTTGGAACATGTATTATTGTGAAGTTACTCGATCATTTTTTTCTATTTAACTGCTTAAGGAATATAGCATTCTCCCCCAAACAGCGACTTAACATAGAAAGGAACCTAAAAACAACATTTAGCCTTATATAGTGTTTATCGTATGCCTGTACTGTCCTTAGTACTACTGTACATATATCAATACTTTGAATCCTCACAAAAGCCTCTGTGGTAGGCACTATTATTATTCTCATTTTACATATGAGAAAAATGAGGTTACCAAGATTAAAATACTTGTCCTATATCATACAACTAGTAAGAGCATGGGCTATGAACCCAGACAGTCTGGCTCCGGAGTCAGTGCTGGGATCTGAGGGTTAAGAAAAGGTGGGAGAGGACTCCCAGAGGGGTTTTTTGTTGTTGTTAGAACAAATCAGCAAAATAAAATTCCAGTTTACTATTGGACAACCCTGTTTCATACATATATCAAACAGGCCAAAAAAATAAAAATAAACAGCAACTTTGCAGACAAAAAATGGAAAAAAAGAAACCTTTTACCTTTGGCCTTTTTAACCATCTCATACAGAGTACAGTTAAGTTTATGTACTTAACTTATAGTATAGTTAAGTACACAAACAAAAACAGTTATTGGAACGCTCAGAATAAGATTGTCTTTTTGTTGTTGTTTTTCTTTTTTTTTTTTTTTTTTTTGCATTTTTCTGAAGCTGGAAACAGGGAGAGACAGTCAGACAGACTCCTGCATGCGCCCGACCGGGATCCACCCGGCACACCCACCATGGGGCGACGCTCTGCCCACCAGGGAGCGATGCTCTGCCCATCCTGGGCATCGCCATGTTGCGACCAGAGCCACTCTAGCACCTGGGGCAGAGGCCATGGAGCCATCCCCAGCGCCCGGGCCATCTTTGCTCCAATGGAGCCTTGGCTGCGGGAGGGGAAGAGAGAGACAGAGAGGAAGGCACGGCGGAGGGGTGGAGAAGCAAATGGGCGCTTCTCCTGTGTGCCCTGGCCGGGAATCAAACCCGGGTCCTCCGCACGCTAGGCCAACGCTCTACCGCTGAGCCAACCAGCCAGGGCCTCATTTTTTTTTTACAAGGTTTTTTTCTCCTTTGAGATTATAATGCACATGGTCACATCACAAGTAAAGTGGGAGGTAGGACAGAGAATTCTCCACAGGCTGGTTTGGTCATCCCAAGATCATTAAAAATGGCTGACCTCTAACAGTATGTACAAACCATACCACTGTCACACCACTGCCTCTGATGAGAATCCTACCTATATATCAGCTAGATGAAAGTCCACCACTATGTACGCACAAGCAGAAGACTAAAACTGGTCACATATGAAACTTGACATGTAGGTGAGAGTAACAGTGGAATGTTCTTTGTCCCTGAGCTCTCTCTGAAAAATATTTTCTTTTATTCTCAGAATGCAAAAGTAACGCATGCCCACTGCAGAAAAGTTAAAAACTTCAGAGTAATTTAAAAACTCTGAACTTTCAAAGTTGAATTAATCACTAATTTCTTCTGAGTCTACATAAAGAACTGTCTGCACTATTTCTTTTTGGCAGCACTAAAATTAATAAGAGTATAATGGCTGCTATTTCAATTATCCACAATGGTATGTTATAAAAGGTCTAGAATGGCATGTGTGACATGTAGAAGAATGCATATTGAGACTATGTAAGATTCTAGGAAGAACCATGACAGTTCCTTAAGAAATTATTTTTGAGTAGATTTTTATAACTAATCTAAATAACCTGGTTCCTGAGCAATAAATTTTAATAGCTTAATCTTGGTTCACTCAAAAAAATCTTATCCACCTCATTTTATAGGTGCATATTGCCCTAACTCTAACTAACTAATAGCACCCAAACCCTAGGTACATAGAATATCTTTCATGTTTTCTATAAAGCTCTCTACTTTATTGTACTTCGTGATACTTATGCTTCTTTGTTATGGACTAAATTGTATCTTTCCCAAGTTCCTGTGTTGAAGCCCTAACCCTCAATGTGATGGTATTTGGAGACGAGGGCTTTAGGGAGGCGATGAAGGTTAAATGAGGTCATGAGAGCGGCACCCTAATCCGCTAGGATTGGTGTTCTCATAAGAAATTGAAGGAGTGTGCGCACCAGAAAGGTGGCAGTCCCCAAGCCAGGAAAAGCTCCGCCACCAACCCTGAGAACCTTGATCTTGGATTTCCAGCCTCCAGAACAGTGAAAAAATACACTTCTGTTGTTTAAGCCATCCAGTCTGCGGTATTTTGCCATGACAGTCCAAGCAACTACTGCATCCTCATACATAATAACAGAGGCATCACTGGGTTCACGACCTTGTACTGTGTGCCGGTCTCACCTATGATGTAGGATGCAGGGTCGAACTGGTCCCTGGGGCTGGAGAGAGTGGGGATGAGCCACGTCAGCGCTGCGCTCTTCTCACAGTACTGGTCCTGGATAAAACCCCGGATCTGAGCGTAGTACAGCTTTCCATCTTGTTCGTCAATCACAGAGACGACATCTCCAATTTGGTAATATACTCCCTGGGGAAAGACAATAATCCCATATTTAAAATAAATAGAACAGCACCATAGCTATGAACCTAAATGTTTTAAATGTCAAAGCAAGAGTTTTCAAAGTGGTTGATAAAAGGTGTCTGAGATGGACTAATGTACCAATGTTTATACAGTTGATGCCACTTCTCAAGTTGTTTCACTTTTGAAAAAGTTTCACAAACACACAACTTGCATCTGGAGTAAACGTGTTTATGAAACCACTCTGACTTTCTATCACAACAGTACTGCAGCCAGCGAGCTGCAGAAAGGTTAGGTGACCTGCTGAAAGCCACATGAGGCAGGGCCGCAGCTGAGGTGCCTACACCAGCTTGGTGGTCTATCTCTGTACTGGCTTAAAAATCAGTGCTTATCTGGTGAAAATGTACTCTATACCTTCCTCTTCAACCACCACTTAAGGAAAAGAGATACTATAAATTCAAACCAACGAAATGATAGGAACTCTTTGTATTTTAGCAGTCTTCAGGATAGGTTTCCCTCAATTTATCACACTGTTCCTCAGTGTCACTGGCACCTGTCTCTTCCCTTCCTGTTCACTGTGACAGCCTCCCACAAGAAACAAGACAGTTACTGGTATCCCAGCATTCAAGGCTTCGTGTGTTATCCATATTCTACTTCATACATAACTAACTAATCTGTGTCTGTCTTATGTTTAGGCCCCTCTACCTCTGCTATCTACCCTTTACCTCTTCCCTGGGTCTTAAATTGGAAATAACCTCTCATCTGAACACCTGTAATGGCTGATGCAAACATTTATGTCGCTCAGCACTTCCTTAGGTGGGTGTGGGTCTTAGCAGACCATACTCTCCTTACTGCAGGAACCAGTCCGCAGGGAGATTCATTGCTGCTTCCCTCAAAACATTCATTGCTGCTTTACCTTGGCAGCGGGTAAAGCGGCTAGAGTGCCTCAACCATGAAAACGATTCTGAAAGCTGTGACGTGAGCATCTGATAGGCCAGGAGTTTCTCTTGGTGGACTCTTTATCCATGTGTCCAAGGGCGACTGCTGCCATCTGGATCATTATGGACCAGTACAGTCTCTGTGGGCCACAATCCACTACATGCTAGTTCATGGACCCACGGCATACAGTAATAAATCACCGATACTTGCATTAACAGGTCTGACACACTTTCCATTGAGACATGCCTAAAAGTTATTAGTACACTAAGTTATTAGCTGAATCAGTTGCTTCTGGATGTAATCTATAAACTCTATGTTCAGCTGTGAAAATAATGCACAAATTTCAAAATGTGATGATCGTTTTTACTATTCACTGAGTGCTTACTGTGTCAGATGCTTAACATATGTAATCTCACTTACCCAGTGAGGTAGTTTCTATGTACAATCTCTGTTTTATAGAAGAAACATCGGAGAGGTTGGTCCTAGCCCAGTCACACCACCACTCTCTGAAGTAGCAGAGCCGGGAGCTGAGCTCTGGACGCGGCCTCTGGCCTAAGGCCCCCTCATGCTATGTGATATTGGACAAGTTAATTAACCTCTCGTTGCCCCACGTCCTCATCCATAAAATGGGGATAACAGGCCCTACTTACTTCATGGAATGGATTGAATGAAATAGAGCATGTGAAATGCTCACCTCAGTGCCTGATAAACAGCAATCACAGAGGAAATTTTAGCTGTGTATTATTAACAATGTATGAAATGCTGGAATATAGGAGATATTTGCCTGTGTATAAACTGTTTTAGCCTACACAGATTCTGGGCTAAATAAAAAGGTACACTCAAGGAGCATAATCACTTGTGTTTCCCAATGTTTGGTGCACTTAGGTCAAGTATAAAGCACTAACTCATATCGCCGCCCCTATGTATTTAGTGGTTACTGCTTGTGCCAGGCCTTACAGGTCTTTCCTGTACTCTTTTCTTAGTGTTCTGGTTCAAAAATAACAAAATGCCACCTCACTCACTGAGGTATCACATGTCCTGGGCATTGGTCCTAGGAAACCTGACCCTCGGGTTGATCAGACATTTTGGACCCTCTCTCACTATGGACTTCCAGTAGGTGCTAATCACCGCTTGTTGGAGGAAAGCCAAAGCACCGAGTGACTTTCTGTTCCCGTCCTGAGGAAGTCGAGGTTGAGACCAAGCACACATGACTGAAAGCAGACACATCCAGGGAAGGCCCAAGGACGTGGATGCTGGGTCCTGCTGGAGCTTTCTGCAGGTCAGGAGTCAGACAGCAGATGGTGTGGTGTTATGTTTCAGAAAGGGCGAGAGAAATCTAATCAGTTTTGCAAAACTAAATAATAAAATTGTACACTGTATTCTGCTTGTTAGTTTTTTAAGCAAGATGACATATTTCTGGGCCCTGGCCGGTTGGCTCAGTGGTAGAGCGTCGGCCTGGCGCGCAGGAGTCCCGGGTTCGATTCCCAGCCAGGGCACACAGGAGAAGTGCCCATCTGCTTCTCCACCCCTCCCCCTCTCCTTCCTCTCTGTCTCTCTCTTCCCCTCCTGCAGCCAAGGCTCCACTGGAGCAAAGTTTGCCCTGGCGCTGAGGATGGCTCTGTGGCCTCTGCCTCAGGCGCTAGAATGGCTCTGATTGCGGCAGAGCGATGCCCCAAGATGGGCAGAGCATCGCCCCTTGGTGGGCATGCTGGGTGGATCCCGGTTGGGCGCATGTGGGAGTCTGTCTGACTGCCTCTCCATTTCCCACTTCGGGAAAATACAAAAAAATAAAAATAAAGAAAAAAAAATGACATATCTCTGCTTAATTAATTGGATAGCTGATCTCTCCAAGGCACCTCAATCCTGAAAGATTGGGGTTCACCACTTGCAGTATTGTTGCTGCCTCATTCCTTTGCCGCTCCTCTTCATGAAACCCTGAACATTAACAACCACTGCCCTTATCCTCTCAGTTCTGATTAAAAGCACTTAGAACCTCTGTGCCTACTCTATTCACTGGACACCCTCTGCTCGTCTAAATCCCACCTCAGTCCTTCTCACCCTTCACAGACCAGATGGATCATCCTTCCATGGCTCCACATTATACATTAGCATTTTAGAAAAATTCCCATAATCTACATTGAAAAATTCTTAAGATCCTCATATAATTTTTTTCCTCTTAAGTTTGAAGTGGGGAGGCAGACAGACTCCTGCATGCACCCCGACCAGATCCACCTGGCAAGCCCCCTGCCGGGCCATGCTCTGCCTATCTAGGGCATTGCTCCATTGCTCAGCAACCAAGCTGTTATAGTGTCTGAGATGAGGCCATGGAGCCAACCTCAGTACCCAGGGCCAACTTGCTCCAACAGAGCCATGGCTGAGGGAGAAGAAGAGAGAGATATAGAGAGAGAAAGGAGAGGGGAAAGGGTGGAGAAGCAGATGGTCGCTTCTCCTGTGTGCCTTGACTGGGAATCAAACCCGGAACATCCACACGTTGGGCCAATGCTCTACTACTGAGCCAAGTGGCCAGGGCTCTCATATCAACAGGCAGCCCTCCCACCTCAGCTCTGGATGTTTCATAAAAGCTACACCTGGGAGATATAGCCCAAAAAAGAACAAAACATACAATTACTCTTTTTACAGAGCGGCAGAGGCCTATAGACTAGCCCAACGTTTTAGCAGCACATTATAAAGTAGCCCCAAGTCCTCCTTCAGTCACTCTACAGATGTTTACCTTGTAGAAGATTGATTCTGCAGTGATTATGGTGGAAACTGATTCAGGAGCTTTGATGGGCTACGAAAAAAAAGTAAAAATATTAGCATGTTCATACTGTGTATGTGTGCGCACAGGCATTTTTCCAGCCATGTATGTATAAGAGTTATGTAATTTAAGAAATACTAAGTTTGTTGATTTTCTGAATGTTGTGGCAAAACACAATAGAATATTTCCACTGCTACTTCTGCAACCATTAGCTTAAAAATTAAAAACAGAAGCAGAGGACAGCTTCTGTTCATGCCGCTGAGAGCTAGCACAAGCCCTCTCAGAGCTTTATTACAGATTAGGATCTTAGGTATAAAAATATACTGCTTCTAATGGCCTGAGCATGACAGAAGTGGAGTAAAAAATGGGTAGGTGAGCACAAAGTAAGAAAGTGCTTCCTTGGCGATATTTTCCATCTCAGCCTAACTATGGAACCAGCTATGAGACTCGGTATCCTCGGAACTGATTCGCTAGCTAGCCTGAACTAAAGCTAAAAGAAACTTCCTTGGGAATTCTTAGTAACCTGCCACCACCCACCCATCATTGAAATCTGTTCTTAAGCTGAAATACACACTTTTATCTCACAGCAGAGAACGCAAGGCTCCCCAAATATGTCTTGGTATCATGCTTAAAGAGGTCATTAGAGAAACTGATATAAAAATAATTGCAGAGAACATATTCTACCGCACTTAAGAGGAAAACATGTTTAAGTTATACAACTACAATCAAATGAATATTTTTTTTAATTTATTCATTTTAGAGAGGAGAGGGAGAGGAGAGAGAGAGAGAAGGAGGGAGGAACTGGAAACATCAACTCCCATATGTGCCTTGACCAGGCAAGCCCAGGGTTTCGAACCGGTGACCTCAGCATTTCCAGGTCGACACTTTATCCACTGCGCCACCACAGGTCAGGCCTAAATGAATATTTACTTAACATGTTCTATCTAGTCAACAAATGTCTCATTTCTAGAAAGCTAAGTTATAAAAATCTTAAACAAATTAGGGACAATTACTCTCAATGAGAATCCACGACCCGCACAATATACTGGAGGGTCCTTTTCTGTTTTATGAATGAAAATGCCTAACTCAGGGGTCTCAAACTCAGAGACCCGCACACTAATCCACGAAGTTTGATTAGTCTGTGGGCCGCACAAAATTGTTGGGCGGGCCGCATGCGGCCCACGGGCCGCGAGTTTGAGACCCCTGGAACTTCAGAAATGCCTATACAGGGAAGCCAACCATTCCTGTTCTGAAAAGGAAGAAATACCACACTGAGGTTTTAAACAACTGTCTATACTGCATTGTCCATTGTGTTTGACCATGTCCCGTTGCATCTCCAAAGATAATGAGAATTTATGTCACTTAAAATGTGCTTTCAACTACCCTCCACCATAAATCTTCCAACAATCTGTTTTCTTACACCAAAAGGGATAAAGGTTTGGCAAAATTTTAATTCATATTCATCAAACTGATCACAAGACAGTAAAATACATTTTTCTGGGGGTATAATAACAAACAAATATGGAAATGAATTCCATTATTTACTTAGATCTTTAAAGAATGAAAAAAAAAGTTTCCTGAGTGTACTTAGCCATACCATAATCCTTTGCATAAAGACCCAACAAAATGCATCCATGGTGTATGTTTCTTCTAGACTCCTATTTTATATTTACCAGAGGAAAAAGAAAAGCTAAAAACAGAGAAACATATTACTAACTTCACAAACCATAAGGCTCCTGTAACCCAGGCCTCTTGAGAAAGTCTGGATCACTCCCCAGAGGCGGGTTCAAGTTCAGTGGTGGGAGATGCAGGCAGTGGCAGGACACATTACACACATGTCATTCCAGTAGAAAAACACTACCCACAATCATCTTACATTTTTTAATTTAAAAATATGTCTTCGCCCTTTTCCTTTAGTGGAAACTTTCTTTTCAGCAGCTGGAGCAGATTTGTACTTGGTGTTTCTGAGCCGAGCAGACCGCCTGTGAATTTCTTGCTTACTCTGTTACATAAAGAATAAAACAGACAAAGAAATAAAAAGTGTGGAAAGGTTGCTGGCCTGATACAACCATCTTGCAAGGATCCCAGAGTAGGCACTTCATAGGGACACTCAAAAATTAAAAGCTACCTTGTTCTTTTTATGCTGTGTAATCATATGAACTGTGCTAATTCCAACCGGGCTGGTTGGCTCAGTGGCAGGGCGTTGGCCCGCATGTGTAAATTCCTGGTTTGATTCTCAGTCAGGACACACAGAAGTGTCCATCTGCTTCTCCACCCCTCCCCGCTCCTTCCTCTCTGTCTCTCTCTTCCTCTCCCGCAGCCAAGGCTCCATTGGAGCAGAGTTGGCCAGGGCACTGAGATGGCTGCACTGCCTCTGCCTCAGGCGCTGGAATGGCTCCGATTGCAGCAGAGCAACGGCCCAGGTGGGCAGAGCATCGCCCCCTGGTGGGCATGCCGGGTGGATCCTGGCTGGGTGCATGTGGGAGTCTGTCTGTCTGCCTCCCCGCTTCTCACTTAAGAAAAATATAACAACAACAACAACAACAAAGAACCATGAGAGGGCCCTAAGTGAGCATCTCCAGAGCCTCCAAAAAGGTGTGATGCCCCTTACAACAGGGCCAAGGGCAGGACGAGGAGCTGTCTATTCATTTGTGTCTATAACAGAGAAAAACCCGTAACAACTCAACTGTCCCACGCCAGGGAACGGGTTAGGACGATGGAATATTTCTGCCATTTAAAATAATGAAGTACTAATATTACTAACATAATGACAAAATGTCCTTTATGAACAGGGGCAAGTACAGTGGTTAATGAGATGTCTGGCTGCTACCCCAAATATTATTACGATGGGGAAACTTCCGAAGGATTTTTAATTTTCTTGCTTCCTTAGACTATTAATTTCTTACAAGAGAAAAGGTGCTTAGAATGGAAGCAACGAGTTGGGATCTCCTCGGGGGCCGGGGGTGGCGACCCGCGCAGCAGGGACAGGGTTCCCGGAGGCGCGGCCCGGCCGGCCCGCCGGAGCTCACCTGCTTGCCGCCCCCGCCCCCGTTGCTCTGCGAAGGGGGGGCCGAGGTGGTGGCGAAGGTCGCTGGCCCGAAGCCGCCTCCGCCGCTGCTGCCCGCGGTGCCGCCCGCAGCCCCCGAGCCGGCGCCCCCGCCGCCCGCGCCGCCCCGGCCGGTGCAGTGGTGACAGAGGATGTCCCCCTGCGGGCTCTTCTTCCACATGGAGGACGAGGTGGTTTTGCAGACGCTGCAGGTGGGCTTCAGGCCCAGGGGCATCGTGGCCGGCTCGGGCGGCCCCCGCGGGCGCAGCGACACGGGAATGGCGACCGCCGACCCGGCCGCCCGATGGCCGGCCCGCTACGTCCACAGACTGGAAGAGCGGCTAGGGCGCGGGCGCCAAGCGTCCCCACCGGGACCAGGTCGCGGCCGCTGTCCCCTGCAGGCAGGAAGCCGATTCCGCTTACAGGGTGGCAAGCACCACCCCCGCCACCCGAGCAGCCCGGAGGCGGGCCCGGGGCGGGGTCTGGTCCGGGAGGAACGCCCCGCCTGGCCCTGAAGCGGCTTCCGGGGTGGGCGGGGCCTGCGCCTGCCTGCGACCCGCCTGACAGGAAGTGCCCCACCGGGAACGCGCTGCATTCAGTGTAACGTTTGTAACTTTTTGGCCTTAGGCATAGGCTGGCAGGTAAAATACAGGATGTCCAGTTAAATTTGAATTTCATATATACAATAAATAATTTCTTGAATATGTGTATCCCATGCAATATTCGTGTTTATCTGAAATTCAAACTTAACTGGACGTCCTGTATTTTTGCTAAATATGGCACCCCTACTTAGGACCCTTTACACTCTAAAAAATTATAACTTAGACTCACTAGTACGATTGTTTATATAAATTATATCCATAGACATTTATGTGTTAGGGATTGAAATAGACATTTCAGCTTAATATGTCAAGCACATATTCATTAACCATTGGGTGAAGCCATCATGCTCGGATGATGTCATACTACAGCCTCTGTGCTCTGAACAGTACCCAGTGAGAGAGAATGTAAAAGGGCAAATAACTGGCTTGGCCTTGTTGGGAAACCGTTTTGACCCCAATGACTTCCTGAAAGGGTCATGGAACCTCCCTGGACCACATTTCAAAACAGCTGGCTTGGGACAAGCTCCTGAAAAGGCAGCCCCCATCTATAAATGTCTCGTCAGTATAGGCTTCACCAGGAACAGGAGTTTCTCCTCAGCTTCACTTGGTCAAGTGATTGTACAGCTGTCTTCATGATCCTGGATATTTTGGACTTGATGTTTCTGGAGAGCTCTTGATGAATGTGTAGGTGGTATGGATTGAGGAGGAAGTCAAATGTGTTGAATGCCTGTGATGTCATGAGATCTCATTTAGAGCTTATGACCACTCTGCAACAAGATATTATTATCCCTATTTTACTGTTAATTGATCAACAGAGAAACCATAATTTGCACTGGCTGCCAACACGATGGCTGCTCTTAGTATCACATCTGGGCAGGCCTTTATAACAGTCCTGGGGTCTGGGCTGTGTCTCAGTTCTCCTTGCTCTGAGTCTACATTTCCCCAATGGCAAAACAAAATATTAACTGCTTTGCAGTGCTTTAAGACCAACTGTAAAAGAGGTTCAGGAGGATAGGTAAAGAATGACTTTTCCTGCCCTGGCCAGATGCCTCAGTTGGTTAGTCCATTTGATCCCCAGTCTGGGCACATATAGAAACAGATGTTCTTGACTCTCTCCTGCTCTTCCCCTTCCTCTCTCACTGAAATCAATAAAATAAGTATATATTTTAAAAAACCTTTTTTTTCTTATTTTAAGTCTAAAATTTCATGCTTCCTACTTCCTTTCTTCTCTGCATCTCATCTCCAAGTTACTCCCTCTCTTCACTGAAGTTCAACAGCTTCCTCTCCACCAAAAGACGCCATCCTGGGTATCCTGGGTAGGGTAAATAGCCACATATATAACCATCCAACACCCTGTTTTCTCCATTTCTCCTCATCTCGCCAATCTTTATCTCCTTTTCTTGACAGCTCCCATAATCACTGGTCACACCCTCTATCCTTCTAAGATAATCAGGAAGAACTACATTTTTTTTCTTGTAAATTTTTTTTACAACCTTTTAAAATGAAGTGTTATACAGATACTGTAAAGTATCCAACTCATTGCTGCATAGCCTGATTATCACAAAGTATCCACACTTGGGCAACCAAATTAAGAAATAAAACATTATTGTCATAAAACTACCCTCCTCGCACTCACTTTACATAGAGATAACCATTATAATGACTTATAACTGTACATTTTTGTAGATTCTTTTTGTTAGGTTAAGCAAGTTCCCTTCTATTCTTATTTTCATCACAAATGTAGAATTTTATTAAATGGTATTCTCTATGACATGATCATAATGCTTTTTCTTCTTTACCTATTAATATATGGATTATACAGATTTCTGAATGTTAAATTAACATTGAAACTCCTGAAATGAATCCAACTTGGTCGTGATGTACTATCCTTTTCACATATTGCTGGATTTGGTTAACTAAATTTTAAAAAAGATTTTTCTATGTATGTTTATGAGTGAGATGGGATTATCATTTTCTTTTCTTTCTTTTTTTTTTTTTTTTTATTAAGTGAGAGGAAGGGAGGCAGAGACAGACTCCCACATGCGCCCCAACTGGGATTCATCCTGGAAGCCCCTACCAGGTGATGCTCTGCCCAGCTTAGACACAGCATTTTGCTCAGCAACTCTGCCCAGCTTAGACACAGCATTTTGCTCAGCAACGAAGCTATTTATTTAACACTTGAGGTCGAGGTCATGGAGCCATCCTCAGTGTCCTGGTCCAACTTTTCTTGAATCATTTGAGCCATGGCTGTGGGAGGGGAAGAGAGAGAAAGAGAGAGAAAGGGGGAGTGGAGGGTGGAGAAGCAGATGGTCGCTTCACTTCTCCCATGTGCCCTGACTGGAATCAAACCCAGGACTTCTAATACATGCTGGGTGGACGCTCTAACCACTGAACCAGCCAGCCAGGGCCTCATTTTCTTTCCTTGTAATATCTTTGCAAGGCTTTGGCATCAAGCTTATGTCAATCAAACTAAGGAATGTGGATTTTTTTAGGAGTGAGACAGGAAACTATTCAAGGCTCATATATACTGATATGAAAAAAATCTCAGATATAATTAAGAAGAGGAAAAGCCATAAATTTAACCAAGAGGCCTGACCAGGCAGTGGCGCAGTGGATAGAGCGTCAGACTGGGATGCAGAAGACCAGGTTCGAGATCCCATGGTCGCCAGTTTGAATGCGGGCTCATCTGGTTTGAGCAAAAGCTCACCAGCTTGAGCCCAAGGTCGCTGGCTTGAGCAAGGGGTTACTTGGTCTGCTGAAGGCCCGCGGTCAAGGTACATATGAGAAAGCAATCAATGAACAACTAAGGTGTTGCAGCATGCAACGAAAAACTAATGATTGATACTTCTCATCTCTCTCCATTCTTGTCTGTCTGTCCCTGTCTATCCCTCTCTCTGACTCTCTCTCTGTCTCTGTAAAAAAAAGAAAAAAAAATTTAATCAAGAATGTGGAAGACCTGTACACTGAAAACTATAAGATATTAATGAAAGAAATTGAAGAAGACACAATAAATGAAAAGCAATTCTGTGCTTCTAGATTGAAAATATTAATCTTGTTAAAATGTCCATGCTACCAAAAGCAATCTATAGATTCAGTGCAATCCCTATCAAAATTCTAATGGCATTTTTCACTGAAATAAAACAATCCTAAAATTTCTATAGAACCACAAAAGATCCTAAATAGCCAAAGCAATTGAGAAAGAAGAACAAAGCTGGAGGCATCATACTCCCTGGTTTCAAACTATATTACAAAACTATAGTAATCAGAACTATATTTTATTCCAATATGGTATTGGAATAAAAACAGTCACATAGATCAGTGGAACAGAACTGCTCAGAAATAAATTCATGCATATATGGTGAGTTAATTTAGAACAAAGGAGCCAAGAATATATGTTGTGGACCGTTAATGGCAAAAAGCCATTATAGATTCAAGGCTTGGCAGGGGACTAAGTTCTCCCCCCTCCATCTCCATATTTGGCTTTGATGCTGAGTATTTGCACCCACTCCACTTGCTTCCTTGGGTTGCAGGAAGCAATATACATGCCCTTCCTCTGACTCTTTGTTTGTTTCAGATGTTTATAAATTTCACTAATGTATCCTGTTTTTGCCTTGGGAGAGTTCCTGTCTTAGCCTTTGATTTGCAACTTTGTATCAGGGTCCTTGATTTGCATAGGTCTATATAATAAAGCGAACTGGGGCTGTGAGGCACTCAGATGCTGCCAGGCAGTTTGAGGAGTCCTCCCGGTCCCATCGGTTTTGTTCTGACAAAGTGTGTTTCCTTAATTCCGCACCGTTATTTGGAGCTGCGCTGGTCCGCGGCAAATATACAATGGGGAAAGGACAGTCTCTTCAATATATGGTGTCAGGAAAACTGTACAGCCACATGCAAAAGAATGAAACTGTACTACTATCTTCTACTCTAAACAAAAATTAACTGAAAATGGACAAAAAGTTTGAATGTATGACCTGAAACCATAAAACTACTATAAGAAAACATAGGTGGGCCTGACCTGTGGTGGAGCAGTGGATAAAGTGTCGACCTGGAAATGCTGAGGTTGCCGGTTCGAAACCCTGGGCTTGCCTGGTCAAGGCACATATGGGAGTTGATGCTTCCTGCTCCTCCCCACCTTCTCTCTCTATCTCTCTCTCCTCTCTCTCTCCCTCTCTGTCTCTCTCTCTCCATTTCTCTCTCCTCTCTAAAATGAATAAATAAAATTAAAAAAAAAAAAAAAAAAGATTAGCCCTGGCCAGTTGGCTCAGCGGTAGAGCGTCGGCCTAGTGTGCGGAGGACCCGGGTTCGATTCCTGGCCAGGGCACATAGGAGAAGCGCCCACTTGCTTCTCCACCCCTCCGCCGCGCCTTCCTCTCTGTCTCTCTCTTCCCCTCCCGCAGCCAAGGCTCCATTGGAGCAAAGATGGCCCGGGCGCTGGGGATGGTTCCTTGGCCTCTGCCCCAGGCACTAGAGTGGCTCTGGTCGCAACATGGCGACGCCCAGGATGGGCAGAGCATCGCCCCCTGGTGGGCAGAGCGTCGCCCCATGGTGGGCGTGCCGGGTGGATCCCGGTCGGGCGCATGTGGGAGTCTGTCTGACTGTCTCTCCCTGTTTCCAGCTTCAGAAAAATGCAAAAAAAACCCCAAAAAACAAAAAAAACCCCAACAAAACAGGTGGTAAGCTCCTTGATGTCAGTCTTGACAATAATTCTTTTTTGAAACTGACACCAAAAGCAAAAATAAATAACTGGACTGTCCAGGGGGTGGCACAGTGGATAGAGCATCAGCCTGCGACACTGAGGATCCAGGTTCAAAGCCCAAACCACCGGCTTGAGTGCGAGCATATTGGGCTTGAGTGTGGGCTCACTGGCTTGAGCGCAGGGTCACTAGCTTGAGTGTGGGGTCATAGACATGACCCCATGGTCGCTGGCTTGAAGCCAAAGGTTACTGGCTTGAGCAAGGTGTCACTGGCTCAGCTGCCCCCCCCTACTGAAGACACATATGAGAAAGCAATCAATGAACAACTAAAGTGCTGCAACTAGTTGATTCTTTTCATCTCTCTCCCTCTTGTCTGTTTCTCTCTCTCTCTGTCTCTGTCACACACACACACACAAAAGGAAGGAAATTTTGCCATTTAGGATGACATAGGTGGATCTTGAGGACATGTTCAGTTAAATAAGTCAGACAGAGAAAGATGGCTACCGTGTGATCTCGCTAATATGTGGAATCTAAAAAAAAAACAACAACAAAAAAACCCAGACAAAAAACAACAACAACCAAGCTCATAGATACAGAGAATGAATTGATGGTTGTCAGAGGTAGGGGGTGGGTAGAATGGGTGAAGTGGATCAAGAGTCATAAACTTCCAGGTATAAAACAGTAAGTCAAAAGGATGTCAAGAGCATGGTGATTATAGTTAAAAATAGTGTACTGCATATTTAAAAATTGCTAAATGACTAGATCTTACAAATTCTCATTACAAGAAAAAAATTTTTTTAACTGTGTGGTGATGAATGTTAACTGAACTTACGTGTGATCACAGTCTATACAAAAACCAAATCATTACATTGTACCCCTGGAAGTAATTAATGGTATATGTCGATTATACTTTATTATAACTTTTTTTTAAAAGAGAAAAAAAGCAACTTATAGAATAGTTTATAGAATATGACAATTTTGTGCAAGTTTAAAAGCTACATATATGTGATGGATACTTTTTTTAGTCAATTACACAAGAAACTCTTGACATTTGATGGCCACAGAGGCGGTGAGCAATGGAGACTTTCACTTTTCATTTTGTGCTCTTTTGTATTGTTTAACATCTTTACAGCACGTTTTGAAATTCAAATAGGAGAAGAACGAGGAAGAGGGGAGGAGGAGAAAAAGAAGAAAAAGGAGGAGGAGGGCAGGGGAAAGTATCAAATGGAAAAGGAAATAAAGGCAGTTTTTAGGCCCAAAGAACTCTCCCAGCTGGAGGCAGTGGTGTAGAATGGGCAGTATCTGGTTCAAGGACTGGCAACTGAACCTCCGCCCTGCAGCTCGTTTCCGCTGTAAAGTGAGGGTGGTATTGCCCACCTCAGGGCTGGTTGTGTGAGGTTTGATCCGTAATCGTGTTTGGCATGTGGTTCTAAGTCAGCAACTGGGCCTTCTCCTTCAAGCAGCTAGGCTGCAGCTTCACAAAACTTGCGCTGATGGACTAGAGCAAGCAACCTTCCATTTTTCTCATCTCATGGCACACACAATGATTACTGAAACGTTGCAGCACACCAAAAAATATATTTCTTGCTGATCTGACAAAGAATAGGTGTAATTTTGATTCATTCATACTGGATGGCTACTGTTGTATTGGCTGTTTTCATTATTTTATTTGACTATCGAAGGGAAAAGAGGTCAGTGCCCCTGACTAAATAAATAGGTATTGTGTGTTTTAAAAATTCTAGTGGCACACTGGTTGGAAATTGCTATACTAGTGTAACCTAGAGTAGTGTGCTGTGAGCACAAATAGGACTATTAGGTTGAGAAGGTAATGGAGAGGTAGAGTAGGGAGATGAGGAACATGGGTAGGAGACAAGAACTCAGGAGAGCGCTGTCAATGAAGACATCGACCCAATCCCCTTCTTCCTCCTTAGTGTCTGGGGAAGAGCAGTGAGCCACACAGGTGGCCAGGCCAAGGCTCCAGGGAGGTACCCAGGGAGAGATGGAAGACAGAGGGAGAGAGGGAGAGAGGCAGCTGTGGAGACAGAAATAAATATCATATTTCCCCGTGTATAAGACCCTCCCATGTATAAGACACACCTTTATTTTGGGGCCCAAAATTTGAAAAAAACATATTACATAAAGTTATTGAACTCAAGTTTTAGTCATCACAAAATTCATACAACTCCTCATATGTGTGAAAAAGCAGGAAATGCAAGTAAAAAACTACAACCACTGTATAAGATGCACCCAGTTTCCAAAAAATGTGCATCTTATACATGGGGAAATACAGTACCTTCCAAGGTCTTCAAGTTAAGACTAAGGGAGTGGGGGAGGAGCTGAGCTTCCCAGGGAATTCTGAGGGTCAGCCTGCAGTCTAATTTGCATGATTCAGGTGCTGCATTGTTCATGAATTAAAACTCTTAAAATGAAAAATTAAAAAAGCAGAAGCAGCCTGACCAGGCGGTGGCGCAGTGGATAGAGCGCTGGACTGGGATGCAGAAGACCCAGGTTCAAGACCCTGAGGTCGCCAGCTTGAGCACAGGTTCATCTAGTTTGAGCAAAAAGCTCACCAGCTTGGACCTAAGGTCACTGGCTCGAGCAAGGGGTTACTTAGTCAATTGAAGGCCCACATTCAAGGCACATATGAGAAAGCAATCAATGAACAACTAAGGTGTCGCAACGAAAAACTAATGATTGATGCTTCTCATCTCTCTCCAATCCTGTCTGTCCCTATTTATCCCTCTCTCTCGGTCTCTGTCAAAAAAAAAAAAAGACACTTAAAAAAAGCAGATGCATAAAATATATATATCATGAGCTGGTTTAAGAGAGAACTATTCAGAACACATGGCGTCTTGGTGAGGACAGGCAGTGCTGGAGTCCTGGACCACTCCTGCCCTTGTTCTGGATATCAGGGGCTTTGGGCCACTGAGTCTCTGTTTCCTTCCCTGTCCCAACACCACGCAGGGATGAGGTGAGGGCTCAGCGAGGCAGTGCACATGAAGTCATAAGGAATCTTTAGGTCTTTAACTCTGAGGTTAATAAAACAGGGACAGGAGGAAGCGCATTTCTTTTAACCAGCCTGGTCAAGTCATTCATTACACCCCTTCCTGGCCCACAGGGAATCTCGTCAAAAATGCGATGAGCCCTGGCCGGTTGGCTCAGCGGTAGAGCGTCGGCCTAGCGTGCGGAGGACCCGGGTTTGATTCCCGGCCAGGGCACACAGGAGAAGCGCCCATTTGCTTCTCCACCCCTCCGCCGCGCTTTCCTCTCTGTCTCTCTCTTCCCCTTCCGCAGCCAAGGCTCCATTGGAGCAAAGATGGCCCGGGTGCTGGGGATGGCTCTGTGGCCTCTGCCTCAGGCGCTAGAGTGGCTCTGGTCGCAACATGGCGACGCCCAGGATGGGCAGAGCATCGCCCCCTGGTGGGCAGAGCATCGCCCCATGGTGGGCGTGCCGGGTGGAGCCCGGTCGGGCGCATGCGGGAGTCTGTCTGACTGTCTCTCCCTGTTTCCAGCTTCAGAAAAATGAAGAAAAAAAAAAAAAAATGCGATGAACTCAAACTGCCTGTTAACATTAGCAAATGGACAGAGAGAGAAAGCGTGAGACCATGAAACAGCAAGAAGGGGCAAGGGAAGAGCCACGGCCGCTGTTCCTGCTGACCTGGGGGCCATCACAGTATCTCTATCTCCCACCGCACTCAACCTTCTCTGTTCTACGCCGACAGCACTCCTTGCTGTGCAGTGTGTCCATGGTTCCTACCCCTCTGAGTGTCCTCTGCTGGAATATGCTTCCTCCCAACACTTCACACCGACCCTATTCCTTTCTAGAACCTGCTCACTTCCTTCAGGAAGCTGCTGTACCAGAAGTCACATCTCCCTTGTGCAATCCCCTAACTCAAATAGCTATTTCTTGCTGTGACTCTTCCTTCCTTGTACCTTGGGGCACCCCTTCCACTGTACTATGAGCATGTTGAGGAAAGGAAGTTTGCCTTTTCCCTCTTTTGTCCCTTTCTACTTTCCCATGCCTAACACTAATGAGTAGTGTGATATGTGGATTAATACAGTGTGTCCGTAAAGTCATGGTGCACTTTTAACCCGTCACAGGAAAGCAACAAAAGACGATAGAAATGTGAAATCTGCACCAAATAAAAGGAAAACTCTCCCAGTTTCATACCTATTCAGTGCAGTTCGATGTGGGCTCACGCACAGAATTTTTAGGGCTCCTTAGGTAGCTATCCCGTATAGCCTCTACAGACTCGTCACTGACTGATGGCCTACCAGAACGGGTTTCTCCACCAAACTGCCGGTTTCCTTCAACTGCTTATCCCACCGAGTAATGTTATTCCTATGTGGTGGCGCTTCGTTATAAATGCACCGATATTCACGTTGCACTTTGGTCATGGATTCTAATTTAGCGAGCTACAGAACACATTGAACTTTCCTCTGTACCGTCCACATCTCCACTGGCGTGGCCGTGGGCTGCTCCGCTGTATACACGGTGTTACATCATCATCTGCGCGTGCGCATATGCTGCCACGTCATCCTACAGAAACTGGGAGCGTTATCCTTTTATTTGGTGCAGATTTCACATTTTTATCATCTTTTGTTGCTTTCCTGTGACCGGCCAAAAGTGCACCATGACTTTATGGACACACTGTATATCAATGAGCCTCTTCTCAGCAATCGTCTCCATTCAGGACAAAGAAAGGTCTGCTCCCATGCCCCTCCTCGCTTACCCCCACCTTGTCATCTGACTTCTCTCATCAGACAGCCTGAATCAGGCCTCCCCAGCTCCTCATTGGCCCAGGATAGATATCTCCCTGAACCATGGGAGGCACCAATGTCGACAACATGCACCAGAAAAACCAACACCTGCTTCATCCTGAACAAGTCTTACTTATGTGAAAGAACTGTGCAGGCCCCCGGCTGAGTTTCATAAGCAGCTCTCTCTTGCTCAGGAGAGGTGGTGGCGTGGTGGGAGGATGCCACATGCCCCAGAAGCCTGGTGCCAGCCTCAGGACGCTAGCCGTGACTCTGGCCAGTATGAAGTGTGGCAAATGGACTTGACCCAGAACCCCTCTCCTAGGTGATAGGATTCCCTGGGTCACCCCCCCTCCAACTGCCACTCCCCTAACTGTCGCTCAGAACCTCACTCCCCAGTCCCAGCACCTGCCCGTCCTTGGGATGACTGCTGGCTTAGGAGCCGGAACTCTTTCGGGGCCCAGGTGAAAGCTTCATTTTGTGATTTGGGCACCAGTCCACCATAGTTTCCTGAGGAAAACTCAGCTGCCTTTATTTTTGTTTGTTTGGTTTTGGTTTTCAGTGCTTTGAAAATCTGCAACCTCTCGCCCTTCTGATTTTGCAGGATGGCTGGGGAAGAGACCGGCTTGGTTGGTTGAGCATTTCTTAACACCTCACAGCTGTGTGCAAAGATTGCTTTCCTCGGAGCAGCTCCACGCTTTCTCACAGAAGAGAAATATTTCCTTTTCTCTTCAAAATGTAACTATCTTTATATAAACAATACATGCTCATTATAAAATTTATACAATTCAGAGGTATTCCCCAACTCTGCTTAGATAACCATAGTAATAGTTTGTAGTGTATCTTTTCAATCTCTGGAAATGTGTGTGGGTATAAAACATGAATGCAATCTTACTAAATATTATTCTCTAATCTGATTTTTTTTCCTCTTTTTGGACAGAGACGGAGAAAGAGTCAGAGAGAGGGACAGATAGGGACAGACAGGAAGGGAAAGAGATGAGAAGCATCAATTCTTCCTTGCGGCACCTTAGTTGTTTATTGATTGCTTTCTCATATGTGCCTTGACTGGGCAGCTACAGCAGACGGAGTGACCCCTTGTTCAAGCCAGGGACAGTGGGCTCAAGCCAGCGACCATGGGGTCATATCTATGATCCTATGCTCAAACAGAATGATTTCATGCTCAAGCCAGTGACCCCGTGCTCAAGCTGGTGACCTTGGGGTTTCAAACCTGAGTCCTCTGCGTCCCAGTCCAATGCTCTATCCACTGCACCACCACCTGGTCAGGCTCTAATTTGACTTTTTTTTTTTTCAGAGACAGAGAGAGAGTCAGAGAGAGGGATAGACAGGGACAGACAGACAGGAAAGGAGAGATGAGAAGCATCAATCATTAGTTTTTCATTGCACATTGCGACACCTTAGTTGTTCATTGATTGCTTTCTCATTTGTGCCTTGACCACTGGCCTTCAGCAGACCGAGTAACCCCTTGCTTGAGCCAGCGACCTTGGGACCTTGGGTCCAAGCTGGTGAGCTTTTTGCTCAAACCAGATGAGCCCGCGCTCAAGCTGGTGACCTTGGGGTCTCGAACCTGGGTCCTCTGCATCCCAGTCCGATGCTCTATCCACTGCACCACCGCCTGGACAGGCTCTAATCTGACTTTTTAAATTCAAAAGTGCATTGATGTGAACTCACCACACCAATCTATATATACCTGACTTCTCCTTGCCAAAATTAATTTAATCATCCCTGGATGTTGGATATTTAGCCTGTTTTAAATTTTTATAGTGACAATGAATGATGTAATGAATGTCCTTACACATGTATGGTTGCCTATTTGTGTGGATATTTTTATGGGGTAAATTCTTAAAAATCTAACTAATGGGTCTAAAGTAAGGCACAATTTGAATTTTGACAGATGCTTCTAAATCACTCACCAAAAAAGTTGCACACCTGCCCATTCCTGTGAGGTTATCTCAGGGCGACTTAGCCGCTGGGTAGAGTAGGCACACTGCCAAGGGCCCATGATCATTTTAGGGGTCATAAAACTATTTAACTTCTCTTAAAATCAGGAGAAAAAATGTAATAATAATGAATTTATAATATACAATGAATCCAAACCGGCCTGTATATTTTATATACCAATACAGCCATAAAATATATTTTCCATATTTTTTACAGATATGGGTTGTATGGGGACAAATGTGTACAGGGCACTTCAAGTCATAATGTGGCCCTGGGTTGTCCGTTTCTCCATACCCCTGCATCTCAGACTAGTTTTCTAGTCTTTTATGCAAAAACAATACAGTGACACTTCACAATGGTTTTTACTTGCATTTCTTTGGTTGTGACGTGTAGGTATCGCCTCCTAACTTCATTCATCGTTTAAATTTCCTTTATTAATTGCCTTTATATGTTCTTTTCTCATCTTTCTACCCCATTGTTCATCTTTTTTACATTATAGTAAATATGACCAATTTTATTTTCACAATTTTTCATTTCAGATTAACTGGTACCTTTTGTCATGATATTTAAAGTGTCCTTCCAGCTGGAATCTGTCAAGCACCTTGTAGTTTAGGGGATCATTCTTACAAAGGCTTCTGCAAATATTCATCGATATTTTCTTGTAGCATACCTGTTCCTGTTATTATTTATAATAGCTTTAATTCATCTGGAATCTGGTTTTGTAGAAGATGTGAAATAGCTTTTAAACTTTGTTTTCTGAGCGTAGAATACCATTTTTATCAAATATTAAATTCTCACATTCATGAGTCTATTTCTCGAATCACTCCCATCTGATCGATCCATTTATCTATCGCATGCTAGCACCACACTTTTAATTATGTAGCTTTATGATATTTTGATTTCTGATAAATTATTTTTCCCATCCTCCCTTTACCCCATAATCCTTCTCTTTTCATTTTTTTTCTTGCTTATTCTCACATATTTAATCTATCTGATGAAATTTAGCATTACTTTCTCAAGTACTGAAAACATCTCAGTGAATTTTGTAGAACATTACAGATGGATGTGAGGAGAAGGGACGCCTTTACAAAATGTCTGCCTCTCCAAGACCGTGGCATTGGGTTCAGACAGGTTACAAGCATTCCGGATTCTGTCTAAGCCCTTGACATCCCAGCGACCTCTTCTCAGCTCCTCCCAGGCTCTCTCTGTGAGGCCAGAGGCCAGCGGAGGGGCTTGTCTGAGTCTCTTGTCCCCACGAGATTAATGCAGACTTTCTCTTTTGCCAGTTTTGGCTCATTTAGCACTAGTCATTTAAGAACTGTGTTCTGCTGCAGAGCACTGTGGCTAAGCCCACCACCATCTCTGCTTGGGGGTTCTGGTTTCTCTGCTTCCACTTTTGTTCCCTCTGACTCACTCTCACACTGTGCCTAGTGTAATCTTTCCAGTCAGATCCCCATGGTCCCCTCTGGGAATTCTCCAGTGATTACCTGTTCTATAGTTTCTTATTGCTGCTGTAACTACGAACATAATGCCTTGAACGTCTGACCTTAAAGCAGTGGTTCTCAAACTTTTTAAAGTCGGGGTGCATTTAAAATTTTACAAATAATTGTAGGTGCACTATATACAAATTTCTGAGAAATATGTTATAATAATTAAGTCAAATATTAAAGAAAAGCCTGACCAGGCGGTGGCGCAGTGGATAGAGCATCGGACTGGGATGCTGAGGACCCAGGTTCGAAACCCCGAGGTCGCCAGCTTGAGCGCGGGCTCATCTGGTTTGAGCAAAGCTCACCAGCTTGGACCCACTAAGGCCGCTGGCTCAAGCGAGGGGTTACTCGGTCTGCTGAAGGCCCACGGTCAAGGCACATATGAGAAAGCAATCAATGAACAACTAAGGTGTCGCAACGTGCAATGAAAACCTAATGATTGATGCTTCTCATCTCTCTGTTCCTGTCTGTCTGTCCTTGTCTATCCCTCTCTCTGACTCTGTAAAAAAAAAAATTAAAAAAAAAATTAAAGAAAAATATGGCCCTGGCCGGTTGGCTCAGCGGTAGAGCGTCGGCCTGGCGTGCGGGGGACCCAGGTTCGATTCCCGGCCAGGGCACATAGGAGAAGCGCCCATTTGCTTCTCCACCCCCGCCCCCCCCTCCTTCCTCTCTGTCTCTCTCTTCCCCTCCCGCAGCCAAGGCTCCATTGGAGCAAAGATGGCCGGGGCGCTGGGGATGGCTCCTTGGCCTCTTCCCCAGGCGCTAGAGTGGCTCTGGTCGCGGCAGAGCGATGCCCCGGAGGGGCAGAGCATCGCCCCCTGGTGGGCAGAGCATCGCCCCTGGTGGGCATGCCGGGTGGATCCCGGTCGGGCGCATGCGGGAATCTATCTCTCCCTCCCTGTTTCCAGCTTCAGAAAAATACAAAAAAAAGAAAGAAAAAATATAAGGTCCAAGAGTGCTTTTATGGTAATTAAACAAAATAAATATGAGAAAATTAAATTTATTCCGACATTGAAAAACATTTTTTGAGTTATGTTTTTTAGAAGTCATAAAAAAGGGGTTAAAAAAGTTAAAAAAAAAAGACAAAAAAGTTATCTTTTTATATATATAGATACATTCTTAGTAAGATTTAGTAAATTCGGCAGGTCCTGGCATGAATGTGTTAAGTTTTTTCATTCTTGTATTTATGTAAAACATGAGCCTGATGTGTCCTAGTGATTTCTTCAATGTTTGGGCATATATTTGAAAGGCAAACTCTCATTTCCTCATCAATACATTGAAGAATTCCTCTCTTTTTACTCTTAATTGTGTTGAGGGTAGAAAATCCTAATTCACATAAATAGGATGTTGAAAATTGTAGTAAAATGTTCAAAGCTCTTTTAGATATTGCCACATAGTCTTCTTTTATAGAAATCCAAAAGGCTTCAAGGGACGATTTCTTATGTTTAATCATCAATCCAAAACCCCCACCATTCATATCATCTTAACTTTATACCAAACAAAGGATAGAAGAAACTTGCCTCCAGTCTTTCTGGGGAACATGGGGGGTAGTGTAAACAATCCAGCACCACAGCTTAACAGCCTTTTGCAACCTAATCAGGCAAGTGAGGTGGGGGTTTGGGCAGACTGTCAGTTTACAGCCAATTCCCTACACCTCTGTCCCCGAAAAATCTAAACTCCAAAAATCCTGTTGGTTTTGGTCTCCAACAGGCACATATTTCTCTGGAATACCATAGGGTGCACCTAGAAATCTTCTAGGGTACACCAGTGCGCCCTGGCACACTTTGAGAACCACTAACACTAACTTCTTATCTGGAAGTCACAAGACCAAAATCAACTCACTGTGCTAGAGTCACAGCTTTGTTCCCTTCTGGAGGCTCCGGGAGAGGATACATTTCCTACCTTTTCCAACTCGTAGAGTCCTCCTCTATTTCTTGACTCCTGGCTCCTTCCTTCATCTTTTTTTTTTTTTTTTTTTGCATTTTTCTGAAGCTGGAAACAGGGAGAGACAGTCAGACAGACTCCCGCATGCGCCCGACCGGGATCCACCCGGCACGCCCACCAGGGGCGACGCTCTGCCCACCAGGGGGCGATGCTCTGCCCATCCTGGGCATCGCCATGTTGCGACCAGAGCCACTCTAGCGCCTGAGGCAGAGGCCACAGAGCCATCCTCAGCGCCCGGGCCATTTTTGCTCCAATGGAGCCTTGGCTGTGGGAGGGGAAGAGAGAGACAGAGAGGAAAGTGCGGCGGAGGGGTAGAGAAGCAAATGGGCGCTTCTCCTGTGTGCCCTGGCCGGGAATCGAACCCGGGTCCTCCACACGCTAGGCCAACGCTCTACCGTGAGCCAACCGGCCAGGGCCCTTCATCTTTTTTTTAAACTTTTTTTTTTTTTTAAGAGGGAAGAGGAGGCAGAGAAAGGCAGGGGTGGAGGGAGCAGGAGAGCGGGAAGCATGAGTTCGTAATTACTTCTTATATGTGCTGTGACTAGGCAAGCCCGGGGCCTTGAACCAGCAACCTCAACATTTCAGGTCGACGCCCCATCCACTGTGCCACCACAGGTCAGGCTTCCTTCGTCTTCAAAGACAGTAACTGTATCACTCTGACCTCTGCTTCTGTTGTCACATCTTCTTCTCTGACACCGATCCCTCTGCTTCCTCCTTATAAGTATGATTATGAGGACACTTGTGATTCTACAGGGCTCACCCAGATAATCCAGGATCCTATCCCACCTCAAACTCCTTAACTTAGTCACATCTGCAACTTTCTTTTGGCCATGCAAGGTACCATATTCATAGGTTTCAGGAACTAGGGTGTGCACGTCTTCCAGGACCATTGTTCTGCCTACCACGGCGTGGCCCTCAGGGTGAACTTGGCTTGCTGGCTGGTCAGTGACCAGCTCCCACTGCTCTTCTGCCTAAACTCATTCTGCTCTCCCCTTCGACTGGCCTGCTTCAGCCACATGAACTTCTTTTAGCTCCCAGAACCTGCCCTCTCTGCTTCCTGCAGTCCTGGCCCAAGCTGACTTCTCTCCTGGGAAAACCTTGCTTCACCTCTTCACCTGATGAACTCCTACTCATCTTGCAGTCTTGGATAACACCTCACTTTTTCTGACAAAAGCTCTCTGAAGAGCTTTTGACAATCTCTTCTACTCATTGCATATTCTTCCAGGCACTGTTAGAGCTCTTGTGCCATCTGCCATTGTTCCTGGCCCTCCTTATATTATAATTTGTTTGGTGATGAGAGCTGCTCCACACTTGGCACATAGAGGGAACTTATAGCTTGACCAGGCGGTGGTGCAGTAGATAGGGCATCGGACTGGGATGCAGAGGACCCAGGTTCGAAGCCCAAGGTTGCTGGATTGAGCATGGAATCATTAACTTCAGTGTGGGATCATAGATGTGACCCTATGGTTGCTGGCTTGAGCCCAAAGGTTGCTGGCTTGAAGCCCAAGGTCTCTGGCTTGAGCCCAAGTTCACTGGCTTGAGCAAGGGGTCACTCGCTCTGATGTAGCCCCCTGGTCAAGGCACATATGAGAAAGCAATCAATAGACAACTAAGGAGCTGCAAAGAAGAATTGATGCTTCTCATCTCTTTCCCTTCCTGTCTATCTGTCCCTCTCCCTCTCCCTGACTCTCTGTCTCTGACAAAAGAAAAAAAAAAAAGAGGGAACTTAACAACTCCTTGCTGAATGAATTGGTTAATGTGTTTATTTCATAATAGAATGCAAACAGTTTTACTCTATAGGCATCATCTTAAAAGCAGTTGTTCGTTCATTCAACAAATACTTATTAAGCACTGACTGGGTAAGTACTGAGCCAAGGGAGTTAAAATAAGGGAAAATCATTTGAACATTATAAGGACACCATAGTTCTGGTGGTATGATCGTAAGGACATGAGTAACAGTGTTCCCCTTTCAGGAAGATGGACTTGGAGGTCAGTGATCCAATAGATTTCAGTGCTGGAGATCATCAACATCTGATCCGGAAAGCAGCAGATGATAACGTCCAGACCAAATCCAAGAAGTCCAGTGAATCCGCACCTTCAGCTGAGCCCCAACAAACTCATGAGAAACCACATTCAAAGACCACTCAGCGAGCGGATGCCTACGTGATAGAAATTTCAGAAGAGACCATGCCCACTGATAGCACCACCGGCCCATTCTCAGAATCATCTATCCGCAGCGGTGAGAATAAAGAAATTACCCTTTAGGGAGAGAAAAGCAAATGTTTTCTTAAAAAGCTTCCACAGAGTGGATTGTCAGAAAGATTGAATTTTGCTTTTAGTTTTTCCCAGGCATGCTTTACCATGAAACATGGTGCAGGGCCACTATGATAGGCTGCTGACAAGTTGTCCAGGATATTCAGAAATTCCTAAAAAAACATATTACAGTGAAGAACTTGTGGTTTTCTTAGGAAATATAAATTAGTCATTGGTAGTAGAATGGTCTCACCTACATACAATGTAAGGCCAAAATATTGGCTTAAGTTTTAAGGACGATTAATTCAGTGCCCTAGATAGTAATTCTGTACAGGAAATACATTCAGTTGTGAGTAGAGAAATCTGAAAAACTGTGGTTTAAATACATGCAAAGCATTTTTCTCTCATGAAATATGAAGTTCAAAGGCAAAAAATTCAAGGCAAATGCTGCAGGTCCCTGTGACCACTCTACCACACTTAGGCCTTGTTAAGGCCTGGACCACTTGAAGGGGGACTTTGAATGTCATTGCTGCCTCCTTGTGGCCCTCACCCTCCTCGGGGCTGGATGCCTTTGGATCTCCAGCCTTCCAGGTAGGAAGAGGCAAAAGCAAATAAAAGCAAAGGCTGGTCTGCTGTCCCGACAACTCCAGGGGCCGCCATTCCTGGGTAGATATCCTCTGGGTAGAGGCTTCCGCAGAAACCATACCCAAGAGTTTCCAATGACTGGTCAGTGACCCTCCCTGGGCCACGTGGACACCTCCATCTGTAGTTTTTCGGTTGGGTCCATTGCTGTCTTTAACAAGATCTGGGTTAGATAGGAAATTGGGGATGCCACCAAGCCATCCAGCTCTTTATCACGGGTGCCAGTCCTTTATCACTGGGCATTGTGCAAGGGGAACATTACTGAGTTTAGTCCTTACAACCCTGGAAATGAAGTCATCGTGCTGCCATTTCATAGACGAGAAACTGAGGCTTACGGGGTTATAACGGAAAACATGAGTAAAGCCGCCTCCCCACTAGTTGAGTTAGTTATTTGTAGCTGCCTCTCCTAGAGGGCAGAGGCTTCCCATCCCCCCAAATTATACAGTTTATAGAAGGTGAAAGTGTGTGGAAGGGAAAGGAAAAGCACAGCAGGATGATGGATTAAGAGTTAGGAAGCTAGAGAGCTACAATTTGTAAAACACAGCTTTATACAGACATATTTAACATATCATAAATTTCACCCTTTTAAAATGTACAGTTGAATAATTTTTAGTATATTTAAAGAGTTCTGCAACCATTGTCACAAAAAGAAACCTGTACCTATTAGTAGTTTCTTCCCATCCCTCCCCCCCCCCCCCCCCATCTCAGCCAGCCACTTATCTACTGTCTGTCTCTGTGGACTTGATATTTCATCTAAAGCAGGGGTAGTCAACCTTTTTATACCTACCGCCCACTTTTGTATCTCTGTTAGTAGTAACATTTTCTAAGCACTCACCGGTTCCACAGTAATGGTGATTCATAAAGTAGGGAAGTAACTTTACTTTATAAAATTTATAAAGCAGAGTTACAGCAAGTTAAAGCATATAATAATAATTATTTACCAAGTACTTTATGTTGGATTTTCGCTGTTTGGCAGAATAAATCTTTATAAAACAACTTACTATAGTTAAATCTATCTTTTTATTTATATTTTGGTTGCTCCGCTACCGCCCACCATGAAAGCTGGAACGCCCACTAGTGGTTGACTACCACTGATATAAATGAAATCATATAATATGTGGTCTTTTTTTTTTTTTTTTTTTTTTTTTTATTTTTCTGAAGCTGGAAACGGGGAGGCAGGCAGACAGACTCCCACATGCGCCTGACCTGGATCCACCCAGCACGCCCACCAGGAGGCGATGCTCTGCCCCTCCGGGGCGTCGCTCTATCGTGACTAGAGCCACTCTAGCGCCTGGGGCAGAGGCCAAGGAGCCATCCCCAGCGCCTGGGCCATCTTTGCTCCAGTGGAGCCTCGGCTGCAGGAGGGGAAGAGAGAGACAGAGAGGAAGGAGAGGGGGAGTGGTGGAGAAGCAGATGGGCGCCTCTCCTGTGTGCCCTGGCCAGGAATCGAACCCGGGACTTCCCCACGCCAGGCCGATGCTCTACCACCGAGCCAACCGGCCAGGGCCTTTTTATTTTTTTAATTTTTTTTAAGTGAGAGGAGGAGAGGAAGAGACAGACTCCTGTATGCGCCCTGACTGGGATCCACCCAGCAACCCCCGTCTGTGGACAATGCTTGAATCAGCTGAGCTATCTTAGCTATCTGCAGTGCCAGGGGTCTTGGATTAACCGAGCCCCTGGCTGTGAGAGGGGATGAGAAAGAGAAGGGGGAGAGAGAGGGGAAGAGAAGCAGAGAATTGCTTCTCATGTGTGCCTTGACAGGATGGAACCTGGGAAGTCCACACGCCTGGCTGACGCTCTATCCACTGAGCCAACGGGCCAGGGCCTATATGGTCATTTAAAAAAATATTTTATTTATTGATTTTAGAGAGAGGAGAGAGAAACAGAAAGGCAGTGGGGAGGAGCAGGAAGCATCTAGTTGTTGCTTCTCTGTATGTGCCTTGACCTGGCAAACCCAGGGTTTCAATTTGTTGACCTCAGCATTCCAGGTCAACGCTTTATCCACTGGGCCACTGCAGGTCAGGCATACATAGTCAATTGTGATTGCTTTCTTCCACTGAGAATGTTTTTAAGGCTCACCCATGTGGCAGCATGTATCAGTAGTCCTTTAGGGCTGTATAGTATTCTGTCACCTGGAGAGAGCTCATTTTGTTATCCATTTCTCAGTTGACAAACATTTGGGTTGTTTCCACTTTTGGGTTATTATGAATAATGCCATGACCTACATTCATATATTAATTTTTGTGCAGACGTGTGTCTTTATTTCTCTTTAGGTACCTAGGAATTGCCAAGCTATATGGCAACTTTACATTTAATATTTCAAAGAATTGCCAAACTTTTCCAAATCAGCTGCACTTTTTCACATTCCAACCAACAATGCATGAGGGTTTCTGTTTCTCTGTTTCCTCATCAACACTTGCTACTTCTTTTCATTACAGTCATTCTAATGTGTGTGACCTCTCACACATCTCATTGTGGCCTGGATTTGCATTTCCCCAAAGACTAACTGATGTTGAGCATCAGAATCACATGCTGATTGGCCATTGAAGAAATGTCTGTTCAGCTCCTTTGCTCACATTTTTAGAAACACCAGTCATCAGTTTTCACGATTCTGTGGGTTAACTGGGCTCAGCGGGGCAGTTCTTGTGCTGGTGGTGATTGGAGGCTCCTATGCAGTTTTAATCAGCAGTGGCTGAAGCTACAATGACCAGCAAGACTCCCTGACAATGGCTGCCAGTTGACGTTGGTTCTGTGCATCTCTTCTTGTGACTTGAGTTTCTCATCACATGGCAGCTGGGTCCCAGGAAGATATATACCAGGTGGACAAGCCCAATGTGCAAGACATCTACCAAGCCTCTTGTATGACACAAGCTAACTTTTCACTGGGCAATTCAAGTCATGTGGCCAAGCCCAGGGTCAGTGTGCAAGGGCACTGACCACACATGCTTGGCCCATTTTTAATTATTTATTTTCTTGTCATTGCATTGTAGTTCTTATGTATTCTAGATATGTCCCTTGCCAAGTATATGACTTGCAAATATGTTTTCCCCCAGTTTTTGGGTTTTCTTTTACTTCCTTGATGGTATCGTTGGAAGTACCAAGCTTTTAGTGTTGAAATCCAATTTTTATGTTTCTTTCTTTGCTGTGTTTTAGGCACCTTGTCTTTAAAAATCATTTCCTAATTTGTGTTCACAAAGATTTACACCTATGCTTCCTTCCAAGAGTTTTATTTATGTTTATATGTACAGTTCATTTCTAACGGATTAACTTTTGCGCATGTGTGACATGAAGAAGGGGTACAAATTTGTCCTTTTGTATGGGTATGTCCCGTTGTCCCAGCACCATTTGTTGAAAAGACTATTCTTTCTCCACTGAATTGTTCTGGCATTTCTATTAACAATCAGTTGACCATAGATGTAAGAGATTATTTCTGAACTTTCAATTCGATACCATCAATCTGCCTGTCTAGTCTTACAGTCTGGTGTAACTCTTTCTGCTCTACAAAACTATGTTAATTGTATTTTTCAGTTATTTAATTTTTTATTAGTTTTGAGGCTTAGAAATGGAATACCCAGAAGGCAAAAATCAACATTTTCGACACCTGCTCTTTTTTGCTTTTCATCGAGGTCAAAAAGCTGCCGAAGCAGCCCGGGCTGGGCCACATTTAATATTTATTCCCTCAAAGTCCCTGATACATAATAGATGTGAAATTAATGTTAGCTAAGTGAATTTTTACTGTAAGCAGCACACATTTGGTTATATATGTTCTGGTATTTTTAGGATAGCTTGGCCTGTTTCTCCCCTGTCACAGTTCCTATGCTCAGAAACACCCCGCGGAAGGACACAGTCACGATCCTATGAGTCAACGTTAAGCAGCATTTCTTTCTTTACTTTTAAGATTGGCATCAAGCCACAAAAAAGTAAATTGTCATCACAGCATCATATTCGGAGAGCCCCTGAAGACTTGTGCAGAAGGAAGGGAGCAAGAAGAGACGCGTCTCCACTCTGCGTTCACGCGGGGGTCTTCACCACTGATGCAAATTAAATACTAAGTTGTTCACATTTGTCCTTGTCAATCATGTAATTTCCCCTTCCTCGTGTCATTCACGGTGGAACGCCGTGGTTTTACTCCCCCCGTTTCCCCACGAGTGAAAGGGAAGGGAGTGGCTAAAGGCAGGTGGCGGGAGAGGAAAGACGTGAAAGCGCTGCAAAGTCCCTGCAGGCCGAGTCCATGCCTGAGTGGTAAATGCCGGCGCTAGAAGCCGGCCCTGCCACTGCGCTCTTCTCCATTCTGTGCACGGGTGGAGCTGGATCTGCGACATTCTGCGACTTTTAATTCACTTTGGGTGTACAGAGGACAGGCTGTGCATCATAAGGAATTCAGTTCCTGAGTTTGTCTTTAAAATTTGGGGACAGCCCTGGCCGGTTGGCTCAGCGGTAGAGCGTTGGCCTGGCGTGCGGGGGACCCGGGTTCGATTCCCGGCCAGGGCACACAGGAGAAGCGCCCATTTGCTTCTCCACCCCTGCCCCCCCCCCTTCCTCTCTGTCTCTCTCTTCCCCTCCCGCAGCCAAGGCTCCATTGGAGCAAAGATGGCCCGGGTGCTGGGGATGGCTCCTTGGCCTCTGCCCCAGGCGCTAGAGTGGCTCTGGTCGCAGTGGAGCCACGCCCCGGAGGGGCAGAGCATCGCCCCCTGGTGGGCAGAGCATCGCCCCTGGTGGGCGTGCCGGGTGGATCCCAGTCGGACGCATGCGGGAGTCTGTCTGACTGTCTCTCCCCGTTTCCAGCTTCAGAAAATTAAAATGAAAAAAGAAAAAAATTAAAATAAAATAAAATTTGGGGACTTCCATGGGTAAATCCTCAGATCTCCAACAAAATACCTGGGACAATCAAGACGATCCCCCCCCCCCCCTCGCGAGTTATGCACAGCCGCATTTCTGTTCTTAGTCAGCTAACTCAAAACTAGCACCCCCTTTCCCCATCCTCAGAAAATCAGAGGAAAATTTTCTTTGGTTAAGTATCAAAACTAGACCATTACATTTATATTTTTACTTTTGAATACTATATCACAAAAATAACATTTCTGTCTCCTCAGCTTTCATTGTAAAAGTGTTCCTCATCCTGTCTGCTCAGCTAATGGTCACTGGGGCAATTATCAGCATATTTCTTTTCTCGTAAGTCTTTACCACTGATGTAAATTAAATATTAAGTTGTTCACATCTATCCTTGTCAATCATTTAGCGTTTCCCCTTCCTCCTGAGATTGTTTTACTTATATTTAAGTATTACATTAATTAGCAAAATTAACTAGTTATTGAGTAAAACTATTGATTTTTTTTTTTTAACCAGGAATGGTTTAAAAAATTGGGTGCTCAAGAATGCCTGGTTTACCTATGCAATCTTGTGAGTATGATTTGGCTTAATAAAAGGTGGGTTTTCCTACTAGCTATTGATCGAGGTTCTTTTTTTTAATTAATTTTAATGGGGTGACATTGATAAATCAGGGTACATATGTTCAAAGAAAACATCTCTAGGTTATTTTGACATTTGATTATGCTGCATTCCCATCACCCAAAGTCCAATTGTCTTCCGTCACCTTCTAACTGGTTTTCTTTGTGACCCTCCCCTCCCCCAACCCCCTCCCTCCCCCAATCGAGATTCTTCATTAAAAATAAGGTAAAAAAGATATAACATTCTTGAAATGACAAAATTATAGAGATAGAAAACCAGCAAATTAGTGGTTGCCAGGAGTGCGGGGAGCTAGGGGTGTGTGTGTGTGTGTGTGTGTGTGTGTGTGTGTGTGTGTATGTGAGTGCGCCCGCACGCGCGCCAGTACTCACTGCATGCACGTGGCCCTAAAGGAAAGGCATCAGGAGATCTCTGTTGATGTTTTAATGATGAGATAGTTTCAAATTTTGATTGTGGTGCTGCTTACATGTATCTACACATATATTTCTGTCATAGTTCTATGATATAGCATTATATAGACACATTGTACCAATGTCAAATTACTGGTTTTGGTATTATAGATAATGTAAGATGCAACCATTAAAAGAAACTAACTAAAGGGTAAATGGGACCCCTCTGTCCTTTTGCAACTTCCTGTGAATCCACAATTATTTCAAAATAAAAATTTTTTTTAAAAGAGTTCATAAGCTGTTCCTGGATGGCAATAAGAAAAATGATTTTTTAAAAAAGAGTAAATGTAATAATCACATTTTTTGTTTACTTTAAATACTTATTATTATTGCCTGACCAGGCACTGGCACAGTGGATAGAGCGTCGGACTGGGATGCCGAGGACCTAGGTTCAAGACCCCGAGGTCCCCAGCTTGAGCGCAGGCTCACCTGGTTTGAGCAAAAAGCTCACCAGCTTGGACCCAAGGTCGCTGGCTCCAGCAGGGGGTTACTCAGTCTGCTGAAGGCCCGCAGTCAAGGCACATATGAGAAAGCAATCGATGAACAACTAAGGTGTCGCAACGAAAAACTGATGATTGATGCTTCTCATCTCTCCGTTCCTGTCTGTCTGTCCCTGCCTATCCCTCTCTCTGACTCTCTCTCTGTCTCTGTAAATAAATAAATAAATAAATAAATAAACTAATTAAATAAATAAAGGAAGCATTAAAAAATATTTAAGTATTTATTATTATTGATATTTGACAGAGACAGAGAGGGAGTCAGACAGAGAGAAAGAGACAGGATAGACAGGAAGGGAGAGAGATGAGAATCATCAATTCTTTGTTGCGGCATCTTAGTTGTTCATTGATTGCTTTCTCATATGTGCCTTGACTGGGGGACTACAGCAGAGCGAGTGACCCCTTGCTCAAGCCAGCCACACTCAAGCCAGTGACCCTGCACTCAAGCTGGTGAGCCCGGGCTCAAGCCGGCAAATTGGGGTCTCGAATCTGGGTCCTCCGCATCCCAGTCCGAGGCTCTATCCACTGCGTCACTGCCTGGTCAGGCTACTTTAAATACTTATTATCAGATAATATAATGATATCTATATCTCTATGTTGGAAGCAACTAATGCATGGTTTTCAATTACCCTCAGCCCAACATTTTTTGTCGCACTTGTTGTACTTGCTTGCTGTGGGAACCTCCGCCGTCAAGTGCCTGCCAACTACATTCTCCTGGGATTGTTTGTAAGTACCTTGTCAGCGCCTGTCAAATACATTTTTGTCACATTATTAAATTCATTCCTTTTATTGTGGACAATCTTCCTGTGGAATAATACAGATGTAAATTATTTGTGACCCTGGCCAGGTGGCTCAGTGGATCAAGTGTCAATCCAGCGTTCCAGAGGTTGTGGGTTCTATCCCTGGTTAGGGCAGGTACGAGAAGCAATCAGAGAGTGCACAACTTAATGGAATTAAATGAAACATGATATGATGCTTCTCTCTCTCTCTCTCCATCTTCCTTTGAGACATTCTCAAATCAAAATTGAAATGAGACATTCTCTTGGCTGAATTCTGGTTTCAGTGAAGTCATAAACTTCCTTATGAGATGGTATCTGCACCCTTTTAGTAAACTGGAGAGTTTGGGGACCCTGGACTGTTACTTTCAGAGGCCACACTGGGAACCCACTTCCACCTCAGGGCTCTGTTCCAGGAATGGTCAACCTGCCTGTCCCTGGACCTCTGTCAAGCACAACAAACATTTTGTTATGGAGAGTGGCCTCCACATTTAGTTCACAAACTAGTGTGCAAGAATCATAATTTTTTTTTTTTGTAAAATTTATTTTATTCCTATTTCAAGTCTGAGCGGGATCAGAGGCCAGCTGAGCTCAAGCTCCCACTCTTTCCCACCTTGCATTTCAGTCCAGGGGGGCTTTCCCAGTTCTGGAAAGTTGGCGGCTGGGGGGTGGTTCTGGTCCTTGGACCTTGTGTATCGCGCCCTGGTTCCTGGCTTCCCCGCCACCTCCTCGTGGGGCTTCCGTTCAGCAGGCCTCACACTGGCCTTCTCTGTGGCTCAGCACCACTCCGGGACACAGACCCGTGGGCTCCTTTCTGTGCTGCCCACCCGGACTCGAGGCCCTCGCCCACTCCTGGCAGGTACCTGGAGCTCTGAGCTTTTTAAAACCTAGATAAAATCTGAATTTCTAGCCAGACTGGGCAGTGGCGCAGTGGATAGAGCACTGGACTGGGATGCAGAGGACCCAGGTTTGAGACCCCGAGGTTGCCAGCTTGAGCACGGGCTCATCTGGTTTGAGCAAAGCTCACCAGCTTGGACCCAAGGTCACTGGCTCCAGCAAGGGGTTACTCGGTCTGCTGCAGCCCCATGGTCAAGGCACATATGAGAAAGCAATCAATCAATGAACAACTAAGGTGTCGCAACAAAAAACTAATGATTGATGCTTCTCATCTCTCTCCATTCTTATCTGTCCCTATCTATCCCTCTCTCTGAGTCTCTGTCACTGTAAAGAAAAAAAAATCTGAATTTCTATCATTGTTCCCCATCCCATCCCAGTGGAGACCACAGGGCTCACCCTCAGGGATGCAGTACCATCGTCCCTTCCCAGTCAGGCCGAACCTCTCGCCTCCCAGAGGCCGTGGTCTCTCTTTGGGACACTCAAGTGTGACCCAGTGTGTCAGTAAGGGATTCTTCCTGGGAGAGCGGGTGTTCCCTCCCAAGCTCTGTTGACTAACATCCCGTGTAAAGATTTATTTACCAATTCATTTATTCCTCATCCGGTTCCATTTCAGATCTAAAGTAGCTTATAAAAATATACACAATAGGCCCTGGCCGGTTGGCTCAGTGGTAGAGCTTCGGCCTGGCATGCGGAAGTCCTGGGTTCGATTCCCGGCCAGGGCACACAGGAGAAGCGCCCATCTGCTTCTCCACCCCTCCCCCTCTCCTTCCTCTCAGTCTCTCTCTTCCCCTCCCACAGCCGAGGCTCCACTGGAGCAAAAGATGGCCCGGGCGCTGGGGATGGCTCCATGGCCTCTGCCTCAGGCGCTAGACTGGCTCTGGTCGCAACAGAGTGAGGCCCCGGATGGGCAGAGCATCGCCCCCTGGTGGGCGTGCCAGGTGGATCCCGGTAGGGCTCATGCGGGAGTCTGACTGCCTCCCCGTTTCCAGCTTCAGAAAAATACAAAAAAAATAAAAATAAAAATATATATACACAATATAAATTAAGATGAATTGGTGGGGATCATTATAAACTAGCAAAACTTTCACAAAGTTAATGACAAATTTGTTTCCAGTTACTATCCAATAAAGAATGAATTTGGTAAATTTAAAAAAATAATAAATTGGTGGGGGAACGTGTGAAAAAAAAAAAAAGAGTAGAAAACTAAAGCCAGTGGTTAAATTAGTACACAAAATGCAGTTCTTTGCACTTGAGCGTGGAGCCTGGGTTTGGGTCCTCCTCACCGCCTGGTGGTCAAAGCGAGCAAGGACAAATGGCTAATGTGAGACATCCATACAGTGCAGAAAGCATCCAATGTGATTCCTACTTCGGGAGATAGCTTCTTCCCGAGGATGGAGAAAACTGGCTCTCGGATGCCCACATTTGGGCCAGCGCATTGTGGGGACCTTCTTAGCTGGTGGGGATGCCCTGCTCATTGAGCAGGCGAATAAGTGGGTCTCCCAGTTCCTGCAAGGACACACTCAGGAGGAGGGAGGTGGGGGCTAAAAGCCAAAGAGAAAGGTACTGAGGATCCTGGAGCAGAAGTGACAGGACTTGGGGTATTTTTCCAGAAGCTACTGATTTTCTAATTTTAAAATTATTTTTACAAGAAGGGATCAAAGCTATTGGTCTTAAAGGAAGCCTCATCTCTGATGTTTTGCTGTTTATCCCAAAGCAGGTAAAGCTTAAGAGAAGAAATATTATAGAGGGATAAGGATTAATTTTATTTTCTAGACTTTATATCTTGCTCAAATGTTAGGAAATCTATTGAGAAGCCCATTTCAGAGAAGGAGCTGAGGAATAAAAGGAAAACACGCACAGTGACAACTGCTTCTGTCCCCTAGAACTGTGGCCCCTCGAGCCCATGAGCTGAGCTCCGGAAACCATCAGGCAGACATGACTTTGAGGCCTCTTGTAACTTACTGTCCTACCCTTGGGAAAACTGAAGGGTTGTTTCCAGCTTGAAATTATTCCCTCTTCTTCCTCCCATCCCCCCTTGTCTCTCTCTCTCATACACTTCTTGAACAAATTGAGCAAATAGAAGAAAATTAACCTTGAGAGGAAGGTCAGACCCAAGCACATTGTTAAAATACCATGTGTGCGTGGAATAGATACACTTTTTAAAAACCTACCATGGAGATAAGGACAGCTTACTCCGTGTATTTAACAAACCAGGCCCTTACCAGGGCTGGGAAGTGCAGAGGCAACCCAGGATTCTCGCCCGTTCCTCTCCCGTCTGTCATCCTGTACGGATGTCACTGGCCACCCCGCTATACCAGTCCCTACCCCTGCGGTGAGGATGTGGCTTCATTTTCGTTCTCTGATACTAGAGGATCCTTTTCTGGCTCTCACGGGTCAGCAGAGACTCTGGATTCACCTCTGGCGGGGCACCCCACCCATTAGGGAATGTCCCCAGGCCCTGCAGCCGCTCCCTGCTCCTTATACTTCTCCCCAGGGCCTGCCCGCTGTCCTGACCTGCCGGCCTGGGCACACCCTTGCTGCTCCGTTTGGTCGCATCCTCCTGGGTGACTGACCGATGGCTCTCCGCACCTTCCTCTCTCCACACTGCTCGTCTCTGGCCGCCTCTGGCGCATGAGAACCCTGCAGCGGGCTGCGGCCTCAGCGCAGCTCTCTTCCGAGCGCGGGATGGCACCTGCCGGTGCACCTCGCGTTCTGTAACTAAGTGCCGCCCTCTTTCAGAGAATGCCTCAGTCCTCATGCCACCTCTGAGGTTTGAAGAAGTTGATTCTCATCAAGCACCATGACAAAGGTCCATACGGAAACTGTTGGTGGAGCAGCAGTAAAAATAGCATATCCCACTTTGATAAAATGTAACAATTACGATTCCGTGTGGACGACCCCATTTGATTAATGATAATACAGTCCACAACAGCGATTCTCAACCTGTGGGTCGCGACCCCGGCGGGGGTCGAACGACCAAAACACGGGTCGGTCGCCTAAAGCCATCGGAAAATACATATTTATTATACAATACATTTTTAAATAAAGTATGTATTTCCGATGGCTTTTATTGGTGTCCACATTCCTAATCATTACATATTTAATTCACTAAATATGTGGGAAGTTGCTATTGTGCCCTAAAATTTTTTTTTTTACTAATAAAAAAATTTTCTCTTGGTAGTCTTAGGGAGAATGTTAAAGAAATGTTTAGTTCTACTGCTTAGTTTTTCCTTTAATAATCATTATTTCCTGTAGCTTGTGTGCTAGTTTGTGCTTATTCCCACCTGCTCCCTAGACCCCGCCCAGACACACATCCGTCCAGTCATCTCCGGATGCTGGGCTTTGGGAATCGGGCTTCTGATTGTGAATTTTGTTTTTAGACAATTCTTCAAGGTCTGCTGCTAGGAGCCATATCAGTGTAAGTCTTTGTACACATATTTTTGTGTGTGCTTTTCCCCTTCGATTGTATGTGAACAGTAATCACAGTCTCTGATTTTAGTTTCTTTAAAGCGGAGGAAGTCTTATGGGCTACAGCAGCAACTGCTCTGCTGACGCTATTGCTCACGTTATTTGCTCTTCAAACAAAAGTATGTATAATGGAAACAAATTTCTGTGCTAAGGGAGTGAATGCACTTGCGCCTCCGCCCCGTCCTCCTCCCTCCTCCCGCCTGCTCTCTGCTGTCCTCCGCTCCCCACCTCCATCTCCTCTGCGCCTTCTGGCCTCTCACTTTCCTGGTAACCACAGTGAAAAAGTACAAGGAAACAGGTGGAATTATTTTTAATAATGTAGTTCACCTAACCCCATCTACGCCGAGTATTTTCATTTCAATATGTAATCAAAATAACAAAAATATTAATGGGCTAATTTACATTCTTTTTCTGAATGAACGTGAAAATCCAGTGTGTTTGATCCCGAGAGCACATTTCAATCTAGACTAGCCAGGTTTCAAGAGCTCAGGAGCCACGTGTATTGGAAGCACGCCTGCAGACACGCTGTTAGCAGCCGCAGATTCACCTGGAGAGCCGTCAACCAGACTGCTGGGCTCCGGCCCGGCCTGCGGCGTCCGCGGGTCTGCGTGGGCCCCACAAGCTGCGTTTCCGGGGTGGCGCTGCTGCTGCTGCTGCTGTGAGGACCGCGCTGGGGGATGTGGGGCTTCAGATTAAGGGTAGGGAGCGAGGGCAGAAAGAGGAATTAGGAAAAAGTTCTTCCCAGAAAATGTCCAGGATTCAAGGGTCTTCCTTTGCAGCACAATCCCCAGTTTTTCTGGCCAGAAGATGAATATTTCCATTCTTTTTAAAAATTCCCAGCCCAGGCTGATTTGGTCACTGATTTATAAAGGTAAAACCAAAATGCATATTAATGAATTTAAAAATTACAAAAGAATCATTAAAGCAATTTTTGAAAGCTTAGTGTATATACCCAGGTAACCTGTCTGTTTCATTTCATTAATATATATACATATATACTATGCACACACTTTACAAAATATGATTGTGATCATAATTATGATCATACTGTACATAAAATTTACATTCTGCTCATTTAAGTGTACCATTTTATTAGGGGGCATTTTATATAAATACAAAAATAGACTAGAATAATGAATTCCCGTGTACCCATTACCCAGTTTCAACCATTATCACCTCGTGGGCCCTATCATTTCATCCTTAGACCCACCGTCTCCTCCCTCTGGCAGTAAGTCGCAGGCAGTACAACACTTTCTGCCGTGGTTCCAGTGGTTGGGGCTAATGGATTTCCATGGTTCTCGGGCCTGGCCTGGGTCAGTTATTAGCAAATGGGCCAGTTCTATCTATGGGGTATAAGGTGCGTGTGTAACCCCCGGATTCCTCACGGTTGGTGACCGAGCTGCTCTGTCTTGTTGTGTTTCCTTAGTGGGACTTCACGCTGCTAAATGGAGTGCTGTTCGTCCTTCTCTTCGTCCTTATCATCTACGGAGTCATCCTACTCTTCATACCGTCCTATGTAAGTGGGGTCTCACTTTGAAATCTCGGAGAGTTGTTAGAAATCGAGGGTGGCCTGACCAGGCGGTGGCGCAGTGGATAGAGCATCGGACTTGGATGCAGAGGATCCAGGTTCGAGACCCCGAGGTCACCAGCTTGAGTGCGGGCTCATCTGGTTTGAGGAAAAGCCCACCAGCTTGAACCCAAGGTTGCTGGCTCCAGCAAGGGGTTACTCGGTCTGCTGAAGGCCCACGGTCAAGGCACATATGAGAAAGTAATCAATGAACAACTAAGGTGTTGCAACGCGCAATGAAAAACTAATGATTGATGCTTCTCATCTCTCCGTTCCTGTCTGTCTGTCCCTGTCTATCCCTCTCTCTGACTCACTCTGTGTCTCTGTAAAAAAAAAGAAAAAAAAAAAGAAAGAAATCGAGAGTGGAGTGTTGGTGGTATAAGAATGGACCCTGGACCCGTTGTAAAGCAGACCCCAAGGTGGGAGATGGAAGGACATCATGGGAAAAATGTCTACAAGAGAAAAGGGGTGGGAGGGCCAGTGAAGGCTGGGAGAAATAGACCATGATAGCACATGTGACCCCAAGTGTAGGACAGGGAAGAGCACCGGGTAGGAGCATTCTAGACTATGGAAGGTTCATCAAGGCCACCAGGAAGTCCTGGGTGTTTTTTGTTTGTTTGTGTTTTTTTTTTTTCTGAAGTTGGAAATGGGGAGGCAGTCAGACAGACTCCCGCATGCACCCGACCGGGATCCACCCGGCACGCCCACCAGGGAGCGATGCTCTGCCCATCTGGGGTGTCGCTCTGTTGCAACCAGAGCCATTCTAGCACCTGAAGCAGAGGCCACAGAGCCATTCTCAGTGCCTAGGCCAACTTTGCTCCAATGGAGCCTTGGCTGCGGGAGGGGAAAAGAGAGAGAGAGAGAGAGAGAGAGGAAGGAGAGGGGGAGGGGTGGAGAAGCAGATGGGCGCTTCTCCTGTGTGCCCTGGCCAGGAATCGAACCCAGGACTCCTGCACACCAGGGCAATGCTCTACCACTGAGCCAACCGGCCAGGGCCAAGTTCTGGGTTTTAAGTTGACACCACAGCACAGTGGTCCCAGGTCTCCTAGGAAGGGCCCTGCTGCTCCAATCAATGACTGGGAAGTGGAACTTTGGCCAGCAGCTAACTGCAGTGGTCCTGGGTCAGTTACAGTCCCTCCCAGCAGCTGGAGGTCTGTAAGGCCTGTTCTAGTGGCTGCCTAGTACCATGTGGTTGGGGTTACCATGGACAGGAGGTTTGGGGCATAAAGATGGAGCTGCTACCCTAGACTGCAAACATCCTGCCCTAAGGGAGCTTGGGATGAACCCATCCCCAGGGTAGTTCAGTCTCCTTCTGTACGTGGTGAAATTACGGGAGTGGAGAGGTGGGCTTGTTAGGACTTCCCTGACCACAGCCTAGAGGAGGCTCCTCGTTCCAATTCCAGATCCCCCCCCCTTTTTTATGCTTTAATCTATTCATTGGCCAGTGTATTTTTTCACATAGGTGTCAAATTTAATTTGTACAGCATTCCAGAAAAGTAAACATTTCATCTATTTTATAGATAAGAAAACAGGTTCAAAGAAATTAAATAATTTATCCAAGTTCCCTCGTGGAGTTAAATGGGATCAGAGCCAGAGCCGTGTGACCCTGGAGCCCATGCTCTTCCCACCGCCTCGCAGCATCTGTGGGTGTGGGCCGGGGCCGGGGCAGGGGGGGACGAAGAGGAAGCAGCACAGGACTTGGCCCCGTGGGCCAGCTGCCAGTGGCCCCTGAGTGTAGACCCCACTGGGGAACAGGTCCACTGAGGACTGGCCTGAGGCCTGTGCCCACTGGACTAATGGCCCAAGGCCAACTTGGTCCAATGACTGAGTCAGAGATTCCTTGGCAACAAGTGGACTTATTCACTGATCTTCAGACATATAACTGACAGCTCTGCCTGAATTGGTTTAGCTTTATTTTTATTATTTATTCACTTTAGTGGGGGAGGGGAGAGAGAGGAAAAGAAAGAGAGAGAGTGAGCAGGAAGCATCAATTCCCATATGTGCCTTGACCAGGCAAGCCCAGGGCTTTGAACTGGCGACCTCAGTGTTCCAGTTTAATGCTTTACCCACTGCGCCACCATAGGTCTTAGGTTTAGCTTTTTAAATGACCATAGGATCTTACAGCTTGCGAGGCAGCATTTGTATTTTAGAGATAAACTCAAAGACATCACAGAGATAGATCTTAAAAGGCCACAGTGCTCCATTTATCATTATTGATGGTAGCACAGATATTGGTAGTAATAATACAAATATGTATTACGTGGGTTCCGTAGGTCTTTACAATAGGTGCAGTTAAGAAATTGTTTCCTACTAGATAGTTTAATTTCCTTTTACAAATGTCAACCGTACATAATCTCACACATATGTAGAAATGGAAGACTTTGACAGAACCTCAGCCTAAGCATATATGCTTGTTGGAATTCTTTAGACTCCAGAAACCTGGCGTTTTCTTACCATCAGCTCAGTCTGGAAACAGCACGCCTCACAATGTATCACTAACTCCTGGTGCCCTCCTTCCTCAAGACTCAGCAGGACCCTTCCCTTGGGAGTGGAGTGCCCTGCAGTCCCTCTGGGACAGCTTTCTTGTCCTGAGGAGTGAACGCCAGTTTTTCTCAGCTGTTATATAGCACTTTCTTATTCTCTCCCCACACAGAACGAAACCCTTTGGCATATAGACCAGTCTCATATTTGTTTTGCTTTTTTTTTGAGACAGAGAGGGACAGATAGAGACAGACAGACAGGGAGAGAGATGAGAAACATCAGTTCTTCACTATGGCACATTCATTGTTCATTGATTGCTTTCTCATATGTGCCTTAACCAGGGGCTACAGCAGACCGAGTGACCCCTTGCTCAAGCCAGTGACCTTGGGTCCAAGCTGGTGAGCCTTGCTCAAACCAGATGAGCCCGCGCTCAAGCTGGCGACCTCGGGGTTTTGAACCTTGGTCCTCTGCATCTCAGTTTGATGCTCTATCCACTGTGACACCACCTGGTCAGGCTCATACTCTGATTAGGGCTGTTTTGGTTGCAAGGTGCAGATAGATACTGCTGAGCCTAGCTTGAGGAAAAGACCAAAGGGAATCTCATGGTACTCCTAGAAGAGCCAGGGTTCACCGGAGTGGAAACCCCACCTTCCTCTCGGGCTAAGTTGACTGGCCACCTCTGTTTGTACACTAATGGGTCCAGCACCAGCTAATAATACAACAGCGTCTGCTGCTTGGATCCCTCTATTCTGAAAGTTCTGCCTGGTCTGGAGCATGTTTGATCACATATAAGAAGTACCTGGTCAGTGAAGAGGTTGGTTGCGTTGCAGTGAATATCTCCCACCTCTCTTCAGTTAACCCTAGCAATGGTGTGTGGTCACATGTCCCCAGAGACCTGTTCCAAGAGCTGAGGGGTAGGGAAGATTCTCTAGAAGGACTTTGTGGGTGGGACCAAAAGTGAAACATACCTAGTCCATTCTGCTTGTCCTACCACGCATGGGATGCCTGCACGAGCACTTACTCCAGGAACCCTATCAGGCACAGCAAGGCTGGTTTTCATGTTTGCTGAATGGAACGGAGCAGAGGCTGTTGACCGGTTATGTTCAAACAGGATGAATTCCCCCACAGGGGTGTTGTGTCCTCCACAGCAGTGACCTACGTGAGCCCTGTTATTTCAGCTCTTGTACTTAATATTCAGTTGTTCCCTTCCTTTTGTAGTGGCTTCACGTACTTTATGCTGGACTTGGAACTGTGCTCTTCTCAATGGTAAGTCCATCTCTCCCTCTGACAGTACGGTAGAGGCTCTCACTGACAGTGCCGCCTAAGCCTTTGCTAAGCATGGAGTCGCGTAGTCGGCAGCTCACTGGAGAGCGCTCCTGGGACTTGCTTCTCCTCCACTTCCATCTTCATTTATAGGGATAATTTTCCAGAGCACTTTTAAGTTTACAGCAAAATAAAAAAAAGAAGTACGAGATTTCCCATATACTCCGGCCCCACACATGCATAGTCTCTCCTGTTGTCAATAACACTCGCCACAGTGGTGCATCTGCTGCACTGGTGAACCCACACGGACATGTCAGTATCACCCAAAGTCCGCAGTTAACGTTGGGATTCGCTCTCGGTGTACATTCTATGGGTTGGGGTAAATGTATAATGAATAACGTGCTCCCGCATTATGATACCTGCTGTACAGAGCACTTTCACTGCCCTAAATATCCTGTTCATTCCTCTGCTAGCCCCAACCCTTGACAACCACTGAGCTTCTTACTGTTTCCAAGTGTTGCCTTTTCCGGAATGTCAGAGTTGCAATCACAGTCTGTAGCCTTTTCAGAGTGGTTTCTATCGCTTAGTAACAGGCACTTAAGGTTCCTGTGTCTTTTCATGGCTTGGTAGCTCATTTCGGCCTGACAGCACCACAGTCTATGTATCCACCCACCTACTGATGGATTTCTTGGCTGCTCCCAAGTCCTGGCAATTATGCATAAAGCTGAGTAAATATCCACATGCAGGTTTCTGTGTGGACGAAAGTTGTCAACTCCTTTGGGTAAATACCAAGGAGTATGACTGCTGGATCACACGTAAAAGTAAAAACCTTCCCCCGAAGTTGCTGGAATCACATAGGGGGAGGGAAGGGAACACGGGAGAAGGGACTCAGTGGTCCAGGTGAGGCACTTGCTTCGGCTTCCCACCGCCCTCTGCCACTCTGATCACTGAGTGTGACCCTCCCTTCTCAGAGGCTGTCCTCTCCTGGCCTCCGCTGGGTTGTCTGCATACTAGTGAGCTGGAGGGGCTAGCCTGTTCCTTTCCTCCTGCCCCCCCTTCCAAGTTCATGTGGGAACCAGCACCCAGGGACAGCCAGCACCCGAATCACTGGGCATAGGTCTCACTGAAGTGGGTATTATTCTAAAATAGGTTATTTTAAAGAACTCTTCACCACCCCTACCTCCAAATTCCCGACGCTCTGCCTGACAGGGCTCTGCCTCAGGCACGAGGCTCTGGGAATGGAGAGTGCAGGTGGTCCTCCCCTCCAGCGGGGCCCTCGCCCCAGACAGTGCGACTCTGCGCTCGCTCTGTAACCAGCGGGGGCAGAGGACTCCCTGACCTTTCTCTTGATGTTTTAGAAGCTCATAATTTTACCTCCTGCAGCTGAGCTGAAACATTTAGTTTGGGAATTATTTAATCATACAACCCCCTCTTCTCCTCATTGTATTTTGGAAATACTGACATTATCATAAAGCTCCAGAAATTAAAAAAAAATTTTAAGTAAGAGTTCAAATAAAAATCATGATTTTTTTTTTTTTACAGAGACAGAGAGTCAGAGAGAGGGACAGATAGGGACAGACAGACAGGAAGGGAGAGAGATGAGAAGCATCAGTTCTTAATTGTAGCCCCTTAGTTGTTCAGTGATTGTTTTCTCCTGTATGCCTTGACCAGGGGGCTACAGCGGAGCGAGTTACCCCTTGCTCAAGCCAGCGACCTTGGGCTTCAAGCCAGTGACCTTTGGCCTCAAGACAGCGACCATGGGGTCATGTCTATGATCCCATGCTCAAACCAGATGAGCCTGTGTTCAAACCAGCGACGTCAGGGTTTCCAACCTGGGTCCTCCGTGATGCTCTATCCATTGCACCAGCACCTGGTTAGGCAAAATCATGATTTTAAAAATTATTTTATTTTTCTTCTAAGTGAGAGGAGAGGAGATAGACAGACTCCCACATGCACCCCGACCAGGATCCACCTGGATGACCCCTGTCTGGGGCTTGATGCTCCCAAATGAGCTAGTTTTAGCGCCTGAGGCAGAGAGGCTCCACAGAGCCATCCTCAGAGCCTGTGACCGATGTGCTTGAACCAATCAAGCCATGGCTGCTGGAGGGGAAGAGAAAGAGAGAAAAAGAGAGAGAAGAAGGAGGGGGAGGGGTGGAGAAGCAGATGGTCACTTCTCCTGTGTGCCCTGACTGGGACTTGAACCCGGGACACCCACATGCTGGGCTAATGCTCTACCACTGAGCCAAAAGGCCAGGGCCACAGGAATCCAGAGTTATTGCTGTGTATAAATTGAAATGTTGGGGAACCGTTTTATGTGCATTCTTTGTTCAGTAAGAACATGTGGGGAAATGGCAAACACAAGGCATTTTGTAGTTTGCCACTGTGCCCAGTATGCCCACTGTGGTCCGCATCGTTGACTGAAGGCCCAGGCCTTCCAGATGTGGAAAGCAGGCTCACAGATCTGGCCCCACCAGATTCAGGGCAAAGCACCTGCCTTAACAGAGAGTACATAAAAACAAAACAAAACAAAACGAACAAACAGAGAGTACAGACTTGGGAACATCGTGAATGTTTGAGGTCGTCAGAATAACATAGAGCCACAATGGACTTTCTGCAATATATGTACTGGGGCTGAAATAATTTTTCGAGATTGTTCAGAACAGTTATTTGATACAGATGAATAATTTAAGTAGCTAATTTTTCTCTCTTCTCTTTCAGTACTTGGTGATGGATGTGCAGCTGATGATGGGAGGACGCCACCACTATTCTGACCTGAACCCTGAGGAGTACGTGTTTGCTGCTCTGAACATCTATTTGGATATAATCAACCTTTTCCTTTTTATTTTGCAACTGACTGGACTGGGACGGTAGTCTCATGGCCAGGGCGGGGTCATGCTGATAAGAGGGAAGGACAGTCATCTGCAAAGTGTCATAGGCTTAGATTTGCAGAGGTGGCCACTTCATATGCCTTTCTATTAAAAAAAAGTTTTTTTAAAGTACTTATTTTTTTTCAAATGAAAGCAAGCAATCAGCAGACAGTAGCTGCCACTTATATTTTAAATTCCATTGTCATGTTGCAAATTTTTCTGGTGGACATTTCTAATTTTTTAAATTCAAAAGATGAGCATTAAAATGACATACAAACAGCAAAATGTCTGTTACTTTGTTGAAGTTTTTCAGGTGCTATTTAAAGCTGTGAACAACATCTCTCTACATGAATAAAACTGATTGTAGAAACCTATGTTTATTGCATCCTCTTCTTTTGACTTGGACATTCTGTGGGAATACTTTGGCACAGTCTGGCTGTAAGAGTAAGTAAGGTAAACCAAAATACTCTGCCTTCCTCCTGATCCCAGAGTCAGACTGCAGAATGACCGACTCTCCCAGGTCGGGCTGGAGAGGGTTAATGAAGTCACTGTCCGTACAGGGAAGGCTCAGTACCCGGTGTCACTTGGTACTGTCACCGTCCCACCCCAACTTCCGGGCTTACCTCAGGCACCACCTCTCTCACTGTCTGGGACAACTAGCCTCCTTTAAAGTCCCATATTTTTAAAAAATTATTTCAATTTTAATTGTGATAAAACACACATAACCTTTACCATCTTAACTATTTTTAAGTGTAAAGTACCATTAAGCATCCTCACATTATTATGCAACCAATCTCCAGAATTTTTTCACCTTGCAATACTGAAACTCCAGCCCTGGTTGGGTAGTTCAGCTGGTTAGACCATTGTCTGATACGCCAAGGTTGCAGGTTTGATACCTGGTTAGAACACATACAAGAATCAACCAATGAATGCATAAAAAAGTGGAAGAACAAATTGATGTCTCTCTCATTTCCTCTCTCTCTCAAAATCAATAAATTAAAAAACCCACCCAAACTAGACAACAAGAAGCCCCATGTACTTTGCACTGACTTATTCACATCCATCTGACACGTCCCCAAGGGACACCAACTCGATGGCCTTCACAGCATGGTGACCTGTGCAGGGGAGGGTGGGGAAACTAGACGGGCTCTTCTGGTCTCCAGAATTACTCATCACAGAGCTTAACTTCTAGATTTAACTAAATTTGCAGGTCTCAAGTAAGACATCTGCATTTAAGTGCAAGCACTATAGTCACATACACCTGACTCTTTGAACAACTGTCCCTTCAGATTAGCCCTGTCTCCATGACTCTGGTCAAGTTTCTCACTGTGCTTATAATCTCATCACTACCAGCACAGTCCTGAAGACGGCGTCACCTCTGAAACACGGGCAAGGAGGACAGAAAGGGACCTCAAAGCCATCAGCAAAACGTCTGGGAGGACACGCTCAAGCTTCTGGGTCTGGATATCTCAACATTCCTGTGTGTAACCTGTAAAAGGTGTTGGTACCAAAGTCATGGTAAATTCCACAAGAAAGCAAATTTAGCTGGAAAGCCTGAAGTTTTGCATATTCTCCTGGCATCAAGAATACCTTCCTGCGAATCACAGGAACATGCTGACCGACTTCTTTCTCCACTTCAGTTTCTGCTGTCCCAGCACCTCGTTAGGCATTTTTGTTGCCTCAGCAATGTTCCTAACCACACAGTCTAGTGTGTGAGGCTATTGTATGCACCATTACATAGTGGTGATCACTCAGTTAAGAGAAATTCTAATGCTTCTATGATAATCTTTTGATTTCTGCATTTAGTAAACACTGAGCAAGACACACCTCCGAAGGCCAATCAAATGAATAGACTAATTTGTTCTCTCTTTAAGATTTTATTTATTCATTTGAGAGAGGGGGAGGGAAGGAGAGAGGAGCAGGCAGCATTAACTCCTATATGTGCCTTGACTGGGCAAGCCCAGGGTTTTGAACTGGCAACCTCAGTGTTCCAGGTTGATGCTTTATCACTGCACCACCACAGGTCGGGCTAATTTGTTCTCAATATTAGAAATTCATCTTTTGAGAAGAGTCCACAATTTGACCATCTGTCAGCAGTGGTCCCAAATCCATTTGTAAATCAACTCAAGGGGTTCATAATGGGGCAATGGAAGCTTCCAGGAAAGAGATGAGCATCTATAGAAGAATTCAGGTTATATTTTTTATAATGCCCACAAATTTGCTGCCTATAACTTACTTTATTTTTATTATTTTTTATTTTTCTGAAGTTGGAAACCGGGAGGTAGTCAGACAGACTCCCACATGTGCCCGACCGGGATCCACCCGGCATGCCCACCAGGGGGAGATGCTCTGCTCATCTGGGGCGTCGCCATGTTGCGACCAGAGCCACTCTAGCGCCTGAGGCAGAGGCCACAGAGCCATCCTCAGCGCCCGGGCCAACTTTGCTCCAATGGAGCCTTGGCTGCGGGAGGGGAAGAGAGAGACAGAGAGGAAGGAGAGGGGGAGGGGTGGAGAAGCAGATGGGCGCTTCTCCTGTGTGCCCTGTCTGGGAATCGAACCCAGGACTCCTGCACGCCAGGCTGACGCTCTACCACTGAACCACCGGCCAGGGCCTATAACTTACTTTTAACTTTTGTTCTTCATGTTATCCCAGTGGGTACCCCCTCGTCTAGCTCTGGGCATGGTTTGATAAGCATGTCTATCTACACACAAGGATGGTGGTGAAACTACTCATGTTACAGGCTAGTGCAGTCAGCCACGCTCTTCTCAAAACCAGTACGCTGCACCGCACTCATAGGCTCAAAGAATGCCAACGGCCACAATGCTGTGGCACGCATCTGATATCACAATCAAGAATCAATGCTGGCAACCTCAGTATCATTTACTAAGTCAAAGTCCTTGAAACAAATGACTCAGCTGCTGAAGATATCTTCAATGGTTGCCAAGTTGTAGCACTATTAACAGCTCAAAATGTGCTAAGACAACATTTATCTGACTGCTGTTCTAAAGCAGGGGTCAGCAAACTATAGTCCACATGTCAAATTGGGCTTATCTTTTAAAAAAACTTTATTTTGCAGTATTCTTACAGAAAGATAACAGAGGCCCTGTGTACTCTTTACCTGGTCCCCCTGCCCCATCCGACAGTTATCTCTTATAAAATGTACAATATCCAAACCAGAAAGATGACATGGGTACAATATGTATGTACAATTCTATTCTTTTGTCACGTGTAGATTCATGTAGCCACCACTGTACCCAAGATAGACTATTCCCTCACCACTGATGTCCCTTGTGCTATACCTTTGTAGTCAGTCTTTTCTAACCCCCGGAGACCACTAATTTGTTTCCATCTCTATTATTTTTTCATTTCAGAAATGTCACATAAATGGAATTACACTGTCTGTGACATTTTAAGGTTGGCTCTCTTCACTCACCATAATGCCCTAGAGATCCATCCGAGTTGTTGCAAGCTGCTTCAGTAGTTCATTCCCTTTCACTGCCAGGTAGGGTTCCTGTGCACAGCTAGTCCACTGGCGACCATTCTCCTACTACAGGACATTTTGACAGACTCTGGTTTTTGGCTATTGCAAGGACAGCTGCTATAAATAATCTATACAGGCTTTTATGTGGATGCAAGCTTTCTGTTCCAGGTGATAAAAGTACAGTAGTGCACATGCTGGATTGTGGGAAGTACACGCTTGTTTTTTAGAGAGATTGCCCAACTATTTTCCAGGACGGCTGCACCATTTTACATTCTCACTTGCAATGCATGAGTGGTCCAGTTTCTCTGCATCCCCGCCTGCATTTGGTGTTGATTCTCCAACTGAAGTCCACACACCCTAAAGTGGCAATGTCACATCAGATGACACACACAAGGCCTCATTGGTCATTCAGTTTCAACAAGAGGCTAGGAGCAGGTTAACAGCTGCCTTTGTCCAAAATGGGTATACTTGGTGGCTGTGTCCTGCAGGTGGCAATGTTGTGCTAGGAAATAGCCCAAGTACAATACTGGGGTTGCTATTTAATATTTAAAAATAGGAGTGATTTCCAGAAAAACTTAAGTGTGACATACCAATACATTTATTCAGTATTGATGTAACTACAAAGAATTTTATTTGCAACACATGGACCTTAATATTATAAAATTTGGCCTTTACACTAGCTTACACATAAAGTTACTCTTTGCTTATCTGTCCTAAGCTATAGTGTTGCATTAAGAAATCTCCTCTCATAGCTCTTTACTATATAAACAATTATCGCCCCTCCCAACACAAAGTTAACTGTGTCCATATTCTAGAAAAAATGATACTGGCAGTTGGAAAAAACGGTGATTTCACTTTATCCTTTGCAGATTCTCTATTGTTTCTGCTGCACCACCAGAGACAGACAAGGAGGCAGGCTAGGGACTAATTTAAGCCCCACCAGCACCTCTCTGCATGTGCAGTTCCTGAAGGAGAGAAACCTCTGGAAATGATACGACAGATATTTGTGGGCACATCAGCTATATTAGACATTTGGATTCAGAAGCCACATTACACTGAGTCACTCAAAGGGCAAGACCCACAAGGGAACCCCCCTTCCCCACCACTTCATGTGCGTGTGTGTGCGTGCGTGTGTCTCTAAATGCTTTTTATCCAACTGAAAAGTCAAAAATGTGTGCAAGTTACAAACGGGTAGCAGACCACCACATCTCCCAACCCGGAGGTGAGGAGCTCGGGGAGGAAACGTGAGGGCCCTCCTCCTCCTCTAGCCCTTTGCTCCAGATCAGCGTCGGAAAACTGGCACAACACTGCCCCACAGCAGTAGAGGCCCAGCTGCAGCCAGGGAAGCCGGCGCAGGGCCCACCCTCCGCCCACGCAGTAGTCTTCGCCATCGCAGGTCACTCCCGCACCCAGCACCTCACCCTCACCCTCACTGCCAGGAGGTCTGGCCAGTGCTGTGAGGACGCCTGACCTGCACTTTTAGGCAGGCTTTGCATTCACTTTTCCATTTGGACAGTGCTGCAACTGCCTGCAGCCCAACCAAATACCTTCTCATGATTTTGGTCCACTCTAAGCTCTCAAAAAGTAAGCTTATTATTGCTGCTACCACTTAGTTCACATGTGGGGACCCCGGAGTCAGCAGGTGCAGCCACACTGCCTTTCAGCGGGGCTATAGGAATTGCTGTCACGAAACATTCCCTTCCTCCGCCTGCCTGCAGGAGTTAGCAACAACCATAGCACCATTCGAATAGTTCATTCCAACCCTAGCTCTTACCCCTAAGCCTGTAAATATCAGCTCCACGCCTGTTCAGTAACAGGTGGGACAGTGGGACCCTTCTCCCCCGACGTCCTATCTGTCTGGGGTGAGAGCATTCACTACCACATAGACTTTGGGGAGTCTCATTTCCCGAATTGGGCCATGGTTGCTCTTCCAGAAAATCATGTCTGTCAGCATTCCATCCTCAGGGTCAAAACTGTCAGGTCTGGGGTTTCATTTTAGCCTGCTCCCAACCAGTAAGCCTGCCCGCTTCATGGATGCTGACAGGAGTACCGAGACTCCCGGGTCAGAGGTCGAGGCCTCTATCACATCCAGCTCAGCATGCAAAATGACATCAGCACATATGTGTCCGTTCCCTGCCCCCAGCCCCCGGGAGCAGGTGTCATGGCCGCATGAGCGCCACGCACGTGGGGTTTGTGCCCCAGTGGCTCAGCTCCAAGGGTCAGGGACACAATGCTCTCCGGGGGAGCCTGCTCCTAAGGTTGCTCACCGCAGAGCTGGCCAGCGACTGTGGTCAGGCCTCGCTGTCCTGGCACATCCAACAGGATGTGTAGGTGCAATAGAACTGGATTGTCTTGTCAGGTTCCCTTCTCTATGTTGTGTGTGTTTGCGCTTTCATGAGTATCAACTGACGCCTCGTGTATGCTGGGCCCTTGTGCAACAGTTGGCAAAAAGATATGACACAGCCTGGTCAGGAATATTTTCTAACTGCAGTTCTAAAGCTGAAGAATTATTCCTTCACAAGTTTGGCCACCACTCAGTCTGTCAGCCACCTGTCATTCCTAAGTGGGACACAGGGCAAAAGCAAAATTTCTGGTCTTTCTTTAGGAAGTATGACTGCTGCCACTTGCTAAAACAAGGCCAGTCATACAATAGTCTAGAAAGAGGCACTTACATCTTTCTAGAAAGAAATCTATTTTGGGGTATGAAATGCTCAGCATAAAAAATATTGGCACTAGTCAATTACATGTAAGAAACAAATTAATCCCATCACATTCAAGGGAATTTTATTTGAAGAAAGTCAGTGTCCTGACTTGGTTAAAACAAAGTCTATACCGTAATGAGACAAAAGTAAAGTAGTTTAATAGTTTAAGTAATAAATGTTTAATCAAAGAATTTTACATATTATTAACAGCATTCATTTGGCCAAACATCTCCATGGCTGTAGAACCCTACTGTATATAAAGTGGGAATGTATCAAGTATAGACTATGAAAGTGCAAATAACAAGTCAAGGTAGAGTAATTTTCTTTTTCTTACATTATAAAATTAACTTGTTTACAAAATAGTCTTTGCCAAACTTTATTTCTGAGTTGTAAAGTCAATGACTGTGTTGTTTTTAAAATATGTACCCAGGAAATACAAATTGGATAATGACCTTTTCTCACGCTCGGTAGAGAATGCCACAAAATCAAGGGTGTCCTGCAAGGTGCGGGAGCCAGACTCACTGGGCCTGAGCTCACGGTCTTCACGTCGCTCTGCCTCACTTTTCTGCCGCTTTGCAAGATGCCTCCACGTGATACAAAGACCCTTTCTATTGAAAAATTACAACTCGGTCTAAAAACTGATTGGTGTTGATATTTTTAATCCAAAATAAATTTGTAAAAAAAATCCTTTAATGGACTATTTCAGTTTAATATACAGTAATACACTGTAGATAAAAGTTAATATTTACCCCAACAAATTTTAAAAAGGGTTGATATCAATGTTCTGATAACTGGAGAAATAAAAATTAATGTGGACTTGTGATAGCCACAGCATAGGAACAATTCGCACACAGACTTTTATCCCAGGGAAATGGGAATATCAAGTAATATAATGTCCTAATCACATAAATTCCAAATACAAGAATATTTCAAAAGCAGAGTTTGGAAAATAAAAAGTAATCAAAAACCGTAATTACAACTCATGTAGATATCAATGCTAATGTAAGCTTTTACCCAGCCCAGGACTTGCCTGTACAAACTCGGTACTGAAATTTTGGTATTTGTAGATTTCTGGTAAGAATCTGGCAAAACATTAAATGGAGTGTTGCATATCTATTTTCTTATGTTTATGCTATGTTATGCTAGTTTTGATAATATGTAAGTAAAACAGCCATTCCAAGAGTTTACTCTAGTTTTAATTACACACTGTACCATTGTATCTTAATTACGACTAAGACCAGTATTTTCTTCACATTAAGACACTGATAACGAGGAAGTTGATTTTTTTCAACACTAAACAGTAATCACATAGCAAATGAATATTGTGCAAAAGAACAAACACATGTCAGCATTTGCTATTTAGGCAGACAAACTGACTGGAAACTTGGTTGTTATATTTACTGTAAAGGCAAGGCCATGGGTGGTTTTATGGAGGTCTTTGCAATTCATAGCATAGTTACTTCAGAAGAGACACTGACATTGAACTACTCACTTATTTAACTGGCAACTATCCATTAGGTTAGGCAAAGGCACAGTAACATGTTGCGCAGGATGTTTTATTGGATTTTTTAAATAATTGTGGGATTTACTATAACTCATGAAAACTCCACTTTTTTCTGTTTTATAAAACACTTACCATTAAAAGTAATTAATTGCACCCATTAGTAGTTAGAATGCACTGTAAAATTGTGAAAACAAAGAACTATGATTGCACTTCCAATAAAGTGTCTCTTAAAATACAGCACCGCTGTTGCTAACCAACTGTATTTTAATATTAAAATAAACTGTTTTTAACAGCAGCATTAGGTTTAGTTAACTTAAGCTACAGGCTACATTTATTTAAATGCAGTCTCCATGGCAACAAAAGCCCATCAAAGTCTGAATTTCATTGCTACCAAGTGGCACCTGTCACTCGCGGAAGGCGAAGTTGCTCTGGGCCCTCTGGGACGCCACAGACCTCACGCCGTCTAGTGCACGCATCAGCGTTTGGCACAAGTGGATGGAAACAGACACGGACAGAAATCCTGACTCCTGTGAAATGGAAACGACAGCGTGGCAGAGGCAGCACAGAGGAGCGGCCGGACACGTGGGCGCACACCGCAGACAGAGGCAGGGAGGGTCGCAGAGGAGCACGGACAGCGAGGAACTCAATGTTACCACATCTGGCCAGACAACTTCTAAAATGAAGAAAACCCCCCCTTTTTTTTAAAGAGGAAAACCACCCAAGGATTAGGGAGTCAGTTTAATTTAAATGTTCAGTTTAAGCACTGCCATCCTCAGGCTAAACAGAGGACTCATTTTCTTAGAGTGGAGTCTAACCTACTTACTCCATTTGTTTCTTTCTCTCCCGCTCTCTGTCAGCAAAAGGAAAAGCTGTCCAATAAACACAAAGAGGTTCCCTGTGAGGTTAACTTGGAAATGAAGCTACCATTCAAGGGCACTCCTCACCCTCAACCCTCCCATCAGCGGGTCAGAACTGATCTGGAATGGAGTGGGCCGGGTCTCCACAGAGCACACTGCACTGGGCATGCCGCCTGGACCTGCGACCCAGCTGGGCCCCGAGGTGCACAGCTCACACAAGGTGTGCTTGTTCCAGCCAGTCACTTGAGGTTTGAGGTGTTTGACTTGAAACATCTGAACCAGCCCCCTTGCTGGCTGCCTCGTTACCACTTCCGCCAGCTGGAGGCGCTGCTTCCCCCGCCAGATTATTCTCTTCCAAAGAGTTTTCTTCTTCTCTTTGGGCTCCTCGGCCTTCACTGACCACAGCATCTTCAAACACTGCCTCTTCTTCAGGCGGCACCAGCTCCACGTCCCTCCTGCCCTCTGACCCATCTCTGGCACAGGGCAGCGGGGAGTCTGCACCGACTTCTGCAGCGGCCGGTGGGATCAGGGCAATGCTCTGAGGGTTCATGTCATGAAACCAAGCCATGATGTTGCCGAGGAGATTGTCATTGATGTGGGCGTCCTGGCCAGCTGAGTCAGGGTCACTGGATGAGGGATAGAATTCACTTCTGGCCTCACTGAGAGGGTGTGAACTCAGGGTGTCATTTGAAAATGGGTCACTTTCTGCTCCTAGTCTCAATAGGCTGTCACCAAGTTCCAACAGCTCAGAGCTGCTTAGCACAGCTGGGGGGCTCTCCGTGCTCCTGGGGACAGAGTCCAGCCTGGAAGGTAACGAGGTGCCCATGGCCCCTAAGGATGCTTCATTGCTGAGGAAGTCCCTGCTGCCTTCATTGGAGGCCAGCCCAGACTCCTGCAGTGATAACTGTATTGCGAGAAGTATGTTGGGATCATCTTCATCCAAAGAGCTCAGAGCCTGAGGGCAGCAGAGAGTGAAATCACTGTCTGATTCAGTGAAAAAATGATCTAACCCAATGAGGCTTACTACTGTGTTTTTATTTCTAACCTAAAAGATAATTAACATTACCTCTATTTACACAGAATTATTTCATCTACTCAAATCTTATTTTATTTTTCTCTTTGTCCATGTTATGGAAAAATTCCTTAAGATAAATCTCTTTTTCGCCTGACCTGTGGTGGCACAACGGACAACTCCTTGACCGGGAATGCTCTGGCTATGGGTCTGAAACTCCGGACTTGCCTGGTCAGGCACATACAGAAGCAGCTACTACAAGCTGACACTTCCTGCTCCTCCCCCAGCCTTCTCCTTTCTCTCCATCCCCTCTCTAAAAGTTAATAAATAACATCTTTAAAAAAATTCTATTTTCCTCTAGCACAGTGCTTTTCAACATTTTTTACACTGAGGATCAGTGAAAATAGGAGAATTATTTTAGGGACTGGTAAGGCAGCAATCACCCCGAGCAGAAGTGAATTCACTGGGTCTATAACTTTCATACTACATCAGGGTGAGTAACTCTTTTGTGGACCGGCAAAAAGTTCTGGTGGTCTGGTCTGTGGCCCGGCAGTTGAAAAACACTGCTCCAGCACACCGCTGAAACAATTTAGACTGGAAGGAAGAAAAAGAAAGCAATAAAAGAGAAATCAGGAAAGCAGGTGGAACAGCAGGAGCCGAGCAGGCCCTGAGGCTGCCAAGAAGCTACCTGGAGAGCGTCCTGGTTCTCGGAGCGACTGGCCCGGGCGTAGTCACGCAGGGAGGTGCTGTGCAGCACACTCATCGACGCAGAGCTGACCACTGAGGAGACGGGCCTGCGGCCACCGCCACCGTCCGGGATATCTGTTCCAAAGCAAGTGGGACCAGGGACAATTCAGTCATGCAGATTTCATACAGCTTGTTAGTTCAGTCGGCGATTTCTCTTTCAGTGCTGGTGAAAAGCTGTGTTCACACCTTCACTGAGTCTTCCAGCGATTTCTCATGCATATCTGACTCACCATAAGCAACAACATGCAGCTGTGCTATTTACTTCAAGTCCATGATGACTCAGCCGTTTTGCTCACACCACATAGGGTTCTATGAGAAACAGCAATGCTGCCATCCAAGCCTCTTTGTTTCCTTAAGCAATAATAGAGGTGTTTTAAGTTTCAGAGTTAAAAAAAAAAGAGGACTTGGGAACTATACTGCTCACAAAATTTAGAGGATATTTCAAAACAAATATAAAGCAATAAAATATCCCCTAATTTTTGTGAGCAGTATATAATGCTTGAAGAACAAATCTTTAGGCCTGATGATCCTAATTTACTAAAGATGATCCGTGGACAATACACAGACTTTCAATTATAATTTAACATTTGAAGGCTGATAATGAATATAATTTACTTCTAACATCAGAAATGTTCTTTCATGGAATGCTCACAGGAGGAACGAGGCTAAGAGAGAAGCAGTCCAGGAACACAGTATCGGCAGCGACAGCCTCCGAGTGCTCCCTGGGCACGTCTCGCGCTCACGGACTTCATACATCACCCCATTCAGAGCTCACAATGAGCCCCAAACTGGCACTATTAGTGTTACTTCTTTAGAATGAGGAGAGTGCTGACTGGAGAGGTCCAGGGACGCAGAGTGACATGCAGCCGGCACGGGGTCCTGAACCCTGCCCGTCTGACTCCGCAACCCCCCCGTTTGCTGCATCCTGTGCCGCTAAAAGCAGCGACATATTGATGGTGCAGCTAAATTACAACTCTTTCATAACCACTTACTCAGTTTTAGGAATAAGTTCAAGAAAAGTAAGAGACTGAAACACACCCAGCGAGAACTTACCTAAAGTGCTCTCAGCCGGCTCACTGGGGTCCGGGGGGCTGCTGAGCAGACTGTGCGCATCCCCGCGCCTGCGCTGCTGTCTGTGCCTCCTCCGATACTGAAATTCAGCATATTCCTGCATAAACCAGAGGTTATAAAATACAGGAGAGCATGCCAATTTTTAAATGCAAATAAAACAAGCAGCACACTTTTTTTCCAGGAAAAAAAATGTGTGATTTTATAAACATATTATAAAATCACTTGGCTTTGGAGGAAGAAACTTCAGGTTTTGCCATGCCAAGGAAAAAGAAAAGAAAAAATGAAAAAATAAATAGTTTAAGTAGTCATTACAATTGCCTGGGTAAATTGAGAATCCTTACAAGCTCTAATATTAAATCACAACGGAGTCTTATTTCATATGCCTGGGTCTTGTTATTTACTATTATAAGTAATCTGCCTGGCCTGTGGTGGCACAGTGGATACAGTGGTGACCTGGAATCCTGAGGTGCCCGGTCAAGGTACATCCGAGAAACAACTATGAGTTGATACTTATCATTCTTCCTTGTCACTTCTCTTTCTAATATCAATAAATAAAATCTTTTAAAAAAGTATTATAACTAATCCTATAGTGACTTTACTAATACAAGTTAGGCTCTCCCTGGAGGTCTGCTTTGAAAAGTGTGACTCATATTCTGCAACAGGAGGAAAGAAAAGCACACACTGACAATCCTCATTAGACTGGTTAGATTCTGTATTTTGGGGACTGCTGTATAACCATACAAGTGAAATCACTAGATTAAGAGAAAAATGCGAGGCTAGCTTTAAAGCAAGATGTTGCTTGGCTTCCTTCCTAGACTAGCTAATATATGGGATTATCTACAACACAGGCAGGGGAAGTGTTTTCTATTAACATATGGCAAGAGCACAGTTGGGCAGATAGATGTCTCTGACTGTGTTTTACATTTGTGATAATGGGATAACATGGGCTTGCTACAACAAAGGGCAGAGCCTAGGACTACCTGCTAGTTACCTGGACACAAATGTACTTTTCCAGATTTTAGTGACACAAGACGGGAGAAGAGAGGCCAGTGTGCATGACACCAACATAAGAAGGCTAATTTTGAGAATCTATGGATTCTTTCAGTCATGAGCAGGTTTATGGTTATCCTGGTTCCCCGAGTCCTCAATACGCTTACATTGGGAAAGTACTGAAATAAAGACAGGTTTCATATCACAAATAAAACTTTTACATCATAACCTCTGGTTAAACTTAAACTTCTTCATCTGTGTAAGCAGTGGGACTTCAATAATAATAGAGACGGTAAGCATGTTAGCAGGTTAGGAACAAATGTGTAAGATATAACGAGTGCCTGGAGGGAATACTTAGGTTCTTTCAAGTTTCCTGCTAAGCTGGGTTTCCACGTCCCTTTGCCTGGAGGCCTAGCATCCAAAACTGGATGACTGTTCTGCGTCTTCACGGTTCACTGGACCACTGAGAACCACATCTCTTAAACAAGATGACATGAAACTTTAGCCCAGTTTGAGACTTATGTTTAGGGAAAATTTGTTTACTTTGTATACTTGATAACTGTACAAAATTATTCTGAATTAAATAAAATGGTACTGCCCATAGATTATACCTATTTTCAACTTAAGAAAACTAAACAGTTTTAAAGCAACTGTATAAAAAAACCTGTTATATAATTTTCCTGATAGAAAACTTACATGGCATTCTCTCAGGATGCAACAGACTTGAATAAATTGTTCTCATAAAATTAAACTTATCTGAACATTTCCAAGGATCCTAAGATCTTCATGTAAGCATATGAAAGGCTTGAATTGGGATATTACAAATGGTTTGGCAGTGTTAAGGCTACAGAGAAGATTAAGAGGTTCTAAGATTTACAGTAAAATAAGTGGTTAGGAGAATTTTGTTTTAAATAATAATTGCTACCATTCATTGAGTACCAATTTTATCAGTGACTGAAAGAGATGCTTTAGTCCTGCCCGAACTTCCATGGTATCACCACCCCCATTCTGAAGATGAGCAATTAAGGAAGAACATAGCCAAGGTCTAGTAAGTCACACAGGTAGGTTTTGCATTCTGGTGACCCTCAGACTTCCAGACACGCTCTTCTCTCTGGGCCCCATTGCCTTTAAAGTGATACAAAGCAGTTATGCTTGTTATTGACTGGTTCATTTTAATGAAAAACAACAACAAAAAACAAAACAAAAAAAAGATAGAATTAACTTTACTGAAAAACATATAAATTCAACCTTATAGTCTACTCGAGTTTGGCAACATGTTTTTTTCAGAATCTATATAAAGGCAAAAAGCTAACTTTTAAAGACAATTTTGGCAGTTACTTGATAGTTACATACATGCAAAATTATAAGGTTTCATAGTGTGTTAATTCTTTAGACCTGCAATAAGGTTTACATAAAAGCTTGGTGTTTCAATGTGCCCAAGACTTTAAAGAAGAGAAAAGTAAAAGTGAATTAAATAATTTCTATAAAATTTGTTAACTCATAAAAATAACCTTAAGAAGGAATTGTTATTTATACTTTCACAATTCTCAATCTCCAGAGAACAAAAGCTCAATAATTTTATTTCTAAATATTCACAAGTGAGATGACAAGCCTTCCTATTTTTCACAAAACGAATCTGTGTCAGTCATATTATAGGTCCTAAATAGTCAAGGACAAGTATTTCAGGACTCCTAAAGTTATTGTGCGCCAGAAACTACAAGATGATGCATACATGATGGTGGCTACATATAAAGGTTTATTTTTGCTAAATTGTTTCTACCTTGAAATTCTGAAAGCTTTAGTACTCTTTTTTTGCTAATTGAAGCTTTTTTATTCCTCCTTTTATGTATACATTTCCCCCAATATCTCGAAAGCTGTATTTATGGCATAGAAATAATAAGCACAGATTAGGTTCAGAAAGGGTTCATAATGTTTTACAATAAACATTTAATTAAGATGTTACATTTTTGGGGGAGGAGTTAAGTGAATTTCAAATTCCCCTATCAGAGCTCTAAGCACAAACTGTTTTCTAAGTCAGTACTTTCTTGGCTACATCTACCAACAGAAAAGGCATAAGGTGATTCCTCACAAGATGAAAAGAGATGAAAAGAGAAAGCATCTGATTTAAACAAACCATAGTCATTTCCAAATAATAATAAATTTCACTGTTTTTCAGTTGCAGATAACAAATGGGCTATAAATGATAAAGGATTCACTGTCCAGCTCCCTTCTAAGAATTAAAGTTAAAAGCTTTTTGTATCATAAGCATCAGATGGAATAAAAAAGGACAGAAGTAGCCTGACCTGTGGTGGCGCAGTGGATAAAGCGTCGACCTGGAAATGCTGAGGTCGCAGGTTCGAAACCCTGGGCTTGCCTGGTCAAGGCACATATGGGAGTTGATGATTCCAGCTCCTCCCCACCTTCTCTCTCTGTCTCTCTCTCTCCTCTCTCTCTCCCTCTCTCTCTGTTTCCCTTTCTCTCTCCTCTCTAAAATGAATAAATAAACTTTAAAAAAAAGGACAGAAGTAGAGAGAATGGCTAAAATCCTTTAAAAATTAGACTCAACAGTGACAGTAGCAATTTAAATCTCAGAGGGCAGCAATGTGATGAAGATTTTCACTCTATTTTTTTTTAAATTTCAGCAACTGCTATTTGCAGTGTTAATATTTTAGACTTTCTGTATTTTAAAATGGTAAATAACAACAACAAAGAAAAACAAGAAGAGTGTGAAAATCTTAAAGAGAAGCAGAAAGGAACCAAGCAAAGCATTTCTTACTGCATAAATATTATCAATGTCATCTCCACCTTAGCAATTGATTATAAATCAATTCTCTCAGGTTACTGCAATAACTTAAAAAAATAGATTCAGACTAAAACAATACTACAATTAAAAATGCATTTCCAATAAATAAAATTTGTATCTCTATTAACCAATTTGAAGATATTTTCCAAAAATACATGCTATAAATTGGCCTTAATTATGACTGTTCAATAATTTAAAATGATAAAAGGGGAGATACATTTAATAATGTGATCATAATCCAATACCATAAGCCAGGGGTCGGGAACCTTTTTGGCTGAGAGAGCCATAAACACCACATATTTTAAAATGTAATTCCGTGAGAGCCATACAACGACCTGTGTACGTTAAGCATTATCCAATAAAAATTTGTTGTTGTCCTGGAGGACAGCTGTGATTGGCTCCCGCCACCAGCAACCATGAACATGAGTGGTAGGAAATGAATGGATTGTAATACATGAGAATGTTTTATATTTTTAACGTTATTTTTTTTTATTAAAGATTTATCTGCAAGCCATAGGTTCCCAACCCCTGCCATAAACAATAAAGGTAATCTCTGCTAAGGCATTTTTATTATAAAAGAAAGACACAGCTGGCAATCTCAGGATTTAGAACAAAAGAGGGTGCAAATATAAGCAGGACTGCACTAAGGAAAAATATAATTAGCAAAACAAAACAATACCCCCCCAAAGCAATTACCTCAGGTGATGCAAATCCTAAATATTCCCAATCCCATGTTCCACCAGCAAAGCTACAAAGAAATTAGATACACCATTTGATTTATTATCAATATTACATAGTACAAGAAATTAAATCCTAGCCCTTTGAACATTATTTTTTAATTATGCTTGGAACTTGCTTAACCCAAGTAGATCAACTATAGAATAAAATTAAAATGATACCTTCATTATTTCCTTCAAATTCTAAGTTACTTCATGTTTGTGCAAACAGTGGAAAAAGAAAAACCACCATGCTCTAAAAGAGTATGTTATGACTGCTTCTATTTCAAGGTTACAAATGTTCATGTAAAAATAGGGTCAAAGAAATTTCTAATACTTGTGATTATTATGAATAAAAAATATACTTCAATTTAGAATGGCATTAGTAGTATAAGTATCTAAAACAATGAAAACTCAATTGTTCCTTAATGGATGACTATGGATCACTTAAATAACCGCTAGTATCAGATTCCTAACTTCTTCACAGCCTCTTACCACAAAACAAAATATGATGACAAGTTGGCAAGGCTTCCAAATTCTACAACGTAAGATGGTTATGGCTCTCACCACAACACATATATTGCATATTTGAAATGACACATTAGCATACTCTTTGAATTGTGAATTCACTGAAGGATGAAATTCACCTTACCTAATTTAGTGAGAAACTACAAAGTGACAAACAAAAAATGAGAAAAAACAAACAATACTTAGGGGAAAATCACCAAAAAGAAGCTACTATGCTTTTATCAGCCATGCATATTTTAGGTGTATAAATCCTAGTTGGGTAAAAACAAGCCTGGCGGCATCTGGAGCCAGCATGAGCCCCACAGGGAGCACCTCTCTTACCTGCGCCTCGGAGCTTCCGGGGAGTCTGCAGGAGCAACGCCCCGAGCCACGGACGCCAGGAACTCCTGCCTCTTCTGCTGCACGAGACACGCCGCCTTGATGATCTTGTGGCGCGGCGTGCGAAGGTAAGGCCTATTGACTTTTTGGGCAAGGTCTTCAGTAACCATTTCTAAGTCTGTCTAAGGTAAGAAGAGGAAAAAAAATAACTGGCTGAGTGGATTAGTCAACAGCAAATCCAGTGTTTATCTGGTTTCTCTGTAAAAGCTAACTCTTTTGAAGTCAGAAATTAATCCAAACTTTGAATTACCAGTAACTTTTATTTAACATGTTTCTATTTTGCACATGACAAGAAAATAGCCCTCATTTGATAGGCGTTTATAGCAATGCAATTGGTATAGATCACAAAGAAGTAGTGAGAACACCAGCTGTGCATGAGGAATTTATTATTTGTTTATATGAAAAAAAACCCTTGTGAGTTTCAAGTCAAGTCACTGGACATGCAAACGCGTGACCCGCGGTGCAGACTACATGCAAATACTGAGGGAATCTGAGGCAAGGCAAGGCCCCTGTGATTGGGGTTCGGTGTGGAAGGCTTCGTGGAGAAAAAGAATACTGAGAAGTGAAGAAATATGGGACATACATTAGCAGACGGTGTTACAAAACGATGACAGGAAAACTGTAGAATGGGGAGGAAGTTTGGTGGCTTCAAAAACAAAGACGAATGTGCAATGAAGTCACAGCTGTCAGCTGACTTCGGTGTTTTTGTATTTTAAGTAATGTAACTTTTTAGTTAAGATAAACTGCTAAATGCCAATTTTCCCACTTAGTATGTAATACGTTTTTTTTTTTAAGATAAAATTCTTAATTATGTAATTCGGATTAGGCCAGATTTCAACCTCAAATAGTTTAAAACAAAGAAATAAACGTGGTAGGAAATCTCTGTATAGCTCAGAACTCATTCAGATCTGTAGAGTGACCATTTAAACAAAGAAAATATATTAGGTCAGTGGCCGTGGCCATGAAGGTTCTCACTGGATTCGGCAGATGGTGAAGGAACTGTGGAGCCATTTCGTTTATTAAAGTCTTGTAATGGCGGAAGAGCAAACAGGCCCTGGTCATGGGGGGAGGGGGGGAGTGACAACAACACTCCTTCTCAGGCAAACAACAGCAAACACGGGCCCTCCCAATGGAGGCAGGCAGTCGGCAATCTACACCCTGCCTCCCTGAGGGCGAGCACCTGCAGCCTCAAACAGACCACACACACGTGGTGCTGCCCCGTGCTCATGCACCAGTCAGGCAGAGCACAAGCCAGCAAGCCTAACACACTCGTTTGCCCACAAAATTTCAATTTATTACTGGTAAACTTTTCTTTATTTAAAAACTATTCTAAAAATGAAAACAAAATTATTTACTAGCCACACCAAATAAGATAAAACTTAGTTAAGTGGTTGAAAGAGAAAATCTGTTTTTCATAATAACTGCATTTAAATTTAATTTAAAAAGGATATCTTACTTGCATGAGTTCAAAAATTTCTTTCTTTGTGCTTTTAGGTTCTAAGAAGAAACCATAGGGATAAGAACACTTGAGAATGCGCCGGGTTTTTAAGAGCACGTGAACTGCGTCTTCAATGAAAGTGGTATCTGGACAGCCTCCTTCAGCTGTAAAGTAAACCAGGCAGGGTGAAATATTTTTTTGCAAATACGCTATTATAAAATTAATTACACAACTACATATTCTTAAAAAAAAAAAAAAAAAAAAAAAAAGGACAAGGATCCCAGTAAGAAACAGCTTAAAGAAGCGGTGTAACAGTATTTGTTTGAACTAGACTAAACCTACATACAGCACCCATGAGTGACCCGTGTGCATTACACATGAAACACACACTGCAGTGGCCCAGGAGCACTGGTGGCAGTTAGGACGGAATCCATGCACCAACCCTGGGTTCTGTTCTCACCTGCTGGCAAACAATCCAGCTTTAGGTCAACTCAAAGGTCCCATGCTTCACGGCCTTAATGTCTGAGACTACAAATAAATCAAAATTAAGCAGTCGAGTCTAAATTCGTATGTACTTTTGTAAATAAGATTATTTGTACGTATGTAGAGAGAAATTACATGGGTATGTACACACATTGAAATACAGGCCACTCCAAAATACCAGTGTAGATATCTGAACTAAGATGTAAAAAAAGAAAAACAAAACAAAGCAGACATCCTTCCTCTTTATAATAAGTGAGAAGTGTGTGAAGTTTGTCTCTTCCTTTCCAATCCTTGTATCTTTCTCTTCCATAGCTGACTCTGCTGTCTAGAACCCAGAGAGACTGAACAGAATCAGGAATTCACATCTACGGGTAGTTATTGAATGTTGACTGTGTGTTAAGCACTGTTCTAAACATTAGGAATACATCAGTGATGGAACAGACAAAGCCCCGAGTCACGGGGAGAGCCTGTGAGGGTTTTTCTATTTAGTTTTTACCATGGACAGTACTTCAAGAGGCTGATATTAATGTGATATAGCTATGGCATTACTCAAGTCTCAGAGCTAATAATTACTAAGGAGACTAAGCTGCTGTTGACACACATGGTTTCTGTCTTAATTAGGGAATTATCCTCATAAAAAGGATGTTAGCATCGGTTACCATATTTCCCCATGTATAAGACGCACCTTAATTTTGGGACCCAAATTTGAAAAAAAGAAAAAAAAGTATTACATAAAGTTATTGAACTCAAGTGTTATTCATCGTAAAATTCATACAACTCCTCATCACGGTCATCCGTTAGCTTGTCCTCATCTGTGTCTGATGATAAATGACTTTTTTCATATCTTGCCTCGTTCTCAGTTCCATCTATGGCATTTGAAATGCCACAACCACTGTATAAGACGAACTCAGTTTGGAGACCCCAAATTTTTCCAAAGAGGGTGCGTCTTGTACATGGAGAAATACGATACTTTTATAAACTGGAGAAAACACTTGTATAATTGATTACATTTTTAGGCTTAATATCTTTTGTTGCTTTTATTTTTTTGTTTTTTACTTTTTGGGCTTCCTGTAATATCTTTTATATATAAACTCTGATTATTTTAAAAACATGACTAAAGCGAACAAGCTAGAATCTATACTCAGTGGTCATTGTGAGAGATTATATTCTAATGATGAACCACTACTTGATCCATTCTTTTTCAGCTTTTTTTAAAAATTAAATTTATTGAGATAACATTGGTTCATAAAACCATACAGGTTTCAGGTACTCAACTCATTTTTGTAAATGTTATTCTTGAATTTCCATTTTAGGATCCTTAAGTTTACTCTATCTCAGGTCTGTGCTTCTTAACTCTAATGTCCATTATTTACCAGTGAGATGATTTCTCCCCAAACCACCCTTGATTTCCATTTCATATGCACTCTGTTGAATTTTCTAAAGTCTCTTTGAGAATTTAGTGACGCAGCAACTGGGTGGCAGGCAAACCTTGCTCTTTTTGACTAGGTCAGGGATGATGTCTAGGCCCATCCACTTTTCCCGACATCACAGAGCATCAGCAGCGCAGAGCAAACAAAACCATGATGTGTGCTTATCTGCTAACATTGTGGGCTGCACAAGAGGAGGTAAGGTAAACAGGGTGGAAAATCTAAATCCCAGAGGCTTCAAAAGCTAAGCTGCACTCTGGGCTTCGGAGAATTGCAAACAGCACCAGAATGAGCTAATGGAGATGATGTATTCCTTTAAGGGCCTTAACTTCCTATCCATGAAGTGACCGATTTAATAAGCATTGAAGGCTCTTTTACATTAATTACCACACATGCCACTTATAACTTACTTTCTTTGAGAGCTCTACTCAATTGCTCCATCTTTTCTTTGGCTGTTTTAAGAAGGCGTTGTTCTAACTAAAGAAACAGAAATAATTTATATCATTCTCTTTCTTTATTTACAGCAGTGTAATTCAGTGCTTTTGAAATTATTTGGGACATACCTGATAGCTATGCTCGTGGTTTTTAAATCTTGTGTAGTAGTGCATAAATCTGTCAAGTTCCTGAAACCGTTTGTGTTTTTTCTCAGCCTAGGAAACAAAATCCATAAATGACTTTTATTTATTTATTTTAATTTATTTATTCATTTTAGAGAGGAGAGAAGGAGAGAGAGACAGACAGAGAGAGAGAGAGAGAAAGGGGGGGAAGAGCAGGAAGCATCAACTCCCATATAAGCCTTGACCAGACAAGTGCAGGGTTTTGAACCAGCAACCTCAGTGTTCCCAGGTCGACGCTTTATCCACTGCGCCACCAGAGGTCAGGCCATAAATGACTTTTATAAATAAAACAAAGTCCTGCATTTGTATTCTCTTGACAAACCACCAAAGCCATAATCCTAGAGTGTAAGGCAAAGAAGTCTCTCAAGCGCTATGTCTGTCGTATCTTCAATGTTTTGTTACATTGCTTATTGCTATGAAATAAGTTTTACCCCCCCCCCCCCAATTCAGGTGGATGCCCTAACCCCCAGTGTGACTGTATTTGGAGAGAGGGCCTGTGAGCTGATAAAGGTTATTGGGATGGGGTCTAATCACATAGAGCTGGGGCCCTTATAAGAAGAGAAAGAGACACTGGAGCTCTCTCTCCACCATGTGAGGACAGAGCAAAGGGAGAGCTGTCGGCAAGCCCGGAAGAGTCACCACCAGAAACAAGAATCTTGATCTTGTACTTTCTAGTCTCCAAAACTGTGAGAAATAAATTTCTGTGTTTAAGTCACCCAGTCTATACTATTTTGTTATGGCAGCCAAGCCCACTAAGATATTTATTATAGGCTATAACATAATACTGTATTATTGATAGTATGTTAAAATTGTTTTTGTCATGGGGATGTAATATACAACACAGAAAATATAATCAATAATATCATAATAACTTTATATGGTGACAATGGTTACCAGATTTATTGTGGTGATCACTCATAAGATATATACATGTCAAATCACTATGCCAGACACCTGAAACTAACACAATATTGTACATCAACTGTACTTTAATAAAAAATTTGTTTTTAAGTCATTCTAGAGCAGTGGTAGTCAACCTGGTCCCTATCACCCACTAGTGGGCGTTCCAGCTTTCATGGTCGGTGGTAACAAAGCAACCAAAGTATAAATAAAAATATAAATTTAACTATAGGAAGTTGTTTTATAAAGATTTATTCTGCCAAACAGCGAAAATCCGACATAAAGTACTTGGTAAGTAATTATTATTATATGCTTTAACTTGTTGTAACTCTGCTTTATAAATTTTATAAAGTAGAGTAACTTTCCTACTTTATAAATCACCATTACTGTAGAACCGGTGGGTGGTTAGAAAATTTTACTACTAACAGAGATACAAAAGTGGGCGTAGGTATAAAAAGGTTGACTACCCCTGTTCTAGAGGAACGCTGGGATTCATAAGACTTTTCTTATCTGGCCCTGGCCGGTTGGCTCAGTGGTAGAGCGTCGGCCTGGCATGCAGGAGTCCCGGGTTCGATTCCCTGACAGGGCACACAGGAGAAGCGCCCATCTGCTTCTCCACCCCTCCCCCTCTCCTTCCTCTCTGTCTCTCTCTTCCCCTCCCGCAGCTGAGGCTCCATTGGAGCAAAGTTGGCCCAGGCACTGAGGATGGCTCCATGGCCTCTGCCTCAGGCGCTAGAATGGCTCTCGTTGCAACAGAGCCACGCCCCAGATGGGCAGAGCATCGCCCCCTGGTGGGCGTGCTGGGTGGATCCCGGTCAGGCGCATGCGGGAGTCTGTCTGACTGCCTACCTGTTTCCAACTTCGGAAAAATACAAAAAAAAAAAAAGACTTGTTATCGTCAACATAAAAAAAAATAAACTTTTTAAAAAAGCTCTCAAGGCCCTGGCCGGTTGGCTCAGTGGTAGAGCGTCGGCCTGGCGTGTGGGGGACCCAGGTTTGATTCCTGGCCGGGGCACATAGGAGAAGTGCCCATTTGCTTCTCCACCCCCCCCCCCTTTCCTCTCTGTCTCTCTCTTCCCCTCCCACAGCCAAGGCTCCATTGGAGCAAAGATGGCCGGGGCGCTGGGGATGGCTCCTTGGCCTCTGCCCCAGGCGCTAGAGTGGCTCTGGTCGCGGCAGAGCGATGCCCCGGAGGGGCAGAGCATCGCCCCCTGGTGGGCAGAGCGTCGCCCCTGGTGGGCGTGCTGGGTGGATCCCGGTCGGGCGCATGCGGGAGTCTGACTGTCTCTGCCCGTTTCCAGCTTCAGAAAAATACAAAAACAAAAACAAAAAAAAAGCTCTCAAGTTTAAAGAGCTATTTTGTTTAAAGACCACTTAAAGTATGTTCAATTTAATGTATCATTATGATGAAGATGGGAGAAGAAATGCAAACACTTCCAATGCTGTTACATGCTCAGCCAGAGGTGCCGGCTTTACCTCCACAGTCATTTCCTTGGATTGCTCCTCCACATGCTGAATGACTTCATAGCGAGTACATCTGTAATAACCACCCGTGGAAGAACTATGCTTTTTCCATTCTTCTAGACAAATCCAGCAGAAGTCATACTTGCACTTCAAAAGAAAACATATATGCAAACATCTGTCCATGTTAATATGCGAGCTATTTTCTGATTTCTAGTCTACCAATCTGTACAGATAAAACAATCCTGCCCACGTGACCAGGAACAAATCTTAAAGACCCACCTTCTTTTTCATGTTTCTTCTAGAGATCTTATGTGCATGATGGAAAGATGTGGGGTTAGTTTAAAATTATTGCTTATACAAATAAGTTAAATGAAAGTCACAATATTATGAATAATCTAAAGTAGGGGTAGTCAACCTTTTTATACCTACCGCCCACTTTTGTATCTCTGTTAGTAGTAAAACTTTCTAACCGCCCACCGGTTCCACAGTAATGGTGATTTATAAAGTAGGGAAGTTATTTTACTTTATAAAATTCATAAAGCAGAGTTACAGCAAGTTAAAGCATATAATAATAATAATTACTTACCAAGTACTTTATGTCGGATTTTTGCTAAGTTTGACAGAATAAATCTTTATAAAACAACTTACTATAGTTAAATATATCTTTTTATTTATACTTTGGTGGCTCTGCTACTGCCCACCATGAAAGCTGGAACACTCACTAGTGGGCGGTAGGGATCAGGTTGACTACCACTGATCTAAAGGAGTCTTTAAAAATACCAACAGGATAGTCTTTCCAAATAATAAAAATGAACACCAACAAATGTTTCATTTTAAGGGCATGTTAATCTTATTCATTAGGTCGATAAAGCTCCACCAGTGTACTTGAAAACATCTGGTAACTTTGACAAATTGTTTTTGAAACTGGGAACAAGTTTAAAAGGCCTCTTAGTTGGACAGTTGACATAAAACCTGTTTATTTTTTAGAAATTTTCAGTTTCTCAATTACCATAATTCTTAGACAATGCCGAAAAATGAGCATTCCAGTATGAAAATGCACCGCCCCTCCCTTTTTTATGCTTAGAAAGATCTTTCCACTCCAAGGCTGTTTTTGTTTCTAGTATTTTAATAGGCTATTTTTTAAAAATGTAAATCTTTGAGCTGTATATATTTTATCTGGGTATACAGTATATAGTGCGAATTCGTCTTCATTTTTTTCCACACAGCTGTCTGGTTGTCTCACTACCATTTATTGGACATTCAGGTTTATCCACTGGTGGGAGGTGGTTTACTATTTGACAAGGCTGTTTCCTCCTCACTGTTCTTTTTCGGTTTTCTTAGCTATTTTCACTTTGTTTTTCCGGGTTTTTTTTTTTTTTTTTTTTTTTTAATTCTATTTATTGATTTTAACAAAAAAGGCAGGAAGAGAGAGAGACAGGAACATTGATCTGTTGCTGCATGTGCCCTGACCAGGGATAAAATCGGCAACTTCTGTGCTTTGGGACAATGCTCCAACCAAATGAGCTATCCTGCCAGGGCTTAACTTTGTTTTTCTATTAATACGTGAACTTTTGAATGAACAGATCTAGATGCAGAGGGGAAAACACCCAACCCTGTTGGTATTTTTGTTGGACTCTTTCTGTTCCAGAACTTTGCTCTTTTCATTTGTCATCTTTTATGTCCTATAGATAGAGATCTTAAAATTTCCCCCCCTTTTTTGCCTCACCAGGCGGTGGTGCAGTGGATAGAGCATTGGACTGGGACACAGAGGATCCAGGTTCAAAACCCCGAGGTAACCAGCTTGAGCATGAGCTCATCCAGCTTGTGCATGGGATCACTGGCTTGAGCATAAAGGTTGCTGGCTGGAACCCAAGGTCACTGGCTTAAGCAAGGGGTTACTTGCTCTGCTATAGTCCCCAGTCAAGGCACATATGAGAAAGTAATCAATGAACAACTAAGGAGCTGCAAAGAAAAATTGATGCTTCTCATCTCTCTCCCTCCCTGTCTGTCTGTTCCTATCCGTCCCTCTCTCTGTCAAAAAAAAAAAAAATCTTTTTTTTTTTTAGATTTTATTTATTTATTTTAGAGAAGGGGGAGAGAGGGAGGGGAGGAGCAGGAAGCTTCAACTCCCATATGTGCCTTGACTGGGCAAGCCCAGGGTTTCGAACAGGCGACCTCAGCATTCCAGGTCGACGCTTTATCCACTGTGCCACCACAGGTCAGGCCAAAAATCCTTTTCTTTAAAGACTTTATTCATTTTAGAGAAGAGAGAGAGTGAGAGGGGAGGAGCAGGAAACATCAACTCACATATGTGCCTTGACAAGGCAAGCCCAGGGTTTTGAACTGGCGACCTCAGCGTTCCAGGTCGATGCTTTATCCACTGCACCACCACAAGGTCTAAAATTTTCTTCATGCCCTGGCCGGTTGGCTCAGCGGTAGAGCGTCGGCCTGGCGTGTGGGGGACCCGGGTTCGATTCCCGGCCAGGGCACATAGGAGAAGCGCCCATTTGCTTCTCCACCCCCCCCCTCCTTCCTCTCTCTCTCTTCCCCTCCCGCAGCCAAGATGGCCCAGGCGCTGGGGATGGCTCCTTGGCCTCTGCCCCAGGCGCTAGAGTGGCTCTGGTCTCGGCAGAGCATCGCCCTCTGGTGGGCAGAGCTTCGCCCCTGGTGGGCGTGCCCCTGGTGGGCGTGCCCCTGGTGGGCGTGCCCCTGGTGGGCGTGCCCCTGGTGGGCGTGCCCCTGGTGGGCGTGCCCCTGGTGGGCGTGCCGGGTGGATCCCGGTCGGGCGCATGAGGGAGTCTGTCTGACTGTCTCTCCCCGTTTCCAGCTTCAGAAAAATACAAAAAAAAAAAAAAAAAAGACTAAAATTTTCTTCATATTTCATTTAATTTATATACATTACCTAACTTTTTTCTAGATAAATGAGGTCTTTCAATATATATTCTAGCTGGATGCTGTTGGCACACATGAAAGATAGTACTTTCTGCATATTAATTTTGTAATCTGTTAAATTTTCATTGTTTATGAGTTTTTTAGATATGCAATCATGCTGTCTGTAAAAAATGCTAAGTTTATCACCTTGTTTCAATTTTTCACATCACCAATTCCTTTCCATGGTCTCAGGATACTGACTGGTATCTCCAGTCCAACATCAATAACATTTGTGAGGCAGCACACGCTGGTCTCCCCTTGATTTCAGTCAGAACACCTCGAGCCACCCCATCAAATACCATGCTAACTCTCGGTCTGAGACAGATTTCCTTTTGTAATACCAAGGAAGATTTTGTCTATTTCTATTTCTTTCAGTATCTTATAAAGAATGGTGGTTGTTTTTTTTTTTTTTTAAATGAGTTTTTGGCATCCACAGAAATTACATATAATTTTTCTCCATGGATTTACTGATAAGACGAGATAGCGCAATAGCTTTTAAAACCAAACCATTCTTGTATTCCTACAGTAAAACCCACATTGTCATTTATTCAATTTTTTAATTAAATTTTTTTTATTGATATATAATTGTCAGTTGATTACTGTTAATGTACTTGCTGGATATTTGCAAATACCTTGGGTTTCCCCCCATCTAATATCTTAATAGGACTTACACATTTAAAAGTAAGATTGACCTACAGTTTTAATTTTAATAATCCTGTGAAGTCATAAAAATGAGACTCATGGGCATAGCTAAAAGTGAAGTGGTTACTAAAAAGAGGGACAAATATATGGTGATGGAAAATAATCTGACTTTGGGTGATGGGCACATAACACAATCAACAGTTCGAATGCTATAGAAATGCTGTGGTGGCGCAGTGGATAAAACGTCGATCTGGATTGCTGAGGTCACCAGTTCGAAGCCTAGGCTTGCCTGGTCAAGGCACATATGGGAGTTGATATTTCCTGCTCCTCCCCCTCTTCTTTCTCTCTCTCTCTCTCCTCTCCTCTCTAATGAATAAATAAAGTCTTAAAGAAAAGTTAAAAAAGAAAAAGAAATGTCCACCTGAAACCTATGTACTCTTATTGATCAATGTCACCCCATTAAATTTAATTTCCTAAATAAAAATTTCAAAAAGTCTTGTAAAATGCTGGTATCAGGGTTCTAATCATCTTAGAATAATTTGAAAGTTTCCTTATTTTAACTCTCAGAAACAGTTTAAATCACATTGGAATTACCTGTTCTTTAAAGGTTTGATGAAATTCTACTGTGAAACTCTCAGGACCTACATATTCAAAGGAGGTAGATCACTGAAATATTTTCTTCTATGACAATAGGTTTGGATATCTCTTCTAGGGTCAGATTTATTATATTTTCTTACAAAATCAATCCATTTCAAACCCAAGTTCAAATTTATCTGTAAGAGTTAAGGTAAGCCAACTCTTATTGTTTTAGTTTGCTTTGTTTATTGGCAATTCCCCTTATTTTGTATACTGTGTATCTGAACTCCCTCACTCCCCCTTTTTTTTTTTTTTTTAAAGAGTTCATACTCTTTTTTTTTTTTTTTTTTTTTTCCATTTTTCTGAAGCTGGAAACAGGGAGAGACAGTCAGACAGACTCCCGCATGCGCCCGACCGGGATCCACCCGGCACGCCCCCCAGGGGCGGTGCTCTGCCCCCCAGGGGGCGATGCTCTGCCCATCCTGGGCGTCGCCATATTGCGACCAGAGCCACTCTAGCGCCTGAGGCAGAGGCCACAGAGCCATGCCCAGCGCCCGGGCCATCTTTGCTCCAATGGAGCCTTGGCTGCGGGAGGGGAAGAGAGAGACAGAGAGGAAAGCGCGGTGGAGGGGTGGAGAAGCAAATGGGCGCTTCTCCTATGTGCCCTGGCCGGGAATCGAACCCGGGTCCTCCGCACGCTAGGTCGACGCTCTACCGCTGAGCCAACCGGCCAGGGCACTCCCCTTTTCTTATGTAAGCTTAGTGGTTTATCTTTTTTTCTTCAGAAACCAATTTTTTGAATTTATTAGTTGTATGGTTTTTCAATTATTTTTTTTTAACTTTTTTTTTTTTTTACAGAGACAGAGAGAAAGTCAGAGAGAGGGATAGAAAGGGACAGACAGACAGGAACAAAGAGATGAGAAGTATCAATCATTAGTTTTTTGTTGCGCGTTGCAACACCTTAGTTGTTCATTGATTGCTTTCTCATATGTGCCTTGACCGCGGGCCTTCAGCAGACCGAGTAACCCCTTGCTCAAGCCAGAGACCTTGGGTCCAAGGACTGGTGAGCTTTTTGCTCAAACCAGATGAGCCTGCGTTCAAGCTGGAGACCTCGGGGTCTCAAACCCGGGTTCTCCGCATCCCAGTCCCACGCTCTATCCACTGCGCCACCGCCTGGTCAGGCTGTTTTTCAATTTTTAATTCACTCATTGTTTTTATCTTTCCTTCTGGTTTTCTCACGCTTATTCTGTTTTTCTACTTTTAAGTCATATCCTTTATTCACTCCTTATATTATATTGTTTTAAGTGAGTAAGGCTATATACATTTCTGAGCATTGCCTTAGATATAGCCCTCAGGATCTGATATAAGAGTATTTTCATTATCCTAGTTTCCTAGAAATTCTTTAATTTCCTTTTTTTTCTCTAGAGTTGTTTGAGAGATTTGAAATTTCTAAATGAAAAGCCCTTTTGTAACTTTATTATTATTTCTATAATTCTATTATGACTAGAAGTTGTTTATATTATTATTTATTTTCTAAAAAAATTACTGAAATTTGCTTTGATGATCAATGATCAAGTATTTTGTGAATGCTCCAGGGGCACAGTCTGGAGTCTGAATATAGCAATCGAATATTCCCTACTAATTACGCTGTCTTCTCTGTCTTTACTCATTTTTTCTCTACGTGGTATGTCATGACCAGAGAGCTGAATTAAAGTCTCTGCACTCATCTGCCCCTATACAAACACACGCTGACACAAGAAACTGGGTGCTTGTTTCAAGGGTCTGACATTCTTTCGCTGCCTGGCAATAAGCAAACCCTGTGCCTGACTAGATCCAAGTACCCTTTGCTGCAGTTTAAGACTTTTTCTATAAAACAGCCAAATTCTATATTCTATGATAAGAAGAATATGGAATTTAAATAATCTTTATTATTTAGTTGCAGGACAGTTTATACAGTTAAATGAAGAAAATTACTACTGAGTGATTTAAAATGTGTGAAATATGTGAAGGGATTAAGCAAATAAGAAAAAAAAGAAGAAAAAAACCAACCAACCAAACCAACAACACAACAAACCCTCCCAGACAGGACAACAGTGTGGTGACTGTCAGAGGGAAAGAGGCTAAGGAAGAGGGAGAGGAGGGCGGAGGGGGGCAAACGGTGCTGGACGGAGACCGGACTATGGGGGCGACCACACAGTACCATATATAGATGATGGGTTATAGAATTGTACATTTTAAACCTATTTAATTAACAAATACAACCCAATAAATTCAATAAATTTGTGTATTAAAAGTAAATGTCTAAGAATGCAAATTAAATGGTCTCATGAAAATGCTATAAAGGGGAATGAATAGAATATGGAGTGTTTTTAAAATAATGAACTTATTTTGGGGACAAATTAGTCATTAAAAAGAAAAGGTTTAACAATTTGATTTCAGAAAGTAACAACTCTACAGAATCATAATAAACACTGAGGCATTACAAAAAGTATATTATGATTTAGTCATTGTGTTAGAGCATAAATTCAATTACACATAAACTGCTTGTTGTTCCATCTTCATGGTTTTTTTTAAATTCCAAAAATATAAAATTTTTCTGTAGAAAGCCCATTACTTTATAGATGTCCTCTACATCATAAGAAGTACTTCTCAAAGAGAATACAGTCAATAATATTCATAAAATTTGTAAAGGGGCAGATGATTACTAGATTTAGTGTGATCACATTGTAAGGCAGGTATAGAAATGTTGAATCACTATGTTATGCATGTGACACTAATATATGTATGTCAACTATACTAAAATTTAAAGAAAAGTAAAGAAAATTACTTGTCTTTTTTTTTGGTTTAATGCAAATACTTTAGAGATGGTATATTAAATAAGACTACTACATTTACATAGTAAGTAAATGTTTCTTTTTTGTGAGAGAGGTAAGGAAGATAAGGAGTGAGGGGGAGGGTAAAAGAGAGAGAGAGAGAGAAAAAGAGAGAAGCATCAACTCATTACACTTAGTTGTGCCATTGATTACTTCTCATATGTGCCCTGATTGGGGCTTGAACCGATGACCTCAGGGTTGAGCCAGTGCCCTTAGGATTGAGCCAGCGACCTTGGCACTCTGGGACGATGCTCTAGCAGCCAGGGCAGTAAAAGTTCCTTTTAAATGCAACAGGAGCTTAAGCAGATCTGTTTAGATAAACTTCCTGATAGCATCAGTCTGATTAATTTGTGAGAATGTTCACTCAATAAATTTATATATTTATCAAGTACTTACTACTGATATGTGCTATAAAAGATAAAGGTAATGCTGGATCCTTCCTGCCCCTTTTTTAGTAGCCCAACCACTGATTTTTATAGCCAATCTGCATTTCTTTACATATCTATGTAGTTTACATAAAAATTTCCAAGAAAAAACTAATATGGATATTGGAGAGAAGACCACAAAATAAATGAAATGATGTTGGCCTAATCAGCTGAACTAATTAGCATTTTAAAGCATGTTGCTCAGAGGCTATACTAATTAGGTTTTTCTTCTTGCCTCTTAGGAAATTATTATTACTGTCTCCATTAAGCTAACTAACTCATTTATATTAATTTCATGGTAGTATAGGCATCTAGAAATCATTGGGTAACTGCCATTATTTTTAAAAGCATAATAATAATAATGATCATTAGTTTCAAGGTTAAAAATCAAGTAATACTTAAAAAATATTGATATATTTTACTGGAATCTTAATTATTTGGATTCCTTTCATATCCTAAATTATAAAAATTACATTGTCCTTCTCTCAATAATTTAAAATATTTTTTACATACATGGTAATTCCAATGGAAAAAAAACAAACTATCATTACAATTTTAAAAATGTTCACAAGTATAGGCATGGATTAATAAAATATTATTAGTCAAATTCCAGAGTATTAGTTTTAAATATAGTAGTTCCTTTCTATGCAACTAAGTCAGGAGGTTAGCCTTCTAACAGTAATTTTTTATATTAATTATTTTTCAGTGAAGTAGGTCTTTATTGGCATTTTCACTTTCAATATAGTAATAAATTACTTGCTTGACAGTTTCATCAGCAGATCTAAAGTCTGCTCAATGTTCTGGGTACCTTTATTATACACACATCTATACACAGACACCAAGATTTAGATTTGGACCTATGGGGATTGCCTGGAGCCTGGCTTGGGCATTGAGTCTAAGCTGTGTGTTTCAAAAGCAGCTTTGCAAGAGAACCATATACAGTAGCACTCTACCACTTAATACCATCATGTATACGTACACAAAACTCTCAGTATCCTATCCGGGAAGGTGACTGGCAGGGAAGGACTCAGGCATTTCTGATCTTCTGGCCAAATACCACTGAATCCTTTACTTTTATTTTTAACATTCACTACAAGTGCAAAATCTAGTAATATAAATCAATACTTAAACTATTCATCAAAGAATGTAGAATGCAGTATCCTAGAATCCATCTGAACCCCTCCCCCAATTTTTATGTTTACAACACTCCTTTGGATTACCAATCAAATACAGATTCCAACTGCAACACATTCAGAACTCTCTTTAGCTTCTTACCTTGGCACACTGCATGTGATTGCATCCCTCGTTCTTCTGTATTGGAGACTTGCAGTTAGCACAAGGCTTGGAGTTAGTTAGCAACCAGAGACAGTTGGCAGCATCCTCATAAGCTTCACTTACTCCCACAACTTTGGGATATTAAACACAAACACAAAAACAAACGATTTAGAGTACAACTGCAGGGGAAAAACTCCAAAGTGTTCTTTGCAGGTTGTCTCTCAATATTAATCATAGAGCTAGGATCTGTGGCAACATTTTTAAACTGCTTCATTTTTTTTTTTTTTTTTGGTATTTTTTCTGAAGCTGGAAACGGGGAGAGACAGTCAGACAGACTCCCGCATGCGCCTGACCGGGATCCACCTGGCACGCCCACCAGGGGGCGATGCTCTGCCCTCCGGGGCGTCGCTCTGCTGCGACCAGAGCCACTCTAGCGCCTGGGGCAGAGGCCAAGGAGCCATCCCCAGCGCCCGGGCCATCTTTGCTCCAATGGAGCCTTGGCTGCGGGAGGGGAAGAGAGAGACAGAGAGGAAGGGGGGGGGGTGGAGCAGATGGGCGCTTCTCCTGTGTGCCCTGGCCAGGAATCAAACCCGGGACTCCTGCACACCAGGCCAATGCTCTACCACTGAGCCAACCGGCCAGGGCAAAAACTGCTTCATTTTAAATAGCATGATTATAGAAGAAGGAGCTGTATTCCAAAAGGTCTATTTATGAAACCTAATTTAAAACAGATGTCTCTCTAAAGTTGTCTGAATAAACTGGGGTGAGGGAGAACCAAAGTTAAAAATAAAAAACCATTATGTTATTCTCCGTTTAAAATAACTATTGCATCAAAGAAAATTATAGGAAGAATGGTTACCTTAGACAGTAATTTCTGAAATAGACCAGTTATAAATATAATTGCTATAAAGTCTTCCTCATAGTAAAAAACATGAAAATTATATTGAAATATCAACATCTTTCTTTACCCATGATTATTTCAGATAAGTTAAAACTAAATACAATGTGACATAGCTAAAACTAAACTTATCCTTGCTTCCAAACTTGCTCTTTTCTCTAGCCCCTGCCCTGGTAAGTGATATAATATCTACTCAGATGATAGGCTATCTATATATATAGTATACAGTCAATAATATACATATTCATATTCATATACATACATACATATATGTGATTGCTAGTCCACCATATGTAACCTATTTCCTTGATTGTCTTTAGCACCCCTCCGTTCAGGAATGCAGGAGAACTACCGAAGCTGGGCACTCCCATATTCCTGAGGAGATGTCTGACCCCAAGAAGCAATCAAGACTGCAATTAGATCAGAACGTCATGGAGAAGAAATGATTCTGGGAACCAGCCACCCTGCTTGATGACTCTTCCAATGCTGGGAATGGGAACTAGCTATCCTACTTTATGACTAACTGCATACGCCCCATTGTACTAACCTTACCTGAAAAAGTATATAATCAGCCCTTGCGACTGAGACTGGAATGGCAGGCTTTGGGCTAGGATATGCTGCCTGTCTCCTCTAGTTGCTGGTAATTCTGATTAAAGATGCCTGTTTCCCTCTCAGACTCAGTCTCTTTTTATAGGTTATTGCAGTGGCGGGTGACCCAAACCCCTGTAGTCCAGTAACACAGAGTTAATCCAGGAAGAGCACGAGCTTGGACATGCCCTTCTCCTTCTCTCACTCCTCATGTCCCACTGACTCTACCTCTTTTTCATACCTGTTTCTATTTCCGACTTTATTGCTTTAGCTAGGGTCCTTCACACCTCTTCCCTAGACATTAAAACATAAAACCAACCTATCTCCCCAGCTCCCAACCTCCACAATACAGCCTACATAGTAATCTCTTTGAAACACAAATCTGCTTTAAATCTTTCAGCTGCTCTCCATTGACTACTACTGATTACAAAATAGTCAAATTGCTTTAGCAAAAATATAAAGCCCTTCATGATGTGGCCCTCATCTACCTGGCCAGACTCTCTCGCCTCCTCACACAAACCTTACGCTCTTCATCATCTTACACTAAATTTATTCTATTACATTTGAGATCTACAAATTTTTTTTTTAATTTATTTTTATTTTTTCTCTACAGAGAGAGTCAGAGAGAGGGATAGATAGGGACAGACAGACAGGAACGGAGAGAGATGAGAAGCATCAATTATCAGTTTTTCGTTGCGACACCTTAGTTGTTCATTGATTGCTTTCTCAAGTGTGCCTTGACCACGGGCTTTCAGCAGACCGAGTAACCCCTTGCTCGAGCCAGCGACCTTGGGTCCAAGCTGGTGAGCTTTGCCCAAACCAGATGAGTCCACGTTCAAGCTGGCGACCTCGGGGTCTCGAACCTGGGTCCTCCGCATCCCCGTCTGACGCTCCATCCACTGCGCCACCGGGATGCGGAGGACCCAGGTTCGAGACCCCGAGGTTGCCAGCTTGAGCGCGGACTCATCTGGTTTGGGCAAAGCTCACCAGCTTGGACCCAAGGTCGCTGGCTTGAGCAAGGGGTTACTCAGTCTGCTGTACCCCCACGGTCAAGGCACATATGAGAAAGCAATCAATGAATTAAGGTGTCGCAACGAAAAACTAATGATTGATGCTTCTCATCTCTCCCCGTTCCTGTCTGTGCCTATCTATCCCTCTCTCTGTCACTGAAAAAACAAACAAATAAACAAACAACAAATATTTTAAATTTGACATTTTACATTCTATAAACTCTCTGTCCCTCCCAGTGGAGAGAGTTAGGGTCTGGGGAGAGTTCTAAACAGATGATTAAACACTTATTTTTTCCTGTAAGCATGTCAGTAATCAAATTTGTTTTGTTTTGTTTTCTAGCTCTATGTGCTCATGGAAGCCATGTTTTCTTTACTGAAAGAGATGTCCGGAAATCACTCTGGAATCATTGAAAGTGGTCCATCCAATCAAGGCTCTGATAAAATGCAGACACACTCAGAAGGGTGGGGGTAAGAGGTTAGCTCGAATATTAAAGGCAGGGGAGAAATCAGATATTTTGAATTTTAAAAGGAAAAGTTACCCAACCCGCATACATAAATCCCTGGAGAGGGAAGGAGGCAAAGGTTTGAGCCGACTGAGCCCTGGAACAGCGTGGCTCTGCATATGAACTGGAAGAGCTGAGACTAGGAGCAGCCTGCTGATCAGTCCAGCAGTGGAGGAGGGGCTATCTTGCCACAGGAACCCTTAAGTTTGTGTCAACCACAGCCCAGCAGCTACCGCGATGGCAAAGTACTGGTTTTCAATTCCATAGAGCAAAGAAAAACAACAGCAAAATGACCTGATTAGACTGCACTCCAGATCAAAACCCATTTGGTAGATGATAGTTTGATTAAGGAGTTAGTGGAAAAAAATCTGAGATAATTGGTGGAGAACAGGAGTTTCAGAAGGAAATTATTATACTCATGGCCAATAAGGTCACAGGAGAGGTAGGTAATGCCATTTACAAAGGGTATTGCTGCTATAAAGCTAATCACTGAGTCCAAATGTCTAATTGTTGTTTACATGTACTGGTCTCTCTCCTCCCTTCAGCATCAACATTATTTTTAGCTCAGAGGCTCTCACATATTCTTATGACCTTTATTGTCCATTGTTACAATAAATAAAGCACAAAGCCATTCAAACAAAGCAGCTGTGTGGCCTGCAACAGAACAGTGTTTCTCTCCCACCGTTGGAGAGAATGCTAGTCCCTAACTGCATTCTAGTGGACTGCACGAAGTAAATCATGTTCAGCATGATATTACAAAAAAATCTTATGCCGGGTAAAAATGCCTTCCCTTCTAGTTCTATGAGCACGCTCATTTCATACACTTGCCCTTTGTCCATCCTGTTCTTCATACCTGCACACCTTATCTCCCGTCAATCTACCTGGTAAGTCTTTACTTCCACTGACACCCATCCTCTTCCCTGCACTTCAGTTACAAGTCTGTTGTATCTCGATCATCTTTCCTTTATAATCTTGCATGCTTAGGTCTCCTTCTAAGAAATATTAACTTCATTTAATCAAATATTAGAGTACAATAGAATGTGAGACCTATTAGTAGAGTCAACATGTATGAAGGTGAAATCAAAGTTCTTTTTAAAGACTGAATTCTTTTTTTTTTTTAATTTTATTTATTCATTTTAGAGAGGAGAGAGAGAAGAGGGGAAGAACAGGAAGCATCAACTCCCAAATGTGCCTTGACTAGGCAAGCCCAGGGCTTTGAACCAGCAACCTCAGCGTTCCAGGTCGACGCTTTATCCACTGTGCCACCACAGGTCAGGCAAGACTAAATTCTTAAAAAGACAATTTGAATTCCATTCAATAACCATTTACCTACTATGCAAAAACTGATTTGACAACTTGATAAGTTAACCATCATTTCATTAAAAATATAATCATTCCTGCTTCCTGCTTTGATTAGACACACAAGAGGCAGTTTCAGAGCTTAAAAACAGCATCTGAACTTTTATGTGGCATTAATTATTTGAACTGATGCCAGTTTATTTTCTAGTAGGTTTTCCCATTAATTAGATTTTGTCTCTCCTTTTGAGTCTCATTATTCAATAACTTTGGAAAACTGGGCATAAAGAAAAAATCTTTCTCATGAATCTACAAGTTTGGTTGAAAATGTTTATACCAGATATGAGATCATGAGCCCAAGTAATATGTAAACTCAATAGAGCATTTAATCATACTTTTCTTTTTTGGAATATTATTTTTGTATATTTAAGGATGATGTTCTACTTAAGTATTATAACTGGCCTATTATTGTTTGCTTTAAGCCTCACCGTAAACTTCATGAACTTAACTGGCTACTATAGTAGTGTAGCGCTCAGCACCTTTCATTGTGGAGGACAGTGGGAAAACTGCTGGGTGCTTCTGGGCAACTGGGAGCATTATCTGCGGTGCTGGCTGTCTTCTCTGGTAGACCACGTAGGTACCCTATGTCTCTCACCTCCTATCCAATTTTCTCAAGTTCCTCCACGTTTCTGAATTCAAACCCTAGTTGGGACTTTCTGAGGGTGATCTTCAGTTTTTAATTTGAGGTCTCCCTATCTTTGGCCACCAGAAGTAACCATGTATACCATTTTCTAGTTCCACTACATTCCCTTCCTCATGATCAGGATCGCTACCATGCATAAGGTTATTCTGTCCTAGTGCTACCAATCAGGACTCACTGGGCAGGTCACTCTCCCTCTCCTTCCCTAGTAAAAACTAGTGGATAGAAGTAACTGATCCAACTTTAGAACTGTAAGGGATAACTGAAAATAATCACCCATTTCAAAATACTTGCTTTACATCTCAAATCAGGCACTTGCAGCTATTTTCTATTAAAGAATCAAGTAATAGCCTGACCTGTGGTGGCGCAGGGGATAAAGCGTCGACCTGGAAACGCTGAGGTCACCGTTCAAAACCCTGGGCTTGCCTGGTCAAGGCACATATGGGAGTTGATGCTTCCTGCTCCTCCGTCCCCCTTCTCTCTCTCTCTCTCTCTCTCTCTCTCTCTCACTCTCTCCTCTCTAAAAATTAGTAAAAAAAAAAAAAAAAAAATCAAATAATATAAATACACTGTAGTAATTACCTTGTGTGGTCTGTTAATTCTTTTAGGCAACTAGTTAGTACAATCGATTTTCTACTTAATGTGACATCTTAACTCTCCCCTCCCACTTGCGCTGCCTCTGTCGTGTTCAAGCCCTCGAATCTCCTCACCTGGACATTCAGAGGTTGTCTGAGAAACAGAGTTTTTACCTTGTGTTTCAATAGTTCCTTATTCATCATCCACACTTCTGCCTGAGTGACCTTTCTAAGTAACCATCTTTAGTTATCACTCTCCTACTCAAAACTCCTTATCTCTCCTGAAGTCCACCCTTTCTAGGGTCTATCTTGATAAAAATATCTCCTATAACGCCACTTCCCAAATTTAAAATATGTTTCCAATGGCTTATTTTGTTACAAGGATAAATTCAGAGAATTTGGCAAGAACCTTCATGATCTGGCAACACCTATTGATACTTTTTCAATGTTTTGGGACAGAGCCAGACCTCCCAGGGCCGCACAGGACCCCTCCCCAGACACCCGATCTGGACTTCTGCCCGAGCAGCCGGTCTTTCATTGCACTGTCTTGGCACCTGGTCGTCCTGACCTGTCTGTCGTCCTTGAATATGCCATGCTGCTTCACGGCCCCCCTTGTCCTATGCCTGGACTGCCCTCCGACTCTGGCCTCTGTGAAGGACATCGATCTGCCTCCAGGTTCAGCTTGTGCATCAATTCTCTTCTAAAGCTTTGTCTAGCCCTGGCTGGTTGGCTCAGTGGTAGAGCATCGGCCTAGCGTGCGGAGGACCCGGGTTCGATTCCCGGCCAGGGCACACAGGAGAAGCGCCTATTTGCTTCTCCACCCCTCCGCCGCGCCTTCCTCTCTGTCTCTCTCTTCCCCTCCCGCAGCCAAGGCTCCATTGGAGCAAAGATGGCCCAGGCGCTGGGGATGGCTCTGTGGCCTCTGCCTCAGGCGCTAGAGTGGCTCTGGTCGCAACATGGCGACGCCCAGGATGGGCAGAGCATCGCCCCTGGTGGGCGTGCCGGGTGGATCCCGGTCGGGCGCATGCGGGAGTCTGTCTGACTGTCTCTCCCTGTTTCCAGCTTCAGAAAAAGGCAAAAAAAAAAATAAATAAATAAAATAAAATAAAATAAAGCTTTGTCTAACCCTCTTTGGAGACAACCAGCCCTCTCCTTTGTCCCTCCACATCTTCACAATGCACCGCAGGTACACTGTTCTCTCAAAGAGTTTATAACACTCTTTTATTCCTTAGTTTTGTATATAGCTCTTTCCATCTCTAAATGTACACTTCAAAAGTGTAGAGGGCATCTTACTTCTGACAAGTGACTTCTAAGTTTTCTCAGCATCTCTTCTGAGCTGCAGGCAACTTTTAAAATCCTATTAAACATATCCTGACATGTCCTGAATTTGCAGACACCAATTTTGAACCTAAAGTTCAAAATGACCACAACAAAACTCATTATTTCCCCCCGAAAGTTACTTCTTTATCTGAATTTTCTAAGTTGACCAATGATATCATGAATCACCACCTGTCCCAAACTAAAAATTAGCTGTCTTACTTCTGGTTTCTGTCTCATTCAGTCTACCTTTCTTAGTTGTCTATCTTGATAAGAATATTTCTGATAGCCTGACCAGGCGGTGCCGTAGTGGATAGAGCACTGGACTGGGACGCAGTGGACCCAGGTTCGAAACTCCGAGGTTGCCGGCTTGAGTGAGGGCTCATCCGGGTTGAGTGCAGGCTCACCAGCTTGAGTGTGGGCCACTGGCTTAAGCTCAAGGTTGCTGGCTTGAGCAAGGGGTCACTCACTCTGCTGAAGACCCCAGTCAAGGCACATATGAGAAAGCAATCAATAAATAACTAAGCAACTAAGGTGCCACAATGAAGAATTGATGCTTCTTGTTTCTCTCCCTTCCTGTCTTTCTGTCCCATCTGTCGCTCTGTCAAAAAAAAAAAAAAAAAAAAAAAGAATATTTCTGATAATGCCATTTCCCTATTTTAAAAAATGTATTCTATGGCTTATTCTGTTAGTAGGATAAATTCAGATAATTTGGCAAGAACCTTCACAATCGGGCAACACCTACTTTTCCAGCGGCATCTCTTGCAATTTCCTCCCATGGACCTTAACTTTAAGCTCCACAGGTATGCATAAGAAAAAGTAGGCATGTGGATGATAGCAAGCCATCCCTAATAGAAACCCAGATGTTTCTAGGTGTCAGAAGCAGGATAAGAATGCAAAATCCAATTGTGTTGGTATGTTCAAAGGTGTTGTAGGTAATCGTATTTATTTATGGAACTCACACTCATATACAGACCCATATGTATGAGAAGAGGGAAATGGGTCGGTGTCAGAGAGCAATGGCAAGCTCTACGTGGCTTTCAAGAGACAGACATGATGAACCTGGGGAACAGAAACCATCTCTACAGGTGTTTTTGATTTGGGAAGTGCCTAGCACATAGCAGGTACTCAAAAGAGTATTTGCTGATTGAATGATGAATGTATAGGACAGAAATATTTAATCAGACCTCACTTTAAAATATCCTGAGATTATCCACTTCCCTTTGCTCCTGGATAAGGGACATGAGCCTCCTCACCGTGTGAAAGGGATCACTCTCATTAGCAATGAATAAACTGGCATTCCGGTTTACACAGCAGTCTCTGCTCCATGGATCTGAATAATGCTGAGTCGGTGCACAAATCACACCTCGTGATCTGAAATGCTGAGGACCAGCTCTCAGACCATAGTATGTTGCCTGACATAATACAAGCCTGCAGCAGGTCTCATGGCTGCAGCCACCTCTCGGTGTCACCTTGGCGGTTGACATGCACACCCACCACATCTCTGCAGATGTGCAAAACCCCCCCTAATATCTCCCTCCCTTCAGGAAGGTTCTTTGACACACTCCCTCAACTGGATTGAGTTGTTCTTGTTTTTGTACTCTCATCTTTACCCAACTATACAGAGTGGGACAAAAGTAGATTTATAGTTGTTTGTATGAAAAATGACACAATAATTAATAATAACAGAAGAATAATTTGTTTCACATACAACTACAAATCTGTTTGCCTGACTCTGTATTGTTCTCATATGACATGATACTTACCTGACTGCTTTCCTTGAAGCCTCTGCACTCTTTGAAGATGGCATCATCTTTATTTGTACTTGGCTTATGATAAGTGTAGATTCAGTGAGTGAGTTCTTAATCTTGATTTTTAATGCCTCAAACTAACTCCATGTGTAATACCTCAAACTAACTCCATAAAGAAAAAAAACCCTAACTTGATTTTCATTTATACTAATTTGAAAGAAAATAGTTGCCATAAAACACTTCAAGGGATAAAAAAACTACTATAAAGCAGATATAGTTACTTGTTAAATGCAGGAGTTGCTATTAGAATGGCCATTCTGTTTAGCCAGCCTCACAGCACTTCTTTGAGAATTAACAGAGATAATGTATTTACAGAGTCTTAGTAAAAACACTGTAGTTATAGACATCATATTTAATATGTTAGTCTACAGAGCGTTAGCAAAGTAATTAACTTGTCTTATTCTCCAGTGTAAGCTTCCAAGGAAATGAAAAGCTTCCTCTAACTAGAGATCATGTATCTGTTCCCGTAAGTTAGAGAAGCTAACTGTCCTACCCCAGGATAGCAGGGAAGGCTGCAGGAGGATCCTTAAAGGAGACTCTTGTCTACTCTGGCTATCTTAGGCTGAAAGTAAGTCAGTTGGAAACACTGAATCTGTCTATGATTCCCTCTTGCAAAAAACCTGTCATCTCCAAAATCAAAAGGATATTGATTAAAAAGGTGATGTTAAACGGGGACTCTAGCTTTAACAAACCTGAATACTTCTTAAATGAAGACTCTACGAAATAGGACCATACTATCTTTTGCAGGCTGCTAGAAAACATGTAACACGGCTATTTAAAATTTCTCTTACGTTCTTCTGGTTTCATTTCAGTTATTTTTTGTAGCCAATTTTTCCATGTTTGGCAGTCACAAGGCTCATGTGCTTCACCAAGGCACTCCCTGAAGAGGAAAACAGAAAAGTCAATTTAAGAATACTCTCCACCAACATTAGGGTAAAAGAACAGGTGCAAGTAGTGTGTCAGCCCAGCATGTGGAAGTCCTGAGTTCGATTCCCAGTCAGGGCACACAGGAGAAGCAACCATTTGCTTCTCCACCCTTCCTCTATTTATCTCTCTTCCCTTCCTGCAGCCATGGCTTGAATGATAGAGCAAAGTTGGCCGCAGGCACTGAGGATGGCTCCATGGCCTTGCTTCGGGCACTAAAATAGCTTGCAAGCAACAGAGCAGTAGCCCCAGACAGTCAGAGCATCACAAGGTGGGGGGCTTGCTGGGTGGATCCCAGTCAGGGAGTATGAGGGAGTCTGTTTCTGCCTACTTACTCTCACTGAAAAAAAAGGGCATAAAGCATTTATAAATTATTTGTTTTAATTCAATATAATGCTATATGCTATAATACAAAGGTAATTACTATAGTTAATAACAACATATCATTTTGGGGGGAGAAAAACCCAAACTGCATGTGCCATCATTATCATTTTAAACAAAGATTGTATTTGCAAAGTTTAGTTTGTTAAGAACCTAACTCCTGCCTGACCAGGTGGTGGTGCAGTGGATAGAGCATTGGCCTGGGACGCTGAGGGCTCAGTTCAAAACCCCGAGGTTGTCAGCTGGAGTGTGGGATCACAGATATGACCCCATGGTTGCTGGCTTGAAGCCTGAGGTTGCAGGTTTAAGCAAGGGATCACTGGCTTGGTTGGAGCCCCCAGTCAAGGCACATATGAGAAAACAATCAATAAGAACTAAGATGCTCCAACTATGAGATGATGCTTCTCATCTCTCTCCTTTCCTATCTTTATGTCCCTCTCAGGTAAAATCTTACAAACTAAAAAGTAACATTTCATTATATTAAAAATATATCAATTCTACTTCATATCCATTAGGATGGCTAATATTAAAAAATGAAAAATAACAAGTGTCGGGGAGGATGTAGAAAAATAGAGACCTTGTGTGTTGTTGGTAGGAATGTAAAATGATGCAGCTGCTATGGGAAACAGTTTGGTGGTTCCTCAAAATGTTAAACAGAATTATCACAAGATCTAGCGATTGTACTTCTAGGTATACACCTAAAAGAACTGAAAGCGGGGACTCATACTTTTACACCCATGTTTATAACAGCATTTTTCCCAGTAGCTAAAAGATGGGAACAACCCAAGTGTCTACTGACAGATGAATAAACAAAACGTGGCATGTAAACACACACAATGGAATATTAGCCAGCAATAAAAAGAAATGAAATTCTGATATATGCTACATATACTCTGAAACATCGATCAATCTTGAGACAGAAGGGACATTATACAAAGTGAAATAAGCCAGAAACAAAAGGACAAATATGGTATAATGTCACTTATATTAAATATTTAGAATAGGGAAATTCATAGAGAAAGAAAGTAGAATGGTGTTTGCCAGTGAATGAGGAGGCGGGAGGGTAGAGAATTTTTGCTTAGTAGTTACAGAGTTTCTGTTTGGGGTGATGAAAAAATTCTGAAAAAATGTACATTATGAATGTACTTAGTACCACTAAACCATATACTTAAAAATCATTTAAAGAAAAAAAACAAGCCTGGCATGTGGAAGTCCGGGTTTGATTCCCGGGCAGGGCACACAGGAGAAGTGCCCATCTGCTTCTCCACTATTCCCCCTCTCCTTTCTCTATAGCTCTCTCTTCCCCTCCCGCAACCAAGCTCCATTGCAGCAAAGTTGGCCCAGGTGCTGAGGACGGCTCCATGGCCTCCACCCCAGGTGCTAGAATGGCTCTGGTTGCAAAGGAGCAACAGCCCCAGATGGGCAGAGCATCGCCCCCTAGTGGGCATGCCAGGTGGATCCCGGTCGGGTGCTTGCCTGGTCTGTCTGTCTGCCTCCCCACTTCTTACTTCAGCAAAATAAAAATAAAGAAAAAAACAAAATTACCAATTACTTTGAAAGTAATTTAGTTTCCTTAAATTCTTGACATAACCAAACCTAGTATTTGAAAAATCTTTTCTGTAAATGCAGTTTTATAGAGTTCCTTAGTGACTCTGTGGTAACTTAACAGTCATTCCCAAAAAATATTGGGTTGATTAAAAGATGGAAGTAGATATATTAAATTTACTTTAGTAGTATATCGCTTCTTGGCCCTTTGGCTAAGATCAAGTGTAGTAAATTTACTTTAGTAAATATCAAAATCAACTCTGCTTTCCAGAAATGTGAGGGATATCTGTAATAATTTTAAATTGGCACACACACTACCATATGCTAGTGTTAGAAACACAGCATAGATCTAGGAACAGTGTGTCCATATGGTACTTGAGAATGTATGTAGGAATACAGAATCTGTATTCACGACTCATTTAAAACAAAAATTAAGGTGTAGAATAAACTTACATATCTGCAATACCTGAAACAAAACAAATGAAGTCAATGAAATAAATTATTTCCTTTAAATTTAAGATTTCCATCCCCTGGAAATTAAATAGCATGGTCAGTATTTTTTCACCTAGTAGAATCAATACCAGTATCACTGGCTCTGCTGTTAGAGCACTTTCTGACAGAACAAAGGAAATAATCACCGCGGGGCAGGGGGGAGCCCAATGTTTTCAAATAAAGTCTGAAAATATAAATGCCATTTATTCAAAAGTCCACTACTTATCAGTATGCTTGATTCTCTGAAGTTGCATTGCATTAGACAGCAACAGAAGGTTTCCTTTTCTAGAATCTCACAGGACACACACCTACTGCTCCCTTGGGTGCTAGTCCAATTAGTAGGATCACTGCTGGGTGTTATAAGTGGTTGACAGAATTTCTACTAGTTTCCTATGCAAGCTAAGAGTGTGTATAAAAAGGAGAAGCTTATAAGTAAAGGAGAGGCTAGAGCAAGGGCCGTAGGTTAGAAAGAGCTAGAGGCTGCCATTAAATACCATGAAAGATCTCTGAAAACAAAGGCATCTGAGAAAATAAGCTTGCTCTTTGAGTGTGGTAAAAACAATGCTACTAGACTGAGAGGTGACTGAGATCAGGATTATCGGTGTGTAGGGAGAGAGGCTATTCTGAGTGAAGTAATAAAGATACTGGAATGTTCTGCACGTACGTAAAAACTAGATTCCTGAACAAAGTTTCAACCAAGTCACCAATGACTGGTGACAAGTACTCTGACAGATCCAGTACCTGCTGTTGAGACTGCACCTCAAAATGTCACTAAAAACAAGTGAATGGGAAAGGGAATCTTGACACATAAAATGAACTGAAATTTAGAGACATTAGTAGAGTGGTTTCATTCAGGGAAAAGGGTGCCTGGTAAGAAATTATAAAGAAAAAAAATGGTTGTCTAACCTAAAATCCTTAACCCTGTCCAAATATGATTGCTAATATCAAGAGATTAAGGGATGGGCCCTGGCCGGTTGGCTCAGTGGTAGAGCATTGGCCTGGCGTGTGGATGTCCTGGGTTCAATTCCTGGTCAGGGCACACAGGATAAGCGCCCATCTGCTTCTCCACCCCTTCCCTTTTCCACTTCTCTCTCTTTCTTCTCCTGCAGCTATGGCTCAACTGGAGTGAGTTGGCCCTGGGTGCTGAGGATGGCTCCATGGCCTCCGCCTTAGGTGCTAGGAGCTCGGTTGCTGAGCAATGGAGCAACACCCCAGATGGGCAGAGCATTGCCCCCTAATGGGCTTGGTGGGTGGATCCTAGTTGGGGCACATGTAGGAATTTGTCATTGCCTCCCCTCCTCTCACTAAAAAAAAAAAAAAAAATTAATGGATGGCTCTTTCTTTGAAAATGTGTCAATATATACTATGCTACTGGCAGAAAAACAAAGAAAAAGGTGAAAAGTGAAGACAGCATTCAGTGTCTGTTTTGCAGCAAGCTGTTGTACAGGCCATGCACCCAAAGCAGCAAGAGTGGCACGGCTTTTACCACACATTAGTGCTATTTAGGGTTTATGTGTTATTTGATATGATTCAATAAGTTATATTTTGGGTCTGAGAACACTAAAATTTTTCATATAAATTAATGGTAACTGCTTCTTCACTTTATGCCCTTTCTGCTTATGAAAGGTTTCATCGGAACACTCCACTTTATGGTAGTGGGGAAAACCTGCATATATACAGATGGATAATGCTACTGTGTATGGAGGACATGGCATCTAAACAGGGTCTTAGGATTGATCTCTACCAAATAAATAGCATTATGTTTTCATTCCTGGCCTAGAAAGAGTTGGGGAATGTTCTGTTAGATGAAAGGATTCTACTATTTAAATAGTTGAATACTGCCAATCTGGAAAAATCTTTTTCCGTAACCAGAGCTATTAAGCTAAAGGTTTGAGACTCTGATTTTGCAAGAGAAGATGAGACTCAACTGCTAGGCCCACAAACAAGGACAAATTCATTTATTTTATCCAGTGGACTCTTAAAGGTCCCTTTGTCTGTGACATCTAGGGAGGAGTGGACGAAGCATGAAACTATAGCTTTAACTCACGATTCATGATCCCAACAAGGGAGTATGTGTTACCAAAATCCTCATCCTGGCTACTGGAGGAATCAGAACACCCTGAAGACAATTTTAATGTCAAGACATTAACTTTCAAAGTTTCCCCAAATCCCTGACAAATCTCCACATTGCACTCTAATTCCCTGGAAAATTAACTAGACTAGAAAGCAGATACTGTGATTTCTCACCAGATTCATCACTACAGTTCAAACCTTCCTATCAGGGGTTCATTTTGTTCTGTGGTGGTGAAGACACTGTTTTAAAAGCTTCTTTGCTTAGTTTCAGTAAATAAATGCTCCATAGCTGATTAAAAACCTCACTATTCTATTATTTAGAATATTCTTGCCAGTAAATTTCAGTGAACAGCTCTAAAATAGGTTTGACTTCTTTGGAATTAAAAGAGATGAATTCCAAGTAAGTTTCTCATTTTCTAAAGGAGATATTGGTGATTAAAGGGACCAGGAGATATTCAGAGGTGACACAGGAGAGAAATGACCACTATACCAGGCTAATTTTTTTTTAATTTTATTTATTGATTTTTAGAGAGAGGAAAGAGAGCGATGGAGAGAGAAAGAGGTGGGATAAGCAGGAAGCATCAACTTGTAGTAGTTGTTTCCTGTATGTGCCTTGACCGGGCAGGCCCAGGGTTCTGAACCGTAACCTCAGCCTTCCAGGTTGACGCTTTATCCACTGCGCCACCACAGGCCAGGCTAATTTTGGATTATTCTTCTCTCAGATTAAGATTTTGATGGTCAAGAAATATTTCTAATAACAAATCTTTAAAGAGTTAACTCAGAAAAAAAAAGACTTTGTGTCAGTTTAGAGGGCAAAGAAGTAGTAGCATGTTCTACTTAATAAAAAGAAAAAGAGGAGAAAGTCATTGGCTTAAGTGAGTCCATCCAGGTTTTGAACGCTGTCTAGGGATAATGTTGTCAAGATGATGAGACAAGCTGCAAGTCATACAGGCTAAGGGAGAAAGCATTCTAGGCAGAGTTATGAAGGGTACAAAAGTGGCTAAACAATTTATAATAAAAAGGGCTGCTCTGTGGTGGGAAGAGAAATAAATGCCTACACCCACCTTCCCTCCTAACAATGAATACATTTAGTTATATTCAGGCAGACATCTCTTGGGGGTGACTCTCAACTGACTGTCACATGCAGTTCTTAAAAAGAAGAAATTATTATTGACATTTCCTGTGGTTTTTGTAATCATCTTTAGAGAATATTTCTAAAAAAAAAAAAAAAAAGAATATTTCTGAGCTTTTTGGGAAAAGAAGCAAACCCAAAATCACGTCTTATTTTATAAAGATCTCTTGCAAAACTTCCTTTTGCATGAAGCAAAATTTGCTTCTCCTTAATACACTAGAGAAGGGCAGAATTCCACTCAGAATTTCTTTTATTTTTTCTTTCAGTTTTTGAAATTTATGATTATAGAAAAAATTTTACTATGTTTCTGAATTTAATACTAAGAATATGGCTATGTTCCAATAAACTTTATTTTTAAAAATTGCTGTGGGCAGCCCTGGCCAGATAGCTTGGTTGGTTAGAACATTGTCCTAATTTGCCAAGGTTGTAGGTTTGATCCCCAGTCAGGGCACATACAGGAACAGAACAGTGCTCTGTCTATTTCTCTCCCTCACTCTCTCTCCAAAATCAATAAATAAATTGAAGGGGAAAAAAAGCATTCACTTAAAAAAATCTGGTTTGGACAGTAGTTTGGTGACATCTGACCTAGACTTTAGTGCCATATTTATATACATATAAAAATGATAATGAAAAAAATGATAATGATTATCATTATTTGGGTAATGATGACGAAGGTGAGACAGATATTTCAGGGTAGGATTACTATATTATATGCCATTTTATTATCCAGCAGTGCTACAATTTGATTTTGGTTTCCAATAAGTAGATAAGTAAAGAGTAGAGCATATGTGATGTGTTAACGAGCAAAAAGGAGAATACTATTTCTTTGATCATTTAATTAAATAAAACAAAAGTGAATTATCATTAAATCTACTCTGAAGAGAATACTGATGACAGACAAACATACTTACATGTCACTCATTACTGACTTATTATCAGTTCATACTTTCTGAGCATTTATCAGGGGCTGACAATTAAACAAAGACACACAAAGTAGTTTCTAACTAAAACTGAGCATCTGAATCATCTAAGACACGGATCCCCAAACTTTTTACATAGGGGGCCAGTTCACTGTCCCTCAGACCATTGGAGGGCCGGACTATAAAAAAAAACTATACCCTGGCAGGTTGGCTCAGTGGTAGAGCGTCAGCCTGGCGTGCGGAAGTCCCGGGTTCGATTCCTGGCCAGGGCACACAGGAGAGGCGCCCATCTGCTTCTCCACCCCTCCCCCTCTCCTTTCTCTCTGTCTCTCTCTTCCCCTCCTGCAGCAAGGCTCCATTGGAGCAAAAGATGGCCCGGGCGCTGGGGATGGCTCCTTGGCCTCTGCCTCAGGTGCTAGAGTGGCTCTGGTCGCAACAGAGTGATGCCCCAGATGGGCAGAGCATCGCCCCCTGGTGGGCGTGCCAGGTGGATCCCGGTCGGGCGCATGCGGGAGTCTGTCTGACTGCCTCCCCGTTTCTAGCTTCAGAAAAATACAAAAAATACAAAAAAAAAACCCCAAAACAAAAAACTATGAACAAATCCCTATGCACACTGCACATATCTTATTTTAAAGTAAAAAACCAAAACGGGAACAAATACAAAATTTAAAATAAAGAACAAGTAAATTTAAATCAACAAACTGACCAGTATTTCAATGGGAACTATGCTCCTCTCACTGACCACCAATGAAAGAGGTGCCCCTTCCGGAAGTGCGGTGGGAGCTGGATAAATGGCCTCAGGGGGCCGCAGTTTGGGGACCCCTGGACTAAGAGGTTTATTTTTTGGAGTCCCACTCTAAAACCTACTGTATAAAAATCTTACTTGCTGGGGCCGGGGATAAAATTTTGGAAAACTTGTCCTAGTAATTCCAGGCCTCCCTGGTTAAAAATCAATGCTAGAGACTTTTATTTTAAGGAAAAAAGTGAAACTCTAAACATTTTTTAATCTGTGGTCAGCAATTTGATATTAGTGTTCAAGTGCATGGGCTCTGAAATCAAATGGAACTGGGCTCTAATCCCACTTCTCCCATTTCCTAGCTGTATAGCCCTGAGCAATTTATCTGTGTTCAAGTTTCTTTATCTGTAAAATGGGTATAACAACAGCACTCAACTCACAGCAAAGTCGGGAGAACTCAACGTATCAAAATATTTGGCACAGTACCCAGCACATGTCACGCACAAAATAAATGTAAACTCAAAACACATTTTTAAATTTTAAAGAAATGATATAAAACACTACAATTTAAAGACCTGCTGCAAGGTACAAATTGTCTTTAAAAAACGATTAGAAAGGTGACTAGGGTGACCCCATCTTATCTTGTACTGACCAGCAGAAGAGGTGTCCTTTTCCGCAGTCCACAGCAGGAGCTCTGAGCAAGGGGAAGCTGAGTGTGTCGGAACCAGATGTATTGGACCCCTGTTTTGTCAGTCTGACTGCTCTTTCACAGCCTGGAGTAGGACACCATTTAATGGCAGGATTATTTTCAACAAAGGCCTGTTTAAACAGCAATAACAAAACACAACAGAAAATATTTTAACTCTAAATTCTAATACACAGTGTGTTCCTATGTCAATTTACTTTAAAGCCAAAAAAAAAAAAAAGAGTGAAATAATAAACAAGCAGTAGTTTTAGTTTCAAAATACTTAAAATAGTAATCGAAAGTATGAAAGAACTTTTTTTTAATAAGTATAATAAAGTATAATTTTTTTTAAACTATTAGTTTCAGGTATACAACATAGTGACTTGACATCTGTGATTACTACAGTCAAGCAGTTATAAAAACAATAGTTTTTTTTCTTTAAAATAATTTTTTAAAATTTATTTTAGGGGGGAGAGATACACACACAGAGGAGGGGAGGAGCAGGAAGCATCAACTCGCCTATGTACCTTGACCAGGCAAGCCCAGGGTTTCGAACTGGCGACCTCAGCACACCAGGTCGATGCTTATCTACTGTGCCACCACAGGTCAGGCAATAGTTTTATTTCTCTTGGTAAACTACTATTTTAGCTTTCCACTTTTACTTCTTTTATGATTATAAAATAATGTTTTAGCTTAAAACTTTAATTAATGCTACTATTCTTTTTTTTCCCGTTGATTTTTTTAGCGAGCGTGTGAGAGAGAAACAGTAAGGGAGATGAGAAGCATCAGCTCATAGTTGCAGCACTTTAGTTGTTCCCCGATTGCTTCTTGTACATGCCTTGATGGAAGAGGGGGAGCTCAAGCCAGCGACCACGGGACCATGTCCATGATCCCATGCTCAAGCCAGCGAGCCTGCACTCAAGCTGGATGAGCCTGTGCTCAAGCTGTTGACTTCAGGGTTTCAAACCTGGGACCTCAATGTCCCAGGCCAACGCTCTATCCACCACTGCACCACTACCAGTCAGGCTCCCATTGATTTTTGAGAGAGAGAGAGAGAAAGAGAGAGAGAAGCATCAGCTCATTGTTCCATTTAGTTGTGCACCCACTGATTGCTTCTCATATGTGCCTTGACTGGGGCCTGAACCGCTGACCTTGGAGTCTAACCAGTGACACTGGGATTGAGCCAGTCACCTTGGTGCTCCAGGATGATGCTCTTGCCATTGTGCCACCAGCCAGGGCCAATGCTACCATTCTTCTACGCAATCTTTCTCAGAGACAAAAGCAAATTGTATTCTCTTTATGTAATTTTCATGTTTTCAGAAATAAAAAAAATACTAAATAAAAATCTCTTGTATAGGTTTCATAAAAGTAAAATTATGTAATTTGGAAAGATAATTGCCTGCATACCTTAATATCAAACTGTAGGTATCGTTTGTCCATCTCCTTAGAAACTACACTTTCTATGATATCCACAGGTACAAGCTGGAAGCAATCATATGCAGGGCAAAAAATGTTGTGAGCTTCACCTTCTTGAATTTTCAGATTCAAAAACCTGTTAAAATGATCAATTGATAGAAAGTAGGAAAAGATAGTATTTATACAATCTAAGATTTTTTTTCTTAATGCTGAATTTTCTATTAGAATATAATTAAAATAACACCAATGAACTAAGTGTGAAATATCAATTGTAATATATTGATTCATAATTTACAAACATTAAACACTTACAATCTGCCCAACCATTCATTATACATATAATATATAGATATACCTATTTGCATGTTTTATATATTTTACATGTTCCTATTTTTCTAATATTTGAAACATATTTAACATAAAAAATTCAGAAATGAATGGTTTAAAAAGGTCACTTTCAATTCTCAAAATTCTACATCTTTAAATAAAAGGGAGCAATCATATAGAATTAAACCATGCATAATTCAAGAGATTTTGGGGTAGCACTACAATATAGCATGCCTTTTTGAAGAAAAGGTTTATATTTCATTTAGACAAATATTAAAATGTCTTCAGGTCTTACTCTAGGTGCACTGGCTGAGGTAGTAGGGAAAAGGTATTCTGAAATATGGAAGGAATCTAGTCCAAGGTGAATTAAGTGGATTTTGAGTTCCAGGGCTGCCATTAAAAAGTTATATGATTTTAAACAACTTATTTGAACTGTTCTAGACCTCAGTTTTAGTATCTGTAAAATGGAGACAATATGCACTTCTTGGGGTTGTTATACATATTATATTATATAATGTATGTAAAATATTTGCATAGTACCTTGCATAGAATAAAAATTTATAAATTTTAGCAAAAGTTTTATTGTTGTTATTGTTAATATTGCCTATAGAAAAAGAAAAAACAAACTTTTCAAGTGTGCATTTAACACTTAATTCTACAGAAAATAAATGGAAAACCAGGCAATTAAATCATCATTCTCTAGTCATCACCATCGACATCAGATTGATTATTCCACTACCTACAGTATCTTTGTCCTTTAGTCCTCTTGATCTCTTAATTCCACTGTAAAATAGATATATATTTATAAAGCTTACTGAGATCTCATCACATCTGCCCCCTTTGTTCCATCTCCTTCATCCTCCACAATCTCAGCTGGCTTCAGAGAAAACAGAGTCCTCTCTATACCCTGCTGACCACACCTCAAACCTAGCAGTCAAACCAGGCCGAAGTCTGTTTCTCTATCTCCCCTCCTCTCACTTGGAAAAGGAGAAAAAAAAAGCCTACTGATATGGCTTTAAATTTTACACTCCAATACACCTTTAAGAAATGACCATTGAGCTTTGATGTGTACCAAAGAGTATCCCCACTTATCTGAATACACTTCTTTTCCATCTACATATGTTTGTGGACTCAGATTTTCTTTATATGTGTTGACCAAACAATATATACTGCTTGCAAAAATTAGGGGTATTTCAAAATAAATATGAAGTGATAAAGAAAAGAAGCATTTGATTTTTTTATTAAACAAGAACATCAAAAAAGCAAACAAGTCAAAGAAAGTTGTTCAATTATGCAAATGAGATGCAAAACCAACTTTTATTTCATTGGTGAAAAAGCACTATGCAAAAGGCTGAAAGTACTGGAGTATCCGCATGTTCCCTGATCCTCTAATTTCTGTGACCAGTGTACTATAACAGATTGAATACATAAGTAGACATGAGAATACAGCTATCTTCTATTAAGCTAGACATTAAAAAGATTTGCAGCCCCGGCCGGTTGGCTCAGTGGCAGAGAGTCGGCCTGGTGTGTGGAAGTCCCAGGTTCGATTCCCGGCCAGGGCACACAGGAGAAGCGCCCATCTGCTTCTCCACCCTTCCCCATCTCCTTCCTCTCTAGCACTCTCTTCTCCTACAGCAAAGGCTCCATTGGAGCAAAGTTGGCCCGGGCACTGAGGATGGCTCCATGGCCTCTGCCTCAGGCGCTAGAATGGCTCTGATTGCAGCACAGCAGTGCCCCAGAGGGGCCGAGCATCGCCCTCTGGTGGGCATGCTGGGTGGATCGCGGTCAGGCACATGCAGGAGTCTCCCTGCCCGCCCCCGCCTTCTCACTTCAGAAAAATACAACAAAAGATTTGCAGAAAGGCAAACAGTACCACATTTCTAATTTATTCAGTAATTATTGTTCATAGTAAATGTTATTTATGATAACATAGAATGGGTTTATTATTTTAAAGTGAATAAACAAGTATTAATTATTTCAGGTTAATTTCTATTATAATGTGTGTTGGGTAGATAAAATACATATATTATGCTCACTTTGTTAAAGATGGGGCTGCCCAGGTGATATTAATGTGTGTTGGGGGCGGGCTGTGGGCAGGCAGGATCCTTGTAGCCTGGAGCTTGGTTTTAGGACTAAGCCTTTCCCACCCTTTTTGATGTGAGGTGGTGCAATCCCATTATGCCTCAGATAAGTGACTTTGTATCAGAGACTTCCTTATTTGTATATTGGATTAAAGGTTTTGATTTCTACACTATAAAATGGGGGCAGACTGGGAGCGTTCTCTCTCTCTCTCTCTCTCTCTCTCTTTCTCTGTTCCTGAGATTAGCATTAGAGGAGAGAGCAGAGAGGAGAGCAGAGAGAGGCCAGGAGAAGTACCCAAGATGGTGGAGTGTTGAAGGAGAATCCAATTTGTGCAGAGTTTGCGCAGAGAGAAGGAGATGAGGAACAGAGGTGAATAAGGCTGGTGAGGTAGAAACCTTTGATTCTAGGAAACTCGGATAAGTCAGTAGCTTTGTGAGCACTGAATTAGTGGGTTTTGGAGCCCAGTGCATGTTTTTACTTGCTCGCCAGGTGCAAGCTAGGATTAAAGCTAATGTCCCACCAGTTCTTGGCTCCGTTGTTTCATTACCGACTGTCTGAATCCAATGCGAACCTGCACTGGCCAGGCAGCTGTGATGATGGCTGTGAATACTGACCATACAGTGTATATATAGATTGCAATCACTCATATAAACAGAAGCTCTTTGGAGTCCTTGACAATTTTTAAGAGTGTAAAAAGATCTTGAGATTAAAAGAGAGGTGCTAATCGTAGAATTCCCCTTTTCATATAAGAGCAATCACTTTATTTTAGTTATTAATAGGTTCCATGAAAATTTGGATATAATTTATCATATACAGTCATGTGTACCAGAAATGTGTCATCAGGTGATTCCATTCTTTTTTTTTATTTTATTTTATTTATTCATTTTAGAAAGGAGAGAGAGAGGGAGAGAGAGAGAGGAGAGAGAGATAGAGAGAAGGGGGGGAGGAGCAGGAAGCATCAACTCCCATATGTGCCTTGACCAGGTAAGCCCAGGGTTTCGAACCAGCGACCTCAGCATTTCCAGGTCGACGCCTTATCCACTGCGCCACCACAGGTCAGGCTGATTCCATTCTTGTATGAACATTGCAGGCATCCCCAAACTACGGCCCGCGGGCCACATGCAGCCCCCTCAGGCCATTTATCCGGCCCCCTGCAGCACTTCCAGAAGGGGCACCTCTTTCATTGGTGGTCAGTGAGAGGAACACTGTATGTGGCGGCCCTCCAACAGTCTGAGGGACAGTGAACTGGCCCTCTGTGTAAAAAGTTTGGGGACCCCTGAAGTATACTAACACAAACCTAGACTGTATAGCCGACTACACACCTAGGTTACATGGTATTGCTCCTAGGCTATAAACCTATACAGCATGTTCCTGTACTGAATATTGCAGGCAATTGTAACACAATGATAAGTATCTGTATATCTAAAATAGAGGTTACAATGAAAATATGATATCAAAGGTAAAGTATGTGCATCTGTGTATGTAAACACTGGGAGGCAGGGAGAGGGCTGTGGGGGTGGTACCTTTGGAGAGGGAGTAGACATCAGAAGGCAGGAGGGAGGGAGGGAAAAAGGGATGAAGGGATAAAGGGAGGAAGGGAGAAAGGGAAAGGGAGGAAAGGAGGAAAGAAGGAAAGAAGAAAAGGAGAGAAGAAGGGAGGAGCAGGAGGGAAAGGACCGAGAGGAAAGAGGAAAGGGAAAGGAGTTCTGCACACACGTGTGGACACACACTGGTGGACAGCATGCTAAGCCTCATTTATTTAAACCACCCAGAGCTAACAGTAATTTGACATCATAGTTAGGTCCAGCCCTTCCTTTCAATGTTGCAAACAATAATTTTCTTATAACCCATTATAATCTTATGGAATCACCTTCATATATGTGGTGATTGATCAAATTGATTGTTATGTGGTACATGTCTGCAGTCCCATTAGGGTGCACAGCTTGCTTAGACACAGTTACTACATGATGACTTTTAAATTTTATATATTCTAAATGCATTTGAGCAAGCTTAATTATCTCTGGAAAATTAAATGACAGAACTGAGAAGACTTCACTGAAAACAGGACCATTTCCCCGAGAGCCATGCTATTAATCTTCATCAGAATACAATTTTCCATTATATTCATAAGCAGAACATGGAGCTGATTAATGTCAGTGAAAGAGAAATCTGGGACAAACTTTACTTATACTTTTATCTTGTAGGTCAGCTTCACAGATTATATCATAAATAGGTTCTCTCTGATTATTATCGTGCTTAGGAAGATGATAACTAACATTTATTGAGTGGCCCTGTTCTAAGCATTTTATATATATTAAGACATTTAACAATAAACTGACACTAATCTATGAAGTACTTACTATTATCTATTATATACTATCACTTTTATATATTACAAAATTGAAACAGAGAGGTAACCAGTTAACTAAATCAACAACAAGCAGCAGGAAGGCTATTCCAGTCTGGGTAGAAAATAATCATTCCCCTTTCATTTAAGCTCTTGGCATAGATCAGGGGTCAGGAACCTTTTTGGCTGAGAGAGCCATGAACATCACATATTTTAAAATGTGAGAGTCATACAATGACCCGTGTATGTTAGGCATTATCCAATAAAAATTCAGTGGTGTCCCGGAGGACAGCTGTGATTGGCTCCAGCAACCCGCAACCACAAACATGAGCGGTAGGAAATGAATGGATTGTAATACATGAGGATGTTTTATATTTTTAACGTTATTATTATTTTTATTAAAGATCTGTCTGCGAGCCAGATGCAGCCATCAAAAGAGCCATATCTGGCTTGTGACCCATAGGTTCCCAACCCCTGGCATAGATGTTTCAAGGCATCTGGCTGGACTGATGAGATAAGGGGGTAGAGATGTGTAAGATAAGTTGAGAGGTTTTCAACCTATATATTTAAGGACTTTTAAAAATTTTTCTTTGCTTCTTGGACAGAAGAGTTTTTTTCTATATGCCCATGAAATATGAAAGGTCTATAATTAATTTAAAAACAACTTTATCAACATATGAATCACCCAACCTGAAACTTGCTTTACTGGCACTTGATTTGGCAAGAACTTCCTGGCAGGAGTGCGTAGGAGATTCCTAGGTGGGCTGATAAGGTTCCATGGAAAACATCAATTAGATCTTTCATATTTAAATCTTACCATAAACTTCTCAAGGCTAGTCTGTGAGGAGTATGGGCGATGGTTCCTGTGTCAGGAGTTACGTTAGGAATGTCAAGGAAGTTGAAAAATGTTCCAGTAAACCTCCGGGAGGGGGAGAGGTGTGTGTCTCAGTTTTCACACTGAGACCAAGGTCAACAGTAGCAAACCTAGTAGAACTCAGATAATACTTCCTAGTACAATATAGCTAATAGTTCACTTTGGATGGTGAGCTCTGACCCATGCCAATTAGTTTACCTGCATCAACTCTATTGATTTGATCCTAGCTAATTAGACTGTGTTTAGAATCTAACCTATGTTTTAAAATAAACAACTAGATATTCTTATTTATTCTAGCTTTTCTTAAAGCAGAATTTTTTCTGCTCTAAATGAAATCTGGCCTCACACCCTGGTTGGAAAACAGGTAAAAAAATGTACTCAAAATGAAACCAGAGTGACAGGGAAAAGGTCAGTGTTGCCTAGAGACTGGAGGGAAGGGCAGTGGTGGGAACAGAAGAGGGAGACAGGAAGAGGAGGGCAGGAGGGATGTCAAGGAGAAATGGGAAACTTTCGGGGCTGATGGATATATTCACTACCTTGAACATAGTAATTGTTCCATGGTGATATACATATGCCAAAGCCAATCAAATTATTTATCATTATTATTTTTTTTTGTACTTTTCTGAAGCTGGAAACGGGGAGAGACAGTCAGACAGACTCCCGCATGCGCCCGACCAGGATCCACCTGGCACGCCCACCAGGGGCCACGCTCTGCCCACCAGGGGGCGATGCTCTGCCGCGACCAGAGCCACTCTAGAGCCTGGGGCAGAGGCCAAGGAGCCATCCCCAGCGCCCGGGCCATCCTTGCTCCAATGGAGCCTTGGCTGCGGGAGGGGAAGAGAGAGACAGAGAGGAAGGAGGGGGTGGGAGTGGAGAAGCAAATGGGCGCTTCTCCTATGTGCCCTGGCCGGGAATCGAACCCAGGTCCCCCGCATGCCAGGCCGACGCTCTACCGCTGAGCCAGCCGGCCAGGGCTAAATTATTTATTTTAAATACGTGGTTTCTTGTATGTCAATTACACCCCAACAAAGTTGTTTAATTTGCACATGTTCATGCTCCCTCACCCAACGTAGTATTCCCTGCTCCCTAAATTTGATACCCAGCACTCCATGAAAATACAACAGTCTGAAAACTTCTGATTTTAAAGATTTCCTTAAACACTAATTGACAGGTTTTGCTTAGGTTTATGTGTCTCCAGAGAAAACATGATACCCTATTGCTCATTATACTGATCTTCTTCATTTTGTTCACAAACTCTCTTAAAAAGTGCAACATTGGAGCAAAGTTAATAGATGTGAGAAAGTATAAATCTTGGCAAGGTAACGGGAAGAAGAAGAGATAAACATGAGAACAAAATAAAATTTTCTTCTGTAATATATGCCCAAACATGTCGAGCAAAAACATTTAATTTAGAATTGATTAAAAAGGAATTTTAAACATTCATATTTTTACAGATTTTCAAGGTGACCTTTTTGTTAGAAAGTATAAAAACAGATGCTTAAAAATTCTTGGGTTATAAAAAAACTTGATTTTAGGTGTAGCCTAGAAATTTATATGTAATATAAATTAAAATACTAAGAAAACATACTTACATATACCTGCTTTGTTCCCTAGAGTACCTTACATTAAACTAAATAACACTACTTGCTAAATTAAGTAATATTATTAAATTAATGATGGGAAAATGTTAAAATAAGAAAAATAAATTTCTTCCTTAGTAGTAAAGTATAATCTATTAAAGCGTAACTCTGTACCCAATATAAGTAATCCATAGTATTAACTCAAGGCAGAGTGCTATCATGCAGTAAGAAATACTAAGGTGGATATATACTCACGACTCCCAACACCCTCTACAGAAGTCATGTCCACAGGGCATATCCACTGGGTCTTCAAATACAGAAATACTGCACATACAAATGTCACACTGGAGATAAAGAAGAGCAATGATTTTAATAAAGTCACATGTTGGAGAGAGAGAGCAATACATTTAATTGTTCATTTGTTTAAGGCAAAAACACTGGTAATTATAAAAAGTTAAGTGTTTCAAAGTTATGAAGGAAATTAAAGTGCCTACCTTTGATTGAATAACAAATACCATGCCTACCTCATTATAAATGATTGTGAGATCTAAATGTTTCAATGCAAAAGTCAAACTCTTACATTCCAAATTTATGTATGAACTTAATCAGTGACTGCATTTGGAAAAGGAAGTATAAGAAACAAACCATTACAGTAGGTCAAGATTAAATTGCCCATTTCTTTCTTTTTTTTTTTTTTAGATTTCATTTATTTATTTTTAGAGAGAGAGAAGTGGGGAAGAGAAGGAAGCATCAACTCCCATATGTGCCCTGATCAGAAAAGCTAGGGGTTTTGAACTGGTGACCTCAGAGTTCCAGGTCAACACTTTATCCATCACTGTGCCACCACAGGTCAGGCCAAATTGCCCATTTCAAAGGAACCACCTCAATATCAATTCCTTCATTCTCTACTTACCCCAGAAAATCTACAAAAACAGAGTAGCTGTTCTTTCAATATAGCAACTTAGGATATTCAGAGTAGCAATTTAATGGTTTTTACTTGGGAACCCTGCTATAAAACTATGTATTTTCTAAACAATGACATACTTACTAGAAGCAAATGTTATCATGTTACAGATGTAAATTATAAAAGTAGGAATTTGTTTTCTAATAAGGCCTAGATATTTTGAATGGCTGAATCATTCAAGAAACATCAAAATTTCCCTTAATAGTATACCAATGTTATGCCAGCTAAAAATGCAGACAAAGACAGTACTGTTTCTCAATAACATTTATTATGGAAATATATCTAGATGACAAATGCCAGAAGCTTTACTAAAACAAATACATAATTATCAATATAGTATCAATGCCTTGAAGAAAATATAAAACATGTTTTCATATTTTAGGTTTGAGTGCCTATCACAAGCTCAACTTTTAATATTTCAGTATGGTAGAGTAAAAACTTTAAGCAACTGGAGCTTTTAAGTGGAAATATATTAAGTGGTTTTCCTGAACTATTTTTATATTTTCTGTTTTGAAATGAGAAAAGAAACTTCTGTTTTTCAGTCCGTAATTCAGAGATCACAAAGATATTCTATGATAACAAATTTTAACAAAGTGTGAAATAATGGAATCCTTTAAGAAAGGTAGAGGATTCAATTACAAGAATGTGACCAGAGGGTCTAGAAACAGTATTAAATAATTAAAAAGTTAAACACAGGCCTTGACCGGTTGGCTCAGTGGTAGAGCATCAGCCGGGCGTGTGGAGGTCCCAGGTTCGATTCCCGTCTAGGGAACACAGCAGAAGCGCCCATTTGCTTCTCTACCCCTCCCCTTCTTCTTTCTCTTTATCTCTCTCTTCCCTTCCCACAGCCAAGGCTCCATTGGAGCAAAGTTGACCTGGGCACTGAGGATGGCTCCATGGCCTCTGCCTCAGGTGCTAGAATGGCTCCAGTTGTAATGGAGCAACACCCTAGATGGGCAGAGCATCGCCCCCTAGTGGGCATGCTGGGTGAATCCTGGTCGGGAGCATGCAGGAGTCTGTCAGGAGCATGCAGGAGTCTGTCTCTCTGCTTCCCCACTTCTCACTTCAGAAAAAAAGAGGAAAAGTTAAACAGAAAACTATGGGAAGTACACTGAATACCAAACCATACCAAAATGGTGTCCAATTCCCCAGGAGATAAACTTATTTCATCTGGAGAGGTGACAGAAGAGCGTGTAGTCCTTGGGGTTCTTGGAGAAGGGAGTGTGTCCCAGGCATTGTACCCACTTGGTGGTGGAGTTGGCATTTGAACACCTGATCGTTGGCAGCAGTTCTCTGGGTTGGACATCCAAGCTTCAAGTAATTTTTCCCTGTCCCAGTCTTTAAGAAAAACGAAATGAATATGTGTAAAAAAACAGAAAATAGGATGTTTTAAGAGCTTCATAATAGTAAAAGAAGATGAGGATAAATTAGAGATACAGGCCATCCAAGGAAGAAATTTTTTTTATAAAGTAGCAATTGGAAATTAATATTCAGGTCTGTTATATTCGTTAATATTTAAAAACAGAATTTAGACTTTTATAATCTTCCATGGATAACAATCATGTCTATCACAATTTGGTAAAAATTTCCTGTCATTTCTACTAATAATCAAAAGAGGTGGCTCACTTTCGAATTCACCAGATTTTTGTTGGCATATGTTTGAGTTAGCTGTTCTACTTTTTCAAGAAAAATATTGCTATTAGCCTACTGGTATCAAGTTGTAAAATGATTGCACAGCTCACTATAAATGTCAAAATGCCAGTAAGTCCCCAAAATCATTTAATAGAAAGCTTAAAAGCAGAAGGAACTTCTGAAAGGACTATGATTATAAAGAAAGTTTTAGTGAATTAGGTATAAATTTGGCTTAACTAAAAAAGACTATCTGGTTTAACTAAAAAAGTCTATCTTATTACTATGAACACTTTTAAAATAGAGAAGTGAAGCATACTATTAAGAAGTCCAGAGCCATAAAATCCTAAAAAAATAAACTAATATATATAATTATTCAGCTAGGTGTTTTACATACATTATTTCATTTATTCCTCCTAACAAACTTTTGATCATGAGTTAGGTGAAGAACACAACACTTGGGGAAGCTACATAACCTACCCCGGCTCACACAGACAGTGAGGAATTTGAAACTGATTTCTGTGACTCCACAGTGTACCACAATCAAGTGTGGGGTCAAGAGTAGCACAGTCAATTACTTACTGTGGGCTCATTCCATACAGTTCAATTACTTACTGTGGGCTCATTCCATACAGTTCAAATTTTACAGTTCAAATGCAAAGAGCTGCGGAAATTTTCTACACGAGACTACTTCAGCTATGTAAAGTCAGGATACTCTCTGGTTTAAACAGAGTAATTGTGACTCAGACAGCAATGAAATCAGAGGGAATGTATTCCCACCTGTGTAAACCATCTGTGCAAAGGCACAAAAGTATAATGAAGAGACACGTGAAGTTACAGTATACCATGTGGTAATCTGGGAGATGGAAAATAAGATTAGAAATACAGATAGAATAAGAAAAATCCAAGAACTGAAAAACTGCATATGAGAACATTCCAGGAAATGCTGCTAAATGGACCTCAGTGTTTTGATGGGTCATTAGTTAAAAAGTTAAAATTACTTTTCTTAGAAGAGTATGATTATTTTTCAAAAATCTCTATTATATATCACTTTAATAAAGGAAAGAAAAAGAACTACTATAATTCATATACAGATATCAAATATACTAAATTTAGTTTTATCTATTACAAATATTTTTCGGCAAAATTTCTGTTTGGATTCCATCACATCTTTCATTTAGCAAATGCTCCCTGAATGCCTTTTATGTGCTATGCACTGTGTCAGGCAGCTGGAGTACAAAGCAAGGAAAAAACTGCCCTCATGGAACTCACAGTCTAAGAAGGGGAAAAACATTAAGTTAAAAACACATTCAAAAAACAATCATCATTGTCAGAAACGACAAGAAGAACGAGACTGAGAATCCCAGTCAGGGAGGTCAGAGGAGGTGACTGGTCTGGAGTGGTCTGAAGCACGAGTGGACTTAACCAGGCAAAAGGGAGAGGGGCTGACATTCTAGACAGATGGCACAGACAGGCTCAAAGGCCGTGGGGCAGAAGGGAAGGCAGCCCCTGGTGAAATGAGAAAGGTCAGTGTGGCGAGAGCCCGGAGCCCGGGGGGGGGGGGGGGGCACTGTGTGAGAGGCTGGGATGGGGCCAGGCCACGCAGGACTTCATTTAACAGCACTGCTGTCAATAGCTGAGGAGTGATCAGAAGTCCGTGGAAAGCTGGGTACAGGGTCAAAAAGGGCAGGTTCTCGCCTGGCCAGGCAGTGGCGCAGTGGATAGAGCGTCGGACTGGGATGCAGAGGACCCAGGTTCGAGACCCCGAGGTCGCCAGCTTGAGCACGGGCTCATCTGGTTTGAGCAAAAAGCTCACCAGCTTGGACCCAAGGTCGCTTGCTCCAGCAAGGGGTTACTCGGTCTGCTGAAGGCCCACGGTCAAGGCACATATGAGAAAGCAATCAATGAGCAACTAAGGTGTCGCAATGCGCAATGAAAAATAATTGATGCTTCTCATCTCTCCTTTCCTGTCTGTCTGTCCCTGTCTATCCCTCTCTCTGACTCACTCTCTGTCTCTGTAAAAAAAAAAAAAAAAGGGCAGGTTCTCATGACTACATTTGAAAAGATCAGTCTGACTATAGTTTGGAAAACAAACAAATGAAAAGACTGGACAGGGCAAGACTGGGTCGTGTAAGTGAGAGACGATGGCAGCTAAGACTAGGTGGGTGGTTGCAGCGTCGACGAAGAGAAAGGGAGAAGTTTATAATTTGAGAGAGGAAACTGACAATTTGGTGAAAATAAGATATAAAATCTAAAGGACAGGAAATGTCAAAGTTAGTGTCTCAGGTTTACCCAGTTGGTTGGTGCTGCTCTCTACGTAAATAGGGAATGTTACAGAATCAGGTAAAGGTGGAAGAACATGGTTTTTAGTTTTTAGACATGAGAAGTTTAAGGCACTTTGGAGATATCCCGGATGTGTTTTTATTTAGTTATTCATTTATTTTTTCTTTTTAATTAAATTTATTGGGGTTAATAAAATTGTATAGGTGTCAAGTATACAATTCTATGACACATCATCTGTATATTGCAATTTGTGCCTACCACCCAAAGTCAAATCATCTTCTGTGCTTTTAAACAGGCAGTTATATATAAAGGTATAGCTTTCATAAAAAAAAGGGCTAGTCCAGCCTGACCAGGTGGTGGCGCAGTGGATAGAGCGTCGGACTGGGATGTGGAGGACCCAGGTTTGAGACACCGAGGTCGGAGCTTGAGCGCGGGTTCATCTGTTTTGAGCAAAGCTCACCAGCTTGGACCCAAAGTTGTTGGCTCGAGCAAGGGGTTACTCGGTCTGCTGTAGCCCCACGGTCAAGGCACATATGAGAAAGCAATCAATGAACAACAACTAAGATGTCGCAATGAAAAACAAATGATTGATGGTTCTCATCTCTCTCCGTTCCTGTCTGTCTGTCCCTATCTATCCCTATCTCTGACTCTCTCTCTGTTTCTGTAAAAAAAATAAAATAAAATAAAATAAAATGGTTAAAAAAAAAGAAAACTCAGCAATTAAAAAAATGTTACAAAAAAAAAAAAGGAAAGAGGACTAGTCCAGAGGGAGAACTCTATGCCTATAGAAGCCCTTCTGGGCAAGGGTATCATTCTGCAGAAAGATAGTGCAGTGAGAAGAGCAGTTTGAACTACCGGTTTAATGCCTATAGAAGAGGATGAGCCTCCAACAGAGCTTTAAAAAATACTTCAATATAATGTACTCTAAGCACAAGCAAAATTAGCCTTGGTCTCATATCTTGTAAATTTTATTTTCTCATTAGGTAGTATTCAATTATATGTTACTTTTATTACTGAGGAAATGCTCAGAGAATGACCTTTCTATTCTTAACAGAGTCCTCCTTAAAATTCAGTTACTACTTAGCTAATATTGCCAAATATTTTTATCTTCTGCTTAATCAAAGATCAACTTCATTACTTTGGGACTAAATTTGACAACAGATAATATAATACTCAAATCAGTTTTCCTGTGTAAAGATGAATGAATGTTACCAAGGATACAATCTATAAATCTTCCCAACAGTTCTGTTTAATAGCTCTCAACCACAGCCTGTCCTGGTTTTGAGAGCAATTAGTATAAATTGTAGCTCTGCACACTGTCTATTTTATTTACTAACACCATTTCTCTCTGTATATCTTATTTAATTATCAAATGTCACTGATATTACTTATATTAACAATACAGAAGAGATGTTCATTTGAAACCTGCATTAGCTTCTATTTTATGACTTAAAAGGAAAATGAATATAGAATTCTTAAGTTATCAGAAAACTTATTACAGATAAGAAAAGTCAATTAGATATCACTTTATTAGAATTGACCTCTATTATGTAAAAGAAGTAACTTAGAAAAATATCAATGGAGTAAAAATGGAGCTAATCATTTAATAATGCCCGATGATATAATGTATACACAGAGATGAAAATGTTTCTTCTAATTACAATAAAATTGCTGATAAACTTAACCTTAGATTCTATAAAATACTGTAACTTAAGAGTTATAATACATTATATTACCTAGCTGAATGCCGATATCTATGGCAGAAATGGCTGGGGTATACAAAATGCTACAGTGTAGAACTGTTGCTTGCAGCTAAGTGAGGCCATGTATCTGAATTCTGGCCAATGGAATAAGTGCAAGAGTGTTTCATGCCATTTCCTGACTGGCTCAAAAATTCCCCACGTTTCTTTCTCCAAGCTTTTCCCCCCTTCTCACTGGTTGGCTGGAGTGGCAATAATCCCAAGGAAATTAATCCCAGAAACCTACTTTGTATAAGATGGCAAAGTCTCCATTAGTTAGGGGTCCTTGAATAAATGAGTAGAACAGAGTCCCTATTCGACTCTTAACCATAACTAGAAACTTTGGACTATTACATGATTAATAAATGTTTACTGTGTTTGAACTGAGACTTTTCATTCAGCAGTTAGCCTACCCTGACTAGTACAACCATTGTGTCATGTCTCCCCATTAACAGACAGCTTCCTCTTTTCTACCGGTTCTACATTATATTTAAATGTACCCTCTGGGGCTGTGAAACCCTAAAAAAACACAATTTAAGGGAATCTGTGTTTCTTTACAAGTTTTTATATAATGACTATTAAGCAGTATTACTCTATAAAAAGAAAATATTATTTTTGTTTTTATTAGATTTTATTTATTCATTTTTTAGAGAAAGAGAAAGGAAGAGAGAGAGAGAGAAGGGGGGAAGAGCAGGAAGCATCAACCCCCATATGTGCCTTGGCCAGGCAAGCCCAGGATTTCAAACTGGTGACCTCAGTGTTTCAGGTCGATGCTTTATCCACTGTGCCACCATAGGTCAGGCTAAAAAGAAAATACTTTATTTTTAAATTTTATTATTTTAAAAGTTATCCTGAATTTCTAAATTTCATTTTTGACCCAGATCTAAATTTGTCTACAAAGGATTTACTTCAAGTTTGAAAAGATAGCAATGAAGAAATGTAATTTAATAATAAAAAGGTGAATTTTCAAAAAATATGTAAGTAACATTTCAGGAATATTACCTATTCATTCTATTACTATTTCTGAGGACTTAAGGTATGTCAGATATTGAAGAAAGAAAACCAAACCAAACCAACAAAAGGTGCCCTCTAAGAGCTTCCAGGTTAATACAGAAAAGCAAATAGATTATCACAATGTTATAGTCTAAGTAGATGACTCATGTGCATAGAATATAATGGGAACAGACAGGAAGGGACTCAATGCAGACTTAGGATCAAATGAGCAGAAAAGGTTTCCTGGAAGAGGCAATTTCTAAAGACAAGGAGGAGTGGGTAAGTGAAGAAATGGGGAGACTGACAGCCAGGTGAAGGAGCCTGGTTATGAAGGTCTACTAGAGACTTTGGGTGTAAGTCTGAGGAGAGCTGGTGAGGGGATTTACAACAGGGGAGTAAGATGCTTAAATCTGCGTTTTAAAAAAGTCTAATAGCAAGAGGAAAATAATCGATAGAGTGAAGGATGAAAGGAAACACTGGAAACGAGGATTTGAGAGACTACAGTTAAATGAAAAATGATGACAGCCTGAATTGAAGTTGGGGGCAGTGGGTACAGAAACAACTAGGGAGGGTGGGAGCAGGAAGAGAGATATTTAGGAAGAGAAATGAGAAGACTGTGGCCAAATATAAGAAATGGAGGAGTCAAGTCTGACTTTTAAGTTTTGGCTAGAGTAATTAGATGAATGTTCTATGCCCATGTATCAAGACAGCAGGAGAAATGATGAGATCAGGTACGTACACACTTAGATTGAGGAGAAGATGCTAAATGGGCTTTAGAAATACAGCCTTGCCTGACCTGTGGTGGCGCAGTGGATAAAGCATCAACTTGGAACACTGAGGTTGCTGGCTCAAGGCCCTGGGTTTGCCTGGTTAAGGCACATATGGGAGTTGATGCTTCCTGCTCCTCCCCTCTTCTCTCTCTCTCCCCCGTGACCTGTCTCTCTTCTGTCTAAAATGAATAAATAAAGTCTTAAAAAAAAAAATTAAAAAAAAAAAAAAAAAAAGAAATACAGCCTTGATTACCTTATTAAAGTCAGGTTGTAGATATACCCTTTATCGTTCAGTGGTGTTTGAAACCATTCGTTTCATTAGATAAATGTGCACAGCACATCAGAGAGCCATCCACTTGGTAGGCTTGTTTACAACACATTTTTTATGCCTTATTCTCACCTAATGACTTAGCCTTTCTGGAATTAATCCTAGGAATCTCTGGTTAGTTCCCCAGGCAATTCTTATTTATGCCAAAATTTAGGAGTCACTGGTATATAAAGTGGAAAAGAGTGTCAAGTACAGAACCTCAAGAAATATTAATGTTAAAGGTAGCAGTTTCGGAGGGTTATATACCACATTATTCAATGGAGATCAAGGAATGATGAAATATGGACTTTTAAATTTTCTTCTGATCAAATAATTACATAAAATTTTTGGAAGTTGACATTCTATTTTAGTATAGATTACATAAAGATTTATAGTTAAAATAGGTAAGTCTCAAAATGACTAAATTGAAATGGCCATTTACCTTTATCTTTTTTAAATTAATTTTTAAATCAGAAAAAATTTGTATTTGAAACCAGCCTAAATGTCAAATACCAAGTGTGCAATGAGAGGGTCCATCTCAGCCTGTGACAACTCTCAGAATGGCTACCTGAGTATCAGAGAACTTCAGATAAGCTGAGTACCATTCCTCAGTCAAGTGAGTAATGTCCTCCAAACAAACAGAGAAACAAAGAAACAAAAACCTTAAGAGGAATAGTATGTTCTTATGTTGACTCTACAGTTCCGCTTTGTGCATTTCATGGTGGGAAATAGCTTTTACACAATACTAATAACACAACTGTTAAATTAAGTATTTAATTGACTTTAGGAAAAATGTTAAAACCAGGACCAATGCCTGACCTGTGGTGGCGCAGTGGATAAAGCGTCGACCTGGAAATGCTGAGGTCGCCAGTTCAAAACCCTGGGCTTGCCTGGTCAAGGCACATATGGGAGTTGATGCTTCCAGCTCCCCCCCTTTTTCTCTCTCTGTCTCTCTTTCCTCTATCTCTCTCTCCTCTCTAAAAATGAATAAATTAAAAAACAAAAACAAAACCAGGACCAAGACTATGGATTCCAACTTTCAACTCTGCTCAAATCAGACACATTTCTAAAATTAGGCAACCTATAAGTTGATTTAGTAGTTTGATTTTTTTTGTTTTGTTTTTTTGTTTTTTACAGAGCCAGAGAGTCAGAGAGAGGGAAAGACAGGGACAGACAGGAACAGAGAGATGAGAAGCATCAATCATTAGTTTTCCACTGCGCATTGTGACACCTTAGTTGTTCATTGATTGCTTTCTCATATGTGCCTTGACTGCGGACCTTCAGCAGACCGAGTAACCCCTTGCTTGAGCCAGCAACCTTGGGTCCACGCTGGTGAGCTTTTGCTCAAACCAGATGAGCCTGTGCTCAAGCTGGTGACCTCGGGGTCTCGAACCTGGGTCCTCGGCATCCCAGTCCGATGCTCTATCCACTGCGCCAGCGCCTGGTCAGGCTAGTAGCTTGATTTTTAAGTTGAAACTTCTTATTTCTACTGTATGATTTTTTAAAGTGAGATAGAGAAAGAGAGTGAGAGAGGGAGAGGAGGAGAGACAGGAGGGGAGAGAGATGAGAAGCATCAACTCATAGTTGTGGTACCTTAGTTGTTCACTGATGGCTTGCTCATCTTATGTGCCTTGATGGTGTGTGTGTGTGTGTCCAGGTGAGCAAGCGACTCCTTGGTCAAGCCAGTGACCACAGAGTGATGTTTATGATCCCGTGCTCAAGCTGGCAACCCTGTGCTTAAGCCAGGTGAGCTGGTGCTCAAGCCGGTGACCTTGGGGGTTTCCAACCTGGGTCCTCAGCATCCCAGGATGATGCTCTATCCACTGTGCCACCTCCTGGTCAGGCTCTCCTCTATAATTTATAGCCAGTTCATAAGTACTTCAAAATACAAATTGTTATGAAAATACTGAGTTCTGTACAGTAACCACTGCCCAAAGAACTCAGGCTTGTTTAACAAACTGCTCTGTTCTGAATTAAAATTAACAAAAAGAGCCATCTTTCAACTCTAAAAGGTTTACATGTTATCAGAAGCACATTTGTTTTATTACCATGAGCTCGCAGCAAAGCCTCAGCAGTAAACAGTGGGGCCTGCAGCATGTCTGCTGTTTCCACAATAAGCATGTCCTTCAACCGACGAAGATCCTGAGGCCTTAATCCTTCATATGGCTTTGAAAAGAAAAAGAAAAGTTAATTGGCTATTACACTCTTAGGAAACCATAAATGCCTATAATCAAAGATAAGATGATCATTTATTTAATCTTTCAGTTTCAGTTTGGTTATTGACACGCAAGCTCTTTATGCTCCATATCATGGACTTCAAAGTACTCTTTCACAAGTCTTTTTTAAACTGGAAAGAGGATGCCATAGCTCATGCACCTTATCATTTTAAAATAAATATATCAGACTATAATGACAAGACCATCTTACTTTACAGTGTTGAAAATTTGGATAATACAAAAAACAAAAACAAAACAACCAGAAAAACGCCTCTATAATCCTACCGCTGAGTGATAACCATAATTAAAATTCAAGTACTTTTATCCAGTCTTTTTGCAAATCAGTTGTATATGAATATAACTGTGTTCATTCAGGAAGTTTTAATCATTAAAGCCTCGAACATTTTCACTTATTAAGATCCAATTTAGAATGCTACTGGGGTCTATGCAATACCACCCTGAACACGCCGGTCTCCTCTTATCTCAGAAGCTAAGCGGGGTTGGGCCTGTTACTACTCGGATGAGAGAATGCTACTGGGATTATAAAGTACCTATTAATTTGGACAGTGGTGACTATGCCATATTGTTCAGACTTTTTATCATAAACATTATTTCAGTATTTTTATTCAAGTGTTCATTAATGCTCCTTAGTTTTCATATAGGTGATATATCATGTCAGGTTTTTTGTTCTTTTGTTATCCTTTTATCTTTTCTTTCCTTTTAACAGGAAACATATAAAAAATAAAATCACGTCTTATTACTGAAAAACAATTATTGATAACATTTTTACCTTACCTGTTTCAAGTCCTTTTGAAAACAAAATAAAACAAAAGAAGGACTACCCCATAATCTGTGACATGCCTTCCCACTACACTTCCCTGAATTTCCTCACCCTTGCCTATGGCAATCACTACCATAAATGTAGCCTGCAGCTGCCATAATATTATGGCATAACATTATATATATCACTAGGCAACCTGCTTTTTAATTTTTAATTCAGTATTGTGTTTTCATTATTAATATCGATACACATATCTACCTCAATCCTTTAAACAGATTTATGCTTACTACATGCAATAAGCATAGAAATAAAGGCTACAGCCTAAAAGGCAGTAGAAATCCCCAAGTACTTATCAGAACAACAACCACTGAGGATGTTGTCTGGTAGCATTTATCACAGCCTCTAGAGAGCTCTGGGTGGTTACAAACCTCATCCACTGTAGTTGATTTACAGATATTCTAGAATTAGATATTATCTTTATTTCTTGCTTTGTTTTTTTGGTATCATGGAAACCATTTCATCAGTTCTTAGTAAAACCTGTGTGACTGGTGCACATTCACCAGTGATAATTTCTCAGTTGACATGGTCAATTTCTTGCTCCCTGGATGCCTTGCAGCAAGAATGCGTAAATAGCAATGAGTGTATTGACAGAAACAAGCAACAGACTTGACTGTATAAGTCTCTGCCAAGATTTAAACATAAAAATTGCTTTACTTTTAACTACTAGCAAAGTGGCCAAGTCTTAAAAATAGAAAAAAAAGAGAGACAATATTCAATGTTGGTAAGGTTGCAGTCAGATGGCCCTCTGGTCCTCTGTGGGTAAAAATAAAAATTGGTATACCATTTAACAACCAAGCATCTATCATGAACCTGTGAATCTATCCTAAGGTAAAATCATAAATGTGGGCATAACTGGTTATTTGCAATGTTTGCTATAAAAGTGACAAAATGTTCATAACCCAAATGTACATTAAAGGAGTTACAGAACATCTACAAGTTAGAATAGTCAGTAGTCATTCAAAATGATTTCCATGATGAGTTTGTGATAGCAAGAATACGGGTTAAAAACAAACAAGATATAAAATGTCATTCCAGTGATGAAAAGTGGAAGACAATCAGCACAATGTTACAAGGATTATTTATAAGTGGTAGAATAATAAAACATCAAAATTTTTCATTCTGCTTCTTTTTATACAGAACATATTCTGCAGAAAAAAAAAATAAAAAAATAAAAAGAAAACTCACTGTCTGACCAGATGGTGGTGCAATCGATAGAGTGTTGATCTGGGATGCTGAGCAGAACCCAGGTTTGAAACCCCGAGGTCACTGGCTTGAGCACAGGCTCACAAGCATGAGCGCAGGGTCACTGGCTTGAGCATGGAATCATAGACATGACCACATGGTCACTGGCTTGAGTCCAAAGGTCGCTGGCTTAAAACCCAAGGTCACTGGCTTGACTGGAGCCCTCCAGTCAAGACACATATGAGAAGCAATCAATGAACAACTAAAGTGCCACAACCATGAGTTGATGCTTCTCATCTCTCCTGCTTTTTGCTTCCTGTCTGACTAAATCTCACTAAAAAATAAAATAAAATAAAAAATCATGATGATGTTAAAGATTTTTCAACAGTGGCAGAGCACACACTCAATCACTCAATCAGTCCTACACTGCTATTCCTTTTTTTTTTAGAGAAAGAGATGGAAAGGAAGAGAGATGGGAAGCATCAACCTGTAGTTGCCGCACTTTAGTTGTTCATTGATTGTTTCTCATACAGGCCTTGACCGGAGTGCTCAGGCCAAGCCAATGACCCCATGCTCAAGTCAGCGACCTTGGGCTCCCAGCCAGCAACCTCTGGGCTTAAGCCAGCGACCACAGGTCATGTCGATGATCTCACACTCAAGGCTGGTGAGTCTGCGCTCAATCCTGTGACCTTGGGGTTTCAAACCTGGGACCTCAGCATCTCAGGTCAATGCTCTATCTGTTGTGCCACCACTGGTCAGGCTGCAGTGCTATTCCTTTTAAAAACCATAGTGAAAACTTATGCTCAATACATTTCACACGACACTGCATTAACAGCCTACTGTACCTATGTAGGTGTTCAGCTACACTGCCATGAGCCTCTACATATAGATACCATATGAACTTAACTAGAAGAAAAAATTTAACCTAAACTATTCTATATAGGGGTACTATTAACTAAAAAAGAAAAAAAATTCATTTAATTCCATACTATCATTTGAAAAGTCCCCCAAATCAGCATGTCCAGTTTGCTTTTAAGCTAATTTATGAACCACATTTTACTCTGCAAAAGACTAACAAGTTCTTATATAGTTAAATTTGTAATACTCCAGTATATAAATTATACACTACCCATGACACAGCTTCTAGAAAATGAGTTCCAAATTCAAACTTAAGATTCCAGGTACCTCTCTTGAATCAGCAAAGAGGGTAAATATTTCTTGATATTCTGAGTTACAAACTCAGATATTCTGAGTTACAAACACCTGATTCACCTATAAGTGGTACTTACAAATGGAGTGCCATAAGGGCTACTGGTAATCAACTGCAGTTGGACATCAGTGAAAATTATATCATAGACTTACTCAACTCCCACGGCAAAGAACTAACCAATGAAGACCTTATGGAACTAGAGCAGCAGGTGATAACATTTAGGGAAGAAAACAGGGATCTAGAAACACCAGAAGTGAAAAAGTTCCTTTTTCTTTTTTATAAGTGAGGCAGAGAGACAGACTTCCGCATGTGCCCCAACTGGGATCCTCCTAACTGGAATCCACCTGACAAGCCCTGATGCTCTGTCCATCTGGGGCCATTGCTCTGCTGCTCAGCAACTGAGCTATTTTAGTGCCTGAGGTAAGGCCATGAAGCCATCCTCAGCACCCAGGGCCAACTTGCTCTAACTGAGCCATGGTTGTGGGAGAGGAAGAAGAGAAAAACAGAGAGAAAGAGAGAGAAGGGGAAGGGGGAAGGATAAAGTAGATGGTTGGTTCTCCTGTGTGCGCTGACCAGGAATCGAATCTGGGACATCCATATGCTGGGCCAATACTCTACCACTGAGCCAACTGGCCAGGGCTAAAAAAGTGTTCTACAAGAGTTAACTGATGCCTTTTGTCTTGCTGAAGCAGAAGTAGCAGTTAGAGGAACAAGATCCTGTTACAGAGAGGTTCATCTAAGTTACCAAGGCCTGAGATGCTACAGGGCCATTTATGATGAGAAAAAGAAAAGCTCTGTACAAGCCTCCCTTGATGCCTCCTTCCAGAAACTGACTCCAGCAGCAGAATCAAACCCTGACTCTAACACCAGTCCCATCCTCTCCAACAAGATCATCACCTTCTGCATAGTCCAAGCTTATTTAAGGTTGGTTGTATTTGAAATTGTTTAAGTATTTATACTCACAGAAAGGTAAAAATAAACACTATGTTAAGACAAACATCTAAGTTGCACTAATAATGTACTATTCCAACTTACATACAAATTCAACTTAAGAACAAACCTAAAGAACCTATCTCATTCGTAACCTGGGGACTGCCTTCATTTCTAGTGGTGGCATTGTGTATTTCCTGGTATTATTTTGTAAATGCTTTTTTTCCCAGAATAGCCATCATTCAACCTCATTTGTGTTGAATAAAACAAGATTTGATTATAGAAATATTAACAAAAGGTAGAATATAAAGCAATCCGCATAGATTAAGTGTCTTTAAAATGCAGTTTTAAACTTAAATAGGTTACACTGGAAAAAAATAGTTATTGACAGAGAAAGACATACTGCGTTCATGAACATGTAAGACATTTGCTCTGAATCTCTGCAACAGAACTATAATTAGGTTGTGTGAAGCATCTCAATACATCGCTCAGTCCCAAGTGAACACTAGCGTTTTCTTCTGCAGGAAGGATTAAAGTGAAGGTGCCTTTCTCTTTTTTATAAAGATAAACTGCTTCTATTTTCAGATTAAACACAATCCTGAAATAACCATCAAAGCAGTCAGTCCTGATACAAAGAAAGAAAAAAAAACTAATTTAAAAAGAGACAATGAGTATGAAAATGCCTCTTTTGCATCAGATATACTACTGCTACCAAAATATCACTAAAGAAATGTGAAACAGGCTCTGGCAGTTGGTTCAGTGGCTAGAAGCATCGGCCTGGTGTATGGATGTCCTGGGTTTGATTCCCAATCAAGGCACACATGAGAAGTGACCATCTGCTTCTCTCCCCCTCTCTCCCTTCTCCTCTCACAGCCAGTGACTCGATTGGTTCAAGCGACGGCCTGGGCACTAAGGATAGCTCAGTTGATTCTAGCATCAGCCCCAGACAGGGGTTGCCACATGGATCCCTTGGTCAGGGTGCATGTGGGAACTTGCCTACTTCCCCTCTTCTCACTTAAGAAAAACAAAAGAAAGAAAAAGATATTTGAAACAGCCCGATATACAAACTATATCACTTTGATGCATGTAGAAAGTGATAATGTCTTCAAAAACTGTTTCAGAAAAGACTATGATAAAGGAGTTATGAAAGAAGTATTTGTCTTTATTTTTTCTCACAATAAAAACAGCTTTCCCCCTGATTAAATAAAAAATGTGCATTAAAAAAATGAAAAAACAAGTACTTATTTACCCAAACATATCATCAGTAACTTAAAATTTTAAAAGAAAGGCATTCAGAGAAAGAAAAAATATTTCAAATTTCCTTTAATACCAATCTCTCTTTAGTTGATCCATGAGCTTAGCCTGGGAGAGAGGGGAAAAATAGCTAAAGTCTTTGGGATTCTCAGACCCTTTCCTTCCTTTTAGATTCTCTTCTTACTGAGCTGTTCCCACCTGGGGAATCAAGACCTAGGCACCATGATCTGTACTTCAACCTAAGATGAGGCAGCTGCTCAGAGGTTAAACCTTCTGCTAACGGGAGCAAGTGAAGGTGAAGTCCTGTGTGCAGGTCTCCTACTAGAGAAAGAGCCTTGCTGAGTGGGAGGGTGGAAGGGGGAGTGTTTAGATGACTCTCACAGCAGCACAGTGCTCAATTTCCCCTTCTTTCACTGATGTAACCACACAATCCACTCCTACAGAGCCTGTCCTCTACTACAGTGGTACCCAACCCCCGGGCCGCGGACCGGTACCGGTCTGTGGGCCATTTGGTACTGGTCCGCAGAGAAAGAATAAATAACTTACATTATTTCCGTTTTATTTATATTTAAGTCTGAACGATGTTTTATTTTTAAAAAATGACCAGATTCCCTCTGTTACATCTGTCTAAGACTCACACTTGACACTTGTATTGGTCACGTGAAACATTTATCCATCCCACCCTAAAGGCTGGTCCGTGAAAATATTTTCTGACATTAAATTGGTCCGTGGCCCAAAAAAGGGTGGGGACCACTGCTCTACTAGGCCCAGTACTTGCTGGTGTCTCTGTTTTTTCTTTGGGTTTCAAAATATTGAATACACTTCTTTCAGCCAGCCCTCCAACACTTCACCTTGTTTTTATTTCCTTATAGCAGTTACCATATTCAGGAATTGTGTTCATTTGTTTTTAAACATACAGATAGGAAGGGAGAGAGATGAGAAGCACTGATTCTTCATTGCGGCATCTTAGTTGTTCATTGATTGCTTGCTTTCTCATATGTGCCTTGATGGGGGGGGGGGCACTACAGCAGACCGAGTGACCCCTTGCTTAAGCCAGCGACCTTGGGCTCAAGCTGGTGAGCCTTGCTCAAACCCGATGAGCCCGTGCTCAAGCTGGCTACCTCAGGGTTTTTTTGTTTGTTTGTTTGTTTTTGTATTTTTCTGAAGTTGGAAATGGGGAGGCAGTCAGACAGACTCCCACATGTGTCCGACCGGGATCCACCTGGCATGCCCACCAGGGGGCGATGCTCTGCCCATCTGGGGCGCTGCTCTGTTGCAACCAGAGCCATTCTAGCGCCTGAGGCAGAGGCTATAGGGCCATCCTCAGCGCCAGGGCCAACTTTGCTCCAATGGAGTGTTGGCTGCGGGAAGGGAAGAGAGAGACAGAGAGGAAGGAGAGGGGGAGGGGTGGAGAAGCAGATGGGCGCTTCTCCTGTGTGCCTTGGCTGGAAATCGAATCCGGGACTCCTACACTCCAGGCCGATGCTCTACCACTGAACCAACCGGCCAGGGTACCTCAGGGTTTTGAACCTGGGTTCTCCGCGTCCCAGTGTGATGCTCTATCCATTGCCTGGTCAGGTGGAACACTAGTATTTTTTTTTTTAATTTAATTTTTTTTTTTTTTACAGAGACAGAGAGAGAGAGTCAGATTGAGGGATAGACAGAGACAGACAGGAACGGAGAGATGAGAAGCATCAATCATTAGTTGCACATTGCGACACCTTAGTTGTTCATTGATTGCTTTCTCATATGTGCCTTGACCGTGGGCCTTCAGCAGATCGAGTAACCCCTTGCTCAAGCCAGTGACCTTGGGTCCAAACTGGTGAGCTTTGTTCAAACCAGATGAGCCCTCGCTCAAGCTGGCGACCTCGGGGTATCTAACCTGGGTCTTCCGCATCCCAGTCTGACACTCTATCCACTGCGCCACCGCCTGGTCAGGCACACTAGTATTTTTAACAGTCCAAAATAGCACAGGTAAGTGTACTGGGGGTCGTCAACTCCCTCACCCATTTACCATGTTACTGCGTATTCTTCCACTGTGCACAACCAAACTAGTTCGCCCATGAAATCTGTAAGTACAACACTAACAGTGTAAGCAGAAACACTCATGTCTCTATTTTTTAGCCTGACCAGGCGGTGGCGCAGTGGATAGAGTGTCGGACTGGGATGCGGAAGGACCCAGGTTCGAGACCCTCAGGTCACCAGCTTGAGCGCGGGCTCATCTGGTTTGAGCGAGGCTCACCAGCTTGGATCCAAGGTCGCTGGCTCCAGCAAGGGGTTGCTCGGTCTGCTGAAGGCCCGCGGTCAAGGCACATGTGAGAAAGCAATCAATGAACAACTAAGGTGTTGCAACGCGCAATGAAAAACTAATGATTGATGCTTCTCATCTCTCTCCGTTCCTGTCTGTCTGTCCCTGTCTATCCCTCTCTCTGACTCACTCTCTGTCTCTGTAAAAAATAAATAAAATTAAAAAAAAAAAGTTTTTAGGGGAGCAAGCCAAGACTTTTATAACCTGAAGATCCCCATTTAAGCACCTAGACGGCAGGAGTTTATCTTTGTTCTTTGCTGAATCTAAACTTCTAAAACAGCGTCTGGCAGAGCAGTCACTCAGAGTTTTACAGAATGACTGAATGAAGAAGTGGATCTTAACATTTTAAAGTAATCACCTGGAGGAAAAGGCTAAATTAAAATGTGTCAAGAAACTACAGAGATATAGCATTATACACTGTAGAGGTCATTAACTGATAAAAACAGCACAAAAAACACTTCACCCTGGGAACATAAATTTTAGAAGAACCTAATTATTATGTAGCTTAATACAATTACATGGTAGGTCATGTAAAACTCTAGTATAGGAAGAAAAATCTAAAAGTTGATCAGGGTCAAAGTAAAAGGTACAAAAATAAAATTTGAAAAAAGCATTGTTTTATGTTTTAAAAAATTGTTATGAAACTTAAAATTAACCACTTTAAAGTGTCCGATTCAGTGGCCTCTACTACATTCACAATCTTGTACAACCACCCCCCGTATCTAGTTTCAAAACATTCTCCTCTTCCCAGAAGAAAACCCCATACTCAAGTCAGTCACTCCCTATTCCTTCTTCCTCCCAGCCCCTGGCAACCACGACGGTATTTTCTGTTTTTATGAATTTATTTACTTTAGACATTTCATATAAATGAAGTTATTCAATATGTGCCCTTTTGTGTCTAGTTTTTATTACTTTGCCATTGTTTTTGAGACTGATCCATATTTGTAGCATGTATTAGCACCTTGGTTCTTTTTATGGCTGAGTAATATTCTATTGTGTACATATCTCACACTTTATTCATCCAGTCATCTGTTGATAAACATTTGGGCTGTTTTCAACTTTTGACTATTGTGAATAGTGTTGTTATAAATATTTGTATATAAATATTTATTTATAAAAATAGTGCTTTTAACATTATGAAATAGTAGACAAAAATAAAACCAATATGGGTTAAAAACAAAGTATAAAACTAGAAAAAATATAGGGGCATATGATTATAATATTAGCATGTCATAAAAGAAAAAAGTTATATCTCTGGATGCCATAAAAGTGAAAAAGTTAGACTATGGAATAATACACAACATTCTCTTAGAATGCATTAAGAATATACAAGCAGCCTGACCAGGCGGTGGCGCAGTGGATAGAGTGTCTGACTGGAATGCTGAGGACCCAGGTTCGAGATCCGGAGGTCGCCAGCTTGAGCGCAGGCTCATCTGGTTTGAGCAAAAGCTCACCAGCTTGGACCCAAGGTCGCTGGCTCAAGCAAGGGGTTACTCAGTCTGCTGAAGGCCCGTGGTCAAGGCACATATGAGAAAGCAGTCAATGAACAACTAAGGTGTCGCAATGCGCAACGAAAAACTAATGATGGATGCTTCTCATCTCTCCGATCCTGACTGTCTGTCCCTCACTCTGACTCTCTCTCTGTCTCTGAAAAAAAAAAAAAGAATATACAAGGAATCCACAGAAAAAAGTAAATGAACAAACAAGCCACAGAATAATAAAAAAAATAAATTCAATGAGGTACCCTATCTTTGTCCAAAGTGGAAAAAATAAGAACACTGATATTATACAATGCTAGCAAGAACACGAGGAAAAGAATTCTCTAAGATGTTACCGGAAAAAAAGTAAATTAATATCTTTTACAGCAATTTAACAGCTTCTATTAAACTTGAAAATGTATATATCTCATGATTCAACCAATTTCTATAAGTTTTTAAGAACTATACTTTTAAAATGTATATATAATAATGACAATGATTACAACAGCAAACAGATTACACTTATAATGTTTTAAGCAATTAATATATTAACACACTTAAGAATCACTACACTATAAAGCAGGGGCCATATTATTTCCATTTTAAGGAAGATGAAACTGAAGTAGCAGACTAAGTAGCCAGTTGTTCAAGGTCACTTAGTAGGTTGTAGGGTCAAGATCTGAATCCAGTCCGTCTGGTTTCAGAATCCATGTTTTTAACCACAATAGTGATACAAGAGGATAAAGATATGTATGTAAAATGTAGGTAAATATTCACTTTAGCTTTGTTTATAATGGCAAAAATATCTAAATTATTTAAATGTTCATCAATAGGTAAGAAATATGCTGATTATATTTTCTGATTTGGGAAAGGTGTTCACGATTTACCGCTAAGTTGAAAAGATACTCTAGCAGAACTAAGTGATCTCTCTGTTACATTACAAATTCTATATGAGTATATGTTTAAGTCTGGTAGCACACTAAGGAAATTTAGCATTGATGAGTAAAGTCAGGAAGGAGAAAAATTTTAATATTTTTTAGCAATATATACTTATTATAAATTTTATAAAATGTATAAGACTAGAAAAGTAATAGTAAAGAAAATCACCCATATCCACAATGATCATTGTAGTATACATCAATTTTCTTCTAATATACACTAGTTTTTTCTATATAATTAGTGTCAAACTGTTAAGTATTTCTTAACTTAATATAATAGTTCATTATAGTTACACTACATTCATTTAATGTTAAATCTACTGATAATGAGTATCATTATTTTTTATTTAATTATAAATTATGATAGTATCTTGATGAAAAGACCTAAATATAGTCATAAATGTCTTTCAATTTAATCATTTTTGAAATGTTCTTGTTCAAATGTCTTCTCATTGTATTATTATATCAACCATTACATTGTAATTTCTGTCTAATTCAAGATTAAGGGTTGTCAAATGTAGGCAGTTTAGGAATAAAATGCTTAGACTTGAAGTCGTAAGAATCAGGCTCAGCTCACTCTGATCCTGTCAGGTTATTCAACTATTTTCTGGTTTATCTTTCTCATTTAAAAACAGAAGGGATCATAATTGTCTTCTCAAGGTTACTATGTGAATTCAACAACCACATGAAAGTGCTTAGGACATCAGCACTCTCTCTACATGTACTTAATCTGGACAAGCATTCCTATCAAACAACCAAACTAAAGGAACACAAAAGGTAATAAATGTAAATCTGTAAATTCCAAGAAACTCATCTCTTTTTCCCATTTGTACAGTACAGCAATTCAAAAACTACTAGGAATTCATGGGAAAAAATAAAGTAAACAGTAAGATTAAACACAAACAATAGCTAGTTTCTTTTACAATCAAGTTAGCACTGAATGTAAAATCAATCATTTGAGAAAGAAAAACTTTAATGCCTTATCATTTCTTTAAGAAATATCTATTGGTGCCCACTGTGCATGCATCAGTGTGTGACACTGAAAATATTCTGTTGAAAATGATAATTATGGCGCTGGCTTTTTTATTATTATTATTTTGTATTTTTCTGAAGTGAGAAGCAGGGAGGCAGAGACAGACCCCTGCATAAGCCCAACCTGGATCCCCCCGCCCTGGCATGCCCACCAGGGGGTGATGCTCTGCCCATCCAGGGCGTTGCTCTGTTGCAACCACAGCCATTCTAGTGCCTGAGGCGGAGGCCATGGAGCCATCCTCAGTGCCCGGGGCCAACTTTGCTCCAATGGAGCTTTGGCTGCAGGAGGGTTAGAGAGAGAGATAGAGAGATAGAGAGAAAGGAGAAGGGGAAAGGTGGAGCAGCAGATGGCGCTTCTCCTGTGTGCCTGGCAGGAAATCAAACCCAGGACTTCAACACACTGGGCTGATGCTCTACTGCTGAGCTAGCCGGCCAGGCTGGCACTGGCTTTCTGTGGAGCTGACAATCTAATAGGAGAGAAAGGCAATAAACAAGTAAACAATACATAAACAAAATAATTATAGCACATGATAAGTGCTAAGAAGGATGAATAGGATATGATACTAAAGAATAATGGAAGGAAGGAATCTTTTTAGAAAGAATGATTAAAGACTGTCTGTCTGAAGAAGTGATATTGAGCCAAGCACGAAACAACCGGGAGATTTCACACACATGTAACGGCAAATGCAAAAGTCTTGGTGTAGTCTAGGTATAATAATTAGAGCCAAGTGGGCTGGGAAAAAAGTCTGCAATAACATTGAGGAGTTGGTAGCAGTCAGACCATATAATATTTTCAACTGCCAGTCCATGAACCAGTCTGCTAGAAATCTGTTGCCAGTCCACAAAAAAGTTAATCACCCTGACATATGAAGATTATAGACCCAATGGTCTTAGTCGAATGCCTTAAGTACAGGGTGATTTCTGCCTCTGCAGTCCCCAAAATAATTCTCCTATTTTCACCAATCCTTAAGTGTAAAAAAGTTAAAAATCACTGATATATCGTATATCTGAGCAAACAGTTTGGATTTTAAGTACAATAAAAAGTTACTAAGTGATTTAAGTGATATGACCTAATTTATGTTTAAAGTTGTTTCTCTGGCTTCTGTGTACAAGATGCATTCTAAGGAAACCAGAATAGAAGGAAGGAAACCAGGAAGAAAAAACTGTTACATTGGCTTAGATGAGAAGTGAAGGTAGACCATGGCTGGTTGGCTCAGCAGTAGAGTGTTGGCCTGATATGTGGAAGTCCCGGGTTCAATTCCTAGTCAGGGAACACAAGAGAAGTGACCATCTGCTTCTCCACCCCTCCCCCTTCACTCTCTCTTCTCCTCCCACAGCCATGGCTCTAATGGTTCTAGCACGTTGGTCCCAAGTGCTGAGGATGGCTCCATGGCCTACCTCAGGTGCTATTAAAATAGCTTGGTTGGCCCTGGCCGGTTGGCTCAGCGGTAGAGCGTCGGCCTGGCGTGCAGGGGAGCCGGGTTCGATTCCCAGCCAGGGCACATAGGAGAAGCACCCATTTGCTTCTCCCCCACCCCCCCGTCCTTCCTCTCTTTCTCTCTCTTCCCCTCCCGCAGCCAAGGCTCCATTGGAGCAAAGATGGCCCGGGCGCTGGGGATGGCTCCTTGGCCTCTGCCCCAGGTGCTGGAGTGGCTCTGGTCACGACAGAGAGACGCCCCGGAGGGACAGAGCATCGCCCCCTGGTGGGCAGAGCGTTGCCCCTGGTGGGCGTGCCAGGTGGATCCCGGTCGGGCGCATGCGGGAGTCTGTCTGACTGTCTCTCCCTGTTTCCGGCTTCAGAAAAATGCAAAAAATAAATAAATAAATAAATAAATAAAATAGCTTGGTTGCCAAGCAACAGAGCAGCAGTCCCAGATGGGCAGAACATCACCTGGTAGGGGCTTGACAGGTAGATCCAGTGGGAGTCTGTCTCATTGCCTCTCCAGCTCTCACTTAATTAAAAAAAAAGTGAGTATGACCAGGGCCTAGGGAGGTGGAGTGGAGACTGAGAGGAGTAAGTTGATTTAGGATGTATTTTTTGAAATTTCCAGATTGGTTGGATATAAGATGTGGGAATCAAGAATGCATGTCAAATTTATGCTTGAACAACTCAGTAAATGGAGGTAATGCTTACTCAGATAATGAAGACCTTAACTGACTCTTGATGTTCATGACAAGTTCAACTACATCATATAAGGGAAGAAATTTACATTGCTATGGACTGAAGAGTAAATGGAAGGTAAGAATGTTGGTTTGTATAGTTAACTCTCAAGTTTGTTTTTCTCATAAGATTAGAGATATGGGGCTACAACAGAAGGAAGATAGGGACAGGGCTGAGGAATAGTGGTCAATGGGAAAGGCTGCCTAGCTGTCTTTGTTCTTAAGATAGGAGTTACTGCCTGACCAGGTGGTGGCGCAGTGGATAGAGCACTGGACTGGGACACAGAGGACCCAGGTTTGAAACCCCAAGGTTGCCAGCTGGAGCATGGGCTCATGCGGCTTGAGTGTGGGCTCACCAGCTTGAGCGTAGGTCACTGGCTTGAGTGTGGGATCCTAGACATGATCCCATGGTCACTGGCTTTGAGCCCAAAGGTTGCTGGCTTAAAGCCCAAGGTCGCTGGCTTGAACAAGGGGTCACTTACTCTGCTGGAGTTCCCCCCATCAAGGCACATATGAGAAAGCAATCAATGAACAACTAAGGAGCCGTAACGAAGAACTGATGCTTCTCATCTCTCTCCCTTCCTGTCTGTCCCTATCTGTCCCTCTCTCTGACTCTCTCTCTCTCTGTCTCTCAGCCTCTATCAAAAAGAAAAAAGAAAAAAAAGATAGGAGTTACCAAATCATGTTTGCTGATAAGAGCAATCCAGAATACAGGGATACAGGGAGAGGCTGAGGAACAGGAAGACCGGAGTCTTAGACTAGTAGGCATATTTAGGATTCATATCAACTGGCAGCATCTCTATTTATATGTAAGTAAACATACTCTCATACATTAGAGGAAAGATTCCACCTCCAGGGTTTCTAGATGTATTTATCTACTATGGCTATGTAGGTGACAGGATATTTAGCATATTGCAAAGAAGACCACACAAAGTGGGATTTACAGAAAAAAAATTTAATATAAAATCCATTTAATTTTTTATTTAAAAAAAACCTTACCTCCCGTTTGTCTAGTGCAGCATATTCAGCTTCTATTTCTTCAGCTTCAGGATCTCGAGAGAATACCATCTGAGACTCCAGATTAAGGGCCAGATCTTTGTGGTGTTGCTTTTCAGCACAATCACAAGGAGTATCTTTATTCTCATTCTCAGCAAACAAGTCTCCTCCATGTTTTACTAAAAGCTAAAAAAGATTTTTTCAAAAACTTGCAGCCATACATTTAAATAAGTTCATGCTACAAATTTAAAAATATGAAAACTATAATAAACACAATAAGAATGCAATAGTATGTACCCAAAATGACAATTAAAGTTATTTAGATACTAGCTGCTTTTGATTTTAAGATTAGCATTTCTTTCTTTTTCATTTTTTATTCAGTGACAGTGGAAGTGGGGAGGCAGAGACAGATTCCTACGTGTCCCCCACCAGGATCTAGCCGGCAAACCCCCTACAGGGTGATGCTCTGCCCATGTGGGGTGCTTGTTGCTAGCAACCCAGCTATTTCAGTGCCTCAGGAGAGGCCATGGAGCCATCGTCAGTGTCCTGATCCATCCCAGCCATGGCTGCAGGAGAAGAGGGGAGGAGAGAGCAAGAAAAAAAGAGAGAGAGGGAGAAGGGGAGGGAGAGGGGTAGAGAAGCAGATGGTTGCTTCCTCTGTGTGCCCTGACCAGGAATCAAATCCAGGACATCCATACACCAGGCTGATGCTCTACTGCTGAGCCAATCGGCCAGGGCCAAGATCAGCATTTCTGTTTATCAGTATTAAGAGGACTTCCTTTGGTTAAGAATAACAACAACGCCTGACCTGGCGGTGGCGCAGTGGATAGAGCATCGGACTGGGATGCGGAAGGACCCAGGTTCGAGATCCCGAGGTCGCCAGCTTGAGAGCGGGCTCATCTGGTTTGAGCAAAAGCTCACCAGCTTGGATCCAAGGTTGCTGGCTCGAGCAAGGGGTTACTCAGTCTGCTGAAGGCCCGCGGTCAAGGCACATATGAGAAAGCAATCAATGAACAACTAAGGTGTCGCAATGCGCAATGGAAAACTAATGATTGATGCTTCTCATCTCTCTGTTCCTGTCTGTCTGTCCTGATCTATCCCTCTCTCTGACTCTCTCTCTGTCTCTGGGGAAAAAAAAAAAAAATAACAGCAACACCACCACCAATCAATCAATTTCTCAAACTTAAAAAGAAATTCTTTTTTTTTTTTTTGGTATTTTTCTGAAGTTGGAAACAGGGAGGCAGTCAGACAGACTCTTGCATGCGCCTGACTGGGATCCACCCGACATGCCCACCAGGGGGTGATGCTCTGCCCATCTGGGGCGTTGCTCTGTTGCAACCAGGGCCATTCTAGCGCCTGAGGCAGAGGCCATGGAGCCATCCTCAGTGCCCGGGCCAACTTTGCTCCACTGGAGCCTTGGCTGCAGGAGGGGAAGAGAGAGAGAGAGAGGAAGGAGAGGGAGAGGAGTGGAGAAGCAGATGGGCTCTTCTCCTGTGTGCCCTGGCTGGGAATTGAACCCGGGACTCCTGCACGCCAGGCCGATGCTCTACCACTGAGCCATACGGCCAGGGCCTTAAAAAGAAATTCTTAAGCATTCTGTCCAATTTCAAAATAAAATTTTACTTAAAAATTAAAAATTTATAATTATTCAGTGCTTTCACTTGTATAAATTTCTAGAAATTATTCTTTTTTTTTTTTTTGTATTTTATTTTTTGGTATTTTTTTTTCTTTGTGAAGCTGGAAACGGGGAGAGATAGTCAGACAGACTCCCGCATGCGCCCGACCGGGATCCACCCGGCACGCCCACCAGGGGGCGATGCTCTGCCCCTCTGGGGCGTCGCTCTGCTGTGACGAGAGCCACTCCAGTGCCTGGGGCAGAGGCCAAGGAGCCATCCCCAGCGCCCAGGCCATCTTTGCTCCAATGGAGCCTTGGCTGCGGGAGGGGAAGAGAGAGACAGAGAGGAAGGGGGGGGGTGGAGAAGCAAATGGGTGCCTCTCCTATGTGCCCTGGCCAGGAATCGAACCCGGGTCCCCCACACACCAGGCCGACGCTCTACTGCTGAGCCAACCGGCCAGGGCCTCTAGAAATTATTCTTAATATTCCTCAAAATAAGTGATGGAGGCTTCTGGTCAAGATGGTGGAATTGGGAATAGTGGTACTCACATCTTCCCATAACCACATCAAAATTACGACTAAACAACCATGATTAAGAATGTCCTGAACAGAAGTTCTCCAGCTAAGGACATAAAGAAGACACATCTAGACTAGTAGGAGGGCACAGAAGCTGAATGGGCAGGTGCCACAGCCGTGTGCTGCGAATAAAAACTGGAAAGGATGTCTAAGCTACGGAGGTCGCTTTGCCCCTGAAGAGGTCCCAGCCCCACACTAGGCCCCTCAACTCAGGGTTCCAGTGACAAGAGAAGAAGTCCCCATAACTTCTGGCTGTGAAAACCAGTGGGGATTGTGGCTGAGTAAGATGGACGGCTGCTGAAGTTCTAGGTGTTCCTCTTTTCATTTTTTTTTATGTTTCTTTTTCTTTCTTTCTTCTTTCTTTTTTTTTCTCTCTCTCTCTCTCTCTCTCTTTCTTTCTTTCTTTCTTTCTTCTTTCTTTCTTTCTTTCTTTCTTTCTTTCTTTCCGTTCTCTCTCTCTCTCTCCTTCCTCCCTTCCTTCTTTCTTTCTTCTTCTTTTTTTTGGTGAGGGAGACAGACAGGAAGGGAGAGAGATGAGAAGCATCAATTTGTAGTTGAAGCACTTTAGTTGTTCATTGATTGTTTCTCATACATGCCTTGACTGGGGGTTCCAGCTGAGCCAGTGACCCCCTTGCTCATGCCATTGACCATGGGAACACATCTATGATCCCACGCTCAAGCTGCTGAGCCTGTGCTCAAGCCGGTTGAGCCCACACTCAAGCCCGCAATCTCCGGGTTTTGAACCTGGGTCCTCAGCATCCCAGGTTGATGCTCTATCTACTGTATCACTACCTAGTTAGGTTTTAAAGATTTTTTAAAAAGTTATTGACTGATTTTAGAAAGAGAGGAAGAGAGAGAAACTTTGATCTGTTCCTATATGTGCCCTGACCGGGAATTGAACCTCCAACATTTGTGTATTAGGATGAACCATCCAGCAGGGCCCAGGTATTCCTCTTAAAGGGCCTTCACCTGGACTGTCTTAGACTCATTCACACTGAGCTCCAGCTTTGGAAGAATAGCTTGAAAGGCACCAGGGACACATGGGGAGAAACAAATTGCTGGCATCAGGGCAAGGGCTGGAGGAACAGCTTTCCCCCAGAAAGAAGTGCTGGCAGAGGCCATTGTTCCTTTGCGGGTGGGTGCCATATCTGAGTCTCCACCCACTAACTCATACTGTTCATCCCTCCCCCCAGTGATTCCCTGAGACCCCACCCCACCCAACTTGTGGAACCACCCAAGCTGTTTCCAGTGACTTATCTACATAAATGGCCTGTCTTGGCTAAGGCTCTGGACTTTACTAAAGTCTCTCAAACAAGCAGCACCTGGCCTTGGTGTGCCTTGTACCTCTCTCTAAGTGGCCCCAGGCCTGGCACTGGTGGCAGCCAGCCTTAGTTTGCAGTTTGGCCTCTCCTGGACACCTCTGAGCCCAGTACAAGTCGCAGACATCTGCAGATCACTTTTTAGTTCATGCTGGGTGGCCTTGGGCAGGGCACAGGCAGCAAATGATCATGGCATGCACCTCCCAGAAGGAACAAGAGCCAGAGCACCTGATTGACAGACTACACTGAAGCAACCCAACCACTTCCACAAGCGACACAAGGAGGGGACTCAGTGGGTACCTGAGCCCAGCTGAAGTGAGTTCTGCTCCATGGGGTTGTCCCCTGGCCGCCAAAATAAGGAGCAAATATGTCCTAAATGAAAGAACAGAACAAAACTCCAGGAAAAGTACTAAACAAAATGGAGACAGGCAATCTACCAGAAGCAGAGTTCAAAACACTAGTTATAAGGATGCTCAATGAACTTAGGGGAAAAGTAGAGGAACTTAGTGAGAACTTTAACAAATAGAAAACCACAAAAAAGAACCAGTAAGTAATGAAAAATACAGTGTGTCCGTAAAGTCATGGTGCACTTTTGACTGGTCACAGGAAAGCAACAAAAGACGATAGAAATGTGAAATCTGCACTAAATAAAAGGAAAACTCTCCCAGTTTCATACTTATTCAGTGCAGTTCGATGTGGGCTCACACACAGATTTTTTAGGTAGCTATCCCGTATAGCCTCTACAGACTAGTCACTGACTGATGGCCTACCAGAACGGGGTTTTTCCACCAAACTGCCGGTTTCCTTCAACTGCTTATCCCACCGAGTAATGTTATTCCTATGTGGCGGTGCTTCGTTATAAACGCACCAACATTTATGTTGCACACTGTTCACGGATTTGAATTTAGCGACCCACAGAACACATTGAACTTTCCTCTGTACTGTCCACATCTCGACTGGCATGGCCGTGGGCTGCTCCGCTGTATACACGGTGTTACATCATCATCTGCGCATGCGCACATGCTGCCACATCACCCTGCAGAAACTGGGAGAGTTTTCCTTTTATTTGGTGCAGATTTCACATTTCTGTCGTCTTTTGTTGCTTTCCTATGACCGGTCAAAAGTGCACCATGACTTTACGGACACACTGTATAATAACTGAAATGAAGAATACGTTGCAGGTAATCAACGGTACAGCAGATGAAGCAGAGGATCAAATCAGTGATTTGGAAAAAAGGAAGCAGAAAACACCCAATTAGAACAACAGAAAGAAAAAAAGAATCCAAAACAATGAGGATAGTGTAAGGAGCCTCTGGGACAACTTCAAGAGAACCAACATTTGTGTCTCAGGGGAGCCAACAGAAGAAGAGAGACAGCAAAGAACTGAAAACCTATTAGAAAAAATAATGGCAGAAATCTTCCCTAACCTGGTGAAGGAAACAGACGCAAGTCCAGGAAGCACAGAGTCCCAAACAAGATGAACTCAAAGAGGCCCATACCAAGACACAAGGATTAAAGATAAAGAGAGAATCTTAAAAGCAGCAAGAGAAAAGCAATTAGTTACCTACAAGAGAACCCATAAGACTGTCAGCTGATTTCACAACAGAAACTTTGCAAGTCAGAAGGGATTGGCGAGCAATATCCAAAGTGATGAAAAGCAAGGACCTAACCAAGATTATTCTACCCAGCAAAGCTATCATTTAAAATTGAAGGATAGATAAAGAGCTTTCCAGACAAGAAACAAGCTAAAAGAGTTTTATCATCAAACTAGTATTATATGAAATATTAAAAGGTTTTCTTTAAAAAGAAAATATCAAAAATATGAATAAAATGAAATAAGTACATATATATCACCAATTACTTTAAATGCAAACGGATTAAATGCTCCAATCAAAAGACACATGTTGGCTGAATGTATAACAAAACAACACCTTTACATATGCTGTCTATAAGAGACTCATTTCAGATAGAAAGACAACAGACTGAAAGGGATAGAATAATATATTTCATGCAAATGAAACAGAAAAAAAAATGAAGTAGTAATACTTATACCAAATAAAATGACTTTAAAACCAAGATTATAAAAAGAGACGAAGTTGGACCTAGAAATTCCACTTCTGAGTATTTATCTGAAGAAATGAGAAATATTAAATCAAAAAGACATATACATCTATATTTGTTTTATAATAGGCAAGATATGAAAGGAGACTAAATGTTCAAAACAACAGATAAATTGCATATATATAATAGAATATGACTCAGTCATAAAAAATAATAAAATCTTGCCACTGAAACAGCATGGATGGACTTAAGGGGTTATTGTGCTGAATGAAATAAGTCAGACAGAGAAAAACAAGTACCATATGATTTCATTTATAAGTGGAATCTAAATAACAAAGTAAACTAATAGGAAGACCAGAAACACTTATAGATACAAAGACTATTTTGAAGGTTGCCAGATGGCTAAGGGGCTCAGTTAATGGGTAAAAAGGTGAAGGGAATGAGAAGTACTTAGTAAACAGTCATGGGGATGTAAAGTACAGCATAGGGAATATAATCAATAATATTTTAATAACTATGTATGGTGTCAGATGAGTACTGCATATGTCAGGTGATCATTTCCTAACTTACATAAATGTCTAATCACTGGGTTGTACACTTAAAACTAATACAATGTTGTGTTGTAAGGTACCAGAAAGCTGAAAATTGGTATTGATATTCTGGGAGGAAAGGTCAGGCTTTCTTATCAGGCTTTCCTGTCCCGACCCTCCTTTAGGGAGGGGAAGGAGAAGAATGTAGAAGTTTCTGGCTTTCAAGAACAATGGGTCGCCTGACCAGGTGGTGGCGCAGTGGATAGAGCGTCGGACTGGGATGCGGAAGGACCCAGATTCGAGACCCCCGAGCTCACCAGCTTGAGCGCAGGCTCATCTGGCTTGAGCAAAGAGCACACCAGCTTGGACCCAAGGTCGCTGGCTCCAGCAGGGGGTTACTCGGTCTGCTGAAGGCCCACGGTCAAGGCACATGTGAGAAAGCAATCAATGAACAACTAAGAAGTCGCAATGCGTAAGGAGAAACTGATGATTGATGCTTCTTATCTCTCTCCGTTCTTGTCTGTCTGTCCCTGTCTATCTCTGCCTCTGTGAAAAAAAAAAAAAAAAAGAACAATGGGTCATTTAGTTTTAAATCTAAATGAAAGGTTAACCTAGAAACTTCTCTTTCAATGGGAGACAGAATTTACATACCACCTTGCATTGACTGTAGTTCTTCCCTTCTCCTGGAATCTTAAGTGTAAAATAGCTCTAGGCTAGTGAGGGAAGATGAACCCTGAAAGATTTGTAAATATCTTTGATTATGATACCTTAAGGTCTTAATGTTTCTGTGTATCCCCTAAACCAGGGGTCCCCAAACTTTTTACACAGGGGCCTCTGTCCCTCAGACCGTTGGAGGGCTGGACTATAAAAAAAACTGTGAACAAATCCCTACGCACACTACACATATCTTATTTTAAAGTAAAAAAACAAAACGGGAACAAATACAATATTTAAAATAAAGAACAAGTAAATTTAAATCAACAAACTGACCAGTATTTCAATGGGAACTGTGGGTCTGCTTTTGGCTAATTGAGATGGTCAATGTCCGGTTCCATATTTGTCACTGCTAGCTGTAACAAGTGATATGACGTGCTTCCGGAGCTGTGACCCGTGCGTCTGATGTCACCGGTAGTACAGTACATACATGAGCGACACTGTGCTTTGCGGCGCCGCCACATACAGTACTCCAGGAGCATAGGATGTGGATGCATCCTTTGTTCCTCTCACTGACCACCAATGAATGAGGTGCCCCTTCTGGAAGTGCAGCGGGGGCCAAATAAATGGCCTCAGGGGGCCACATGCGGCCCATGGGCCATAGTTTGGGGAACCCTGCCCTAAACAAATGTTGCCTGCTCGTACCATAATGTCATGCTCCCCCACCCCCACCCCCCGTGTGTGTAAGCAAGGGTATATAAGCAGCCCCTGAACTATTTTTGGCACTGCACGATTTGGGCTTGCAGATGCCCCTTGTCAGCTTTATGCGGCCGGCATATTAAAATTTCCTCCTCTAATAAAACTCTTCAAAATTCATCTGGACTGGGTGTCTCTACGTGAAGTCAATGAAATGAGGTACAGTGCCTTTCAGAATCTGGGGCACAGTACATTTTAACAATTGTACTAATAAAATACTGACTGTTTTCCTAAATGCCAACACTATGCTAAGCACTTCAAATACACATTCTTCTTTAATATTAACAACCCCATGTGACAGGGATATTATGAAGCTTAAGAAAAGTTAAATAACTTGATCATAGTTACCCAACTAGAAAGTAGTAGATCTAGGATCCAGATATAAGTTTGACCAAGTTCTTAACCATGACTGGGTATCATACCAACACACAGAACATATCAACGATTTTCAACCTTTTTCATCTCAGGAACACATAAACTAATTGCTACAATTCTGTGGCACACCAATATATATATATATATATATTTTGCCAATCTGACAAAAAAAAAGTAGTTATAATTTTGTTTCATTCACAACCAGATGGCTATTGTCATTTTTTTATTTGACAATCTAAGGGAAAAGAGGTCAGTGCCCCTGTCTAAATAGTCAGGTAGTACATGCTTTAAAAATTCTTGCAGCTCACTGGTTGAAAATTGCTGTAATAGGTTGATCACATAAATTAAATAAAGTCAGATGCATCCTGTGTCCACCATAAAGTTCTGCCAGGCTCTTACTTATGATCTACATGTGAATACTTTTCAGATGTTTTAATTTTGTATGGGAGTTAATCATAAAGTGCCTTATTTTCATTTTCTTCCAAGTAGTTTTTAACTCTCCTCCCTCCAACAAAAACACAGACCTTCCTATCAAGTTCCTTTATTGCTTTTGGAACTGGAATCCTTATAGTTCCTCTAACGTCATCTTAAGAAACCCCACAAAATAAAGAATTAAATCAATGACAGATCTGGAAGCCATGGACAAGCTCAAGGGATATGATATCAGCTTCCTGTCTAGGCCAAGAGTAAGCTTCAAAGCAAAGATGGCTTAAAGTTGTTGTTTTTTTAAGTTGTAAAAACAAGGAAACAAACAAACTGAGAAGAAAATGAAACAGACTTGTGGCCAGGAGGCTTAAAATATTTACCTTTTACACCCAGCCCTTTACAGAAATTTTGCTAAGCATGGCTCCAAGCAGTCTTTCTTGCAGCCACCTTCCAGAGCCAGAGGGCATGGTCAAGTAAGGTGCTATTTATCACCCAGAACCTTTAGTCAAAGTGTGACCTGAGGACCAGTGCTAGCATCACCAGGGAGTTTGTGAGGAATACAGCATCTCAGCATCACCTGGAATATCCCTCCTACTCCAAGCCTCTGAAATAAAATCTGATTCTGATCTACAGAAGATTCTTAGCACACAAAAAACTGAGAAACAGGCCCTGGCCGGTTGGCTCAGTGGTAGAGCGTCGACCTGGCGTGTAGGAGTCCGGGGTTCGATTCCCGGCCAGGGAACACAGGAGAAGCGCCCATCTGCCTCTCCACCCCTCCCCCTCTCCTTCCTCTCTGTCTCTCTCTTCCCCTCCCGCAGCCGAGGCTCCACTGGAGCAAGCCGAGGCTCCACTGGAGCAAAGTTTGCCGGGGCACTGAGGATGGCTCTGTGGCCTCTGCCTCAGGCACTAGATTGGCTCTAATTGCGGCAGAGCAATGCCCTGGATGGGCAGAGCATTGCCCCCTGGTGGGCATGCCGGGTGGATCTGGTCGGGTGGAGTCTGTCTGACTGCCTCCCGTTTCTAGCTTCAGAAAAATACAAAAAAAAAGAAAAAAGAAAAAAACAACAACTGAGAAACAGCCTGGCCAGGCAGTAGCGCTGTGGATGGAGCATCAGACTGGGATGCGGAAGACCCAGGTTCGAGACCCCGAGGTCGCCAGCTTGAGCACAGGCTCATCTGGTTTGATGCAAAAGCTCACCAGCTTTGACCCAAGGTCGCTGGCTCGAGCAAGAGGTTACTCAATCTGCTGAAGGCCTGCGGTCAAGACACATATGAGAAAGCAATCAATGAACAACTAAGGTGTCGCAATGAGAAACTAATGATTGATGCTTCTCATTCCTGCCTGTCTGTCCCTGTCTATCCCTCTCTCTGACTCTGTAAAAAAAAAAAAAAAAAAAAGTCATGCTCAGAAGATCTCACTGAGGGGCTTGAGGGTCTGTGTCTGTATAAACTCTTGGAAAAGGACAAAACAGCATTAGTAGCTGGATTAAATTAAAAAAACAAACAAACTAAGAAACAATGACACTAGAGTAGAATCTATGTGGCTGTAGAATTTAGAATTCATATTACCTACTCTACTCCATACTGTGGACTTGTAATAGGCCCACAACTTATTGTACCTATTGCATACTCTATTACTGTTTTTATCCTTTCTGCTTCATAGATTATCTAATACCTAAACACAAAATAAATTATTTGCTTCTGACTGTCACAAAACTTAATAGGATTGACTTTATTCTCTGATTCTTTAATCAAGGATGTAGAAAGGATTTACAAAATGCACACCTGGGATACCTTTAAAGCCATATTTTGATTTACTTTCACAACAGATATTACCAAAAGAGAGATTCTGAATATTAGCAAACATGATAAACTACCTTGACCCTAAAGCCCCAGTCTTTAAAAATAGCAAAGACAACAGAATTTAAGAGGTTTTGCCATTCCAGAATTTTGGTAAGGGAAACCTCCTTTAAAGGATATAACCGCCTGACCAGTGGTAGCACAGTGGATAGAGCATCGAACTGAGACGCAGAGGACCCAGGTTCAAGACCCCGAGGTTGCCAGCTTGAGCGCGGGCTCATCTGGTTTGAGCAAAGCTCACCAGCTTGAGCCCAAGGTCGCAGACTTGAGCAAGGGGTCACTCGCTCTGCTGTAGCCCCATGGTCAAGGCACATATGAGAAAGCAATCACTGAACAACTAAGGAACCGCAACAAAGAATTGATGCTTCTCATCTCTCTCCCTTCCTGGCTGTCTGCCCCTATCTGTCCCTCTCTCTGTCTCTGTCACACACACAAAAAGGATATAACTGAGTACAGACTGCAACTTTGGGGTTTAAAAGGGTCTGTGAAGAGGGAATATGGGAAGTCACTGCCAACCATTTCTAGAACTTGGGTGAGATTTCTTGCCTGGATTGGTCATTTGTCTTCACAGAGAAGCCCCAAATGGGTTTGACTGGAGTGGGAGTGAGGGGTCCACAAAGACCTGTATCTCACTGCTGCCCCTGGTGTTAGATAAAACAAGTGCCTCAAGGTCTGGGCAGTTCTAAATGCTACTTATTGCTATATTAAAACACAGCACAATATGTACCCTGATTTATTGATGTCACCCCATTAATCCTCTGCATCCCAGTCTGACGCTCTATCCACTGTGCCACCGCCCGGTCAGGCCCCATTAAAATTAATAAAAATTTATTTATTAATAACCCCCCCCCCCAAAAAAAAAACACAGCACAGTAGTTTGCAGATGTATCAGTGCACAGATTGAGCTAACAGAAACTCAACTGGATGAAAGTAGTCAACTCTGAAGAAGAAATCAACATGTATTTGACCAAACAGTGCATAAGCCATGGCCAAGCCTCCCTTTAAGGAGGCAGAGCTTTGGATATGAAATAAATAAAACTATCTTGCAACAAGCATGTCTACTTGAGAATAAAGCACCCAAACAGGCGAACCCCTTATGTTTGGTAACAAAATGGTGACTCAAACGGGACTCTCCTAAAAGGACTCCCTCTTGATCTGGTGTAGACACTTGGGGAAGCAGTGGGCAGGAGCAGCTATGCCAGGGCTTACCTGCCTGCGTCTCTAGAGGACGGAGGATGCGTTCTGTGGGAACCGCAGCCTACCTGCCTCAACAGTGAAGCAGAGTGGCCCCCTGCACCTGTGTGGCTCAGCGAGTGAGCCGGCTCCTATGGAACTTTATTGCTTCTATTCCTGTTCTGGGTATGGGGTTGCCAGAAAGGAAGTTTCAGTTCTGCTGCGCACTTGGTTTCTGGTTGGTCAGGCAGCACCTGTCTCCAGGACGCCGGATTCAGGACCTGACCCAGGACTAACTCTGAAGGACTGAGGACCATCTTCAGGGCAATCCAGGACATCCTAGGGTGACAATCTCTGGCCTGGCTGTCTGACCTGCAAGAGCTGGATATTGTTCTTTGCGTGGGCATTTGTGTTAGCCTTGTTTGCCTCACATGTAAATGTGCTGGCATTTTTCTGGTACTCACCCTGGGATTCTCTTACTGGCCTTCCTCATGAGTTAGGAGTCAGTTGTACTTGGTGGGCTGATCAGGGCCAGGTTGTCTGAGGGGTTAGAAATACCTCTTAAGAGCCTGACCAGGCGCTGGCGCAGTGGATAGAGCATCGGACTGAAATACGGAGGACCCAGGTTTGAGACTCCGAGGTCTCCAGCTTGAGTGTGAGCTCATCTGGTTTGAGCAAGGCTCACCAGCTTGGACCCAAGGTCGCTGACTCGAGCAAGGGGTTACTCGGTCTGCTGTAGCCCCATGGTCAAGGCACACATGAGAAAGCAATCAATGAACAAGTAAGTGCCACAACGAAAAACTGATGCTTCTCATCTCTCTGTTCCTGTCTGTCTGTCCTTATCTATCCCTCTCTCTGACTCTCTCTGTCTGTTATAAAAAAAAAAAACCACTTAAGAAAAATGAAAAATATATTAAAGAAGACCCAAGGGTTGGAAGCTGAGCATCAGCCATTACAATGCCAGTTCTCGAGGATTCCTCAGTCCTTTGATTTCCTGTCCACAGGTGTCTCTAAACTGGGGGACTCTCCCTCCCTGCCAGGCCTGTTTCTTCTAGGCTCTTTTGCTCCCCCTCCCAGCTATCAGCTTCCTGATTCCTTTGTTACCCCTGATCTGTTAGGGACACCTTTGAAAACTTCCCCTGAACAGGCAATTAAAACTCCCACCTCGCAGCCAGAGACCAAACTGTGCCCCTCAGATAGGTCGGGACAGGGGAGGGGGATGGTCACTGTAACTATTCCTTTCTCTACATCAGGTCTGTATAATTGGAAGGGAAATGCTAAGGGACTTAGGGCTGATCTGTAGAGGTTTATCACTTGACTAGTGGCATATTCATGATCCCTAATCTCATTGGGGAGACAGTCAATCCCTCCTTACCATCCTCCTCATTGCCAAGAAAAAAATGACTGTATTGTTAAAAGCCAAAGAAAAGGCTATTAATAAACAACATACCACTCAGCCTAATAATCACATCTGGTGGCTGGTGGCTGATTCAGATCCCAACACTAACCCTCAGGGAGACTCCAATGACCAGATAGATAGGGCTTGCCCTGAGTATTATAGAAGCTGTCCCGCAAATTGAGGCAAAGTTGGAAACATTTACCAAGAGCTCCATGAGAACCCTTCAGCCTTCCTAGAAAGATTGAAAAAATGCTTAAGACAATATACCACAGTAGACACTGAGGACCAGGAATGAAGCTATCCTGAAGACCTACTTCACATCCCAGAGTGCTCGGATATCCGTAGGAAGTTACCAAGACAGCCGAACCCACCACTCATCTCCCAGCTGGGAGCCTTTAGGGTTTCTGACAACAGGGATGTGAAAGAAAAGGAAAAGGAAAGATGGAAAGCAAGCTGCTTTTCTGGCTGTCACCCTCCAGGCTTCAGGGAATCCGGGAACGAGAGGAGGAAGACCACCTGGGTAAGTAACCCTGGTCCCCACCATGAGACCAAAGACGCCCAGTGAAACTGGAGCCTAACCGCCGTGTATACTGCAAACAAACGGGGCCCTGGCAGAAAGAAGGCCCCAGTCATCCTCAGGGAAGGAAAGCTCCTCATTCTTCGCAGTTACCCCAGAGAGAAAGAGAGAACTGATGGAACCAAGGGGTTCAACTTTTGACTCCAAAAGATAACGTTTGAGTCTCCCATGAGGAGCCCCATGTTACTTTCAATATCAAAGGGAAGAAAACTGAATTTCCATTAGATGTTGGTGCCACTTTCTCTGTTCTTACTACCTGGAAGAGTCTCCTCTCCAAGAGGGAATATAGTATTAAAAGGGGTGTCAGGAAAGCCCAACACAAAGAAATTCTTTGAGCCCCTAACACAGGGGTCGAGAAACTTTTTGGCTGAGAGAGCCATGAACATCACATTTTAAAATGTAATTCCATGAGAGCCATACAACAACCCGTGTACATATGCATTATCCAATAAAAATTTGGTGTTGTCCCGGAGGACAGCTGTGATTGGCTCCAGCTACCCGCAACCATGAACATGAGCGGTAGGAAATGGATTGTAATACATGAGAATGTTTTATATTTTTAACGTTATTTTTTTTTTTTATTAAAGATTTGTCTGTGAGCCAGATGCAGCCATCAAAAGAGCCGCATCTGGCTTGTGAGCCATAGGTTCCCGACCCCTGCCCCTAACATGTATGTACCTGAGTGTCTAGTTCCTCTCTTAGGAAGGGACCTACTAAGTAAATTGGGGGCTACCATGTAGTTAAATCAATAAAAAGTTGATGTACTCAGTCCCAAGGAGAAAGGACTAATTTCATGGTCTTATTTCACCAGGTCCCAAAAGACCAGGGTCCACAGAGATTCTTGACCAGGTAAATCCGCTGTTTGGCACAGAGTTGGATAGGCAAAGAATGACCTACCGATTAAAGTAGTACTCAAGCACTCAGACGATTGGCCCAGGCCTTAACACCACTTCTTGAAACCTGAGGCAAAAACAGAAATCGCCCCATCCTAAAAGCGCTTCTTGAACCGGGACCATTTGGCCTTGTCAGTCACCCTGTAACACTACCAACCTTCCTGTTAGGAAACCAGGGACGGGAGACTATAGATTTATATAAGACTTAAAGGCCATGAATAAAGTGGTACAAATCCACACCCTACTGTCCCTAACCTTATACCCTGGTTGTCCAGTCTCCCAGGATCTAGCAAATATTCCAGTTTTAGATTTAAAGGATTTTCTTTCTTTCTTTTTTAGGTGAGAAGAAAGGAGATATTGAGGCAGACTCCTGCATGTGACCCAACCAGGATCCACCAGGCAATGCTGTCTGTAGCTGATGCTTGAATACCGAGCTATTTTTTTTTTTTTTTGTATTTTTCCGAAGCTGGAAACGGGGAGAGACAGTCAGACAGACTCCCGCATGTGCCCGACTGGGATCCACCCGGCACACCCACCAGGGGCGACGCTCTGCCCACCAGGGGGCGATGCTCTGCCCCTCTGGGGTGTCGCTCTGCCGCGACCAGAGCCACTCTAGCGCCTGGGGCAGAGGCCAAGGAGCCATCCCCAGCGCCCAGGCCATCTTTGCTCCAATGGAGCCTTGGCTGCGGGAGGGGAAGAGAGAGACAGAGAGGAAGGGGGGGGGGTGGAGAAGCAAATGGGCGCTTCTCCTATGTGCCCTGGCCGGGAACCGAACCCAGGTCCCCCACACGCCAGGCCGAGGCTCTACCGCTGAGCCAACCGGCCAGGGCCCCGAGCTATTTTTAGCGCCTGAGGCTGAGGCACTCCAACAAAGCTGTCCTCTGCACTTGGGGCCTTGCTCGAACCAATGAAGCCACTGGCTACAGGAGGGGAAGAGGGAGAGAAGGGGGAGAGAAACAGATGGTTGCTTCTCCTGTATGCCCTGACCAGGAATCAAAACTGGACATCCATATGCCAGGCTAACACTCTATCCACTGAGCCACCAGCCAGGGCCAAAAGGATGCTTTCTTTTGCATACTCTTGGACCTTGATTCCCAGAAGATTTTTGCATTTAAATAGGAAGATCCTGACAGCCACATAAAGTCTCAGCATTGCTGGACTATGTTACTATGTTTAAAAAACTCCCCAACCATCTTTGGAGAGGCCCTTGCAAAAAGACTTGGGGACCTCCCACTTGAAAATGGGGCTATTCAAAAATATGTAGATGACATTCTAATTGCCAGCCCTGGTAAAGAAACCAGACAGAAATACATGCTGACCTTAAACTTTGTAGCAGAAAAGGGATACAAAGTAGCCTAGAAAAAGGCCCAGATATCCAAACGGCAGTTAAGTACCTGGGTTTTCTTATTTTCCAAGGACAGAGATGCTTATGGTGCAGCCTAACGCTGTATTAGCCAGTTCAGCACTGCCAAGAAACTGGAGCAATTGAGAGGTTTTCTCAGCTTCCGTAGAATCTGGATCCCTAATCTTGGTCTTACAGCCAAGACCTATATAATAATTTGAAAGGAGAAGAGGATACCCCCTTGAAGTAGGACAAAGAGTACAAAAAGCTTCTGAAAAACAATATGAAACTATAGGAAGTTCCTGCCTTGGGCCTGCCCAATTTGAACTGTATGTGCATAAGACTTGAGGAACTGCCCTAGGTTTTTGTTTTTGGTTTGTTTGTGTGTGTGTGTGTGTGTGTGTGTGTGTGTGTGTGTGTGTGTGTATATATATAGATAGAGAGAGAGAGATACAAAGAGACCAGACAGAAAGGAAGAGAGACAGAAAAGGAGAGAGATGAGAAGCATCAACTAACTCATAGTTGTGTCACCTTAGTTGCTCACTGATTGCTTTCTCATACATGCCTTGACCAGAGGGCTCCAGCTGAGCCTGTTACCCCTTGCTCAGTCCAGCAACCTTGGGCTCAAGCCAGCGACCTTTGGCTTCAAGCCAGCAAAAACAGAATCATGTTGATGATCCTGTGCTCAAACTGGATAAGCCTGCACTCAAGACATCAACCTTGGGGTTTAGAACCTGGGTCCTCAGCACCCCAGGTTAACGCTCTATCCACTGTGCCACCACGAGTCAGGCTGCCCTAGGGGTTTTAATTCAAACACTGGGGCCTATGAGAGGGGTCGCTGCCTATTTTTCTAAGCAAGTTGACACAGTGGTACAAGAAAGGCTGCCCTGCTTGTTATATGCATGTTAATATTACAAGTAGAAAAGCTAACTATGGGAGAGCCTCTCACTATGGGCCTCATACCAGGCAGTCATGGTCATTGAAACCAAGGGAAATAATTGGCTGACAGAAGGAGAATGAGTCAATACCAGTTCATGTTGTTGGAAAATCCTAGCATCACTAAAGAAAGCTGTCACAACGGCAAGTCTTCGAAGCCCAGGTCATAACTGTGTTGAAATTATTTCTAGTAGGAATGACCTTAAAAGTGAGCCATCAGCCAACTCAGAAGAAATATAATTCACTGATGGGAATAGCTTTATAACCAGTGGAGCCAGGAGGGCAGGGCATGCAGTGGTATCCTGGTTCAACACCACTAAAGCAGGAGCTCTTCCCCTGGGACTTCTGCTTAAAAAGCTGAACGTATAGCATTGAGCTGAGCCCTGATTTAAGAGAAAACAGAACCCTGACTATATATCCTGGTTCTGAATATGCATAATCTATACTCCACGCCCATGGGGCTATCTGGAAGGAACGGGGATTGCTGATGGCTGGAAACAAGGACATAAAATATGGACCCCTGATCCTAAGAATATAGAAGACTCGGATGTGGTAAAGGAAATAGCCCTGCAGACGCCACAGGGAAAAGAGCAGCTCTAAGCAAAATAGTAATGCAGCTGGCCCGCCTTCCCAGACTGACTTCAAATCAGTACACTCTTGTGTACACTGAAAATGATCTAAATATTGGCCAGCGATGTCTAAGGGGTGGCTGATAAATGAACACAAAAAGACATGCAGTTCTCAAGGGCTAGTTTGGAAAACAGTAAAAGCAACCCATGATTCCATACATCATGTGAAGGAAGCACCATATGTATGATTAATTCTGGGAATAGTGACTCTTGGCATGAGAAGAATTGCTAGCAAGGACAAGGGTCTCAAGGTCTGAGCAGTTCTAAATTCTATTCTTGCTAAATGTTAGAATATAGCACAGTATTTTGCAGATGTGTCAGTAAACAGGATGAGCTGAAAATAGCCACCTACAGAGAAGAAATCAACATATAATTGACCAAATAGTGTAATAAGCAAGGGCTAAGCCTCCCTTGGAAGAGTCAAAGCTTTGGATATGACTCCCCTGTCTCCTTTACTTACTGCAAATAAATAAATCTACCTTGCAACTACATGTGGTTTTTTATTTTTTGAGAAAGACAGACAGGAAGGAAAAGATATGAGAAACATCAAATCGTAGTTATGTCACTTTAGTTGTTTACTGATTGCTTCTCATATGTGCCTTGACTATAGGGCTCAAGCTGAGCCAGTGACCCCTTGCTCAAGCCAGCGACCTTTGGGCTCAAGCCAACAACCTTGGGATTATATCAATGATACATACTCAAACTGGCAACCTTGCGCTCAAGCTGGTGAGCCTGCACTCAAGTCAGCAACCTCAGGGTTTCAAACCTGGGACCTCAATGTCCCAGGTCAATATTCTATTCACTGTGCTATCACCAGTCAAGTCAGAGCACCTTGTTTTTGAATACAGCAACCCAAGTGGCAAATTTTTTATTTTGGTAACACTGGCACCTGTCAAGAGAATCATAATCAGTGACTGAATGGAGGGCCCACACTTGCAGCACTTGTCTTGGCAAGGATAACCAGCATGTATCCCACCTTTGGCTAGCTAAAAGCAGTGCTGCGTGAAATTATAAGAGTATTTTTTTTAAGTATTTCAGTTTGCTGACCTTTGGGGAATAAGGTTGGGGACACCAGTAAGTAAAAGATGCATTAGGTGGAGATATCTGTTAAATTGTTGCTGCACAAAGAAAGGTGTTTTGCCCTTGCATCTCAAGTAAGGACTGCATATTTTATTTGAATGTGTTCTTTGGCCTCTCTTGAACACTTGGTGGTACCTAAAATGTTCTATCTTAAAAGAAACATCTCAAAATATCTGTTCATCTATTCTGCCTTCATTTCCATTAATAATCTCAGAGGAAGAGGGGCTGGGCAGCCCCTAGTATTTAAGACAAATCCCTTCCCACCCCACTCACCCATAATCTAAAGGTAACCTCTGCATATTACCTCCACAAATCTCAGTTTACACAGGTCCATCTGTAAAATGAGGCTTATATAATCTTGAGAAAAAATGTAAAAAAACAAGATGATTCTTAAAATCTGTTCAAGTTGTAAAATCACATCATCATGGTGTTTCCTGTGTGACCCAGAGCACTCCATTACTGCCTCCATTTTCACTTTGACTTTCTACTGGATCCCGATGCAGGGCCCTCTGTCCTGTTATTCTTCTAGTTCCTTTCCCTTTGTGCTCAGCCACATTTCTCAAATTAGTGACTGACACCGACTTTGTCTCCACTTCCTCTACAAGTGACTTAATTACTCCCAGCAATTTGACTTCTACCCTGACCATTTTACTACAATATTCCTGACAGCTATTAACAGCTTTCCCCAGTCTCCTAATTCCTTTACATTTCTGTGGCATGTCACATGACAGACCCCCTCCCACACACACACACCTGAAATACTCTTGGCATCCTTGTCACTGTATTATCTTGTTTCTCTTCTCTGTTTTCTTACAGGCCGTTTCTTATCACTTCCTTTAAACACAGGCATTCTCCAAATTGATGCTGTGACTTTAATGATGTAATTTCATTCTTAATCTAAAGTCTCTTCCTTGGATTGCACATCTATACCTTATCTTGTTTTTTAATTATCAACTCTATGTATGCAGGTAACACTCAATTCTAGATCTATATTCTTTACTCCAACAAGTCCTAATTTTCAGTGGACTGAAATAAGACTATCAAGTAGGTAATCTATACTGCTCACAAAAATTAGAGGATCAGGGAACATGCAGATACTCCAGTATTTTTTTAATTATTTATTTATTTATTCATTTTAGAGAGGAAAGGGGGGGGGAGAGAGAGAGAGAGAGAGAGAGAGAGAGAAGGGAGGAGGAGCTGGAAGCATCAACTCCCATATGTGCCTTGACCAGGCAAGCCCAGGGTTTCGAACCGGCAACCTCAGCATTTCCAGGTCGACGCTTTATCCACTGCGCCACCACAGGTCAGGCACTCCAGTATTTTCAGCCTTTTGTATAGCACATTTTCACCAATGGAAAAAAAGTTAATTTGCATCTCATTTGCATAACAAAACAACTTTTTTGACTTGTCGTTGCATTTCTGACATTCTTATTTAATAAAAAAAATCAAATGCTTTTTTTATCGCTCTATATTAATTTTGAAATATTCCCTAATTTTTATGAGCAGTATATTACTTCAATCTCCATCCTTGTAAATGAAAATATATATTCTCCTTTTGCTCCAACCAATTCCGTCACCTCTTCTCAGTTTTTAAATGTCTGTTAATTGTTCACAGGTTTCAAAGTCCCAGGTTCAAATTTATGTTCATTTTACTTAAAAAATAAAGTTAATTAATTTTATTCTCATAACAGAGTATGAGAACAAACTTATAAGAAATGTGGAAAAATCAACAAGAGAAAAATTATATTATCCAAAGGTAGCTCACTATGTTAATATTAATGTTGTAAAGTAAAGCTTCCATCATTTTCAATCTTTCTCCCTTGTTTACCAGCATCAACTGATTAAATCACCAGACACTACCAGGTCTCTACAATGTCCCTTGCATCTTCCTTATTCTTTCCACTTCCAATACCACCACACAAGTCTAGGCTTTTTAGCAGTTTACGTACGCCAGAATTAGTACAATAATAATCTCACTCTTATCACTCCCTCTAGTATACTTATTTTCAACCTGGGCTGCACGCTAGATTCATCTGGAGAAGTTTAAAATATTAGCCTGGGACCCACCCTAAGAAATCCCAATTTTACTGGTCTGAGAGGTATGGACTCCACTAAGGGATCTTTCTGTGCAGCCATGGTTGGAACCACTGTTCCAGCACAATGGTTGTCAGACTGTGTAGGAATCAGCTGGGTAGCCTGACAGTCGTCCTAGGGATCTGGGGTGGGGAGTAGATACATGGACTTTCTACAGGTGATTATATTGTAGGTGCCCCACAGATTGTGCTCTGAGCCAGGGCTTCTCAAACTTTCATGTAACTATGAATCACCTTGAGATCTTGTTAAACTACTGATTTTAATTCTGTTAGTTTGGGATGAGGCATGAGATTCTGTATTTCCAACAAGTTCCCAAATGATGTATGCCAGCGCCAGTCTTAGGACCATTGTTTGGGTAGCAAGACCTTAAGAAACACTGCTTTAGAATTACTCCATTCAAACCTGTCCTATATTACAACCATTAAGCTAATCTTAACTGTATTTCTTTTTCACAATAGCACTTTTCCAACCAAAAATTTTCAATGACTCAATTTTTCTATACATAAATCCCAAATTCTTGACCTTAGCATTTAGTTTCTTTTCTTCTTGTTATGGACTATATCTTAATTTTAAATATTTTATTGTTCCTCCATAAAATACTTCAATCTATGTATGTTTGAGATCTAGAATGGTGCTTTTCAAACTGTAACATGCAAAAGAATAATCAAAAGAACTTTCTTTTTTTTTGTATTTTTCTGAAGCTGGAAACGGGGAGAGACAGTCAGACAGACTCCCGCATGCGCCCGACTGGGATCCACCCGGCATGCCCACCAGGGGCGACGCTCTGCCCACCAGGGGGTGATGCTCTGCCCCTCCGGGGTGTCGCTTTGCCACGACCAGAGCCACTCTAGCGCCCGGGCCATCTTTGCTCCAATGGAGCCTTGGCTGCGGGAGGGGAAGAGAGAGACAGAGAGGAAGGGGGGGGTGGAGAAGCAAATGGGCGCTTCTCCTATGTGCCCTGGCCGGGAATTGAACCCGGGTCCGCATGCCAGGCCGACGCTCTACCGCTGAGCCAACCGGCCAGGGCCAAAAGAACTTTCTTAAAACATTGCTAGAGTCTGCCTATCCCTGGGGATGCAGACTTGGAGTCTGGAGGTCTGGTGGACCCAACAATTTGTATTTATAACAAGCAAGCTCCCAGTAGTTACTGATGCTACAGGTCTGAGGGTTACATTTTAACGAACCTCCTCCAAATACTTACAGTGGTACCTTGACACACGAGCACTTTAAATCACGAGCGATTTGAGAGACGAGCAGTCATGGCGGGATTTTTTGCTTTAAGTCATGAACGGATACTTGAATCATGAGTATTGGGCAAATAGTTTGTAAAATTTGTGTTTTTAGTTTTCTCACTTTCTTGTTAAAAATGGCACTGAGTAGCACATGTGCGCTTGCCCTCAGAGCAGGGCAGTTGATTGCAAATAGCAGATTGCCTTTCTGCTTGGGAAGGGCCACTGTTATGCTAATGTTAGTTGGAGGAGAGGTTCTGGCGCCAGAAAAGTATTAAAAAGGAGAGAAGAAGAAAGAGGAAGAGAAGAAGCCATGGTGGCAGAGTGAGAGGAGAGAGGATGCAGAATACTGAAGGAGGAACCAAGATGGCAGGCAAAGAGACAGAAGCCAAGATGGCAGGGTGCTGAGAGAAGCCAGTTTGTGCAGAGAGGAGAAGGAAGAAGGTGTGCATATGGGGAACCAGAGGTGACTGAGACTGGTGGGGCCTTTGATTCTAGGAAAAACTGGAGAAGATTCTCCTGGTTGTGGAACCAGGAAATGTGTTGGTGGCTTTGGGAGTCCTGCGTGTATTTGCTCATTGGCCAGTACGAGTCTTGAATGAAGACCACCATTTTTGGCTCCACTGATTCTTTACCGTCTGCCCGAATCTAATGGGAACTTGCATGTGTGTGGCCACGACAGCCAAGACTACTAGCCATACAACTGGCATACTTTGCAGCAAGATTCGGATCAGATCGGTATGGAGCTACCACTACCCTTGAGGGCTGGGATAGAGGACTGGTTGTTGTTATGGTTCCCCATAGCTGTCCTTTTGGGGACCATGGGCTGGTTGATTTTTACAGCCCTGTGAGAGGAAACTGAGAGCTCTGTGTGAGAGGCTGCCTGAGGACTACAAATCAAGGAGTGGAAGGAGTTGGAATGGCCATGGGGGAAAGAGATGCAGATCCTGTAACTGGAGCAAGCGCTGGAGGAGGAGGCCGACCGGGTTTGCAAGTTGCACCTGGAAATGGAGCAGTCTCTGGAGAAGGAATCGCAGGTTCGTGAGTTGCAGTTTGCCCTGGAAGTTGTGGAGAGCCGGCAGCTGCAGGAGCCCAGGCTGGAGCTGTGCCAGTGGAGTGGCTCTGAGTCAGCAGAAACAGGCGTTTCCAGCTCCTCTTCTGAGGATGAGGCGACTGGGGCTGAAGTTGCCGTCTGAAGACCCCAGAAGGTAAAAGCCCAGCAGCAAAGAGTACCTACTGAGACCCTGGTAGGTTTGCTATGATTATGGGACATAGGGGTGGATGGCAGCATGCTCTCTGGAGCAGAGGTGGAAGTGTTGGCCACCACTGCCACGTGCTCCCCCTTGGGGCAGCATCTTAAGAGCTGCCAGGATGGCAGGGATGAAAGGGGAGGCCTGAGGCCCCATGGCGTGGACTGACTCTTGGACTGCGACCAGAGGGGGCACCAGCTCCCTTGTGGATGGACATGTGGCTTTTGGACAATATGAGAGACCTTGATGGAGGGGGTAACAGGTCTGTTTGAAATTGTATGACTTATGCTGTTGCTGTAATTTGTTTGTGCAATGTGCCTAATTCCTTGCACAGGAATGCCTATGGTGTGAATTGCAAAGTGAGCAAAAGGGGTGGAATGTTGGGCAAATGAGTTTGTAAAATTTGTGTTTTTTTGAGTTTGCTCACTTTTATTGTTAAAAATGGTGCTGGGCAGCTGTATGTGAAACTGCTAATTATCTTCTTGCTTGGAAAGGGCATTGTTATGCTAATGTCCCCCTACCTCCCAGCATCTTCACCTGACCTTGAAGGTAAATACACTTTATATACCAGTTTATTTCTTTACATTCTCTCTTATTGTGTACGTGTGTGTGTCTGTTATTTATAAAGTACATTTTCTTATTTAATGAGATCATATCTTTTTTTTGTGACAGTGACAGAGAGGGAGACAGAGAGAGGGACAGATAGGGACAGAAAGAGAGATGAGAAGCCCTAGAGAGATGAAAAGCATCAATTCTTTGCTGTGGCTCCTTAGTTGTTCATTGATTGCTTTCTCTTATGTGCTTTGACTGAGGTGCTACAGCAGATCAAGTGACCCCCTTACTTAAGCCAACGACCTTGGGCTTGAAGCCAGCGACCTTTGGGCTCAAGCCAGCGACCATAGGGTCATGTCTATGATCCCACACTCAAGCCAGCAACCCTTATGCCAGTTACCTCAGGGTTTTGAACCTGGGTCTTCTGTGTCCCGATCCAATGCTCTAGCCACTGTGCTACCCCCTGGTCAGGCAGATCGTATCTTTCTCGATTAAAAATTAGAAAATGGCCCTGGATGGATAGCTCAGTTGGTTAGAGTATTGTTCCAAGGCACAGAGGTTACCAGTTCAAGCCCCTGTTAGGGCACATACAGAAACAGATCAATGTTCCTGTCTCTCTCACTCCCTCCCTTCCTCTCTCTAAAATCAATAAAATAAATATTTTTAAAAAATTAGAAAACAGAGGCCCAGATAGGCAAAGTGACTCCATTGCTGAGATGGGACTACAAATTCTGTACTCTTTTCAGTTTTAAAACTCCATATGATAAAAACACAATATATCAGGTAAAACTCTTCAGTCTGACCTGTGATTGGTTCTTATGGATTTTCAATGAAGTGTGAAATTCTCTGATAACTGACAAAGTGTCAGACACGCCCTAATAGCTATAAAGGAAAAGTGTGACTTAGCATCTTTGGTTTTATAGTGACCTCTATTTCATCAGACAATAAGCAACTGCAGTTAAAGCTATGAATAAACAAGAAGGACGGAGTGCACAAGAAATATCTAAGATAAAACTCATTTTTAAAAAATGCTTTTCACAGAGTGAAGCCCTGTCAAAAACAACCACTTCTGACACATCAGCCATTTATTAAATCACTGTAACAGGTGAAGCACTAATATAAATAAAATAAGTCTAATGACTAGGCTTCTCTAGGGAGTCTGCCAAAAGAAGAGAAGTCACTGGATTTTAATTGGGCTATGCTAATAGACATAACCCACCAATCCTCTCCAAAGTCCATCTCTACCATCTCTATTGCAAAGTAGAAAAACAAACCTCAACAACTATAAAAAAAGTGTATTCTTTATTGTATTACAGTCCTTTTTTTTTTGCACTGGGCATCCGTTATATAGTATATTTAAGTTCTTTGTATAATTAAACCACACAGGGCCAGCTACATACTGATAAAGCTATTTCATATATTTAAGCTTCTGAAGCAGAAGTCCTCTTCTCCCTTTCCCAATCTGCGTAATGCAGGGATCCACTACAACTGAGACCCGCAGGCCACCTTCAGCCTGCTGCCTGTTTCTGCATAAACCAAGAACTAAAAACTTTTTATATTTTTAAGTGGTTGAAAAGAAAAAAGACTATTTTATAGTATGTGAAAATTATAAGAAATTCATGTGGGAGTGTCAATAAACAAAGTTTTATTGGAATACACATGCTCATTTATTTGTGTATTATCTACAGTTTCTTTCAGGCTACAAGGGCAAAGTTGAGCAGTTGCTTAAAATATTTGCTATCTGTGCTCTCATGGAAAAAAAAAGTTTGCTGATCCTTGGAACAATTTTTTTTTTTCTTTCTGAAGCTGGAAACGGGGAGGCAGTCAGACAGACTCCCGCATGCGCCCGACCGGGATCCACCCGGCATGCCCACCAGGGGGCGATGCTCTGCCCATCTGGGGCATCGCTCTGTTGCGACCAGAGCCACTATAGTGCCTGAGGCAGAGGCCATGGAGCCATCCCCAGCGCCTGGGCCATCTCTGCTCCAATGGAGCCTCGGCTGCGGGAGGGGAAGAGAGAGACAGAGAGGAAGGAGAGGGGGAGGGGTGGAGAAGCAGATGGGTGCTTCTCCTGTGTGCCCTGGCCGGGAATCGAACCTGGGACTTCCGCACGCCAGGCCGACGCTCTACCACTGAGCCAACCGGCCATGGCCAGGAACAATTCTTTAAAGTATGAAACAATTAGAATTAGAAGGGCTTTATTTATAGTTTGTCCTTAATAAATGTTTAACATATAAGCACTTCCAATTTTCAAACGATTATAGCCAACTATTATTTGCATTTATTTTACCTCACAAATAATTCTGAATGATTAATATTTGTGAAACTCCAGATTTTCCTCCTTAATGAAGGTCTGAAAAATTCACCAAAGTGAGAGTTGATTATAAGCACCTGGTGTTAAAAAGGGTAGACAATAGAGATGAAAAGAAAGGGTTGGCCAAAAGAGACAAAGGAAGAGCTCTATTTTGCAAAAAAGTGGCATAAGTTCAATGCAAAAACAAAACAAAAAAACAGTTCAAGGTAAATCCAGGTATCAAGGCTTACTGGTAGTAGCATCATTTAAAGAAATGAGAGAGTCAAGTGGAGAAGCAAGTGGCTAAAGAAGACAGTACAGTTTCAGAAATGTTGAATTTGAGAGACTGTTGAAATAACTTCATGATGAAGTCAATTAGGTAGGAAGCAACATAGCATGAGAAATTTCAGGGCTGGAAATCCCACTGCATTATCTATGTATAGCCACTGATACACCAGGGAGGTTCCCAAAACTCTATGATTGAGAGGCTTTTTTGTTATGGTAGGTATATGTGTGTCTTTGTGTGTATCCATAAGCTTACTATGGATACACACAGAGACACACATTTATTAATTGTGTTAATAAATGAAGCACAATTCTTATTAAGAGAAGGTGAAGTTTTAAAATAAAGTTTTCATTTCTATGGTTCTAAATAACTATTAAATGCACATATGAAAGTTAACTAATAATTGTCAACTCTGTTCTTAAATAAACATCCAGAGAAAAACATTTAACAACAAATATAAAAGATATACCACCATAGATATAAACTAAAAAATACTCAGCTTGGCCTTAACCATGGAATAAAGTAATTTAACCTTAAAGGGTAGACACTGAACTGGGATATATTTCACTGCAATGATAGATTAACAGAAAATTAGTGCTATAGCGTCTTTTGAGATAATTGTGATAGCTTCCTCTTGAATGGTAGGGAATGATATGTCAGAGAAGTTGAGTGACTCACTTAAGGCCCAACAAATAGTTACTGTGAGGAACAAGAGTAAACTAGACACCAGTACTCTTAGCTTTACTGAAAAAGTAATAAATACCCGATAACATTATTTTACTCAACCCAAACCTTTATATCATGCTTGGTACCAATGAGCATTATGAAAATTAGGAAAATGTTATACAAATGTTATAATTATTATTTTTATGGCCAAAGAACTAAAAACAATGATGCAGACAAATAAGTAGTTAGAGGGAAAAAATTTAAATTACCCATGATAGTAAACTTTATAAGAGAAGTCTAAACCTTCCCTGTTCATCAAAGGAGTAGGACACAACAAAGATTCATAACAATATTCTAAGAAGTAGTTATCTAGTTAGGGTTTTTAAATACATACATTTTATGTACTAGTATTAAAAAAACACAGTAAGACCTCTGAAAATTAGATAATATATACTTCCCCAGGAAAACCTACTAGTTTAATTACTGATAAGCATTATCAAAGTCATTCAGGGCCTCTTAAGGTTGGGCTAGTATACAGTTGAGTGTATATTGTACTATAAGAGATTAAATATAGCATTATATGGGTAAAATATGCTGAAATCTGTTGATGAAAACCAGAATAAATGTAACCAAGGCATTTAGAGGGCTCTTCTTGGATTAAGTCAAAGATTTCTTCTGAATATAGAAAAATAAAAGTCATCAAATGGTGTGGTTTATATAAAGTAATATGCTGACAGATCAAACAGTTAAAACATACACACAATTCACACCAAGCAAATCAACAGCCCTGTCAGATATTTCAGAATAAACCTGCACTAATTTCCTTCACTGAGCAAAAAAATAATGCTGGTAAAAACTACACTCTATTTTTTGTAACAACTTGATAAGTATGTCATTGTAAGCATTCTTCAAAATCAATGATTACTAAAGAATATATTTATAGAGAATTTTTGGCAGTTAAGATATTAAAGCAGCAATTAAAAAATGTTTATTGTATTGATTTTAGAGAGAGGAAGGGAAAGAGTAGGAGAGAGTCAGGAACATTTGTTCTTGTATGTGCCCAGACTGGGTGGGGATTGAAACAGCAACCTCTGTGCTTCGGGATGATGCTCTAACCAACCAAGTTATTCAGCCAGGGATAAGCCGCAATTTAAGAGCGTTACTACTACTATCAAGAATGAGCTATTGTCTGCTGTAACTTGCTTGAGAAATATGACGCGGTCCTATCAGTAATGGTGAGTAACTACAGCAAGGATTCTTTCATAGGAGGTGAGCACAGAACAATAGACAAAAACGCTGGTGTAAAAGCTCCAGGAATTCTTCCAATAACCTCCTTAGACATTCTTCCATCACACTTAGTCAAGGTTAGAAAACACTGCTTCAAAATAATGGTTTCAATTAATGACTGTCACTGACTAACCAGTGGGCAAAGGTGACACAAACTCAAGAAATAAAACCAAAGACTCTGAAAGGTTAATAAGTATCAAAAATAATAGCAGTAAACGAAAGATAAGACCAGAAAACTCCCAGAAGTAAAAAGAATGGACACTTAAGATATACTAAAGAAATCATAACTAATTTTTTAACCTGAGTAAGAAAATGGAGGACATCCATATTTGTTGGTATATTATCAATTCAGAAGTATAAAGTATATATACATGAATAACCTTAAGGAAATACTAAATTTTCAGATAAATAGTTTATTCTGATTAGGATCATTGCTTTCAGTAAAGGTATACCTTTCTGGAAAGGCAGATAAACTCTGCGATCCAACTGATAGTGCTCCCCACTCATACACTTAAATATACCTACAATATACAAGAGAACTTCTATGAGTTCTGTATAAATTGACATGAATGTAGCTGAGAAAAACCTGCTGTCTGTAGGTAGTGGTGATATTATAAAGAGTAATGATTTCCTAGCTTAATTAAGATCCTACATTATATGGCTGACCTCATCTAAACCTGTTGTTAGATATTATACATATATATGTGAAATATATAGAGGAAAAAAATTAAATTCAATATAATATTCAGAAACATTTTAATACAGATTAAATAGAAAAAAGCACATTTAAAAATTATCAATGTTTTTAAAAGACCCCAATAAACATATTTATTAACACGTATCCCTCGCTTACAGAAGATCAATTCTAGATTCCAACTGTAAGTCCCCGTCCCAGCAGCTGCCATATCCAATATGTATAAACTTTATTACACAATGGCTGCTAAAAATCAGCAAAAAGGTAGAACATATCTCTACTAAAGCCCTTGCTCTCAATATGATAGTGTTTAACCCTTTGAGTAGTGAGTTCTTTTCATGCTCGCTAACCTCTGGGAGTGAGTTTTTTTTCAAAAAATGAAATTGGCCTGACCAGGCAGTGGCGCAGTGTATAGAGCGTCAGACTGGGATGCTGAAGGACCCAGGTTCGAGACCCCAGGATAGCCAGAGCGAGGGCTCATCTGGCTTGAGCAAAAAAAAAAAAAAAAAAAGCTCACTAGCATGGACCCAAGGTCACTGGCTCGAGCGGGGGGTTACTCAGTCTGCTGAAGGCCCGCGGTCAAGGCACATATGAGAAAGCAATCAATGAACAACTAAGGTGTCGCAACGAAAAACTGATGATTGATGCTTCTCATCCCTCTCCGTTCCTGTCTGTCTGTCCCTATCTATCCCTCTATCTGACTCTCTCTCTGTCCCTGTAAAAAGAAAAAATAAATAAAAATTAAAAAATGAAATTAGTTCCAGTTACAGTTTTATTAACTTAAAATCATGTTTGTTTGATAACCAATTTATGGAAACAAAAAGAACATACATTTGCCTTTTTTTAATGTTGCCTTCCACATTTTTAAAATAAACCGATTGTCCTCTGGATGGTCAGGAGGCACGAGGGCGTACATGAACCTTTGTATTACTCCAAGGGTTAACTGATGCCTACTGTCTTCAGGGATTTTAGCACATTTTTAATTGTTCTTGATCTCATTTTATTCCCAAGGTTGACTGTTTTAATGTGGGTTTGTTTTTAATATTTCTCTAAAACAGGGAATGGCTTTATTATAAGGAAACACGATTCTTTTAGAACCACAAAAAAGACAAAAAGACTAGTGAAAATTACTGTTAAGATAAGAAAACAAACACTGATTATTACATATTACCAAGACACAAATTTTACCATAGGGAATATTAAAAAAACAAAGTTTTACCTCTACACAAGTTTTCATCCCTGAGGCAGCAGCATAGTGCAGGGGGGTGTTTTTTTTGTTATCTACAGCATCAATAGCTGCTCTCTCATATTCGCCTTGGTCAAGTTTTGCTCCTTTCCATCTTAAGATCATCTGCAGACAATCGGCTCTTCTGAAGTCATCTTCCACAGGCCTTGCTAAGCGAGGATGAAGGGCTCCTTCAGATATCATAATTTGAGGTCCCATACACAACAAATGCATAGATGTTTCATTGTGCACATTTCGTTTGTTTGGATTTCCATCTCTACCAAAAAGAAAAGTCCTAAAATGGTAAAGGAAAAGAAGAATAAAAAAACCAGTTATTTCCTACTCTGAAATAAGAATACACAGACAGTAACAAATTAAAAGACAACCTACTTCTAAACTGTTAATACAATTTCTATTGAACTGTTTTTTCACAATACTGTAGGTTGAATGACTAATTCTTAGTTATAAAAAAAACCCATTTTAGAATAATAATACTAAGAAAAGCAAGGGTGAATATCTTTACAGTATTTGCCAATAAAAGAAGAGGAGATAGGAAGGGGGGAAAGGGAAAGGAAGATGAAGGAGTGAAGAAAAAGAAGCCAAGAGAAAAAGAAGGGAAGAGGAAGGAGAGCAACAGGGTCACTTACAGACTGATATGTTAGTAACATAAATGCTTTAGGGTACATTATTGAATATTCAGCACCAACATTTTTCTTTATTCTCTGCCTTATTTTAAGCATAGAAGTAATAAATAAGTTTAGGACTTTTTAAATCTAGGAATAATATCCCTACTTAAAGATCATCTGCTAGCTGCAGAGGATAAAGCGTCAACCTGGAACGCTGAGGTCGCTGGTTCAAAAGCCTGGGCTTGCCCGGTCAAGGAACATGTGAGAAGCAACTGCTGTGAGTTGATGCTTCCCGCTCCACCCATCTCTTCTGTCTACCTCTCTAAAATAAATTAGTAAAATCTTTAAAAAAAAAAAGTCATCTCCTAGCCTTTGAAATAATAAGGCATATACTTATAAAGTGTAATCCTTTTTGAGAGGAGTAAATTGTGGTTAGTTCTAGGAGACCAAGATGTAGCTCTAACGTGTCATCTTTACCAATGATAGATCTAGGTGAGTTCCCTTAACTCTTGCCAAACCCACACCCGAGAGCTGTGCCTGGCTCTTGTGGATGAAAAAGGGCCACATGCGGAACCTGACAAGCTCAGGGAAAGCCTGCATGGTGGCCTTACAGATTCAGGGACTAAAGTAAACACACAGGATGGTCTGAAATTCAGACTTTTTAATTAACAGCGGTTTATAGTTAGTAGTCATGTCCTAGGGAGTTAATCTCTATCTGAACAAAGGTGATGCTTGCTCTGAAGCCTGTCTGTTGCCTTTTACATCTACAATAATGTACCTGATAACATGCCTTTGAAATGTAGGGGTGATCTTCTCTTTCTGCCCCCTCAGGGCAAGCATCCCACCAGATTAGGAACCAACAAACCCCTAAATTGTTACCATGTTAATTAATTTACCTATCTTATGCCTCTCTATGTAAAGAAGTTTCAGTGTATACATTTTTACTTTTTATCCAGTCTCAGAGATTTCTCTGCTTTACTTTCTCCCGCCTCCCTTATCTGTTACCAATCACCTTCATGTACCCCCCACCCCAGCTTTCCTTTTGATTTTAATGTATAAAATATGTGGTGAAACTGCCATTTTCAGGAGCACTTTCTCAATCTGTTGAGACTCTGCTTCCCGGCAATTGTTGACAGCTTGACTCAAATAAACTCATAAAAAATCCTTACAAGTTTGGAAATTGTTTTACGTTGACACTCTTCATGTATTCTTGAGCTAGGGTCATAAGATCAATAGTTGAGCCAATTCAGTGGTTATAATAGGATACTGGAAAATGAGTTGGGAAAAACATGCTATAATACAGTCACCTTATACTAGAAGACACACAAATACACGACAACATGAACATATAAATTCCATATCTAAGGATATGCCCCATATCTAAAGATAGTGCCTACATTTATGTGAAGGGCCGTTATCACTAGCATTGGACTAAAAGGGAGCACAGCCAAACTCTAAATCCTAGTTACATTAAAAAACAACAAAAACAACCCCTGACCATAAAGAAACTAGCTGCAGGCTAGCCAGGTTCTTCAATTTGAATGAGTTAGCCAAGCTAGAAATCTCTTAGGAGAAAAAGGCTGAGTGTTGGGCAGATAAAATGTATTATGCTCACTTGGTTACAGATTACGCTGCCCACGAGGAGGCCGTTGCCCAGGTGATATTAATGTGTGTTGAGGTGGGCTAAAGGCAGGCAGAATCCTTGTAGCCTGGGGCTTGGTTTTGGGATTAAGCCTTTCCCACCCTTTTTGATGTGGGGTGGTACAATCCCATCATGCCCCAGATAAGTGACTTTGTATCAGAGGCTTCCCTATTTTGTATATTGGATTAAAGGTTTGGATTTCTACACTATAAAATAGGGGCAGAACGGGACCTTATGCTCTTGGTTCCTGGGATGATTAGCATGAGAGAGCAGAGGGAGCAGAGCAGAGAGCAGAAAGAGGCCATGTGGCCAGGAGAAGCAGCCAAGATGGCGGAGTGCTGAGTGAGATGCCAGTTTGTACAGAGATTGTATCTGGGATAAGGAAGGAGATGGGGAACTGAGAAGAATAAGGCTGGTGAGCTAGAAACCTTTGATTCTAGGAAACTCGGATAAGTCAGTTGCTTGTGAGCACTGAATGTGAGTGGGTTTTGGAGCCCAGTGTGTGTTTTTACTTGCCCGCCGGGTGCAAGCTAGAATTAAAGAAAATGGCCTATCAGTTTTTGGCTCCATTGTTTCTTTACCGACTGTCCGAATCAAATGCGAACCTGCAAGGGCTGGGCTGCTCTGATGGTGGCCCTGGCTTCTGGCCTTACACTGAGCTAAGAGGTTCTAAGGCAACAGAGAATCCCAGACAACTTTGAGAACTCCAGGTCTCTCCTATTCTTATTATTCAAGACTCTAGAGCTCAGTTGTATGGCCAGGAGCCGCCATCGTGGCCACTCACATGCAGGTTCCCATTGGATTCGGGCAGATGGTAAAGAAATGGCGGAGTTGGAGGATGGTGGGCCATTCGGTTTATTGGTGTCTCACCAAGACAGGCAAGCCACAGAGAAGCAAGGGCAAGGGATCAGGGAGGCCCTTGCAATGGTGATAGCAGGAACTGAGAGAGCGAGCACCGGTCTGTCCCCATTTTACAGTGTAGAAATCAAAACCTTTAATCCAATATACAAATAAGGAAGTCTCTGATACAAAGTCACTTATCTGAGGCATAATGGGATTCCTCATGAGAGTGCACCACTCCCTATCATGCAACAGTCAAGGGTGTGGGGAAAAGCTTAGTCTTAAAACTAAGACTCATGCTATAACAACCCAGCCTACTTACAGCCTGTCTCCCACATCAAAAGAGAGCAAACATATATATCATATTTAAAAACTTACTTGACCAACAACAGTGAATTGCTCTTGTTCAAGTCTAAATTGTTCCTGTCTGTAAGCTAACAGCTCCTGCTTTAGACATGCCAATCATTACAGGTATTATCCTTGGAACTTGAATTTTTTAAGAAAAACAGCCCCTCCCATTTTCCCTTCCTTTGTGTTGGGCAGATAAAATGTATTATGCTCACTTTGTTAAAGAGGCCGTTGCCCAGGTGGTATTAATGTGTGTTGGGGTGGGCTAAAGGCAGGCAGAATCCTTGTAGCCTGGGGCTTGGTTTTGGGATTAAGCCTTTCCTACCCTTTTTGGTGTAAGGTGGTACAATCCTATCATGCCTCAGAGAAGTGACTTTGTATTAAGAGACTTCCCTATTATGTATATTGGATTAAGGGTTTGGATTTCTACACTATAAAATGGGAACGGAGCGGGAGTTTGGGGCTTGGTTCCTGAGGTTAGCATGAGAGAGCGGAGAGAGTAGAGCCAGCAGCTAAAGGAGGCCACGTGGAGGAGGCCAGGAGAAGCAGCCAAGATGGCGGAGTGCTGAGTGAGATGCCAGTTTGTACAGAGTTTGTATCTGGGATAAGGAAGAAGATGGGGAACTGAGGAGAATAAGGCTGGTGAGCTAGAAACCTTTGATTCTAGGAAACTCAGATAAGTCAGTGGCTTTGTGAGCACTGAGTGTGACTGGGTTTTGGAGCCCAGTGTGTATTTTTACTTGCCCGCCGGGTGCAAGCTAGATTAAAGGCTATGGCCCACCAGTTTTTGGCTCCATGGTTTCTTTACCGACTGTCCGAATCCAATGCGAACCTGCATGGACCGGGCTACTCTGATGGTAGCCCTGGCCCTGCCTACTGGCTTTACACTTTGATATAAAAGAAACCTGAATTCTGTATTTATTTTTCACTGATTTTAGAGAGACTGTAATGCCAGTAGCCAGGGCCACCATCACAGCAGCCTGGCCCGTGCAGGTTCGCACTGGATTCGGACAGTCGGTAAAGAAACAATGGAGCCAAAAACTGATGGGCCATCATCTTTAATCCTAGCTTGCACCTGGCAGGCAAGCAAAAACACACACTGGGCTCCAAAACCCACTCACATTCAGTGCTCACAAAGCTACTGACTTATCTGAGTTTTCTAGAATCAAAGGTTTCTAGCTCACCAAACTTATTCACCTCTGTTCCCCATCTCCTTACATTTCACCAGTCTCAAACTGCACAAACTGGCTTCTCACTCAACACTCCGCCATCTTGGCTGCTTCCCTTGGCCTCCTCCATGTGGCCTCTCTTTGCTCTGCTCTCTCCTCTAATGATAATCTCAGGAACCAAGAGAGCAAGATCCCGTTTGTCCCTATTTTATAGTGTAGAAATCCAAACCTTTAATCCAATATACAAAATAGGGAAGTCTCTAATACAAAGTCACTTCTCTGAGGCATGATTGGATTGTACCGCTCCACATCAAAAAGGGTGGGAAAGGCTTAATCCTAAAACCAAGCCCCAGGCTACAAAGATTCTGCCTGCCTTTAGCCCACCCCAACACACATTAATATCACCTGGGCAACGGCCTCCTCGTGGGCAGCACCATCTTTAACAAAGTGAGCATAATATATTTTATCTGCCCAACAGAGACCAAAAGAGGAAGGGAGAAAGAAAGAGAAAAGAAGCATTCATTTGTTGTTCCACTTAGCTGTGCATTCATAGGTAGCTTTCCATGTGTCCTGACCAGGGATCTGATAGATAAAAATGGCTATTCAGCTGCCATCTCAAGAATAATGCAAGTCCAAAGGAGGAAGAGAACTTGCTTCCTTAGTAACCCAGCCCAGACCTCCCTTATAACCAGATGCTGATAAGGGACGATTGAGTCAGGGCACAAACATTTTGAGGAGCTGTGGTGCCACTCCAACTCATGGAGAAAACTGTCATGTACCAGCAGATGTAGCAACATTAGCCGCTTTTGCCCAAAGCTCTGATAAATCCATATAAATCCTGCCCTATCCTGTAGTAAGGTGCCAAAGAACTGTAAAACTTAGTATTGGCAACACCATTTTAAAGAGGAAAAGTCAGGCTTCTTCCCCGTCCTTTCTTTAGAGAATGGAGGGAGAAGAATGCAGCTTTCTGGCTTGCAAGGACGACTGGGTCATTTAGTTTAACTATATAGTTCTCTAAAAGAATAAAGGTTATCTGAAGAACTTCCTTCCCTTTCAACAGGAGAAAATGTTTGCATGCCCTACACCAGGGGTCAGGAACTTATGGCTCGCAAGCCAGATGTGGCTCTTTTGATGGCTGCATCTGGCTCGCAGACAGATCTTTAATAATAATAATAAAAAATAACATTAAAAATATAAAACATTCTCATGTATTACAATCCATTCATTTCCTACCGCTCATGTTCTGGTGGCGGGTGGCTGGAGCCAATCACAGCTGTCCTCTGGGACAACACCAAATTTTTCTTGGATAATGCGTAATGTACACGGGTCGTTGTATGGCTCTCACGAAATTATTGATACATTTTAAAATATGTGACGTTCATGGCTCTCTCAGCCAAAAAGATTCCCAAACTCTGCCCTGCACTGATTTTAACTCTCCCTCCCTTCCTGCAATCCTGAGAGTAACATATACCTCTAGGAAAAGGAGGGGAGATAAACACTAAAAGATTTGTGAATGTCTTTGATATATAAAATGACATCACTATTGTGTTACCTTGAAAATTTTAGTGTTTTTTATAGATCATCTAGACAAATGTTATAAGCTTGTCAATGATTGTGTCATGCTCCACTCTCTCCCCTTTTCCCCCAACCTGTATGTGGTCAAGGGTATATAACCAGCCTCAGGGCTGTATTTGACACTGCACAATTTGGGTAGCTATACCCCGTATACGTCATATGCAGCCGGCTTAATCAATAAATCTCATCTAAAAATTCTGAATTCTGCCTTGGTGTCTCTACATAAACCTGCGGAACGCTACTTTACAACAGTCCCCCATTTGGGACTGACATCCTTTGCTGGTCTCAACCTTACACCCAGGCATTTTAAAAATAAAATTTCCTTTATGAACACACCAGCCTTGTGTTTTTTGTTTGGCCCTTTCAGGATCAAACCTGAAACCTTGATGTTTTGGGAAGATGCTCTAACTGACTGAGCAAACTGGCCAGAGCCTGAACTCAGTACTTTCTTGAAATGGATCCAAGGAACTACTAGGGCTCCCATTTTCTCAGCTGGTGCCTTCTCTATCAATAAACTTTGCCTTATTCCAAACTCTGACATTTTTAATTTTCACCTTTGACCTCTTGAAGTGTCAGGGCACAAGGACTTTGGCTCAGTAACAAGTATATATAGTACAGTGGTACTTTGAGATACGAGCAGACCAACATACAAATATTTTAAGATACGAGCTGTGACTTGGTCCGTATTTTTGTTCGAGATCCGAGCAAAATTCCAAGATACGAGTTGTGATTCGGGAAGCTGGTGCTAGTTGGTGCGTTGGCGCACGGGTCCAGTATCAGCAGCACAACACCAGCATCTCGTTCTTTCTCACGTGTTACCTGCAGAATCAAGTTGAATCTCGTGCACTGTACTTGTTCTTGCATCAGTTTTTCATTTTTTACTAACTTTTTTTGTGTGCTATCATGGAGCCGAAATAAGTGAGTTTAAAGGACAGTGGTGAGAAGAAGAAGAGAATGATGTCGATAGAAGTAAAGCAAGAAATAATAGAAAAACACGAATGTGGTGCACAAGTGATTGAACTGGCAAGGCTGTACGACCACAATACATCTACAATTTGTACCATCCTTAAACAAAAGAATGCCATCAAAAGCGCAAATCCAGCGAAAGGAACTACACTTCTGTCCCAATTAAGGACAAATATCCATGAAGAAATGGAGAAGCTTCTGCTGGTGTGGGTGAAAGAGAAAGAGCTGGCAGGAGATACAGTGACAGAGACTGTAATATGCGAAAAGGCACGTATTATTTATGGCGACTTGAAGAAGAAAGAACCATCAACCTCAAAAGAGGCAGCAGAAGATACATTTAAGGCAAGTTACGGCTGGTTTCAAAATTTCAAATAGAGATCTGGCATCCACTCGGTGGTGAGGCATGGTGAAGCTGCGAGCGCTGACGTTAAAGCAACTGAGGAGTACATAGCATGTTTTGCTGCACTTATTGCAAAGGAAGGCTACTTCCCCCAACAAGTGTTCAACTGGGACGAAACAAGATTGTTTTGGAAAGAAATGCCCCGGAGGAATTTCATCACCACAGAGGAGAAGCTGCCAGGCCATAAGCCCATGAAGGACCATTTGACCATTGCATTGTGTGCAAATGCTAGCAGTAACTGTAAAAGTTAAGCCACTGCTAGTGTATCATTCCAAAAATCCTCGAGCCTTTAAGACTCACAAGATTCTTAAAGAAAAACTGCAGGTTATGTGGCGCGCCAATGCTAGGGCACGGGTTACGCGGCAGTTTTTTATTGAATGGGTAAATCTCGTCTTTGGTCCTGCAGTGAAGAAATATCTTCAAGAAAATAAACTTCCAATGAAAGCAGTACTAATCCTTGAAAATGCTCTAGCCCACCCACCTGGTCTTGAAGATGACATTCTCAATGAGTTCAAATTCGTGAAAGTCCTCTACCTCCCACCCGACACGACTTCAATCTTGCAACCTATGGGTCAGCAGGTCATTTCCAACTTTAAAAAGCTTTACACTAAGCACTTGTTCCACCGCTGCTTTGAGGTGACTGAGAATACAATTCTAACCCTTAGAGAGTTTTGGAAAGATCACTACAACATCGTGATATGTTTACGCATTATTGACTTGGCATAGCAAGAGGTTACAAGAAGAACTCGGCATGGAAAAAGTTATGGCCTGATGTTGTTGCCGACAGGGACTTTGAAGGATTTGAATCAGAGACCGAGACTGAGGTAGAAGTGTTGGAGGAGACTGTGTCCTTCAGAAAGTTGATGGGTCTGGAGGTAGATGAGGGTGATGGAAACGAGCTCATCGAGGAAGGTGAGGAGGAACTCTCAACTGAGGAGTTGAAGGAGCTACAGATGACACAACATATGGAGCTTCTGCAAGAGATTAGTAGTGAGGAGGAGGTAGAGTTGGAGGAAGTGATTTCTACAAGTGAAATTAAAGACATGCTGGCAATGTGGGAGAAGCTTTTAAGTTTCACTGAAAAGAAACACCCAGAAAAAGTTTCAACTGGTTTCAGCACTTTTTAATGACACTTGTCACACTTTCGTAACATTTTATTTTATTTTATATTATTTTTTTGTATTTTTCTGAAGCTGGAAACGGGGAGAGACAGTCAGACAGACTCCCGCATGTGCCCGACCGGGATCCACCCAGCACACCCACCAGGGGCAACGCTCTGCCCACCAGGGGGCGATGCTCTGCCCCTCCGGGGCGTCGCTCTGCCGCGACCAGAGCCACTCTAGCACCTGGGGCAGAGGCCATGGAGCCATCCCCAGCACCTGGGCCATCTTTGCTCCAATGGAGCCTTGGCTGCGGGAGGGGAAGAGAGAGACAGAGAGGAAGGAGGGAGGGGGTGGAGAAGCAAATGGGCGCTTCTCCTATGTGCCCTGGCCGGGAATCGAACCCGGGTCCCCCACACGCCAGGCCGATGCTCTACCGCTGAGCCAACCAGCCAGGGCCACACTTTCGTAACATTTTAAAAGGCAGGCAAAAGCAAACCTCTTTGGATAGATTTTTATTCAAAAGTCCTGCAAGTGAAAGTCCCGAAAGTGCAGCCAAAAAGGCAAGAACAGGTGATAATTAAATAAAAAATATGTAATGTTACGCTTACGTTAAGTTTAAGGTTCAGAAAGTGCATTTTTTTTACAATTAAGTTTTTGTGGTTTCATTTTACATAAAGAAAGTGTAGTTTTAGTTTTGTTTAAAGTAAAGAAAATGCAGTTTTAGTTAGATTTAGTGTTAAGAAAGTGCAGTTTTAGTTTACGTGTCTACAGTGCCTGCATCCCTCCCTCCCTCTTCCTCCGCCATTCACCTCCGTTAGCTGCACTCATCTGTCTCCAAGGTAAGGATACAGTACAAAATAACATTTTTCTTTTATTTCATATATTTTGTTATGCATTGGTAAAGTATACATGTGTGTTTCTTAATTAAAAACATGTCTTTTTTCATAATTTAGGATGGTTTGGGGATGTTTCACAGGGCTGGAATGGATTAAATCTATTTCAGTTATTTTAAACGGGAGAAATTTGTTAGATATACAAGTTGACTGACTGACGAGCTCCGTTACAGAATGAATTAAACTCGTATCTCAAGGTACCACTGTATAGTCCTTCAAAACTACCCTGTAAGTTTTAAGCATCTACATTTAATCAAATTGTCCTGAAAGCACACATGGTCTCTGAAGCAGGAACAAATGAATTATTATTACTTATGGTAACTATGCCAGTTGCTCATACCAGAACTCTTCCCACTGGGGAAATGCAGTAAGCGCCAAATGAGACGTCATTCTACATGGACTGAGTTGTGTACTGTAGATGAGTGTGATAGGCAGAATAATGACCCCTCTTCAAAGGGGTCCATGTCCTAATCCCTGAAGCTATGCCTATGTTACTTTATATGGTAAAAGGGACTTTGCAGATGTGATTAAATTAATTTTCAAATGGCCAGTCTATAACTGCTACTTCCATTTATTCTACATTGCATTTTCATATCACCAGAAATTTTGTAAAGGGCTGAATTCTTCATTGTTGTCCTTAATTTTTGTGTTTACCTTGAAATTGCTATTGGTTCATATCCTGACCTTTTTTATTATCTTGGTTTTCATATCCTTTTCAAATATCTTCTTAAATTTTTTTAGTACAACTTCTCTTTTACCATAATGATGGCTCCACTTTCCACACCCTTCCTGGAAGCAAATTCAGTTCCCAAGTCCATTTTCTCCTTCATACACATTTCTTTCTTTAGAGAGCAGATCCTCTTACAAAGCCACTTACCTTTCAATGGTTTCTGTGAATACACTTTATAATTTGAAAAATATTATCAGAACCCAAATGATGGGCAGTAGAGGCAGAATCATGGTTTCTCTCAAAGGGTTTCTACTATTATTCTGTGATTAAGTAACTTCTCATCTGTCCTCAAGACATATTCTAAATTCTTATAGGCTCCTTTCTCTTGAATATTTTACTATCATCTTCAACTGAATTCTCTCCAAAATAAGAGTCTTTGCTCCCAGTGACTAACAAAGACATATACCTTTAGCTCCTTCTAAATCTTTTATGCAACAAACATTTATTGAGCAGTTGTTATTTGCCAAATTCTATTCTAGAAGTGAGGCATATTGTGAAGAAAGTAAAAAAAGGAAATCAATAATTGGAAACTCTACTTTTATTCTCAGAGCTTGCTATTAATATATGATATAATAAGTATTTTATATTTATTTATATCAAAAGACACATCCCTTTTATTTCCAAAGAAGCTATTCTATAAAATCTAAGGAATAAAAATTATAATCCTCATTTTATGTATCACTTTCCCAAGAAGTTACAACTAAAGAATTGTATATCTATACTAGAACATGTTGACTCTAAAGTCCAGTAATCTATGTGCTACATTAAATAATAACTATTTATGAATATGGACTTAGCTTCCCATGAAAGAGGCACTGTGCTGTGGTACAATGTAGACACACACCATTTGATTCAGAGATATGAATGCAAATTAGCTGCTAAGCTTTAAATTACTCTTCTTTTACCATATTATTCTGCCTAAGAAGAGGAGGAAAGTTAATGCTTACTGTTGCAGGGACCATAAAGCTAAAGGAAATGCAGATAAAATGAAGGCCTTAATCCAAATGGGTGTTTTACTTTATGGCTATGTGGACCTTGAGTAGTATGTCTACCTTTGTCTACCCATATATGTCAAGTGTTAGGAATCTAACCAAGCTGAGTCAGGGTCAAGACTGAGGCTAACAAGGAGGTAACCCAGGTTACATGAGGCAGCATGAGAAAACAATGCCCACAAACTTGTGAGAAATATTAACAAGGTTAAATGTAATGAAATGTTTGAAGCAACCTAGATCACAAATAATTAAAATAGCATGGCTATTTCACTCAATGCTGATGAGTAAATGCTATTTATCCTGATTTTGCATGACACAATGTTAAGAGTTAATTCCAAAGCAACCAACATTTAAATAAATTTGACTTGTGATTTTCTCTGTGCTATTTAAATAAGTTTTGAAAAACAAAAAAATACACAGGCTAAAAAATTAATTAATTAATTAATTTTTGTGACAGAGACAGAGAGAAGGACAGATAGGGACAGACAGGAAAGGAGAGAGATGAGAAGCATCAATTCTTCGTTGTGGTTCCTTAGTTGTTCATTGATTGCTTTCTCATATGTGCCTTGACTGGGGGCTACAGCACAGCGAGTGACCCTTTGCTCAAGCCAGTGGCCTTGGGCTCAAGCCAGCAACCATGGGGTCATGTGTATGATTCCACTCTCAAGCCAGCAACCCCACGCTGAAGCCTGGGTGAACCCGTGCTCAAGCTGGTGACCTTGAAGTTTTGAACCTGGGTCCTCTGCATCCCAGTCCGATGCTACACCACTGCCTGGTCAGGCAGGTTAAAAGATTTAGAACTGCTTATTCTTAGGATAGGAGAGCAATAAAGCAATTTCTGATTCTAGTATAAGATAATAAAGGCTTTAATAAAGAAATTATGAGCCACCGATCTCCAAGCAATTAAGAAAAAAGAAAACACACTTTAGCTTGAACTTGAAAGATAAACATAAAATAAAAATATAATCATATAAATTATAGCCAAATCATAAAAGTAGTCCAAACTAGTAACTAAAAGAGAATATATAGCCGTCTTTTTTGTAGGTCTTTAAATATTCACTTAATAGAATGATAACCACATGATGGAGACAGACAGATATATTCCTGCTTAGAGGAACCAAGAATATTGACCAGATCGGCTATTCTTAAGAAATTGTGGTTCAAGCACCCTTTTACAACTTTAAAAATAACTGGAGACTCCTAAGAATTTATGTTTATCGCCTGACCAGGTGGTGGCGGCGTAGTGGATAGAATGTCAGCCCGGGACACAAAAAAACCCAAGTTCAAAACCCCAAGGTGGCTGGCTTGAGCAAAGGCTCACCAGCTTGAGTGCAGGGTTGCTGGCTTGAGCATGGGATCATAGACATGACTCAATGGCTGCTGGCTTAAAGCCCAAAGTCACTGGCTTGAGCAAGGGGTCACTGGCTTGGCTGGAGTCCCCGAGTCAAGGGACATATAAGAAAGCAATTAATGCACAACTAAGGTGCCACAATGAAGAACTGATGCTTCACATCTCTCTCTCTTCCTGTCTGTCCCTATCTGTCCCTCTCTCTGTCTCTCTTGCTTTAGTTCAAGCACAGGAAGAAAATCTAGACTTTATGCACTTAGAAAAGGTAAAAATATTTTAAAATAGCCTTCTTAGATAATTGTGAATATTCATATTTGATACTATACCAAAAATTCAACAAATTGGAATCTTAAAGATTAGTTTGCAATGTAGAATCTGAAATTATATCAATGAACTTTTTGTACTGCTACATTATAATCCATTGGTCTATCTTGCATTTTGAATAAATTCTTAATCTATGTATAAATATAGATTCACTGAGGTATACAGATTTTTTAGATGTCACATTTTGTTGTGCAATGATTTTATAAAATTTCCTTTTTACTTTGTATAAAATACTCTGCTAGATGCTAGAAGTACACAAAAGACACTTTTATAAAGTTGTAATTTAGGTAGGTAAAGAAAAGATATACAAATTCTAAAATACAATGAAATAGTGTATGCCAAATGAGTACTAAAAACAAAAGAGAACCATGTAAGTTGGAAAAAAAAATGACTGAGGTTCCTGTGGGTTGTGACAGGCTAGGAAGATAGCTAAAGCCTTTCCAGGACCTTGAGGGCAAGTAAGATGTGGATAAGAAAGAGAGAGCTGAGAGCAGGGGTGCCTGGGACACTCGGGCAGAAAGCAGCACGGACACGGCAGACACAACACCCACGGTATGTTCAGGCGTATGAAAAAGAGCAGCTTAGTTTCAACCACAATTTGTATTAAAGGAAGTGTTAAAAATGTTGAAAGGTTTTGGTCAAGTTCTAAAAAGCTTTGCATACAGGTTTAAGAATGCTATTTCCCTGTGTGAGCAAAGTTTCTTCCACAGCTGCCTAATCTACTTCTAAAAGAACTAAATTTGTTTTGGTACAACTTTTCTATCCTAGCTTCTTTCATTTTATAAGCTAGCAAATATCAAATTTAATTCCCTCATATTCAGGTAAGAATCTTCGAATAAATATATTTGCTTAAGGAGGCTTTATTAAGTTTCTTAGTATTTTTAGTTTTAAGGAAATGTTCTGCTTTTAGGAGAGACTTTTTGAGTAACTGAAGCCCATTAAAATAAACTCAAATCTGATCATAACTAGTAAGGCAAAGGTATCTGTTTTTCAACTTAAACAAGTAAATCAGAGCTTAGAATTTTGCTGTAGGCACCATTTCCTGCAATTTGTGGATAGCTGACAAGTACTTTTCTAGAACCAAAATTGTTTATTAAACACTAAGCTATTGTCAAGAATTTATACTATGAAACATACTGAGAAGCAAAATATATTTATAGCAACAGAATATGTGAACCAACCTCACTATTAAAAGTTTTGGTGTAATATACACATAATTTTAAAGTCATATTTAATAATTTAAGCATATGCAGTTTTAGAAACTTTAATTCACTATGATACCATATAACATGTGCATATGTATGCACAGATTTTCAGAGATGAGGGCATTTCCCCCCTATCACTAATTTGTTACAGTAATACTTACCCCAATATTCTATTCATTCCATGTCTAGCAGCATAGTGTAATGGAGTATTGTGCTGATAGGGCTCCCCATAAGATGTATTTGGATCAAGGGATTCTTTCAGCTGAGGGTTGTTTTCGTATATTTGGCAGGCCAGGTTTTCATCACCATTGATGAGTGCTTTACGGAATTTGGTGGTTGTATTTCCCATGTTTTATTTTATTTTATATTGTTTTATTTTTTTCTGAAAGGCAGTGGCACTTTTTTCCTTCCCCTTTCAGCCACTTCTTGAATGTTTCTGAAACATGTTTCACATTCTAATAGAGGAAAAAAGGATCAAATTAAATTGGGAAACAATAATTATGAAGCAGTATCCTAAAGAAACCACCACAATTAGGAACACTAATAAATCTGGAAAGAGTGCAAAGTGACAAACTATATTACATTTTACTAAATTTATTTTAATAGCCAAAAAAAAACCCCACAAAAAAACAAAACCCTCAAAAATTTAACATTGCCCAAATTAACTTCTTGTTAAATTGTAACATTTCCTGTACAGAAACTGTTAAGGTTTGCAGGCTGCACTTTGTACTATAAAAGTTATCTACATAGATGAACTTTTGAATTTTCCTCCTCACATGGGCAGGAAATGAGTTTAACTGAGTTTTATGGTTGAATACGCTTAAATCTCTGAATTAAACTATGCAGAAATCTGACTCAGCCAATTTGTGGGGTAATGCTCATATAAGGAATCCAGAATAGATGTTATAGCAAAGAAAAGGTGAAACTGCTCAGTACTTACAAGGACATCAGAGAAAACACTTTACAAATGTAAACATTTTATAGGACTACACAACTCATGGGTTAATGAGACAGTCATAGCAAACTAATAAAACTGATTATACACAGAACAAAGGAAACTACTTATTCTACCTTAAGACCATTAAATTTATTTCCTTCTACTATAAAGAATTTAAAATGGGGGTGGAGAGATTGAGCAAAAAAAGGACAAAAAAAGGAATTTAAAACAAAGCTAAATACATAAAATATGCCTACTGTTTAGAAAAAGGTTATAATAATAATGGTCCTATGGGTATTATTTTATCTTTTTTAAAAGATTTTCTTTATTTTCAGAGTGAGAGAAGAGAGCAAGAGAGAGAGAGAGAGAGAGAGAGAGAGAGAGAGAGAGAGGAGCAGGAAGCATCAACTGCCATATGTGCCTTGACCAGGCATGCCTGGGATTTGGAACCAGCAACCTCAGTGTTCCAGGTCAACGCTTTATCCCCTGTGCCACCACAGGTCAGGCTCATATGGGCATTAACTAATGAAGCAGTGTGAAGTGGGTTGGGGGACAGAATATGAAAACAATCATTGGATTTGAAGTTCAAAATCTCACGTTTATGTATGTATTTACATTAACTGTGCAATTTTGAGCAAGTTACTTATCCTCTAAAAGGCTCAGGTTCCAACTGCACAGAAAAGGAAAATTTCTATTGCTAAAGGATGGCTGTGAGGATTATAAGAGCTACTTTATTTAAAGTACCTACTCCAATCCTTGAGTAATGTACTCAATAAGTGCTAACTTCAGTCCATTCCAAGAAATGAGTTTGAACCTACTCTTGAACTATGATCAAAGTAAGTGGTAAAGGAAACAGCATATGCAAAGGCAGGTATGAAACAAAAGCCTTATTTCAAGTGGTGAGTGCAGATTGAGTTCAGGGTCTCCAGTGTTGGACTAACAGGAAATAAAACTGAAAATAGGTTGGGTTCAGACTAAGAAAATTTTACTTTAACCTGTAAAGAACAGATTACTAAAGGCTTTTATGAAGGGCAGTGATGTAATTATTTTATGCTTTAGAAAGTCAACTATTTTAACAGTGTAGAAGTCAGACTAGAGGGAGGAAAACCTAGAAGCATGTAAGAGTCTAAGCCCTGTCGGGGTAGCTCAGTGAATAGAGCTTCAACCTGGCATGTTGAGGTCATGGGTTCAATCCCTGGTCAGGGCACAGATGAGAAGCAACCAATGAGTGCACAATTAAATGGAACTAAGTGCAACAATGAATTGGTGCTTCTTTCTCTCTCCCTTTCTTCCTTTCTCTCTCTCTCAAATCAATGAGGGGGGGAAGAATACAAGTCTGTCAAGTTACCCAATTACACTCATTGGCAGGCTGGACATTAAAACATAGCTTGAAGGGCCCTGGCTGGAGTGTCAGCCCAGCGTGTGGAAGTCCTGGGTTTGATTCCCAGTCCTGGCACACAGGATAAGCAACCATTTGCCTCTCCACCCCTCCCCCTCCACTCTCTCTCCCCTCCTCCTCCAGCCATGGCTCATTTGAGCATGCTGGCCCCTGGCACTGAGAATGGCACCATGGCCTTGCCTCAGGCACTAAAATAGCTTGGTTGCTGAGCAATGGCCCCAGATGAGCAGAGCACCACCCCATAGGGGGCTTGCAGGTTGGATCCCAATCGGGGCACATATGGGAGTCTGTCTCTCTGCCTCCCTGCTTCTCATTTAATAAAACAAACAAACAAAAAAAAACATAGCTTTAAGAAAAGTTGAAAATACTATGCACTTGTTCAAAGCTTGGTATGTGGCCAACAGATTTTGCCCCCGGGGCTGATTAGAAAGAAAACTCTTTTCACAGGCTGGACAAAATATTAAAATGAAAAAATGTTAAATACAAAAACGATTTGTTTAAGTAAACAAAATTTTATTATGTAATTTGTTTATGAATAAATGTAATTAATTTAGTACAACAAATTAACAAAAAACTGATGTGACGTGTGGAGGCACTTTGTGTCGCCTATTACTTTTTTAATATCTTGGTTCTTATACTTGTAGTAGCTATTTTTAACACAACCTCCAAATGTACACCATTCAATCTTGATCTTGTACTTTTATTTAGATTCATTAAAGAAAAAGTTTGTTCACAAATATAAGTTGAGCTGAAGATTACTAAATATTCCTTGGCAAGTTATTTTAAATTTCCATATTTTCCATTATTCAACTGCTTATAAAAATTGCACAGACAAGTACAAAAGTTATAAATCTTTATAATGGAATTTTTAAAAAAAATAAGTATCACGAATCCATTTGATCAATTATTGGAAGTTAACCCTAGATTAGTCACATGCAGAATTCTTTTCCGCGTATCACTATCTTCTTAAATATCTCGATTTCCAATAATCAAAGTCGCTTCCACTTCTGAGTAGCTGAGATTTTAACTTTCATTGTTGTACAATGGTTAGATATCGTAGTTTATGTATAACGATTTAAAAGTACCACTTATTTCATTTCCACAGTGCGTTGTGCGGAGAATATTAAAAATTTAATCACAGGCCACATAAACTCATTCTGTGGGCTGGGCCGATATGTTGGCCATGCCTGGTAGAGGCAGTAACAGTTTCAACAGAAAACAAAAACTTTTTTTTAAGGTTTCCTATAAAACAGAGACTCTCAACCTTGGCTATACACATTTAATAACTTGGAGAACATCGGAGCCCCATGGCTAAGCTGTATCCCAAACCAATTAAATCAGAGTCTCTAGTGGGTGGCACCTAGGCATTGGTTTTTAAACTCCTTGGGTGAGCACACAACCACTGTATAAAAAGCTCCTGAATACCTCTAGCTAAATATTATATCCGAGGATGGAGATCAAGGTGAGCAGGCAGGTAATACATCTACTAAGCCAATTTTAGAGACAGGCATTAACTACCTACTTACTACAGCAGCACATTTTCTGGCACACAGCTATACTTAATGAGGTCATCATTTGGGTTTTATAAGGTTCTTTGTTACTGATTATTTTACTTTATGCAAATATTTTTGTATATTTTGAAAATATAAATAAAGGAAAAGGACAAAAAAACACACCCCGGATAGTCTATTTATTGGAAGATAACCACTATTAACATTTTGATAAATAATCACCTTATTTATAATGTAAATATGTGCTTGTACACATATATACACAAATATTTATATACATAAATTGGTCGTACTACATAAATTGTAAAGTTTTATTTACATTTTTAGGGAGTTGCTGAACCTTTAGCCTAAAGTACTTCTTTATCATTTCATCTTTTTTTTTTTTTTTTTTTTTTTTTACAGAGAGAGATACAGAGAGAGGGATAGATAGGGACAGACAAGAACGGAGAGAGACGAGAAGCATCAATCATCAGTTTTTCGTTGCAACACCTTAGTTGTTCATTGATTGCTTTCTCATATGTGCCTTGACCGTGGACCTTCAGCAGACCGAGTAACCCCTTGCTCAAGCCAGTGACCTTGGTTCCAAGCTGGTGAGCTTTGCTCAAACCAGATGAGCCCGCGCTCAAGCTGGCGACCTCAGGGTCTCGAAACGAGGTCTTCCGCATCCCAGTCCAACGCTCTATCCACTGCGCCACTGCCTGGTCAGGCTCATTTCATCTTGAACGAGGAGCAAATGCCCCTTTCCCACAATCTGTGCTTTGATATCACAATATACTATAGCCACTTTGGGGATTTTTCAGCAACAGTCTGGATTTTATTTTTCTTTTGGTTTTCATAGAATCTAGGAGCCATGTATTATCCTCAGTAAAATAATTTGTTGTGTTGTACTGCTTTAAGCACTTTAAGAATTTATTATTCTTAATGAGAATTCCATTCATTTTATTGTATATTTTTATCTATAAACAAATATAAAGAATATCATGTGAGTTCTAAAGGGTCCTTCCTAAGGATTTGTAAATTTTCAGTTGCTTGGTCTTATCCTTCTTCCCTGATAGACTATAGCTCAAATTATGAACATTTTCAGAGTTCTGGATTAAACTGATAAATAAAACGTTTTCTTTGATTTACATTATTACTTTAGAGAAATGTTCTATAAAAAATATTTTCTCTCCAAGACGTGAAAAAACATCTATGAAAGCAGTGACATATTGGGTATACTTATTTAAAATAACACTCTAAATGTGCATTTAAACATTATTGTTACTCATGCTGAAAGCATAATGACATCTGGAAACCTTTTTGTGGTTCTGAGTTATTTTCAAGTATGTTTCATTTTTAAAATATGAGCTCAATAAGCCTGAAAGTCACCAGGAAACGCATCATTTAAAGCAGTCATGGCTCCATTCCCTCTCAGATTTATTCCCACAAGTCTTGTTTAGAAATTTGCCTGATGTGTCCTTTCACTTTGGACACAGCAGTTAATGGATTATCAAAGACATTGATTTCAAAGACATGAATAATTTCTTATTCTGGGCTTCAAAATTATACAGGAAAATCTATGTGATGTTTCATAATTGACTAGTAAGCACAACAACTTAATAAGTATTTAATGAAAAAAAAAAGTTTAAAAAATTACATATACCCTGTCAATGAACACCAGAGGGCTCTCCCTAATTTTTGATTAACTTTTACCTGTGAAGGGCTCTGTAACTTTCACTTTAAATTTGTCTCTCAGCTTTCCCATTTATAGGTTAATCTGCAACAACTTAAGTGCATTTAAATTAATAAACTACTACCAGGAGTCTTTCACAGAAGATGAAATGTTTCAGAAATAAGTAACTCCTAATTTATCTGTTTCCACAAAGGTAAATTATTTTAGTCATAAACATGGATTTACATTGTTGATCTAAACAAAATAACTAGCTCTCATTCTTCATTTAACTGGAAGAAAACCCAATATCACACATGCACAACCACAATTCATCCTTCTGCAGATAAGAACAATTGATAAGAATAACAATTTTAATTCTAAAAGTAAACTTCCTTTTAGGCAGAATAGAAACAAGTAGAAAGTTCATTCAAACAGTATGTCCCAACCTCACCCTTCTCTTGTAATCGAGATGTCTCAAGGAAGAAAATTCCAGAAAACTCTGCATTCAAAGAAATGCTCTAGTTATTTTTGCAATAAGACTTAGTGAAAAGGAGAGGATAATTTTAAGAAAGACTCTAAAAAAGACAGTTGTGAAGGGATAAGGTAAAAAGATAAATAAGGATATAAAGAAAAAAGCCATGAGAAGTCAATATACTACAGCAAACAGAAACCATATATACAAACAGAATATTAAGCTATCAACTCTGTTCCTTCACTCACTCAATAAACACTTATTAACATGAAGTAACTTTCATTGATCACCATGCATTAGAATCACCAGGGAAGGTTAATTTCAACTGGTCTAGGGAAGATGAGGCCAGAGTGAGAATTTTAAAAGCTATCCAATTTACTACAACATATAGGACAGAATTAAATTAAGGACCATGGACTGGTTTTGAAACTATGCTAAGACAAAGGTATTGGCAAGAACTGTGATGGCAGGAAAAGGGGAGTAGGAGTCAGAAAGACCTGTGTTCAAATTGTTTCTATTTTACCAAATAACTTAACCTCTTTGAGTTGTTTATTCACTTATAAACCAGAAGTATTAAAATTCACTTTGCTCAGCTAATGAACATAAGTGAACAAACAAATACAAACCAACACATCTATGGAACTTACATTGCAATGGGAATATAGATAAACATTGTAAGGCTTTGATTTTATTGTTTGCAGGAGGAATCTATTCCAGGTTTTTGAGCTACAGCTTTTTCAGGCTTTAGCATTTTTAGAAAAATACATTTAAGATTTAACCATGTGGATGCATAAACCAGTAGTTCAATCCTTTTTAATGCTGAATAGTAGTCCACTGTGTGGATGTATCACTTTTTGTTTAACCATTCACACACTGCAGGACATGCTGGTTCTTTCCAGTTTGGGCCAACTGTTAAATAAAAACTACAGTAACATTCACATACAGGTTTTATGTGAGCGTATGTTTTCATTTCTCTTGGGTAAATATCCAGGAGTAGAATTACTAGGACATGTGGTAAGCTGTTTAACTTTATTTACAAAAAAAAAAAGTTTTTTTGTTTTTTTGTTTGTTTGTTTTTACAGAGACAGAGAGAGGGAAGATAGGGTCAGACAGACAAGAAGGGAAACATGAGAAGTATCAATCATTAGTTTTTCATTGTGACACCTTCGTTGTTCATTGATTGCTTTCTCATATGTGCCTTGACCGTGGGCCTTCAGCAGACCGCGTAACCCCATGCTCGAGCCAGCAACCTTGGGTCCAAGCTGTTGAGCTTTGCTCAAACCAGATGAGCCCGTGCTCAAGCTGGTGACCTCGGGATCTCGAACCTGGGTCCTCCGCATCCCAGTCCGATGCTCTATCCACTGCGTCACCGCCTGGTCAGGCAAGATAAACATTCTTAGTCAGCACTGTGAATTGTCAAGTTTCTTTCCCCCCCCTTTTTGGTTGCTATATTAATGGATGTATAGTGGAACCTCACAATGGTATTAATTTCCATGCCCATGACTAATGATATTGAGCAGAATTTCATATGCTTATTTGTCATGAATATTTTTTGATTCATAAAGTGTTTGTTTAGCTCTTATGCCCATTTTTTTTTTTTAAGTACAATGAGGATTTCTTTTTTTTTTTTAAATTTTATTTATTTATTTATTCATTTTAGAGAGGAAAGGGAGAGACAGAGGGAGAGAGAGAGGAGAGATAGAGAGAGAGAAGGGGGGGAGGAGCTGGAAGCATCAACTCCCATATGTGCCTTGATCAGGCAAGCCCAGGGTTTCGAACCAGCGACCTCAGCATTTCCAGGTCGACGCTTTTATCCACTGCGCCACCACAGGTCAGGCTCTTATGCCCATTTTTAAAGATAGCTTGCTGTTCTGTATGAATTCCTTTTGTATTCTGTAAAAAGTCCTTTGTTAGAAATGTAATTTACAAATACTTCTAATTTGTAGCTTCCCTCTCTTTTCATTCTTTTTTTTAATAAATAAATTTTATTAAATTTAATAGGGTGACATCAATAAATCAGGGTACATATATTCAAAGAAAACATGTCCAGGTTATCTTGTCATTCAATTCTGTTGCATACCCATCACCCAAAGTCAGATTGTCCTCCATCACTTTCTATTCTAGTTTTCTTTGTGCCCCAACTCTTTTCATTCTCTTAACAGCACTGTTTACAGACCAAAAGTTTTAAATTTGATGAAATTAAGTTTATCGTTTTTCCTCCTTTATGGATGGAGTCATATGTCAAACTCAGCCTAACTCAGGTCACAGATTTTCTCTTTAATTTTCCTCTAAAAAAATTTATTTTATGTTTTACATTTAAGTCTGTGATCATTTTGAGTTAATTTCTATATAAAGTATGGATTGAGGTTTATTATATTTTATGCATAGACACCCAACAGTTTCTAGCACCATTTGCTGAAAAGAGCATCCTTTCCTCACTGAATTGCCTTTGTACCCTTACCGTAACACACCAACTGACTACCAAACAAAATTCAATAATACATGAAAAGGATCATACACCATAATGAAGTAGAACTTATTCCAGGGATGCAAGGATGATTCACACCCACATATCAATTAATGTGATATATCATATTAACAAAATGAAGAATGGAAATCCTATTATCTCAATAGATGCAGGGTTGACTAGTGGTGGCGCAGTGGATAAAGCGTTGACCTGAAACGCTGAGGTCACCAGTTTGAAACCCTGGGCTTAACCAGTCAAAGCACATATGGGAATTGATGCTTCCTGCTCCTCCCCTTCTCTCTCTCACTCTCTCTTTCCTCTCTAAAATGAATAAATAAAATCTTTAAAAAAAAAAATAGATGCAGACCTGTCAGGTTGGCTCAGTGGTAGAGCATCAGCTCAGTGTGTGGATGCCCCAGGTTTGATTCTTGGTCAGAACACATAGGAGAAGGGATCATCTGCTTCTCTACCCTTTTACTTCTCCCTTCTTTCTATCTCTCTCTTCCCCTCCCGCAGCCAAGGCTCCACTGGAGCAAGCTGGCCCTAGGTGCTGAGGATGGCTCCATGGCCTTGCCTTAGGTGCTAAAATGGCTCCGGTTGCAAAGGAGCAATGGCTACGGATAGGCAGAGCATCGCCCCCTAGTGGGCTTGCCAGATGAAACCTGGTCGGGAGCACATGGGAGTCTGTCTCTCTGGCTTCCTGGTTCTCACTTAATACAAAAGAAAAAAAAGATGCAGGAAAAGCACTCTCAACAGAGTGAATATAGAGAAAATACACCACAACCGTATGAAGGCCATCTCTGACAAGGGCACTACTAACATACACTCATTCGTGAAAAGCTAAAAGTTTTTCCTCTAAGATTAGAAACAAGATAGGGATGTCCACTCTTGCCACTTTTATTCAACATGGTTTTGGAAGTCCTAGCCAGAGCAATCAGGCAAAAAAAGAAATAAAAAAGATACAAATTGGAAAAGAAGAAGTAAAACTATCAGTAACTGCAGATGACATTATATATAGAAAATCTGCACAAAAAACTGTTAGAATAAATGAATTCAGTAAAGTTGCAGGATACAAGATCAATATGCAGAAATCTGTTGCATTTCTATATACTAATGACAAAACAGAAAGAAATTAAGAAACTAATCCCATTTACAATTGCATTAAAAAAATAAAGTCATATGCTGCATAACGATACTTTGGTCAACAATGGACTGCATATGACAGTGTTCCCATAAGATTATAAGGGAGCTGAAAAGTTCCTATTTCCTAGTGACATCATAGCCACTGCAATGTTGTTAACACAAATTTGCAAAAAGCAACAAGGTTGTAGCTGAGATTGCAAACAACTTTAACACGGTGTGGATGAGGATGACATTGTGGAGTGCCTCAAGGTAGTTCCTGAGAACCTGACTAATGAGGAGTTGTTGGAACTGGAAACACACAGCTCAAGAAAAGGCCAGAGAAAAGGAAACTGTAGAAGAAAACGAACCTAAGAGAAATCACAGTGAAGGGTTTAGTAGAAGCTTTTGCAGACCTCAAAAAATTCCTTCGAGTCTGCAAACATGGACAAAAACACTGAGAGGTTCTCATTAATAGAGAGGAATATTCATGGTACATTATCTGCTTATAAGCATATCTATGATTTAAAAAAAGAAGAAACTGGCAGGTAAACCACAGCGAACATATTTCTGAAAAGAATGACAGCTCCTTGAGGAGACCCTTGGGCAGGTCCTCTAGGTGCTCCAGAAAAGGCACTGAAATCATAAAAATGACAGCTCCATGCACGCTAGTCCCCTGAGGACCATCCAGTGAAACAAGATTCGGAGGTGGGAGACAGTGATAACTATGATCTGACCCTGTAGCTCTAGGGCCCTGTGGGTCTGTGTAGGCTTAGGCTAATATGTGTGTGCCTATATTTTTAACAAAAAAGCTTATAAAGTAAACAAAAAATTAACTTAAAAACAGAAAAGGTTGCCTGATTAGGCAGTGGCACAGTGGATAGAGCACTAGATTGGAATGTGGAGGACCCAGGTTCAAAACCTTGAGGTCGCCAGCTTGAATGTGGGCTCACCAGCTTCAACGCGGGGTCACTGGCTTGAGCATGGCATCATGGACATGACCCCATGATTACTGGCTTGGGCCCAAAGGTTGCTGGCTTGAAGTCCAAGGTCACTGGCTTGAGCCGAAGGTCACTGGCTTGGGCAAGGGGTCACTCACTCTGTTGTAGTCCCCAAGTCAAGGCACTTATGAGAAAGCAATTAATGAACAAATAAGGTGTTGCAATGAAGAATTGATGCTTCTCATCTCTCTCTCCTCCTGCCTGTCTGTTCCTGTCCTTGTCTATCCCTGTCTGTCTCTCTCTGTCAAAAAACAAACAAAAACACAACCACCAAAAAACAAAACAGATAAAGTTTATAGAAGGATACAAAGAAAACATTTTTGTATAGCTGTACAATGTGGTCCTGTTTTAACTTGTATTACTACAGGAGTAGAAAAGTTTTTAAAAAATTTAATTTATAAAGTAAAAGTTACAGTAACCAAGGTTAATTTAATATTAAAGAAAATTATTTTTAATAAACGGAGTGCAGCCTGAGTATTTGCTGTTTATAATGTCCTAGGCCCTCACAGTCACACACCACTTATTGACACTCAGAGCAACTTCCCGTCCTGCGAGTTCCATTCATAGTAAGTGCCCTATACAAGTGTAGCATTTTTTAAATCTTTGTTTCCTATTTTACAGTAGCTTTTCTACACATAGATACACAAATGCACTGTGTACAGTTGTACACAATATTCATGACAGTAACATGCTATACAGGTATGTAGCTAGCAGTCAATACTCTTTTTAAAAGACAGTAAATCCTTAAGATAAATGTCACCAACTTTACATTTTAGATCAGGAATATATAACTACATAATAGTCTAGACCAGAGTAGTCAACCTTTTTATACCTACCGCCCACTTTTGTATCTGTTAGTAGTAAAATTTTCTAACCGCCTACCAGTTCCACAGTAATGGTGATTTATAAAGTAGGGAAGTAACTTTACTTTATAAAATTTATAAAGCAGAGTTACAGCAAGTTAAAGCATATAATAATAATTACTTACCAAGTACTTTGTCAGATTTTCGCTAAGTTTGGCAGAATAAATCTTTATAAAACAACTTACTATAGTTAAATCTATCTTTTTATTTATACTTTGGTTGCTCTGCTACCGCCCACCATGAAAGCTGGCACGCCCACTAGTGGGCAAGTAGGGACCAGGTTGACTACCACTGGTCTAGACTTTATGTTTTATTAGGTGTCCGATCTTTGGCAACTTAAAAAAAATTTCTTTTTCAACTATCTTCTGAACCAAGGTTAACTGCATTGTCACTATTTTCCTAGGTCACTGTCAGTACTAACCAATCTTCTCTATATAACTGCATTTATTTATTTTTTTATTTTTCTGAAGTGAGAAGCAGGGAGGCAGGAAGACAGACTCCCACATGAGCCTGACTGGGATCCACCCAGCATGCCCACCAGGAGGCGATGCTCTGCCCATCTGGGGCATTGCTCAATTGCAACCAGAGCCATTCTAGCACCAGAGGTGGAGGCTATAGAGCCATCCTCAGCACCTGGGCCAACTTTGCTGCAATAGAGCCTTGGCTGCAGGAGGGGAAGAGAGAGATAGAAAGAAAGGAGAGGCGGAAGGGTGGAGAAGCAGATGGGTGCTTCTCCTGTGTGCCCTGGCCAGAAATCGAACCCGGGACTTCTACACACAGGGCCGATGCTCTACCACTGAGCCAAATGGCCAGAGCCTATACCTGCATTTAAAAATACTAAGTGGATCGGCCCTGGCTGGTTGGCTCAGTGGTAGAGCGTCGGCCTGGCGTGCAGAAGTCCCGGGTTCGATTCCTGGCCAGGGCACACAGGAGAAGCGCCCATTTGCTTCTTCACCCCTCCCCCTCTCCTTCCTCTCTGTCTCTCTCTTCTCCTCCCGCAGCCAAGGCTCCATTGGAGCAAAGTTGGCCCGGGCGCTGAGGATGGCTCCATGGCCTCTGCCTCAGGCGCTAGAATGGATCTGGTTGCAACAGAGCGATGCCCCAGATGGGCAGAGGATCGCCCCCTGGTGGGTATGCCGGGTAAATCCCGGTCGGGCGCATGCGGGAGTCTGTCTGACTGCCTCCCCGTTTCCAGCTTCAGAAAAATACAAAAAATTAAATACTGATCTCACCCCCCCCCCCAAAAAAATACTAAGTGGAGGATGCCTGGATCATTAACCTGGAATGCCGAGGTCACTAGTTTGAAACCCTGGGCTTGCCCAGTCAAGGCACATACAGGAAGCAATTACTACTAGTTGATGCTTCCCACTTCTCCACACTCTTTTTCTTAAAACAAACAAACAAAAAACAAAAAACCTAACTGGAGGGACAAAGAATTTACTATAAAACCAGGAACAACTGTACATAGACTCTTACATTGGGAGTATATAGAACAAACATACACACAGAGACACACACACATTTAGCAGGGAGCAAGAGATCTTAGTCTAAAACGTTGCTAAAAATGTATTATGGTTTAAGAGATTTGGGGTTTATCCTGCCAAACTGTATATTAAGTTGAAGTCAAATGTGGCTTTACTTTTGTTGGCTCCCTGGAAAGTTCACAAATACTCAGTCTACATGAAAACTTATGACTATTTGAGAATACTATGACAGTGATCTAAGCTAAGAAAAATCTTTTCACAAAGCAACTTTCTCTGTACTATGCATTCCAAAATGAGAATTAACCACTGTTATTACAATAAATCACTATGGCAGCATTCAAAATAAAATGGCTACACAAACATAAAGGTATTATGACAGTATGAAAAAACCCTATGTAGTAGTTTGGCCACCTGAGGTTTCTAAGCAACCAAGAAAAAAGAGATAACCCAACACATACGTATATCCTGGCTGCTTTTGGATACCTTATATATCTAATGGCTTTCAGAGTATGGAAAACGATGCAACACTCAGAAAAGAAAGAAATGAAGACAGCTGCAAAGGGCAGCAGCAGATTGCTTTTTGCCAAATTGGCAAGTGAACACTGAAAACAGCCAACATGAGGCCCACAGTAGAAGAGTCCAAACTGGGATGCAACTTCTGTGTGAAGTATCCCTCTTCTTATTAACACATAATCATTTTCAGTGATCACAGAACACAGAACTCTCTACACAAGTACATTTTTCAGATAGTTAAAATTTTTCCTAGGCAATAGTCAGCTTTCATACATTTGACTTTCTAACTACTCAAAATATGTTATGTGTTATACTTTACTCCCCCTTCACAACTATCTTTCAGAATTTGAATTCAGGAGTTCATAGTGCTGAAAAATGAACATTTCAGACTGTGATGCTATGCTGTCAGCAAATAGCTTAATTCCATCAACTGTGGCATTTCTGACTCTTCAGCAGTGTTTGCTTTCAAAATTTTTGAATAATGTATTGTCTTCATTTTATAAACACAAGTGAAAACGGTAAAATGGTAGTCTTTTTTTATCTTGGTCCTAGGAAGCCAATGTCTCAAAGTTGATGCCATTGAGAAAAAGACACAATTACTTATGACTCAAAAAGTAAACCTTCAGCCTCAAGCTGAGGGTCCTTGAACTTAAATCAACTGTAGATTCTATTGAAAAAAACAGATAAAAAATACATACTATTTATGGAAGTTTAGAAATTTGTAATCAAATATTGTTTGTAAAGGTAATAATTAATGTTTACTGTTTGCAAGCAGTATTAAACACTTGAAGTTTTAAAAAAATGAATTATGATTGGAAATTTTGTGTTTAAACTTCAGGGAATATAAGTGCTCCTTAATGTATGTCTAATAATTATGTATATTCAAATTTAATACAAGTTTACAAAATAGTATTAAACGAGAACATTTTCCTTCCTTACACTAACCACAAAGAATACAATATTGCTGTAATAAAAAAATTGTCTTCTTTTCCTTCTTTTCCGAGTGAGGGGAGGGGAAACAGAGAGACTCCTGCTTGTACCCTGACTGGGGTCCACCCGGCAACCCCCATCTAAGGCCACGTTTGCCCATCTGGGGCCTCTTGCAACGAGCTATTTTTAGTGCCTGAGGTGGAGGCTCCATGAAGCTATCCTCAGCACCAGGGACCAATGCATTGAACCAATAGAGCCATGGCTGTGGGAGGAGAAGAGAGGGAGTGAAAGAGAAAGACATGAAAGGGGTAATGATGCAGAAGTAGATGGTCACTTTTCCTGTGTGCCCCGACCGAATATTGAACCCAGGAGGACATCCACATGCCAGGCTGACGCTCTTACCACTGAGCCAACCAGCCAGGGCCAAAAGAAGTTGTTTTACATTATCCTTATTCGAAAAGACCCCACTCTTCCATATTGTTTTCAAGTCAGTGAGTCTACCTGGCTTTACTATAGCCTCCATTTTGAGGACTCATTTTAAGTTATTGGTATAGGGGGAAAAATCTAGAAGTACTGAGTCAAAGTATAGCACTATTTAGCTTCTAGCTCTCACCGTTTCTTACCCATTGTCCTGCTAAACCTAAGAGAATTTATCAATTTGAACTATGTTTATTCAGTATTACAATTTCAGCCCCATTTCTCTTAGGATGTGCCACCCTATTCTGCAGAAAAGAGTAATTAACATTGCAGGTTTTAGATGGCTATCCTTAGAAATGCCAGCTTACAATATACTGTCACTTGACTTGTGTCTGGAAACCTGGATTTAAGTAGGGTGTTCACCATCCCATAACTGATGGATGTTGCTCACTATACCTAATTAGTTTATATAAACAATGTGGTATATGCTAAAGATTTGTTTTTCTTCTGAGAGTCTGGAAATCTGGTACATACTAGACAAAATGTGCCTATGTGACCAACCTTCAATAAAACGTCGGGTACTGAGTCTGTAGTGAGCTTCTTCTGTAGAAAACATTTCACGTGCATTGCTGTAATTTGACAGTGGAGGAATCAGACACATTCTGTTTGATTCTATGGGGAGAGGACTCTTAGAAACCATGTCTAGCTTCCTCTGGACTATGCCTCCTATGCCTTTTCAGTTTGCTAATTCTGCTGTAATAAATTTGGGCTGAGTACAACAACATGCTACATCTTGTGAGTCTTCCAAGAGATCACTGAACCTAGAGGTGATTTTGAGGACCACGCCCACAAATACATTGTCAGAAGTGGGATTTGCTAGACTACCCTGGACTCACTAAAATATGGTGAAAGCATTGTTTGCGAAATGAAACAATGAAAAAGTGAAGAATTATGAGTCTTTGATGCCTCAGTAATTATGCAATTATCCACAACATGAAACAGCAGATGAGCTTCTTTCTGTTATGAGATAAGGTTGCCTATGAAATGTGAAAATGATGGAACACCTCCCAGGGGAGTTGGTTTGCTGATCCTCTGGTGGCTTTTGCCGGTGCTGGCCAAAATGGGGGAGAGGGGGAATTATATCCCAGGTGATATCTTTGGTATCTGTTCTTTTCTGAAGGTTGGAGGATAAAGGGCCCAAACATTCCCAAAGGTGAGCTTTGGGGGGGCCAAAAATGTTGAATGTTTGCGTTGTTCTCTCCTACAAGTGAGAGAGAAAAGAGGTTAAATCAGTTGCTAGGGCTGGAGCAAAGCTTTAGCTAAAAACCCAGAGGAGAAAAAAAGGTGGAGGGGGATAACCTTCAACAGTTTCTTTAATCTAGCTGTTGCTGCAGCAACCCCACCCCCCTGCATTACAGCCAGGACATATCCCCAGACAGACAGACAGACAGACAGACAGACACACACACACACACACACACACGGCTATAATACTAACCATATAAATGCTAAATTTTTTTTTAATTTATTTTTTTATTTATTCATTTTTAGAGAGGAGAGAGAGAAGGAGAGAGAGAGACAGAGAGACAGGGGGAAGGAGCTGGAAGCATCAACTCCCATATGTGCCTTGACCAGGCAAGCCCAGGGTTTCGAACCGGCAACCTCAGCATTTCCAGGTCGACACTTTAGCCACTGCGCCACCACAGGTCAGGCCTAAATGCTAAATTTACTTCTAAGAATATTTAAATAAATTTACAAAGAAAAACAGACAAATTTTACCAAATGATTTTTTTAATTTTGTGGCTACTGCATCTGGATGTATGAGAAAACTAATGTAAAATATTATGTGCTTTTAATTTTATAAATGCTAGATCAGGAAAAGCTGCAAAGAAAAAAAAAACAGCAGTGGGACAAAACTTCCTTGCCTTTTGCTGCTGGTGAGCAGATGGAATTCAAACCCTGCATATCAGAAACAATGTAAGTCTTCATAATGGATGATTTTTGCCTATTGTAGCCTCAGCAAAAAAAAGGACAACATAAAAGAGAGGCAATCTCTAGATGTAATATACTTTTAGTGTTTTAAAAAGCAGCTTTTAGTTAGTTGTTAATAAGCTCTTATGAAATCAAGTTCTGATCCTTCGAGGCAGAGGATTCTTCAGCCAGGTAAGTATATTTCTGAGTGGGTCAGTTTGGACTCTTAAGATTGACAAGATAAAAGGGCTAAGAAAGCCATGCTTGTTACCTGGATTTGGAACGCAGCTGTCTGGCCTTGTAGAGTCTGGGTCTGCAGAAGCCTAACTGCTAGGTTTGTTGGAGTTCTAATTCAGTTTCTAGTTGTCTTGGCCTCACTCTAATGCTAAAAGATGAAGCTGTGTGATACGGGCTGTTTCAGCCTCAGCACAAGCTCCGCTGAACTGAGAGTAGAGGCTCAATGAACACAACTTAGACTCTGGCAGTGCTGCACATTTAGAACACTCCTTGGTGGGGCCCTAAACTATGAAAACATCACTGGATGCTGGCTGGATTGTCTGGGTCACATCCACATGCCCACAAGAAACGACTTACTACTCTCTGATGGGACCATCTAAAATTTGGCTACTGACTAGCTCCATATTTCTGATGTCGAGGCTAACTGCATTTTGTGATTCCTGCCAAAAGCTGCAAGTCGGAGGAGAGCACATCACAAGGAGTATGGCCCCTCTACCCACTCTACTCCTAACAGATGGCATTCTGGACTCCCTCTGGGGGACAGCTCACTGCTGCTGACTTATGTTGGGTTTCCAGATCAATTTCAACTTATCAGTCTGATTTGTGCTGTTTGTATTGATGACTTGGGCTACATAAAAAAGAAACTTAAATATAAAAACTTAAGGAGGAAGCCACCTGGCTAAGATAGACCTTTATGGTTAATGGAATTTAAAGGTTTAGCCTCTAAAAGGCACAGGTACCAAGATGCCTCAGCCAAGTGCCAAAGGGTAGAAAAAAGTATGTAGAAAAAAGTTAACATAGCAGGCTTGACACAGTTATACTTGGCAAGGTCTGTTCCTAATGACTGGCCAGCTGGTATCTTCATTTAAAGAGGATTTAAAGAGGGTCCCCACTATTACTTAACTCAGAGATTTTCAACCTTTTTCATCTCATGGCATATATAAACTAATTACTAAAATATTGAGGCACACCAAAAAATTATGTTTTTTGCCAATGTGACAAAAAATAGCTATAATTTTGATTCATTCACAGTAGATGGCTATTGTTATACTGGCGGTCATCATTTTTTTATTTGATCATCTAAGGGTAAAGAGGTCAATGCCCCTGACTAAAGTCAGCTACTGCACGTTTTAAAAATTATTGCAGCACATTGCACACCTGGTGAAAATTGCTGCCCTAACTCATAGGAATGATTTGGTGTGCCTAAGTTGTTTGTTCAAACAGTGTTGTATATGCTAACCACTAGCTTTTCTTCTGAGAGTACATAACCAGACTTCAATAAAACCTTAGGCACTGAGTCCTCCTAGTGGGCTTACTTACTAGACAACATTTCACAAGTGCTGTCATAATTCGAAGCTGGAGGAGTTAGGCACAGCCTGTTTGACTCCACGAGGAGAGGATTCTTGGAAGCTTTCTCCTAATTTCCTTTGGGCTTTGTTTTCCCCATGCCCTTTTTTTCTTTGCTTATTTTGCTTCATATCCCTTTGCTGTAAGAACTTTTTTTTTTTTTTTATTCAGTGAGAAGAGGGGAGGCAGAGAGAAATTTCCACATGCACCCGGACCAGGATCCACCTAGCAAGCCCACTAAAGCCTGACCAGGCGGTGGCACAGTGGACAGAACATCAGACTGGGATGCGGAGGACCCAGGTTTGAGACCCCGAGGTCACCAGCTTGAGTGCGAGCTCATCTGGTTTGAGCATGGCTCACCAGCTTGAGCCCAAGGACACTGGCTTGAGCAAGGGGTTGCTCAGTCTGCTGTAGCCCCCTGGTCAAGGCACATATGAGAAATCAATCAACGAACAACTAAGGAACCACAACGAAGGACTGTGTTTCTCATCTCTCTCCCTTCCTGTCTGTCTGTTCCTATCTGCCCCTCTCTCTGATTCTCTCTGTCTCTCCCACAAGAAAAAAGAAAAAAAAAAACCTCTGCCCATGTAGGGCAGTGCTCCATTGCTCAGCAACTGAGCTCTTCTTAGAGCCTAAGGTGGAAGCCATGGAGACATCCTTAGCACCCAGGGCCAATTTGCTCCAATCAAGCCCTGGCTGCAGGAGGGGAAGAGAGAGAGAGAGACGCAAGAGCGGTGAGACAGAAGAGAAGCAGAAGGGTGGGGTGCTTCTCCTATGTGCCCTGACTGGGAATCGAACCTGGGACATTCATAGGCCGGACCGATGCTCTACCACTGAGCAAACCAGCCAGGGCCTGCTGTAATAATTCTTAGCTATGAGTACAACTTAGTCCTGTGGGTCCTTCTAGCAAACTACCAAATCTGTAGGCTATACTGGGGACAGATGACATACTTATCTTATATTAGAAAACCGCTTTTAAACTTTCAATATTTGAAAACCAGTTAATGTAATCCATTGTATCAGGATACTAAAAAATAAAAATAAAAAAAACCCCCACATGATCATATCAATAGATATAGAAAAAATATTTGACAAAATCTAACACCCATTCATGATAATAACTCTCAATAAATTAGAAATACAGGGGAACTATCTCAACTTAAAAATAGCATATACAAAATATCCTACAGCTGGCCCTGGCCAGTTGGCTCAGTGGTAGAGCATGGGCCCAGCATGTGGAAATCCCGGGTTCAATCCCCGGTCAGGGCACACAGGAGAGGCGCCCATCTGCTTCTCCACGCTTCCCCCTCTCCTTCCTCTCTGTCTCTCTCTTTCCTTCCTGCAGCCAAGGCTCCATTGGAGCAAAGTTGGCCCGGGCGCTGAGGATGGCTCCATGGTCTCCACCTCATGAACTAGAATAGAATGGCTCTGATTGAAACAGAGCCAATGCCCCAGATGAGTAGAGCATTGCCCCCTGGTGGACATGCCGGGTGAATCCCGGTCAGGCGCATGTGGGAGTCTGTCTGACTGCCTCCCCGCCTCTAACTTCAGGAAAAAAAATCCTACAGCTAACATCATAATAAGAAGATATTTAAAGCTTTCCTACTAAGAACAGGTACAATGCAAAGGTATGGTGCAAGGATGACCCTCTCACTACTCCTTTTCAATATCATACTGGAGGTTCTAGCTAATGCAGCAAGACAAGAAAAGGAAATAAATGGTATACAGAATGGGAAGGAAGAAATAAAACTGCCTTTGTTCATATATAACATGACCATCTGTACAGAAAATCCAAAAAAATGAACCAAAAAACTGGAACTAACAAATAATCATAACAAACTTGCAGGATATAAAGTTAATACACAAATGGCAATTGCTTTTCTATAATATATACCAGCAATAAACAAGTAAATTCATATTAAAAACATAATACCATTTACATAACCATTCAAAACAATAAAATACTTAGGTATAAATCTAACAAAATACGTACAAATTTATATGAGAAAAACTACAAAGCTCTGATGACTGAAAAAATGGTGAAATTTTCCACATTCATGGAAAGGAAGACTCAATATTGTCACAATGTCAATTCTTTGCAACTTGACTGATAGAAGAAATGTCATCTCAAACTAAACCCCAGAATTTTATTTTGTGGATATTGATGAACTGATTCTAAAGTTTATATGAAGAGGTTAAAGAACCAGAATAGCCAACACAATACTGAAGAAGAATAAAAATGTTAAGAGGACTAATGCTACCTGACTTTGGACATACTGTAAAGCTACAGTAATACATTAAGAGAACAAAATAGAGAGCACAGAAATAGACAAACTTAAATATAGTCAGCTGAACTTTGACGAAGGAGCAAAGGCAATATAATGCAGCAAAGACAGTCTCTTCAAGAAATGGTACTGGAACAACTGGTCATCCACATGCAAGAAATGAATCTAAACAAAGACCTTACACACTTCAAAAAAATTAACTTAAAATGGGTCAGATCACAAGGATTCAAGATGGTGGGAGACTAGATGAGAATTACACTCACTTCCTCCCAGGAGCAAAGTGGAATTACAACTACATTATAGAACAATTAACCCAAATAACCCACTGAAAACTAGCTGTAGGATAACCCAGGATTTACAGAAGAAGCCATATCAAGACTGGTAGAAAAGCAGACACTAAAAGGGCTGGCCTAGCACCCACGTGCAGCAGTTGAGAATCTGGAGAGGTATCTCAATTGCAAAGGTCCCCCTTGAAGAGGTCTTGACCACAAGCTGGACTCCGCAGCCCACAGCACCAGTACTGGGAAGAAAAGCCCATATAACATCTGGCTGTGAAAGTCAGTGGGGATTCTGTCTGCCCAAGAGAGATGGGAGGCAGCTGGAAAGTCAGGCACCCTCTTAAAGGACCAGCGGACAATAAACTTCACTCACATGCATTATCCTAATTTCAAAACTGAATAAAGACACTACAAAGAAAAAAAAATAGCCCAATACTCTATATAAACATAGATGCAAAAATCCTCAACAAAATATTAGCAAACTAAATTGAGCAACACATTAAAAAGATCACATACTATGATCATGCAAGGTTTATTCCTAGGATGCCAGGATGGTACAATTCTTGCAAATCAATAAATACGATACAGTGCATGATCAAAATAAAGGATAGAAATCATATCAACATATGCAGAAAAAGCATTTAACAAAAGCTAGCATCCATTTATGATAAAAAAAAGTCTCAGCAAAGTAGGAATAGAGGGAACATACTTTAATATAATAAAGACCACGTCACAAATCCAGAGATAACATCATATTCAATGAGGTAAAACTGAAAGCCTTTCCCTTAAGATTACGAACAAGACAGAGATGTCCACTTTTATTAAACATAGTAGTGGAAGTCCTAGCCACAGCAATTGGACAAGAAGAAAAAATAAAAGGCATTCAAACTGGAAAGGGAGAAGTAAAATGCCATTCTTTTACAGATGACATGATATATACAGAACCCTAAAGATAATATAAAAAAAACTATTAGAACTGATAAATGAACTCAGTAAAGCAGCAGCATACAAAATATTCAGAAATTTGTTGCATTTTTATATACCAATAATGAACTAACAGAAAGAGAAACTAAGAAAATGATACTATTTACAATTGTCTCAAAAAAAAAAAAGAAAGAAAAGAAACCCTAAAATACTAAAGAATAAATTTAACTAAAAAGGTAAAAGATCTGTACTTAGGCCTGACCAGCGGTGGCGCAGTGGATAAGGCGTCGAACTCGGACTCAGAGGACACAGGTTCGAGGCCCTGAGGTCACCAGATTGAGTGTGGGATCATGGACATGACCCCATGGTCACAGGCTTGAGCCCAAAGGTCTCTGGCTTGAAGCTCAAGGTCGCTGGCTTGAGAAAGGGGTCACTCACTCTGCTGTAGCCCCCCCATCAAGGCACATATGAGAAAGCGATCAACAAACAAGCAATCAACGAACTAAGATGCTGCAAGAAAGAATTGATGCTTCTCATCTCTCTTCCTTCCAGTCTGTCTGTCCCTATCTGTCTCTCTCTCTCTGACTCTGTCAAAAAAAAAACAAAAGACTTGTACTCAGAAAATTACAAAGAAATTGAAAAAAGAAAGTGAAGAACACACAAATAAACGAAAGCACTTACCATGCTCATAGATAGTAAGAATTAACATTGTTAAAATGTCCACACTACCCAAAGCAATCTATCAAAATACCAAGTGGCCATCAATAAATGAACGGATAAGAAAGTTGTGGCATATATGTATAATAGAATATTACCTGGCCATAAAAAAGAATGAAATCTTTCCATTTGCTACAGCATAAATCAGGGGTCCCCAAACTTTTTACACAGGGGGCCAGTTCACTGTCCCTCAGACCGTTGAGGGCCGGACTATAAAAAAAACTATAAAAAAATCCCTAAGCACACTGCACATATCTTATTTTAAAGTAAAAAAACAAAACGGTAACAAATACAATATTTAAAATAAAAAACAAGTAAATTTAAATCAACAAACTGACCAGTATTTCAATGGGAACTATGGGCCTGCTTTTGGCTAATGAGATAGTCAATATGCTCCTCTCACTGACCACCAATGAAAGAGGTGCCCCTTTCCGGAAGTGCAGCGGGGCCGGATGAATGGCCTCAGGGGGCCGCATGCGGCCCGCGGGCCATAGTTTGGGGACCCCTGGCATAAATGAATCTAGAAAGAACTATGGTATGTAAAATAAGCCAGTCAGAGAAAGACAAATACCATATGTGAAATCTAAAAAACAAGTAAACAGAATAGAAACAGGCTCATAAATACAGAGAACAGATTGACAGGAGGAGAGAGGTATGGGGAGGGCTGGGTGAAAAAGGTAAAAAGATTAAGAAGTACAAATTGGTAGTGACAAAATAGTCATAGGACATAATGATCAGCAGAGAAAATACTGTATACTCAATAATGCTGTAATAACTATTTAGTGTGCCAGGTAGATATATGAAATATCAGAGGATCATTTTGTAAAGTGTATTATTGTAACTACTAAGCTGTATACCTGAAACTAGTAAAAAATTACATTGAATGTAAAGTATAATTGAAAAATTAAAAAAAAATTTGTCAGTGAAAAAAATGAACTTAAAATGGACCAGACACCTAAAACTCAAAACTAGAAGATAACAAAAGAGAAAACCTAGATGATCATTAAAAAACAAACAAAAAACTTTCATTTACTGATTTTAGAGAGAGGGAGGAAAGAGAAGGAGAAAAAAAAACATCAATTTGTCGGCCCACCCACTTATGCATTAATTGGTTGATTCCTGTGTGTGCCCTGACTGGTGTGTTACAATGACACGCCAACTAGCTGAGCTACCCAGCCAGGGCCAAACCTAGATGATCTTGAATGTGACAATTACTTTTTAGATATAAGATAAAAGATACAGGTCATGATAGAAATAAGCTAGACTTCATTAAAATTAAAAACTGTGGCTCTCGCCTGACCTGTGGTGGTACAGTGGATAAAGCATCAACCTGGAATTTTGAGATCTCTGGTTCGAAACCCTGGGCTTGCCTGGTCAAGGCACATATGGGAGTTGATGCTTCCTGCTCCTGCCCCCTTCTCTCTAAAAATGAATAGTAATTAAAAAAACTAAATAAAACAAAAAACTTCTCTTTAAAAACTAGTATCAAGAAAATTAGAATACAAGTCACAGGCTGGAACAAAATATTTGCAAGATACATCTGAAAGAGGACCGTTACCCAAAATATACAAAGAACTGGTAAAAGCTTTACAGTAAGAAAGCAAGCTCACTTTAAAAATGGACTAAAGACTTTAACAGCCACCTCACCAAAAAAGATATACCAATGCCAAATAAGTACATTAAAATATATTATCATGTCATGAGAAAAAGGCAAATTAAAACGAGATACCACTACATGCCTATTAGATGGGCCAAAATTTGGAATACGACCACCACCAAATACTGGCAAGGATTTAAAATAACAGAACTCTCATTCACTGTATGGTCACTGTGGAAGACAGTTTAGTTTCTTACTGCTGGGGACCAAAATATAAACAGAGTGTTTTTATAATCTGGATATCTTGGGAACAGAGGTGCTGGGCCAAACCCCCCACCACACCTGCCCAGTTAACAAAGAGCTATACCTGATTCTCTCTTGTCCTACCCATGTTCTCTGGAAGAGACTGGAAGCTAGTTTCTTATTGGTATAGTTAGATTTGAGTGGTATGGTGGGGGTTGTCTTTGAGTTGTCTTGAAAACAACTGAATTGCTAATGGACCATGTTTTTTCCCTAAATAAAAACGGGTGCGCTTCTGGGAGCCGCCATTGCATCAGCTTAGGAACAGTAGAGACTGTTAGCTCTGCCATCCTCCCAAGCCCATCTATATGCATATATCTTTAAGTCTCTATCATTTATTTAATTCCATACCTTTTCCCATTCGAAGACCCCGTAATAAACTCATCGTGGCTGGACCGCGACAACTGGAGCCCAACGTGGGGCCATTGAATAAGGGAAAGAGGAGAGGTAGTGGAATTCCCCAGAAGTGTGCACATGAAGTAAGTATAAAGCTTTTAGAGAGTGATGCTTTTAAGTCCAGTGTGGGGGAGAGTATAATAATAAAGTAATTTGGGAGTAAATAACCATGGGACAACTAGGATCAAAAGTGAGGGACCTTTTTCTTTTTGTACAAATATTTTTATTTGAGAATAAGTTGCTTAATCAGAATGAGGTAGAAACAGAAAAATGTAAATATGAGAAAAACTTGGGAGTCTGAGAATAACTCAAGAGGTGAGAACATCACAGCTGTGGCCATTTTAAACTTTGCGTCTCCATCGCCCTCTTCTCCCAAGGTCTTTGGAAATCCCCACTCCAACAAGCTTTGGATCAAGCTCGAGATGCAGGGGAAGAAATGGAGGAATTCAGCAATATTAGGCAAGGTCCTGATGAACAATATCAAGAATCTGTTTCATGGCTGATTAAGGAAGTTAAAAGAATAGTAGTAAAAAAAGTTTACATCAGAACATGTACTGATATTAGGCCTTCATACATGGAAGGTCTTGCTTTTGCCACAGGCACTAGGGCAAGAATTCCAGGGTATTTTGATAAAAGGCAAAACAAACGAAAGAAGGAAAGTCAAGGAAATATTTATGCCAGTGGATCTTGTTTCTAATGCGGGGAGTCAGGGCATTTTGCTAGAAACTGCCTTGCTTCTCCCCCCCCCTCCCATATCATCCTCGGCCTCTTTCTGGAGCCCGAATGGCTCCTAAGGATCCAAACCTTTGCCCACATTGTGGGAAAGGGAAACACTGGGCGAACAAGTATAAGTCTAAATATAATGCCGAGGGGCAAAGAATTCAGAGAAGCCGTGGAGACTACTACTTCCTTGCGCCCGAGCAACTGCCAGTGAGGCCGGCCACGGTCCCCTCTTGGAAGCACAGGAAGCCACTCCTGCAGGCGGCAAAGGAGGCGTGCCCCAAGGGTGCATACACGCGGAGGAGGGGACATGTCCCATGGGCGTGTGGGTTGTCCAACAACGCAGCCTCCTGTGCTGGAATGTGTGGCTCCTGTGAGCTCGCAGCAGAGGAAGCGCCTTTGGGGCCCGAGCTCTACGACAGGCTGACCTTTGTGCAAGTGGGGTACGGCTGTGCTCGGGAGGCCCAACCCCAGTAGAGGAGCGGGAAAGTATTCCCCTCCCGGATAAGCTAAACCTGCCTTTTGGTGGGGGCTGAAACGGAGGGATTTTGGCTGCCAGTTGTATCAGCTATTAGAATTTAAGAATGATTAAAAGACTCAAATGCTTTTTAAAGTTGTACTATTACCCAATTTTTTTTAGTAAATGAAAAGACTTAAGAGTTTGGGAAAATTATAGCTTTTCCCCATTATCGTCTTTCTCTAAACTCATTTTATTTCTTTCCTGTTCTATGCCTGAAAAGCGGGCAAAAGCAACGCCTGTTCGTATATGGCTAAACAGAATCTAATATGTGGCTGCCTCAAAACTTTCCAAAGAGAGTCCTGTTTAGTTTTTATTCATTACTATGTTCCTATCAAAACAGCCCTGAGTAACATCAAGCAGGCCACATTCTAATCTCTAAAATCCCGGGTTTCACTCTTGATTTATGTAATTATATGTGAAGTCTTTGTTTAATATTGTCTAAATGTGTCTATTTTTAAGGCCTGAATTAAGTTCTTTCATGCAAAAATTGGATATGCTGGCTTTAGTACTGAAAAACTAAAATATCCCTACAAATTTTTAATTTTAAATAGAATAAGTAAAGCACGTTCATTTAAATTTAAATAGAATGGAATATGGACCATAAAGACTTGCTAATTTTGGCTAAACTGCTTCAAACTTCAGGCTGCTTGCTATAGCTGCAAAGCTTGAGGCAGAGTAGATTTACCTAACAAAGGTGTAATTTTTTTAATACAGGAAAATAATGAAAGCCACACTGGATTTTTCCAGCTTTAAGGTGCTCTTTAATTTGCCTGTTAATTAATGGGGTAGAAATGTTTTTATAAGTATGGCAATGTTACTTGAAAATGCATTTACTATATTTTGTTAGAAGTTAACATAAAGACAAGTATTTCTTATAATCTTTGAAGTCAAGGTATTATAAAGTGTGCTCAACAAATGCTTAAAGGTCAATTGTAAATAATATATAAAAAGGGGGGAGTTATATCCTGGAACTCCTGCAAATCTTTTTTATCATGCTTTTTACTTTAAAAAATTTCTTTTGAATACTGATGTACAGGGTTATTCAGCAGCTGAGAGGCTCTGAAATCCTACAGGAGATGCCAAACCTGTTTCTCCTGCAAACTTTTACCCTCTTTTCTTTAATCCAGCTAATAACATTGTTTTTCTCTTTTTCCAAATAGTTCCAAATATACAAAAAGTTTATATAGGTGGATGAGGAACCTCAAACCCCTCAACTGAGCATGGCTTTTAACATCTATAACAGGTATGGCCAACATACGGCCCATGGGCTGAATCTGGCCTGCGTAATGAGTTCATGCGGCATGTGATTAAGTTTTTAATATTATCTGCTACTTTAAAATCTCAGCTACTCAGAAGCAGAAGTGTCTTTGTTTATTGGAAATCGAGATATTTAAGAAGATAGTGATATACGGAAAAGAATTCTGCATGTGACTAATCTAGGGTTAACTTCCAATAATTGGTTGAATGGATTCTTGATACTTCTTTATTTTTTTTAAAAATTCTATACAGATTTACAACTTTTGTGCTCATCTATACTTGATATGAACTGTTTGGTGTTTAGCGGCGATGTGAAACCCACATTCTTTTAGGCAGAGTTTGCCAGTGCACACCCAAGGTCAAACAATTCGTTATTTTTGTGGTCAAGTGTGCTGAATTAAGTGGCATTGTAGCATAGACAACAGCTGCAGTTGATAACTGAAAACGTGTCCAGGCTGTATGTAAAACAAAAAAATTGTTTTATTTGCAATATAACCCCTTCAAGCTCATTCTGTTAATTAAATATTTCAATTGATTGCAATAGTTTGAATATTTATACTGTATGTAATTATTTTATTAAAATATTGTATATTAAAATATTCTTCACACATTTACTCATAAACAAATTACATAATAAAATTTTGTTTACTTAAATCATTTTTGTATTTAACATTTTTAAATTTTAGTATTTCGTCCAGCCCGTGAAAAAGGTTTTCTTTATAATCTGGCCCAGGTGCAAAAACTGTTGGCCACACCTGGTCTATAATGACCAAGAGGAATAGAAAAGGCAGGCAAAGCCCAAAAGAGATCAGGCAAAATACCAGCTTTTGACATACGCCCTTAAAGGCTCCAATGCCCCAAAAGGGCTTCATAGGACTTCATCAGGGCCCTGCTTCAAGAGTGGAAAGGAAGGTCACTGAGCTAAAGCTGACCAGACTTCTCAGCTTCCACCAGGGCCATACCTTTTTGTGGGAAAAGGGACACTGGAAGGTAAGCTGCCCCCTCGCTCCTTTAAGGGAGGATTCAATCTCTTCCAGCCCTGCTCCAGTCACCTGTGACCTGACCTTGCCCAGCCTGCTGGTACTTGCCACTGAAGGCTAAAGGTGCCCAGGGCCATTGCCCCATCTCCAGTCACTGTGGACGAGCCTAGGATATTTCTTCCAAGTAGCAGTGACATCTTCAGTCACTGTGGACGAGCCTAGGATATTTCTTCCAACTGATCTCATTTCTTATGGACACAAGGGCCACTTACTATGCATTGCCAAAATATTCGGATTTTTATTCATCCCTCGAAAATCTCTGTTGTGGGGTGTTAACAGTCTTATTTTCTGCTCCTTTGTTTAATATATAGTGTCTCCTTTATTCCTCCTGCCCTAATGCCCCATGCTTAATTTAGGCTGGGACCTGCTCCTAATTTAGACAAATTTACCTCTGCCACCCAGCATAGTGTATTCCAAGGTCCTCTTCACCATGCCACGGTTGCAAAGTTCCAGGTAAAGGCACCCTGGGTTCATCTCTCCAATTTAAAGAAAACAGAAGCTCCGTCTCCATACATGCTACAAATGGCTTTTGTCAGGAGCCGATCTACAACTGCTGGCTGACAAGGTCACAGCAAGAGAAGACCCACAACTGCTGGCTGACAAAGTCACAGCAGAAGAAGACCCACAACTGCTGGCTGACAAGGTCACAGCAGAAGAAGATCAAAAACTGCTGATTGACAAAGTCACAGCAGAGAAGACCAACGGCTGCTGGTTGACAAAGTCACCGCAAAGGAAAGGCACAACGATACTTCCACCTTTGACCTTTTTTGATTAATCTGGCCTTATATCCCCCCTTCTCTGGGTGTGTGCTATCATTTATAGCACAGGGATAATAGTACTGTGCTTTCCCTGTAGATTCGTAGCAATTTCTTTGGAAATGAGACAGAGGGTGTGAGTTCCACAGAAAAGCCTATAAGCCCCTTGAACTGGGCTCATAGACATAAGAGGCTGGCTATGATATCCCTCGTAAAGGGTTAAGTTTGTAGGAGAATTTCTTCTTATTAATCATGTTAGAAAGAATAGATTGTGACTTATGAATAGGTAGGAAACAGTAACTATACACAGAGCACCTTTCAGCCTTCACTTAATTCAACACTTTTCCTCCCTAGCCTTTTCATGTGGTAAAGAAACTTTCCATTCTTCTTGCATACCTGACCTGCAGGTGGTGGAACACTCTGAGAAAAGTAAAGTTAGAACTTAATTAGTGTATGAATATAGTAAATAAATAAAATTTGACTAGACAATAGAATCCTAGACAAGGTAGAGTTATCAATCAGTACTGACCTTTTGGAAGTTTGTATCAATATTGTTATTGCTGTTCAAGTTATTGTATAATTGTACTTTGAATGACTTACCACCTGATTTATAGTTTATAGAAATGAATTAACTGTTACCTAGAAAATGTAACCATAGTGAAACAAAAACAATGATTAATCAATGTATTCTGAATACCATGTGATTGTAACTTAGTGTGTGTGCATAAAAAGAAAGCTAGACCAGCAACTGAGAGAGATGCCTGGCAGTAAATGCTAACGAGAGAATAAAGGGAAAGAAAAGAATTCGGCTCTCTCACTCGATTCGTGCCGATGCCGTCTCTTCCTGTGGGACCTCCGGATTCCCCCCGGGGCTGGACACCGGCAGGCTTTTCCAGTCTAACTGAATCATTGCCAGCTAGAAGCAGTGGTCATTGGGACTTGGACTCTAGCTACAAAGTGTGGAAATGTGACCACAACTCCAATGCCTTGTGGACTTTTCCTAAATGTATGTGACTCTTGCTCCTTGGAACAGTTCTCAAACTGAAAAGAGGTTGGGTTATATTTACAAATAACACTGGGGAACAAAATTTTTGTTGCATCCACAAAAACACTGTTCTTACCTAATTCAAGTGTGCTGCTCTCAAATCTGACACTAGTTTTTCTCTGTAAGCTACAGATTTTTTGCAATTCAAGATTTTAGGTTTTCATCTTACTGTAAAATTTTCAATATTTAGTTTAACATAATGAAGTAGAATGTCTTCTTGGGCATCATCTTTGTGAAAATATAATAATTTATATAATGCAGTAAATACACTAATACACTAAAAGATATGATTGCATCAGAATTTGTCTACAATTTTGAAATAGAACATTTTTTTTTTTTTTTTTTTTTTTTTTAGAGAGAGAGGAGTGAGAGAGAGAGAGACAGAGAGAGAGAGAAGGGGGAGGAGCAGGAAGCATCAACTCCCATATGTGCCTTGACCAGGCAAGCCCAAGGTTTGGAACCGGCGACCTCAGTGTTCCAGGTCGACGCTTTATCCCACTGCGCCACCACAGGTCAGGCGAAATAGAACATTTTAAAACACTTATTTTAATCATAAATTTGCGCAAAACATTTAAATTCTATTCAGGCAAAAGTTGCGTTTGTAGCTCTTGCGTTTGTGTACTTGTTGAGGAAAATCTTGTTTGATGCTCCAACAGTAGTCTGCTCATCACTAACAGCTCCAAGATTTTCGGGAAACTATCAAGGTGACTGTTCAGGAAGTGAACCTTAACACTCATGTTACATCCAATGTCGTGGAAAGCCAACAGCATCCTTTGAACCAGAAGTTTATAGTTTTCTGCTTTTTTGTTGCCAAGAAAGTTTTTTGTAACTACCACAAAGGACTGCCATGCTGCTTTCTCCTCCTTATTCATCTTCCTGGCAAATTCTTCATCAAGTACGAGGGTTCGAATTTGAGGTTCATCGAATACACCTGCTTTTATCTTCTCAAAAGACAAGGCAGGAAAAGCAGAAATAATATGTTGAAAGCATTGACTTTCTTTATTCAAAGCCTGAACAAACTGCTTCATTAAGCCAAGTTTGATGTGAAGTGGGGGGAAAATGATCCTGTCTCGATTAACCACAGGGTCATTCACAATATTTTGCATCTCTACTTCCAGAGCTTCACGTTCGGACACTCCTTCTGTGTCCAAAGGAGTCTGAAGACCCTTCAGATTCTACAAGCATTTCCTCATACAACTTACCAAAATACACTTGATCACCATGTTCACTTTCTTTGTCCTTAGAAGAAATACAACCATTGAAAACTGGAACTGGGAGTGTCTCAGAGTGTGGGATAGGCCGTATTGCTGAAGGAATATTAGAATATGCGATCATATGCCATTTTTTCCTGCCCATGCTCTTTGTATGGATCAGACAGAAATAACAGTCACTGCTGTGGTCCTTAGGTTCACGCCAAACCATGAGAATACCAAAAGGCATTCCTTTGCGTTTTCCTTTTGTCCAGTCATGAAGCATTTCCTCACAATTATGACACACAATATGAGGAGCCCATTTCTTGTCTTGATTGCCAAGGGGAACTTGAAAATAGGCAATATATGCACGTGTCACAAATGATGAAATATTGCGCCTTTGATGTTGAAGTGTGTAACAGCCACATATATAACAGAAGATGTCAGGACTATTCTTACATTTACGCCTACTCAAAGAAGCCATGATTCAAACTTAGAATAAGAGGGTGCTTTTATCAGATAATAATATTTTACATTTAAAAAAAACTACAATTATGTAAAAGTGATGTTTTTAAAACATTAATTGCCTTGTGGTTATGTTCAATCCAAGAGTAATTGCCCTTTAACTCCAATTTAAAAACCAATGCATGCCATTAAGTGTAACAAAAAGAAATTAAAATTGCATAAAAACTAGAGCATGCACCAAAAAACGGATTTCAGATTTGGAATCAGTGATGCAGAACTATATAGAAACAGTTGTAAAACATCATGCAACAGAAAATGAAAATAAAAATTGTTCCCCAGTGAGGCCCTGGCCAGTTGGCTCAGTGGTAGAGCGTCGGCCTGGCGTGCGGAAGTCCCGGGTTCGATTCCCGGCCAGGGCACACAGGAGATGCGCCCATCTGCTTCTCCACCCCTCCCCCTCTCCTTCCTCTCTGTCTCTCTCTTCCCCTCCCGCAGCCGAGGCTCCACTGGAGCAAAGATGGCCCGGGCGCTGGGGATGGCTCCTTGGCCTCTGCCCCAGGCGCTAGAATGGCTCTGGTCTCAACGAGCGACGCCCCAGAGGGGCAGAGCGTCGCCCCCTGGTGGGCGTGCCGGGTGGATCCCGGTCGGGCGCATGCGGGAGTCTGACTGTCTCTCCCCGTTTCCAGCTTCAGAAAAATACAAAAAAAAAAAAAAAAAATGTGCCTCAGTGTAATGTGAAGCAGTAATGATGTCAACATGGACTTGGTAAAATTACATTAATATGTTAAGGACATTTAAGACTATAAGAATTTTATTTTAAATCTTGTTGTATTAGTTAAGGCTTTGCTTAATAATCTAATAGGCTTTAATCACTTCACGGTATTAGAACACTTGTTATAGTATCTGTTAGCATTGGCTATTTTAATTTTGCTGTTTATTTTATATTTTTTCTAGTCTGCCTCCAAATCGGAACATGGGAATTTAAATGAGTATAAATCACATAACACAAATTGAAGTTTTAAAAAAATACAAAAGGGGGATCTGATGGGGACCAAAATATAAACAGGGTGTTTTTACAATCTGGATACCTTGGGAACAGAGGTGCTGGGCCAATTCCCCACCTCACCTGCCCAGTTAACAAAAAGCTACACCTGATTCTCGCTTGTCCCACCCATGTTCTACGGAAGAGGTTGGAGGCTAGTTTCTTATTGGTATAAAGTTAGATTTAAATGGTATGGTGGGGGTTGTCTTTGAGTTGTCTTGGAAAAAATTAAATTGCTAATAGACGTTTTTTCCCTGAATAAAAATGGATGTGCTTTTGGGAGCTGCCATTGCATTGGCTTAGGAACAGTAGAGACTGTTCGCTGTGCTGTCCTCCCAAACCCATCTGTATGTATATATCTTTAAGTCTCTGTCAATCATTTATTTAATTCCACACCTTTTCTCGTTGGAAGACCCCGTAATAAACTCGTCATGGCTGGACCGCGACATCTTACAAAACTAAACATACTCTTACCATATAATATAGTAAGCATGCTCTTTGGTATTTCTCCAAAGGGAAAACCTGCACACCCATGTTTACAGCAGCTTTATTTGTAAGTGCCAAAACTTGGGAGCAAAGAAAATGCTCTTCTTAGATGAATGGATAAATAAAATGTGGTACATCTAGACAATGGAATACTGCTAAAAAGAAATGAGCTATCAAGCTATGAAAACATGAAGAAAACACTGCATATTACTAAGTGAAAGAAACCAATCTTGAAAAGGCTATAAACTGTAATACTGCAACTGCAAGACATCCTGGAAAGGAAAACTATGCAGACAGTAAAAAGATTAGTGGTTGCCAGGGACCGGGGAGAAGGAGGGATGAACAGGCACACCACAGAGGATTTTTTAGGGCACTGAAAATTCTCTGTATGATATTATCATGATGCATAATTGCCATTATACATTGATCCAAACCCATAAGATGTACGACACTAACTGTAAATGAACCCTAAGGTAAACTACAGACTTATTTATTACAATGTGTTAATGCGTGCCCATGAACTATAACAATGTACCACTCTGGTGAGAGATCGACAAATGGAGAGGCCATGCATGTGTGTGGGTGAAGGGGATATATGGGAAATCTCTGTACCCTCCTCTCAATTTTGCTGTGAACTAAAAAGAAGTAAAAATGTTTTAAAAACTAAAAAAGATTTGAATCTCAATCTTTCCGTTAATCCCTCTGCATTTACTTCCTTAACTATACAATGGGCATGAGTTATTGTGAGAAATAAAACTACTGTTAAGTGTTTAGCACTGTGTCTAATTTAGAAGGCATTTAATAAATATAAGTACTCTTCTATTTTTTTCTTTCCAGAAACCTTTTTCTGTTTGCTTATTGGTTGATAACTTTAGGATGGTTGAAAGAGTTCCAAATCTGAGCACTAAACAAGGGCTGAATGACTATCCAAACCCACACTGCAGGACAATTTCGAAGAACATAGAATCTTATCATTACTTCCTTCTAATTCATTTCTGACTAGTCCTGGAAACCAAAGTTACTTAAACTAAACCAACATACACATGCACTAAAACAAAGCAAACAAAAAGACAAGAAAATATATGCCAAACATATACTAAAATTTTAAATGGGACAAATTTGTATTAGCCTTTTATGTCCACAAAGTTAATGAATCTGAATAATATTAAATGAGATTTCTCTAATTTACAGAAAAGTCATAGAATAAATCAATCCAAACCTACATTCAAATGAGCTATTTGAAGAACATGAACAGGGTTATAAGGTTGCATTCAACCTTTATGATTAACCTCATGTTACAATCACACGCAGTCTATAAATAAGTAAAGACACACCCATATACAAACACCCACACATACAGTTAGCAGGTAGTGTGTGTATACTGGGTTCTGATATACAAAATTACTTCTTACTACGGTTATAGTTTTAAAAAATTAACAGTATGTCCTAGGATAACTCCTGAGAGGTACACAGAGAGACCTGCACTGTACACTGAGGTTTGTTTTGGGATATGTAATTGCAGGGCTTGGCAATCAGCAAGCTCCACTACAGGATGAAACTGGCTGAAAGGTTTCACTGTGGACCCCCAATGAGGGATGTTTAGGTCTATTGTTTTAGTTTAAGTGGAGGAAAGAAGCTGGGGACATGCATAGCATTTATCCTATTTCCAGAATGGTGCATCCTCCTCCACTGTCTGTCCCTGAGCCTCTGGCACTTTGTCCCACTAACATACCTCCTGTCTTCTTCCATAACAGAAGAGGAACGGCTCAGCTGCACAGAATGGGGCAGAAGATCTGGCTAATTTTTTTTTAATTATTTATTTATTTATTTCATTTTAGAGGGGGGGGAGATAGAGAGAGAGAGAGAGAGAAGGGGGAGGAGCAGGAAGCATCAACTCCCATATGTGCCTTGACCAGGCAAGCCAGAGTTTTGAACCAGCAACCTCAGTGTTTCCAGGTTAATGCTTTATCCACTGCGCCACCACAGGTCAGGCGATCTGGCTAATTTTACTCCTCATAAAGAATTTAGTCTCTGCTTTTTAGCCATATTCTATACTTTTTCATTCAGAGCTACTTGTGCCTCCAATTCCTGGGGAGAATTGTTTCTTTTTTGGGGGGGTGCTCTTTAGCACATATCAGCCTGGTTTGCTTTTTCCTTTAACAATTGTAGAATTAGGTTTGAGTTTTTCTTAATCAGTTTAGTTTTGTAGTTGCTTGTTCTGTGCGTGCTCTGTAGCTTTCAAAGCTTTCTGAAGTTTTCTGTCTGCTGTTGAGGTCTCCTCTCGTATTCTTTTTGACCTCAATATAAAATTCTGACATAACATAAAATTTATCATTTTAACCATTTTTAGGTGTACAGTTTCAGTGGCATTGAGGACATTCTCATTGTTGTGCAACCATCACCAACATCCATCTCCAGAACTTTTTCATTTTCCCAAACTGAGAGTCTGTACCCATTAAACACCAACTTCCCATTTCTTCCTCCCCCTGCTCCTAACAACCCTATTCTATTTTGTTTCTATCAAAGTTGTGGTTTTTTTTTTCATTCACTTTTCCAAAATATAGCTCTATCTCCCTCATTCAATTCTAGAACAAATCTTTGATCATCTTTGTCTCTTAATTTCTCTGTTCTCCTGTTCTAGAACTCCTATTATTTGGATAATGGATCTCCTAACTACACTCTAATTTTCTAATCTTTCATGCTCTATCGCTCTTCCTTTTTGTTTTACTTTCAGGGAGATTTTCTTAAGTTTATCCTCCATCTATTCTATTAAATTTAAAGTTCAGCTATCATATTTTAATTTCCATAGCTCTTTCTTGTCATCCAGTTGTTCCTTCCCCTATAGTATTTGATTTTCGAGTCATGGATATACTATCTCATCTCTATAAAGATACTGATCTTTTTAAACTTTACAGATTTGACATAATTAGAAATGTCCATTCTCCTCAAATTGATCTACAGAGTTAATGTAATTACAATCAAAATGCTGACAAGACTTTATAGAGACAAGCTGATTCTAAAATTTACATGGAAAAGCAAAGGAACTAGAATAATTAAAAACAATCTTTAAAAGAATAAAATTGAAGGATAAACACTAATTGATTTTAAGACTTACTCTAAAGCTACAATAATTAAGACAGTGTGGCATTGGCAAAGAGATAGACACACAGATTCATGGAACAGAAAACAGATTTTAGAAAGCAACCCATTCAAAGCTGGTCAATTCACTTTTGACAAAAGTGCACAAAGGGTTCTTCTCTTTGTTTTGTATTTTTAATAGATGGTTTTGGGACAACTAGATATGTACCTGCAACAAATAAATTAAATAAATAAATAAAGTAAGTAAGCAAGTGAGAAAAAAACAAAAGAACCCAAAAGGAAAACTTACACAAAATTAACTAAAAATGGTCATAGAGCAAAAAGTAAAACTTAAAACTTTAAGAAGAAAATAACAGGAGAAGATTTTTATGACTTGAAATTAGGCAAAAAATTCTTAACATGACAACCCAAACACAAGCTTCAGCCTTGGCATAGCTTGGCTTTATATCAGAGGTCAGGAACCTATGGCTCAGGAGCCAGATGTGGCTCTTTTGATGGCTGCATCTGGCTCGCAGACAGATCTTTAATAAAAAATAATAATAATGTTAAAAATATAAAACATTCTCATGTATTACAATCTATTTATTTCCTACCGCTCATGTTCATGGTTGCGGGTGGCTGGAGCCAATCACAGCTGTCCTCTGGGACAACACCAAATTTTTATTGGATAATGCATAACATACATGGGTCGTTGTATGGCTTTCATGGAATTACATTTTAAAATATGTGGCGTTCATGGCTCTCTCAGCCAAAAAAGGTTCCTGACCCCTGCTCTATGCCAAGGCTGTGGGTTTGACAGAAACAGATCAATGTTTCTGTTTCTCTCTCTCTTCTCTCTCTACACTAAAAAAACCCCACACATAATCTACAAAAGAAAAAAATTTATAAATTAGATTTTATTAAAATTAAAAACCTTTGCTTTGCAAAAAACACTGTTAAGAGACTGAAAAGACAAACCAGTATATGTGAGAAAATATTAACAAATCATATACCTGACAAAGGAAATTCACAAAGTGGATGAACCTGAAAGGCATTAAGCTGAATACATGAGGCCAATCTCAAAGGGTTAATACTGTATGATACTATTTACATGGCATTTTCAAAGATAAAACTATAGTGGTGAACAGATCAGTGGTTGCCAGGGTTTAAGGGTGGAAGAGGGTGTGACTATCAAGGAATAGGACAAAGGTTTTTTGTAGTGACAGAACTATTCTGTATTCTGATTATGATAATGAGTACATACCAATTTATAATGTATTAACATTCACAGGACTGCATACCAAGAAAGGTGAATATAACTATATAATTAAAAATATTTCTTCTGCTCCCTGATTATTGAAAAATCATCTAAGTATCTTTCTATCTGTTTCAGCTTCTCTCTATGATGATACAGATGTTCCTCAGTGTCATTTTGGTACACTATTGACAGTGAAGCACTTAAAAATGACTGGAAACTATATTGTGAATAGTTGGGCAAGAAAGAGAGTCAAATGCTTTCAATTGTGAGAGAAAAAGAGGATACAATGCTGATGTAACCAATGTATACTGTGTGATGTTAGCCAACTAACACCTTTGAATGTATCAATGAATCAAGTTTCCCTGGGTTTATGGAAAAGAATGTCAGAATAATTCTTGTTCATGGTAAGGCTACACGTGCCTACCAAATAACATGTTAACAGGAAAAGAATTTTCATTACACAGCTTTCCAAAAAAATCCTACGTTCTCCTATTCTTCACATATTCAGAATCTGTAACTGAGCAATCACTGTTTCAAGAAAAGTACCACACAAGAGCACTTTTCTATGTATTGAGTATTTCTATTTCCTTTCTCTTAAACAGTACAAAGACATTTACTTTTCTATCAGATTCTATTTCCTTTTTCTAACTCAAAGATCATTTCAGAATCAGGCTTATCTGATGTTAACCAAACTCTTCTACTACTAAAAACTATAGCCCTCAACTTAAACTGGTTTAGAATCTGGGGACATTTTACTACTTTTCTGTCCCTAAGCGCTATCCCACTGATTCCGTCTAGTCATGCAACATGTTATTACAGAGATTCAGAAGTGAACCTACCCTACAGGCACAATCTAATACTTTCAATTGTATAATAAGATGATAAAAGATACAATTTCTAATGTTCTTTGTGCTTAAAGTCAAACATTAAGACAACTTTGACAAACAGTGTGTGTGGTCTGTTGCCATTCTGCAAAAGCATCTTCTTGCAATGAATAATTTATACTTTGGAGTAATGTCCTCCCCAAACACCCTACCACCACCTGTTCTAAAAAATGAAGGGTTGTTACAGTAATATAATCTATAGTAATTAAATATATAGAAATATAGAAAAATATGGAAGATATATAGAAATAAATTAGGATATAATATTAAAAGCCATGAAGGCACATAAATAAGGCTATGCTGTCTGGATAGGAATTAATCTAGTGTGTACAGATGTGATAGGCAGGCTCTGCCTTTGGCTCAGGGCCCAGTTAGTGAAGTTATATATAGATAAGAAGTGGCTTGATGTCATAACTCTGTAGGTTAACATAAACAAGAAGCTTCCCTAGGAACACCTTAAAGGTGGCTTTATGTGACATTTCAGTAGATTAACATAAAAAGGGCTCCCTATGAGGAACTCCCAAAAAGGTGGTTTGAGGTGATAATCCTGTAGATCGACACCTCTTTGAAAGGTACTAAAGCTAAGCGCCCTCCCCCCTTCCTGTAGTCTCCCAGCCTCCAACGTTGAACATGGATGTTCCGACCAAGAACAGCTGAGAGGAGCATGCCAAGAGACCCATTAAGCTGTACCCAGGCACACCATAGGATTTGTGAGTAATAAACTGCCAGTGTGATTCTTGCAACTAACTTGTGTGTTGGTTGTGTCTTTCCTCAGGTGGCAACTGGTCTTGGTACCAATAAGGAGAATTCTTCACAGCCGCCTCAAGAGTAGTCTGGAAGGGGCTGCCAGCCCTGTTGTTAAACAGGAGTGTCCCACTGTGCGGGCAAGTAGAATCAGGAATGCCGATGACGATGACGTAGAGCTCGGGCTCTACTGGGACAAGGATGTTTCTCCATTAAGTCTCTTGAACAAAACGTACTAAAGAAAAACTTAATGTAAGGTAAAAAAGGAAAAGATGCAAGCTGAAAGGAAATTTATCATTTTCAAATGATAAATTCAGAGCTCCTCGAGACTCCTTATACTTGTGGGTATAAATATATAATTTTATACCCACAGTCCATTGCTATTAAGTCAAAGGACACTAATTAACAGTAAAGACAGATTCCAAAAGAAGATTAAAGCCTTTTACAACATGATTGCTTCAGTTCCTAATTCACCGATTTTACAAAAAGACAGTCATAGTCCTTTAAAGATCAAAGGTCTACAAATGCTTCCTTCCATTATATTCACACATATTTTTATTTACTCAGCAGCTGCTACACCCTTCTCTGGTAAAAAGCAATCCAACTTTTCTGGAGAACCCCCCCACCACCACCGCCACCACCACAATCAGGACATGGTTTAGATAGGGCTGGTTGGAGCCACTTCAGAGGAAAGCATAATGCCCAAATCTAGCTAATCAGTGTTTTCTTTTACCCTAACCAGTGATTAGTTCATATCATCCAAACTGGACCACTAACTTAATTCTAGGACTTTTGTTGGAGGGACCAAGAAAGAAGTGTTTTCCTCTAAACAAAGACAGCCGTGTGAGCCACCATGTTTTAGAGCATGTGTTTTCTCCATTACCACTGGCCTGTAGCTACCTAGACTAAGTAAGGATGGACATCTGATCCAAAGGGAACTTTCAGGCAAGTCCACAGCGGTAGCCTATTACAAGGTATGTTCAAGATTTTACCCCAAACAGAAGGCTCTATACTGGAATCACTAATTTAATCAATCAGATTCTCTCTCACACAGAATTTGAAGGTATGAGAGAGAAAAGAAAGAAGAATAAACTGAGCCTTCATACTATATCACTTCTCCTCAATCCTCTACAACCCTAGGCCTACTCTCTCAGGACCCCCCTTAGCTCATGAACAAAGCAAAGCATTCAGAGGAAATGCTTTAATTTTCTCATAGTCAATCTTACAAACCAACTTGCACCTGCATTGCCTTTTCTCTTATTCCTGTTAGGAGGAAAGCACATCCCTTTCAAAGCAAAGGAAAATGTTCTATTTGTGCTATGGATCCCTTCCTTCTTCTTCTTCTTCTTCTTCTTCTTTTTTTTTTTTTTTTTTTTTTGTATTTTTCTTAAGTTGGAAACGGGGAGGCAGTCAGACAGACTTCCGCATGCGCCCGACCAGGATCCACCCGGCACGCCCACCAGGGGGCGATGATCTGCCCATCTGGGGCATTGCTCTGTTGCAACCAGAGCCATTCTAGCGCCTGAGGCAAAGGCCATGGAGCCGTCCTCAGCGCCCGGGCCAACTTTGTTCCAATGGAGCCTTGGCTGCGGGAGGGGAAGAGAGAGACAGAGAGGAAGGAGAGGGGGAGGGTGGAGAAGCAGATGGGCGCTTCTCCTGTGTGCCCTGGCCAGGAATTGAACCCGGGACTCCTGCATGCCAGGCTGACGCTCTACCACAGAGCCAACCGGCCAGGGCCTGATCCCTTCCTTCTTAAAAACATTTCCTTCCTTCTCAAAATATATGTTCTTTCATTTACCTTATCCCAATTCCTATGCCATCAGTTCCATAATGATCTAAGCTTAGATTACTTATCAACATGCAAACATGTTCCACTATTTTCCATCATTAAAACATCTCAATAAATGCTTGATCAATTGTATCCACATGGGGGAAAAAAAACATGAACCCTACCTAAAACCCCAAACAAAAATCTAATTCCAGATGAATTACAGAGCTAAATGTGAAAGGCTAAAAAAGTGCTTTCAGAAAAAAATGTAGGGAACATCTTCATGACTAGGAAAAGCAAAAAGATCTCAAACAAGACACTGTTAACATCAGTTTACTTATGCCTACATGTTATTGTCATCTCTATATTTTAAGGTTTTTCCTTTGCCACAATCCTTTCCCTTACCTCTTTCAGAAAAAAACATTATCTTTAAGTTTTTTTAAAATGTAAAATAATCTAGCTATTCATCAGTTGAACAGAGAAAATGGTGGTTCATCATTCAATGGAATACTAAACCACACAAAATAATCTATAAAATCATTTAAAGAAATGTTTTTTAAAAATCCAATCAAAATGTAAACTTGTGAGTAGGCTGTTTTATATTTCTTTATATTTTCCATACATGGGACTTAGGACACTCAAGTAGAAAAATACAGAGCCCAAATATAAAAGTACTTCATATTTGTCCTGGATTTTCTTGGAGGTGTTTACGGAACCCATAAAAAGCAGTGTAACTCTGAACACATCAGAGTAAGCAATTTATATCTAATCCGTCTATGTATTTTGCTGACTATAAGAATAGCTATCAGCTAGGACTCAATTCATCATACATTTCAGCAGTCATTTGATACTAACTTCTAAATAAAAGTACAAAACTTGAAAAAGGTGTTGAAAGTAACACTTCTTTCCAATTCCTAATGCTTTCTTCCATTTGCAAGGAGCCAATGGGTATCTTATTCCTGACCTTCACCTATCCTAGGGGTGTTAGCAAATTAGGAGAAAAAAAACTGGATGTGTTTACTGTTTCGAACTCTCAATTGGTTCAGAACCCAGGGAAGGAATAGAAGTCCTTCCAACAACCTTTCAAGCCTCAACAAAGTATTAAGATTCTTAAACATTTTTAAAGAAAGGTGAGAATCATAAGCTTTACCCCTTTAAACAAAGTATCACTGATTTTCATAAAAACAAAACTTCCAAAAGTGACTGCAAAATTGTACTATATAAACACAAGCTATAAAGAACACTATTCCCATCAACAGATTAACTTCATTCTTCTTTGAAGAAATGCAACAGGTTTAATATTAAAGAATTAAATTGCAGATGATGTTGTTAATGACAATATTTAACAAAAGTGTAATCAGTATATTGCAGAATTGGATTATAAAAAGGTCAGAAAGCTAGATTTATAAGGAAATGCTCAAGGAAAAAAATCTAGTACTGTGGCTTATGTACTTTCTGTTATTTAATCTATACAACAATCCCACCTGCATTTTAGAGTAAACACAGGCTTTGGGAGCTAAATTATTTTGGAAAGGCCTTATAGTATATTTAGAAAATTCTGAAGACAGGATTCTATTTGAATCCTGGTTTGAATATTACTAGTTTACAAAATACTTAAAATTTTGGAGGTTTTCCCTTCAATATATAAAACTAGGTAATTAAGCCATTATTGCTGGGTTATTATAAAACAGGGTGAAAAATATATAAAATTCATTCTATATTTGCTAAACAGTAAGTACTCAGAATACTGTAGCCATCATCATTAGTATTAACTTGACTAGAATCACACAATTATCCTTTTTAAAAAAATACTTAATAAGCTTGAGTGATCAAGGCACATATGGGAAGCAACTACTACGAGTTGATGCTTCCTGCTTCTCCTCTCTCTCTCTCTCTCCCTCCTCTATTTAAAAACAATTTAAAAAACCAGTAAAATTATATAAAGTATAAAATTGAAAAATATACAGAAGAATATAGAGAACAAAATAAAAGGATCATTATAATCTTTAAACCTTGGAATAATCAATGTTAACATGTTGGCATTATTTTCTTTCCATATGCATAAGGCCTTCTTTTAAGTGCAGAAATGGATCATCCTGTATAATAAAGTTGGAATTTTTTTTTAAGTGAGACACGGAGAAGAAGGAAAGCAGACAGAATGCCGCATGCATGTGCCACAAGTGGGACTTACTCCACAAGCCCCTTACAGAGCTATGCTCTGCCCATCTGAGGCAGCTGCTATGTTGCTTGGCAACTGAGCTAATACGGTGCCTGAAGCAGGCCATGAAACCATGCTCAGCACCCGGGGACAACTTGCTTGAACCATTTGAACCATGGCTGTGGGAGGGCAAAAGAGAGAGAGAGAAAAGAGGAGAGGGAGGGGTGGAGAAGCAGATGGTTGCTTCTCCTGTATGCCCTGACAGGGAATAGAACCCAGGTCTTCCATACACTGGGCCAACGTTCTACCGCTGAAGTAATGAAGGGCACAGGAATATAATAACATCTAAAAAAATAGGAAGGATTGAAATTTGAGCCACCTATGCTTCCCTGCATCCTGAAGAAATGGCAACACAATGAACATAAGTGCTGTAGTAACTCTTTCAAATTGAAAAGTTAGGACATGATTCAAAACATGATCCACCAATTTGACACAGTAACTGAAATGAAAAATTCAAAGTGTATGACTTTCATAGCAAGTACATAAACTTCAAGTCTTGCTTGCTGGGCCAAGAGAAAACAAAAAAAGAGTATGAGAGCAAGGTGCCTTTGTGGCTTGCTCCAATCAAGGTAGGTATTAAGCACTGGCTACACAAAAACACTAAAACCTACAAACTCTCAAAAACCAAAACAAGATCAAGTACTCTCAGTCTAGGGTGTTACAAGGGGAAACTTATACTGACCTTTTTGGAGAATATGAAAGCTATAGTACAAAGTTATAAATCATGATATAGAGTCCTCTAAAAGCAAGATGTATACCAAAATATTACTATGACTGTTAGGAAACACTACATTTAATGACAGCATATAATAACTCATGTACTTTACAGAGGATTAAAGGATGCTTAATTATTTCCCAAAATAATAATGAACTTAGGAACTAGAATTTATGTCAGGGGAAATATGTTACAATAAAAATCAGTCAGCCCTGGCTGGTTGGCTCAGCGGTAGAGCGTCGGCCTGGCGTGCGGGAGACCCGGGTTCGATTCCCGGCCAGGGCACATAGGAGAAGCGCCCATTTGCTTCTCCACCCCCCCCCCCCCCGTCCTTTCTCTCTGTCTCTCTCTTCCCCTCCCAGAGCCAAGGCTCCATTGGAGCAAGGATGGCCCAGGCGCTGGGGATGGCTCCTTGGCCTCTGCCCCAGGCGCTAGAGTGGCTCTGGTCGCGGCAGAGCGACGTCCCCTGGTGGGCAGAGCATCGCCCCTGGTGGACGTGCGGGGTGGATCCCCGTCGGGCGCATGCGGGAGTCTGTCTGACTGTCTCTCCCCGTTTCCAGCTTCAGAAAAATACAAAAAAAAAAAAAATTAAAAATCAGTCAAACACTAATTTCAAATTAAAAATAGAGGTGTAGAAGATACTACTTTTAGAAAAGGGAGGAGAATAACAAAGGCTCGAGGTCCATGACTGGTAGCCTATGGTAGAAGCACATGATTGTCCGGGGCATGTCTCAGAGGAAATACTCCTCTAAGCAGAAAAATAATAAATTCATGTGACAAATATCCAGCACCTAGTATGTGCCAGGCATTACTCTAGGTGTAGGGTAATACAGCAGGAACAAAATAAACTAAAACTACTGTCCCCATGGGGTTTGTACTCTATATTCAACAGTGTAAGGTGTTATTTTTAAAAAATTATAAAGCCAGAAAGGAGATGAGTTTTGAGATGTCATAACTGGAGAGAAGGAGGTAGTGAGCCATGTACTCTAGGGGTAAGAGTATTCCAGGCAGAGGAACCAGCTGGTGAAAAGGAGCATGCCCTATGTGCTCAAGGACAGAAAGGAGGCCAATGTTACCATAGAGCAGAGTAAGGAAGAAAGTAGTCTCTGAAGTCAAGAAAAATAATGGGGGTAGGTGGACTGTTTAGGGCAGCAGTTCTCAACCTGTGGGTTGCGGCCATCGGAAATACATATTTTATTTAAAAATGTATTGTAGGGGCCCTGGCCGGTTGGCTCAGTGGTAGAGCGTCGGCCTGGCGTGCAGAAGTCTCGGGTTCGATTCCCGGCCAGGGCACATAGGAGAAGCGCCCATCTGCTTCTCCACCTCTCCCCCTCTCCTTCCTCTCTGTCTCTCTCTTCCCCACCCGCAGCGAGGCTCCATTGGAGCAAAGATGGCCCGGGCACTGGGGATGGCTCCTTGGCCTCTGCCCCAGGCACTAGAGTGGCTCTGGTCGCGGCAGAGCGAAGCCCCAGAGGGGCAGAGCATCGAGCATCGCCCCCTGGTGGGCAGAGCGTCGCCCCCTAGTGGGCGTGCCGGGTGGATCCTGGTCAGGCGCATGCGGGAGTCTGTCTGTCTCTCCCCGTTTCCAGCTTCAGAAAAATACAAAAAAAAAAAAAATGTATTGTATGTATGTATTGTATAATAAATGGCTTTAGGCAACCTCTGTGTTTTGGTCCTTCGACCCCCACCAGGGTCGCGACCCACAGGTTGAGAACCGCTGGTTTAGGGTATTGAAGGGTTATTGTAAATCACTAGGCTTTTATTCTGGGTGAAAAGGGAAGCCACTGGAGGGTTTTTAGCAAAGGAATAAAATGACCTAACTTATATTTCAGGATCATCCCAGCTGTCTTGAGAAGACTAATGAGGTTGGCAGCCAGGCTAGAAGCAGGGAGACTATTTAGGAAGTGGCTGCACTAATCCAAGTAAAAGATGATGGTACCTTGGACCTGGGAGGCTGCAGTGGGGATGGTGAATACCTGACCCGATCCTGGGTGTACTCTGAAGCTAAGAACCGACAGAATTTGCTGACATCTTGAAAGTAGACATTGAGAGAAAAGGAAAAGATAATAACTCTAAATTTCTTGGCCTGAGCACCTGGAAGGTCAGAGTTACCGTTACTGAGAGGGAAAGACGGCAGGAGGTGAGGTGAGTGGGAAGCAGGAGTTCTGCTGTTTTTGAACATATTACATCTGAGAGGTTTAGTGGATGTCAGGTAGCCCAAAGGATATACAAATCTGAAGTGAGGAAAAAGATCTGGGCTGGAGATATGATCTGGAAGCTGGCAATGTACAGCTTGTATACTTCTTGTATAAGCAATTTAATATTAAGATATAAAGCCATTGATGTTTTCCACACATACTTTTCCAGTGCTTTTTCTGTCTAATCTAGCCTACTGAATTATAAATTATTTAGTATGTGTGTGTGTGTATATGTACATATGTTAAACAAGATACAAAAACTATAAGCCAGAAATCCAATTGAAGAAAAACGAGTATATACAAACTACACCAAGAATAAAAGGTATGAATAAGACAGGTGATGAGAGGAATCATGAATACAACTTTTAGGTAACAAATTGGCATATTGACATTACGGTGCATGCTATATTTAAAACTGGTCCTCCCATATTAATTTCTTGAGACCTTACTGCTTGTCACTTGAATCCTGTAGCTATCATACACATGGTACAAGCAACATTTGATTTTTGAAGTGTCTAGACCAACTCTTCATTTTTTCCAGATGTAATTTCACATTTCTGCATTTTAAAAAGTTTGGCCATAATCTAGATGTACACTTTTCTAATCCATATACCTGCACATATGACCTTTGTAAACAGAAACTTGCATGTATGTATGTTTACTTTTAACCTTCTGGTTATATACTGCTCATATCTGTGTATTCAAGTTTCTGAAGTAGTACCAATAAAAACCTAGGTCATGTTCAAAAAATAAAAAAAGCAAGAAAAACCTGGTCCTTGTCATGTCTGATGCCACCTAGGTTTCAGGGCACACAATTCTAAATGAAGAGAGGTCTCTTTTATGGCACATTCTAGATAGAAGGTAGATAAGAGAAGTTCCCGAGTAAATGGACCTAAACCTTGTTTTTTCCCACACCCATCCATCTGCACCTGACTGCTAAATCAATCTTCCTAAGTTCATGTAAAGTTTTTACTTTCTTTTATGAGATCAGGTTTGCAATTATAGATTAATTGATTTCATATTATTACTTCCCCTGTCAGAGCCCTCATCTAAAGAACTCTGAACAGAGAAAAATGATTTGTGAAAATACCCCCCCCCCCCCCCCCCCCCCCAGTTTTCTCAATGCTTGTATACAACAAGTACCATTCTAGAGGCAGGAGAGAAATAAATTAATTTCATACAATAGATGCTAGCAACTCCAGAAGCAACTGGGAAATTGTTAGAAATGAAAACTCTCAGGTGCCACCCCAGACTTACTGAATCAGAAATTCTGGGGTAGAGCCCAGCAACTGTGCACTAATAATTCCTCTCAGTGACTCTGACACATGTTAAACTTTGAGAACCTCTAGCTTGGAACATTAGGACTCAATTCTTTCAAGGAATGTCAGCTGAAAAAGGCTACTGGGATATAAAGTCCTTGAACACAAGAGCTTTATTATTTTTCACTTTCAACTGCCTTATATATCTAACACTTAACCCACATTCAAATCGTTTTTGATCAGTTAAAAAGTCCTAAGTACCTCCCCCCTGAATTTCCTTGTTTTTCTTCATGCTATGATACCAAGTTATCAGCCTGACCTTTGTCCCTCCTTCCCAGTCCTCTCTATTCTATGGGGAAATGTAATGTTTTTCCAAGCAGAATTTCATATCCTAAGTTTTTAAGTATTGATACTTGTGATGTCCTGTCAAGCCATACTTCAGCACAAGAACTAACCTCAGAAGATTATTTATCCAAGTGTATCAATCTACAGTTGAGAACGTTGAGCCCTGGAGAGATCACATAGCAAGCACAGCCTTACAGAATTAGAGAGATACTGTATGGCCAGTAGCCGTGGCTACTATCACAGCCACCTAGCCAGTGCAGGTTTACATTAGATTCGGACAGATGGTAATGAGACAATGGAGCCAAGAACTGGTGGCCATTACCTTTAATCCTAGCTTGCACCCGGTAGGTGAGAAATACACACAGTGGGAAAACTTCCCTTTCCATTCAGGGCTCCGAAAGCCACTGACTTAACTGAGTTTCCTAGAATCAAAGGTTTCTAGCTCACCAGCCTTATTCACCTCTGTTCCCCATCTCCTTCTCTCTGCACAAACTGGTTTCTCCTTCAGCGCTTCCTCCAGCTTGGCTGCCTCTTCTCTCCTCCCAGTTTCTCTGCTCTCCTCTCTAATGCTAATCTCAGGAACCAAGAGAGAGCAAGCTCCCAGTCTGCCCCACTTTATAGTATAGAAATCAAAACCTTTAATCCAATAACAAACAAGAAAGTCTCTGATACAAAGTCACTTATCTGAGGCATAATGGGATTCCTCATAAGAGTGCACCACCCCACATCATGCAATCAGTCAAGGGTGTGGGGAAAAGCTTAGTCTTAAAACTAAGCCTTGCCCTGGCCGGTTGGCTCAGCGGTAGAGCGTCGGCCTGGCATGTGGGGGACTCGGGTTCGATTCTTGGCCAGGGCACATAGGAGAAGCGCCCATTTGCTTCTCCACCCCCCCCTCCTTCCTCTCTGTCTCTCTCTTCCCCTCCCTCAGCCAAGGCTCCATTGGAGCAAAGATGGCCCAGGCGCTGGGGGTGGCTCCTTGGCCTCTGCCCCAGGCGCTACAGTGGCTCTGGTCGTGGCAGAGCGACGCCCGGAGGAGCAGAGCTTCACCCCTGGTGGGCATGCCGGGTGGATCCCGGTTGGGCGCATGCGGGAGTTTGTCTGACTGTCTCTCCCCGTTTCCAGCTTCAGAAAAATACAAAAAAACAACAACACTAAGCCTTAGGCTATAACGACTCAGCCTACTTACAACCTGTCTCCCATACCCAATACGAACTATAAGCGAGCAAACATATATATTTACAAACTTATTTGACCAACAGACACCAAACGATAAATTATTATTTATAGCCATACTTTATTTTGCTTGAGTCAAAAATCGCTAATTTAATAGATTAACAATGGGGAAAAAAGAGACAACATTAATAAAAATGCTATTCAGCCCTCTAGGGACAGGGCCTGCTTAGCGAGAGTCCTGTCCTCCACAGTTCCATCAGTTCAACACTAAGTTTCCCAGAAACTTACAAAAACTACTTCATTCAGATAATGTGGCCATTCTGCTGACCAACTTTTATCTTCCTGGTTATAGCCCATCCAACTGACAGGACTCCTGGAGAAAGCCTAGAGATCCCTCAATACATACTTTGTGTCCTAAGCTGAAAACCTTTGTAGTACTCCAATCGTATATCACAGGGATGCTGAGGTAGCTGACAAGCAACATAGTGATAATTAAGTAAGTGCTGTGGAAGGCAGCTCAGTACACGTTAGGAATATGTGCTTTGAGGTCATAAAGATCTTCTCTATTTGAGTTTTAATTCTACTTCTTACTTGCCCTCATTTTATAGGATAGAAGCCATAATATTAGTATACTGCCTCATATTGTTGATATCTAGTCTCTAGTCATTTAAAAATACTGACTCCTTTAGAATAGGAAATATTTTATATATCTCTCCCCACATTATAGTCACATAGGTACTCAATAAGTATTTAGTTAACTAACATGGACTAGATTTTAATACATCAGATAAACTTCCTACCTAATAGGTGCCCTTGCTTCCAGATCTCACCCCCACCCCCACCTTAACTTGATCAAATCTGATCTTGTCTAATAATTCCATTTTAAAACCTTCCCAAGGCTCCTAGCCCTCGAGGACTTACTGAAAAGTCCCTGCCAAGAGCAGAATTTATCTCATCACTGCCTATCTCTGATAAGTCAGATCCACTTCTGAACTACTAACCCTCCAGGAATGTTCTTCCCTTCTCCCTACAAGCTCTTCCTCAACAGGCTAACTCCTACTAGTCATTCAGCTTAGAAGCCATATTTCTATCAAGTTTCCTGATCATAGCTTCCTAACCATTACTAACAGATGTCCTGCCTCCGTAACTTGATAATATACTTACTACCATCTAATACTGTAATGAAATGTTTAATCCACTTTCCCAATTATCTGGTAAACTTTTGAGGACAGGGATCACACAATATTGTTTTATACTGGCATATAAAACACCCTTTGAGTCTGACCAGGTGGTGGTGCAGTGGATAGAGCGTCGGACTGAGACGCAGAGGACCCAGGTTCGAAACCTCAAGATTGCCCGTTTGTGCGCGGGCTCATCTGGCTTGAGCATGGTTCTCACCAGCTTGAGTGCAGGGTCTCTGGCTTGAGCATAGATCCTAGACATGACCTCATGGCCAATAGCTTGAGCAACGAGTCACTTGTTCTGCTGGAGCCCCGCGGTCAAGGCACATATGAGAAAGCAATCAAAGAACAACTAAGGTGCTCCAACAAAGAACTGTTGCCTCTCATCTCTTTCCCTTCTTGTCTGCCTGTCTCTATCTGTCTCTCTCACTAAAAAGAATAAAATAAAATAAATCTCCTATAGGAAAATATGAGCAGAGCTATGAATAAGCAATTCAGAGAATTGAAAAACCAAAAGGACAAACAAACAGAGGATCATCAGCTTCACCGGTGGTTAGGGAAATGCAGAATTAAGTATAAACAGCATTTTTTTTTTTTTTGTATTTTTCTGAAGTTGGAAACGGGGAGGCAGTCTGACTCCCGCATGCACCGACCGGGATCCACCTGGCATGCCCACCAGGGGGCGATGCTCTGCCCATCTGGGACATCGCTCTGTTGCAACCAGAGCCATTCTAGCGCCTGAGGCAGAGGCCACAGAGCCATCCTCAGCACCCAGGCCATCTTTGCTCCAATGGAGCCTTGGCTGCAGGAGGGGAAGAGAGAGACAGAGAGGAAGGAGAGGGGGAGGGGTGGAGAAGCAGATGGGTGCTTCTCCTGTGTGCCCTGACCTCAATCGAACCCGGGACTCCCGCACGCCAGGCCGACGCTCTACCACTGAGCCAACCTACCAGGGCCTCATTTCAGACATTTGGTTGTTTCTAGTCTTCTATTATAAAGAAGATTACAATGAATATCTTGTACTTAGTATATACCATTTTCATTTTAATAAATAATACCAGATTATTTCCCAGAAATGTTGACACAATTCTTACTGCCACCATTAATGTCTGAGAGGAACTTAACCCCATAATCTCACTATCACTGATGCTTTTCTTTGACAATAGAATGACTATAAAAATGCTGTTTACCCTGGCTGGTTGGCTCTGTGGTAGAGCGTCGGCCTGGCGGGCAGGAGTCCCGGGTTCAATTCCCAGCCAGGGCACACAGAAGCGCCCATCTGCTTCTCCACCCTCCCCCTCTCCTTCCTCTCTGTCTCTCTCTTCCCCTCCCGTAGCCAAGGCTCCATTGGCTGCAAAGTTGACCTGGGTGCTGAGGATGGCTCCTTGGCCTCTGCCCCAGGCGCTAGAGTGGCTCTGGTTGCAACAGAGCGATGCCCCGGAGAGGCAGAGCATTGCCCCCTGGTGGGCAGAGCGTCGCCCCCTGGTGGGCGTGCCGGGTGGATCCCGGTAGGATGCATTGGGGAGTCTGTCTGACTGCCTCCCTGTTTCCAACTTCAGAAAAATACAAAAAAAAAGAAAATAATAAAAATAAAAATAAATTTTTAAAAAATGAACACAGATATGGTTTCAGATGCCTATTGCTACAGAACAAACCAACCCAAACTTAGTGTCTCCAACCACAATTCTGTAGGTTGGCCAGGTAGTTTCTTTTTGCTTCCACCTCTGGTTCCTCTGTGGGTACATTCAGATAAAGGGTCAGCTGAGTGAGTGGGTCCAAGACACCCCACTTTCAGGTCTGCTGGTTGATGCTGTGAACTGAGGCATGTTGGTTCTTTCCCAAAAGACCTCTCGTCCTCTTACAGGCTAGACCAGCTTCCTTTCCTTACACCACAGTTGCAGGAAAGCAGTCCTTGAGGGCCCCTTAAGGACTAAGCTCCAGAACTCATACATCAGTTCCACCATATTTACTGGTCAAAGCAAACACAAGGCCAGCCAGGACTCACGGGATGGAGAAACAGATTCCACCTCTAGACAGGAGAAGCAGCAAAGTCATATTGCAAAGGGGAGTACATACCAGGATGCGAGGAATTTATGGTCATTACTCAATCTACCAGAGGTCAGTAGGAGTGTGTGTGCACACGGACGTGTGTGCCTGTGTGTATACACACCTGTACACACACAATGGAATACACTATATACCGCAGTTGTTATAAAACAAGATGTAGAATATTTACTATAGTATGTTATCATTTGTGTGTGGGGAAATTATGTATATATTTCAGCACATATATGTATGTTTGTAAATCCTTGGTAATACAGTTAATAATTAACTAATGAAATACTGAGCCATGCAAAATAGTCAGCATGCTGGCTGAGGATGCAGGGCACTGAGGGCATGTCAGGAAGGCCAGCAGAGGTGAGCCAACTGGCCCACAGCTGAGAATAATGGGGTGCTGTGTGGGCATAGAGAGCAGCTCCTCTGTGAGGGGCTGTGGACCCACAAAGAGGCACAGCCAGCAGACCTTGTAATCAGTGATGCACAGTGGTAGGGGGAGATACAGGGTGGTCTACACGGCAGGGAGAATAACAACACACTGAGCAAGTAAGGAAAACAGCTGGGCAAATGATAACCATATTGAGCCTAATGTGAAGCCAAGTTTCTTACTGCCAGAGGAGGCATTTATAAACATGGAAAGAAGGCAGGCTAGAAAGAACCCTGAGGAATTGGACTGGAATTGGAAGTACAGAAACATAACTTATGGTTTTATAATATATACACATACGTGTGTGCGTACAAACCATACTCAATACTCATACATGTCCTTGTTCCTATGAACAATGACACCACAGTAGCAATGAACACACTAAGCCCCTAAATCTTTGTTTTTAAATACCGTGTTTTACCAAAATAAACAATAACAGCAAAAACCAAACAGGGCTACTTGGAGAAATGGCTGATTCCAGGACTAGACCAGGCAAAGTACAAAATGAACCAGGAACAGCATGTTCTGCCAGAAGTGCACAATGAATGAGATGGCACATGATAAACAGGCAGAGGAGCCAGCTTGTAGAGGCTTCCACTGGCTAAATCAGGGACAATTTAAACAGCAAAATAAATAATAACAATAATAAATCACAACACACTAAATAAACTGCAAACCATGAGTCCTTACGGATTTAATAAATAAAGAAATTAACAGCGGAGAAAGTTAAGTTCTACCTCACAAAAAGATACCAACTAATACATGCGAAAGGAATAGAGAAATATCATTTGGCAATCATCATAAAAGTGTGTAGAGTGGAGTCATCACTGACACCACCCTAAGGCTAGTAAGTAGAAGTCTGATGAGAAACAGGATGCTGGCACAATGTTGGAATACCTCTCCACAAGTACTGATCAAATAGGAAAGCACACCAACATGACTAAGGTGTTCATTACCAGCAGTGGCATGGTTCAACACTGTATGCCTCTGGATTCAGTGCACTGAAAGGCACAGCCTCATTTCCGTGGTGTTCCTACCAGGAATGCATGACCTGTTTGAAGCCATGAGGAAATATCATATGGACCTAGATTAAGAATCATACTACAAAATGTAGGTCCTGTATTTCTAAACTGTCGAGGAAAAAAGCAGCTAAGAAGTCTAAACAGACATGAAAACTAAATATGACATGTGTTCTTGGATAGGAACAAAAAAAGAAAGAGAAATTGTTGGGATAGTCAATGGACTGTGAACAGGTTCTTCGGACTACATAGTAGTGTTGGGACCAATGCTTATTTTCTGATTTGGAGGCTTATACGCTGGCAATGGATGAGTATCTTGTTTCTGACATACAGACACTGAAGGGTTTAAGGATGACGGAACATATCTGCAGCTTGCTCTAAAGAGTTCAGAATCAAGTATGAGTCTGACCTGTGGTGGCACAGTGGATAAAGGAATGACCTGGGCCCTGGCCGGTTGGCTCAGTGGTAGAGCGTCGGCCTGGCGTGCAGAAGTCCCGGGTTCGATTCCCGGCCAGGGCACACAGGGGAAGCGCCCATCTGCTTCTCCACCCCTCCCCCTCTCCTTCCTCTCTGTCTCTCTCTTCCCCTCCCGCAGCAGAGGCTCCATTGGAGCAAAGATGGCCCGGGCGCTGGGGATGGCTCTGTGGCCTCTGCCTCAGGCGCTAGAGTGGCTCTGGTCGCAACAGAGCGACACTCCGGAGGGGCAGAGCATCGCCCCCTGGTGGGCAGAGCATCGCCCCTGGTGGGCGTGCCGGATGGATCCCGGTCAGGCGCATGTGGGAGTCTGTCTGACTGTCTCTCCCCGTTTCCAGCTTCAGAAAAATACAAAAAAAATAAAAATAAAAAAAATAAAGGAATGACCTGGAATGCTGAAGTCGCCAGTTCGAAGCCCTGGGCTTGCTCAGTCAAGGCACATATAAGAAGCAACTACTATGAGTTTAAGCTTCCTGCTCCTTTCCTCTCCTTCTCTCTAAAATCAATTAATAAAATCTTTAAAAATCCCAAAACTATGAGAACAGGTATGTATTGACACACACATATGTGATCTATGTATGCAGACAGAAAGAGAGAGAAGGCAAGTGACAGAAGAAATGCAGTTAAAAATTAACAGTGGTGGAATCTGAGTGAGGGAGTACTTTGTACTGTTCTGGCACCTTTTCTGTAAGTTTGACATTACTTCGAAATAATTTTTAAATTAGAAATAAATATGTAATATAGAACATCTACTGCTAGAGCAAATGATAATCATTTATTATCTGATGCCAGGACACAGAATGAAAACCCTGGCTTCATATATTTATTTATAATACATACCATCCTTAAAATCCTGAGGAGATACATTAACAAGGAGAGTAATGGTTTTATGCCTATTTGGAGAAGAACATCTCAATATTTTCAAAAGAACCTTCTTTTTCTTCCTGAATTTTAAATAGGCATTTTACAGTTCAATGAGAAAAGGAATCTTGACTTATTCATCTTTGTGGTCCCAACACTTAACACATTTATACTTTAATTATTGTTCTGTCCTTGAACAGGAATTCTACACCCAACTTTGTTCCAATCAGAAAACACAGAGACCTGATTATCAAAGAATCTGCTACAATGAAAGGGAGAAACTGTCTATGTCAAGTTAAAATATATATCAGACTGAGCATAGAAAAATATCAAGAATTACCTTTCTTAGTAAATTATAGAGGAGGAATAATTATTTTCTGCCCTAAAATCAGAAGAGCATATAACCAGTAGCAAAAGGTCTTAGTCTAAAGAATGGCAAACTGTTGACAGTTTTTGGCCAAAAAAATAAATAATAAAATAAAATTTTTAGAATATAAATGAGGCTTTCGATAAAAAGGATTGAAAATTGAAGACCATGTTTTTTAAAAAATGTGAGAGGCTCTGAAAATGATTCGATTAAACCATATCGAATTGCTGATAAAGTACATATTCTATTAGTAGAAGGGTAAGATAATCTTTAAATCAGAAGAAATACATTTTCATTACAGAAACCAAAACTGTCCAAGGCATTTAGTGTTGTCAAAACTGAACTCAAAAAAATGTATACATGGTTTTTTGGGTTTTTTTGTATTTTTCTGAAGTTGGAAACGGGGAGGCAGTCAGACAGACTACCGCATACGCCCCAACCGGGATCCAACTGGCATGCCCATCAGGGGGCGATGCTCTGCCCATCTGGGGCATCGCTCTATTGCAACCAGAGCCATTCTAGCGCCTGAGGCAGAGGCCACGGAGCCATCCTCAGGGCCCGGGCCATCTTTGCTCCAATGGAGCCTCGGCTGCGGGAGGGGAAGAGAGAGACAGAGAGGAAGGATAGGGGGAGGGGTGGAGCAGATGGGCGCGTCTCCTGTGTGCCCTGACCGCAATCGAACCTGGGACTCCTGCACGCCAGGCCGACACTGTACCAGTGAGCCAACCAGCCAGGGCTGAACTCAAAAAAATTTAAAGGTTTAAAAAAAAAAAAAAAAAAGAAAAAAGCCCTGGCCGGTTCGCTCAGTGGTACAGTGTCGGCCTGATGTGCAGGAGTCCCGGGTTCGATTGCGGACAGAGCACACAGGAGAAGCGCCCATCTGCTTCTCCATCCCTCCCTCTCTCCTTCCTCTCTGTCTCTCTCTTCCCCTCCCGCAGCCGAGCTCCATTGGAGCAAAGTTGACCCAGGCACTGAGAATAGCTCTGTGGCCTCTGCCTCAGGTGCTAGAATGGCTCTGGTTGCAACACAGTGATGCCCCAGATGGCAGTGCATCGCCCCCTGGTGGGCGTGCCAGGTGGATCCCGGTCGGGCACATGCGGGAGTCTGTCTGACTGCCTCCCCGTTTCCAACTTCAGAAAAATACAAAAAACAAACAAACAAAAAATTTAAAGGTGAATAACTTCATATACTTCAACACTTTGTCCTCCCAGGAGAATACACACATTTTTTATTAATACGTTATAGGCCCTGGGTCCCATTGCTGAACTAACAAAAAAAAGTTATACGCCTGACCTGTGGTGGCGCAGTGGATAAAGCGTCGACCTAGAAATGCTGAGGTCGCCAGTTTGAAACCCTGGGCTTGCCTGGTCAAAGCACATATGGGAGTTGATGCTTCCAGCTCCTCCCCCCTGTCTCTCTCTCCTCTCTCTCTGTCTTTCTCTCTCCCTCTCTCTCCTCTCTAAAATGAATAAATAAAATAAAATTAAAATTAAAAAAAAAATCTTAAAAAAAAAAAAAAAAAAAGTTATACATGCCTGAAGGGCTGTTACAGTTAACAATGATAAACTACAGAATTGTCTTTTCAAAGGTTCAAACAACTGAAAATTACCTTTGATAACAGTTCATCTGTTTTAGAAAACAATAGGTACTGCTTGAGCAGGCAGTGGTGCAGTGGCTACAGCCTCAACCTGGGACACCAAAGACCCAGGTTCGAAACCCGGTGGTCACTGGCTTGAGCGCAGGGTCATCTGGCTTGAGCACAGGGTTGCCACCTCGAGCCTGAGATCACAGACATGAGCCCATGGTCCCTGGCTTGAGCAAGGGGTCACTGGCTCAGCTGCAGCTCCCGGGTCAAGGCACATGTGAGGAAGCAATCAATGAGCAACTAAAGTGCCTCAACAGGCCTGACCTGTGGTGGCACAGTGGATAAATCGTTGACCTGGAATGCTGAGGTCGCTGGTTCAAAACCCTGCACTTGTCTGGTCAAGGCACATATGGGAGTTAATGCTTCCTGCTCCTTCCCCCTTTCTCTCTTTCTCTCTCTCTTACTCTCTCTCCTCTCTAAAATGAATAAAAGGCCGCAACAAGTTGATGTTTCTCATCTCTCTCTCTTCCTGTCTATCCCTGTCTGTCTCTCTCGTTTAAAATAAGAAGGAAAAAGGTACTAATACCTTATGAAATTAGAATTCTTCAATTTAAAGCATTATTAGGGAATTTAAAATGGTTATAACTAGATTATAGTTCTTCCCCTTAAGGAGAAATCATAAAGTCAAATCCTTTCTAGCATGTTAAACCAGAATCGTATGGATTTTAAATGGAGATAAATACTTCTTAGGACTGTCCTAAAAATTAAATGAGATAATGTACAATAAATATATAAGAAGCACTTAGCATGTTGGCTAACAAGAATTAAGCACTCAATAAATAGCATTTATTGTGTTTGTTCTTATAGAAAAGATGTGAAACAACCCTGAAATACAGTCAAGTGACTTAAATAACCTAGTAAAGAAATCTGTTAAGACAGATGGATAGTATCAGTGTTGATTATCTAGACTTGGCAAATTCAATGAGGAAAGCAACCTTAACTTATTTATCCTCTTAGTCCCAGAATCTAACACAGTGTCTGACAAACATAGTAGGTATTCAATAGCAGTTCAGTAAAACGAAGTGAGTATGAACATAAGTTATCTGGAAAAGAAAAAAAGAAAGAGGTAGTCTGAGGTTGTCTGAAAAATAAACTGAATCCAAAAATTATGCCATTAGCAAGTCACTTCGAGAAATAAAATACCTAAGCATTTTTAGAACTAGGCATAAAAATTCATCTCAGGAAGGAGAGGAAAAAAACCTCATCTCAGACTGCTCTTTTTAATAATGACTGAGCTACTCTCAAATCTGTTTTTGGTAAATGTGTCACAAATAAAGTCTAATAGAAAATCATTTAAAAATTTTATCTAAAAAATGTTTTCATTCTCAAAGGTGAAAAAGTACCCAAAGCACTGAGGAAGCTTTTCTAACTTCCACTCAAAGGGAATAAGATAAATTTAATTCATAGTTCTCCCATCTATTTACACATGAAAATTAGCTTAAACTTTTACCAACAAGTAAGTTGAAAACACATGTATTTCACTTTGACAAATTCAAGTGCACACCGCAGAGAAGGAAGAGGAAAGAAAATCAACTCTCTCCAACGTGGGCAAGACCTGACCTGCGGTGGTGCAGTGGATAAAGCACTGACCTGGAACATGAGGTCGCCGGTTCAAAACCCTGCACTTGTCTGGTCAAGGCACGTATGGGAGTTGATGCTTCCTGCTCCTCCCCCCTTTCTCTCTCACTCTCTCTCCTCTCTAAAATGAATTTTAAAAAATAAAGTGTCAGTGCTCTAGAAGTACAGAAGAGAACCTAAAACTCTCCCCATCTCAGCAGTCACCTGTTAGAGCCCACACTTAGGCATAGTCTGCTTAGTTTTGGAAATGCTTTCTGTTGAAGACTCAAAAATCTCAGTGCAGTGGGCAAGAGAAAAAGTATAATATGAAAATACAGTCCTATCTTCCATATGCTACCTCCAAGAATAACAGGGATCAGTGGAGATTTTTAAAAACCTTTCCAACTTATCGCCCATCACATCACTACAGCACTGTACCCTTCTTATCTGGAAACTGATCAATTTTACAAAAGCACGCTTAGTAATACACTCACCTCCATACAGTGCTTGGTTTCTTTTTAGAGAGGAGAGAGAGAGGGAGAGAGAGAAACAGAGAAAGAGAAGGGGGAGGAGCTGGAAGCATCAACTCCCATATGTGCCTTGACCAGGCAAGCCCAGGGTTTCGAACCGGCGACCTCAGCATTTCCAGGTCGACGCTTTATCCACTGCGCCACCACAGGTCAGGCAGTGCTTGGTTTCTGAAACTAGTCAGTAAAGGGCATTTCCAGAGATAACCGGAGCTACACCTGAGCCTACTTCAAACTGAAATCTGTGAAAAGTATGAAGTTAAAAATCAAATAACAGCTTCAAGTCAACTTCTTGGAGGTTTTGAAAGTAAACAAACAAAAAAACCATTAAACACATCTACCTTTAACAAAGTGACAATGTTTTCCAAAAAACAAAACAAAGCTAATAGTATTACAGAACAGTTTATAGAATAACTTGCATTTTTTAAAAAATTAAATAGAGTGACACTGATCAACATACAGTATTTCCCCATGTATAAGGCACATTCTTCCCCTGAAAAATTTGGGGTCTAAAAACTGGGTGTGTCTTATACAGTGGTTATAGATTTTTAAACTTGCATTTCCTGCTTTTTCGCACTTGTTTTTGCACTCATTGTTGAAGAGTGATTTGTTATCAGACACAGATGAGGACAAGCTAATGGATGGAAGTTTTGACAGTGATGAGGAGTTGTATGAATTTTATGATGAATAAAACTTGAATTCAATAACTTTATGTAATACATTTTTTTTCAAATTTTGGGCCCCGAAATCAAGGTGTATCTTATACATGAGATTGTCTTACACATGGGGAAACATGGTAGGTTTCCACAAACAGATGTAAATTGTTAATTGCATTGTGTGCCCATCACCCAAAGTCAAATCCTTTTCTGTCATTGTATACTTGTCCCTCTTTATTCAAGAACTTGCAATATTTTAAGTAAAATTATTCTAGGGACAATATAAGGTGACGGAAAAGGATCTGACTTTGGGTGATGTGTATACAATATAATCAACAGTTCAAATGCTATAGAAATGTTTACCTGAAACCTATGTACTCTTATTAATCAATGTCACCCTGTTAATTTTCTGAATAAAATTAAACAAAATAAATAAAGTAAAATTATTCTTAAATTACCATTTGGTTCCTATAGTGCCTTGAAAAATATCAAATGAATAAAGGCACATAAGAGCTATTGGCCAATCAATGACATCATTAAAATTATTTTAAAATCTAATTTCTGCAGTGGCAATTTAAAAAGCAAACCAAATTTTAATGAGAAAAATACACCTAGTCCAAAACGTGGAAATAGTTAATTTTTTTTTAAATTAAAAAGAATGAAGGTCACAGCACTAAGCAATTTAATCTGTAGGTAGTTGATTCAAATGAGTTAAAAAAAAGTCTCTCTCTGGAATTGAAGATTTAAAATAATAACAGATATAATCTGATACAATCTTTAAACATCACTGCATAGGATTTTTTTAAGCACTAAACAAAACAAAATCTTCCAAGACAAAGATTTTCACCTCACACACACACTTTGTAAATTAAGAACTAAATGTAAAACCAAAAAACATTTGAAACATCAAACTTTTGTTTTCACTAACATTTCTCAGATCTACTACTGAAGCTCTAATGGAACGGGTCTTCATTTAAATAGAGATTGTTTAATATGCCATTCCGTGTGAACAGCTTGCGAGACTCATTCTCAAAACCTCCTCTGGATATGCTTAATTACAGATATACTTTCAGTTTCCTGCGACTCACGCAAGAAACGTACAGACAACAGCTTCTGCACAGTTAGGAAAGGAGAGGAATGAAGGTCCAGGGGAGAGGCCCATTCTTTTGTTTTGGTGTCAGAAGCTGCAAAATTAAAGGTTCACAAGAGACAACCGCACCTATCCCCACCCATCACAGCCCTTTCATCGGTCCGCTCCAGACTACAGCCTCGAGATCCCCTGGCTTTTCACACCTCAAAGGATGGGCGGGGGACGCTGTAAGGTCTGGGGTCCAGGAAGAAAAATGGGAGGCACAGATCCTTTGAGGACAGTGACAAGGAGATGCATCCAGAATGAGGAAGATGGGACGCGCCACGGAGATCCGGAGGCTTGCAAATTCTCTGGGAGAAAAGCCCACGGGGCAGATAGAGGACACTGCCTGTAAAGGAATGGGGACAGACAGATGGACAATCCTCCGTAAGAGCAGGGAGGCATATTTGCAGGAGACCAGGAGGGCGTGAACTAAGCAGTGCTGAATTCGGAGCCCCAAATGGGTTGAGACAGCCTCAAACAGACCCGTTCCGCGAAGCTGAGACTTACGGTTACTTCCCGGGCTGAGGGTAACGGTCGGCTGGACCCCGCAGCTCTGCGGTTCTCGGCGTGCCCCTGCCTCTCCCGCGCCGTGGGTGACCTCGGGCACCCTCCCCGCCCCACCCACCCGGGCGGGCGCCCCCTCCTCGCCGGCCCGGCTGCGCCCGCGGGGCGGAGGCTGCGGGGACGCGAGTGCGCACGGCAGAGCCGCGGGAGCACTGCGTGCCGGCGGCGCCCGCGGCGAAGCTCAGAGTCGGCGGGCGCCCCCCATCCCTCTCCGGCCGCCGCGCCGTTTCCCTCGGGGGAGGGGAGGAGGGGGCGGTGGCTCTCGCCGCCGCCTCACGGGCAAGTCCCGCTCATGCTCCAGCCTCGCGCGCGAGCGCGCGCACAGTCCCCGTCGCCCGCCTCCCGCTCAGCCGCAGGCGCGCCCGCCCCCGGCGCCCCAGTCCCGGAGCCAGCAGCCTGCAGCCCCAGACAGCGCGCAGCCCCAGCGAGAAGCGGCAGGAACGGCAGCAGCTCGGCGCCGACCCGGAAGCTCTTCCGCCGCCAACCGCGAGGCTGCCAGGGGTGTGAACCCGGAAGCGGTTTTCTCTCCCCGGTAGCGGCGGGATGGAAAGCTAAGGCCGTTACAGATCTGGAATCCTGTAGTTTCGGGAGAGGAGGAGGGGGATGTGAAGCTGAGGTGCGAAGACTCGGAAGGACAATAACCCGCCCGTGGGCAAGAGGTTCTGCGAGTCCAGATACCCCAGGTCTCAAGGCGCGGGGTAGGGAACGCGACAGAACACGTCCGGCCCCTTCGGGTGGTGACCGAGGGTTTTCTTGTCACAGGAAGTTGGGCCCGGCCGCTGGGAAAAAGAAGGGTAGGAGGAGTGAGAAGGCGGTGACGGTCCCCAGCCCCCAGGTGACTGTCCCACTCAGTGACTTGAATGTAGCGGCCTGGGAGGTGCTCGGCCGCCCACGCGGGTGAGACGAGGAGCAGCAAGATCCAGATTCCAGCGAGAAAACCGAAGTGGGAGGCTGGACTGTCTCCGCATCTAGTTTCTCCAGGCAAGGAGTTTATTTCTTACAAGTAGTTACGAAGAAGCCAGAGCCACTTTTTGGGTAGCAGCTCTTGGAGCCAAGAGGCGTGCACGTCCGTCCCCGGGAGTGGACGTAAGAGGCGTGGGGGAGGAGCAGCCTCCAGGGCACAGGGTTTATTTTTGTCATTTCAGGGAAAATGATTCACAGCGCGTCATTCCAGCGCACCTCTCTCCATCTATTCAGGCTATTGGCTTTCTTCCTTTCCTTTTTCTCTATGTTGCTCTTAGCTTCACCAGAAGTCTTTGATCTAGCCGACCCGACGCAGGATCTCACTTCCTTTCCCATCTCACTCTTGGAGAGCTTGTCTGTCTTCACAGTTTCTCCCTTCTTCTCGTCTTTTAAGTGCTTTGCTGTCCTCAGCTTTTTTGGGAGAATTGTCAAAAACTCAAAAATATTTTCATAGCAATATAAAATAATTCATCCTATGTTAATGCATTAGTTGGTTCCCTTTTGGAATTGGGTTATAGAACTACAGTAACACCTAATATATATTCTAGGGATGAAATCGTGCTTCTCCAAATAACCTCAGTAGATGTACTTGGTGTTTACTGTAGGAATTCACTTGGTTCCCGATTCCAATTATTTAGTCCCTTTTTTCTTAGCCAAATATAGTTTAATTGCCTTCAAAAGCTATTTGAAGATTATTGAATATCTTAAATTGCAGAGTAGAATGTCATTAACATAGTTTAAAATTTATTGGTGATGCTTGTTACTGATTAGTGACGACTGGTAGAATTGGTTGAAAGCCAGCTGAGGTGGAAGCAGCACTAATAGGTATTTTCTATTCTGCTTTATTATTACTTCCTCTCTTTTTATTGCCCTAACCATTTTAAGTAGCAAAAGAATGAGGTTTTTATGGTAAAAAATCCCTGTAGGGGAGGGAATTCTTACTGATACTTAGTTTCCATCTCTTCTCTTTATTATAATGCTTTAAAACAGGGGTCCCCAAACTTTTTACACAGGGGACCAGTTCACTGTCCCTCAGACTGTTGGAGGGCTGGACTATAAAAAAAACTATGAACAAATCCCTATGCACACTGCACACATCTTATTTTAAAGTAAAAAAACAAAATGGGAACAAATACAATATTTAAAATAAAGAACAAGTAAATTTAAATCAACAAACTGACCAGTATTTCAATGGGAACTATGCTCCTCTCACTGACCACCAATGAAAGAGGTGCCCCTTCCAGAAGTGGGAGGGGGGCGGATAAATGGCTTCAGGGGGCCGCATGCGGCCTGCAGGGCCATAGTTTGGGGACCCCTGCTTTAAAAATAGTAGATTTGTTTCAGGAGAATAAAAGGTCTGGAAGGGACAAGGAACTTAGCCTTTCTACCCACATTTTCTTCTGTAAAACAGGGATAACAATATATCCTACATCATTAGGTTTGAGGGAGAATAAATGAATTAATTTATTGAAAACACTTAGCACAGCGTCTAGCACATAAGCATCATCAGTATTATTTATATTTTAAAGCCTATTAAATGTTATATATAGAAAGTGAAAGCAATAAAAACTTAAAGACTTGAAAGTAATTTTGGCTGGTGAGGATAAAAATAAAAAGCATGTTATTGAGTTTTCAGCAGTGGTCAGTAGGTTTTTTTGGGTTGTTTTGGTTATTTAAAGATGACATGGGTTTTAAAAGGTTGAGAAACATTGCTCAAGGGTGGAGGATGGGTATTTTTTTTTTTTTTTTGTCTCAGGAACATCGTACAAAGCCCTAAGATAACACTTTATTTTTATTATTATAATTATTTATAAAGATTTTTTTAAAATTTTTTTTATTTTTTACAGAGACAGAGAGTGAGTCAGAGAGAGGGATAGACAGGGACAGACAGACAGGAACGGAGAGAGATGAGAAGCATCAATCATTAGTTTTTCATTGTGCATTGCAACACCTTAGTTGTTCATTGATTGCTTTCTCATATGTGCCTTGACCGCGGGCCTTCAGCAGACCGAGTAACCCCTTGCTGGAGCCAGCGACCTTGGGTTCAAGCTGGTGGGCTTTTCCTCAAACCAGATAAGCCCTCACTGAAGCTGGCGACCTCGGGCTCTCGAACCTTGGTCTTCTGCATCCCAGTCCGACGCTCTATCCACTGCGCCACCGCCTGGTCAGGCTATAAAGATATTTTTGATTGTTGGTAATTTCTATTAGCATGTACTTTGCAAACCAGTTAATCAATCCTGTTGACGTCAACTTTTTTTTTTTTAGAGACAGAAAGGGAAAAAGATATGACAAGCATCAAATTGTAGTCACAGCACTTTAGTTGGTCTTTGATTGGTTCTCATATGTGCCTTGAGGGGGGCCCTGGGGTTCTAAACAGCCAGTGAACCCACGCTGGTGACCTCAGGGTTTGAAACCTGGGACCTCAGCATCCCAGGTCGATGCTCTATCCACCGTGCCACCACCACTTGAACTTCTAATACAACTTTATGATCCTGATATTATACTGAATCTTCTCTTCCATTGTAAAAGTTTTTTTAGGTTTGTACATCTGTACTCTATATAGCAGATATTTTCTTATTAAAGGCATTGGCATTTTGTTAAACAGGACTGTCTAGCATACCAAAGAGATATTAACAAGTGCCCCATGGGGAATAAATGGCATTCCTACCCCAGTCATAATGACAGCCAGAAATGCTTCTATGTATTTTCAAATGATCCCAGTTAGGCACTTTTTGGATGACAGCTCTTTGAGCTAGGAGGCATGCTGCTCTCCCCATAGTGGATGTTGATGGGAGGGCATTGGTGAGTGGTTCACCAACTGAGAACCACTTTACATATTTGTAAAGCTTTGTAACTTTAGCAGCAAGTCATCATTTATGCCTAAGCATTTTCCAGAATAGAATGAACCATATTAAAAAATGCCATATTTCCTATAGTGAGTAACTTGAATCCTTATTTAAAATGCAGTTTAAGCCTGACCTGTGGTGGCGCAGTGGATAAAGCGTCGACCTGGAAATGCTGAGGTCGCCGGTTCGAAATCCTGGGCTTGCCTGGTCAAGGCACATATGGGAGTTGATGCTTCCAGCTCCTCCCCCCCTTCTCTCTCTCTCTCTTTCTCTCTCTCCCTCCTTCTCCTCTCTAAAATGAATTAAAAAAAATTTTTTTTTTTAAATTAAAATGCAGTTTAAGTATATTGCAAACTTTAGTTATACCTTTATTATTTTTAGCTAAGAGTTGCTCTTCCAGTCTCTTTGCATGTATTTTCTGCCTTAGCAGTTTTGCCTTCATATATTAGTAGCTTTTATTCTTTTCCTAAGTTAAACCTTTGTTTCTTTTTTCATATCACTGGAAGTATGAATATTTCTTGAAAACTAATTTTTAGAGTCTCTTGGTGGTATATTAAAAACAAAATACTGTAACCCATATGTTTATGTTTTTTATATCTATTTATCTTTTAGAGAAATGATGAGCATTGATAAAGCAATTTGCTTATAGATTCTTAACATTTTATTTTAAAAATATTTTCCATTGATTTTTGAGAGAGAGAGAGGAAGGGGGAGAGAAAGAAAGAAGCATCAACTCATTGTTTCACCTAGTTCCATTTACCTGTGTTCTGGATTGCTTCTTGTATGTGCCCCGAGGGGGCGCGCACACAACCTGCAACCTCTGGTGAGCTGGTCATGCTTTATCTACTGAGCCACCCAGCCAGGGCTGGGTTTTTTGTTTGTTTTTTTAAATATGAGTTGATCAGCTCAGGAGTTGATTTGCTTTAAATTGTGTTTAGATAACTAAGAATTTACTTGTGTTCTCTTTTATATGCTTAATAGGAAGAAAAACAAAAAGGTTTCAGTAATTGTGCTTTATATGTTATATAATGTATTTACAATATAGTGATTTTATTTTGGGGGCTTGTAGTCTTCAAAGAGGCATCCATACATTTTGCAATTTGTGAGATTATGAAATCATTAATCAAAGTGAAAAGTAATTGCTTAATAAAATTCTGAGAAGAAAAGGGACTTATCTTTTTCACGTAGTATAGGAAGCTCTGTTGCATGAGGTAGGTTTTAAGAGTGATCTTACGGAAAACTAAAAAAATTCTGTGAGATACACAGTGAGAATCAATGATACATCTTCAAAATGAATATTGCAATCCTAATGTTTTACTGTAGTTTTTCTGGTGAAATATATGTAGTTTCATTGAATCTAAATAAGTGAACATTTTTATAATATAAAATAAAAATTAAGATTATTTAAATCTTAAATTTTTGTGCAATAATTTTAATGGTTGTTTTAATCTTAGACTAATGTTTACATAAAATGAAAAAAGCTACTGAATTGTAAAAGAATTTTTTGAAAGAAATTTTCCAATTATAAGACTTTTTTGTTGTTAATATAGGGAGATGAATTAAAGGTTCCAAAGTGACTGTCTTAATTTCAGTTGAGAATACAGAATCTGCCTGACCAGGCGGTGGCGCAGTGGATAGAGCGTCGGACTGGGATGCAGAAGACCCAGGTTCGAGACCCCGAGTCACCAGCTTGAGCGCGGGCTCATCTGGTTTGAGCAAAAAGCCCACCAGCGTGAACCCAAGGTCGCTGGCTCCAGCAAGGGGTTACTCAGTCTACTGAAGGCCCGCGGTTAAGGCACATACGAGAAAGCAATCAATGAACAACTAAGGTGTTGCAATGCAATGAAAAACTAATGATTGATGCTTCTCATCTCTCTCCGTTCCTGTCTGTCTGTCCCTGTCTATCCCTCTCTGACTCATTATTTGTCTCTGTTAAAAAAAAAAAGAGAATACAGAATCTAAATTCCTCTATCTCCTCTCAAATGACATTCAGAAACCTATCTTGAAAATGAAGGCATAACCTATGGTGGTTCTGTGGATAAAGCCTCAACCTGGAACACTGAGGTTGCCAGTTCAAAACCTTGGGCTTGTCTGGTCAAGACAGTTAAGGGAGTTGATGATTCCTGCTCCTTCCCCGCCCTCTCCCTCTCTCTCCTCTCTAAAATAAATAAAATCTTAAAAAAAAAAAAAAGATGGCTTTTTTTTCTATGAGAGTTGAAGCAATAAAGAACTCATAAATATGAACAGATCATTGTAATGCCTAATGTACTTTAAAAAAATTGAAGAAGGTTTGTCTCAGCACGACCAGAAAACTTCTAATTTGGTGCTCTTTTTTTTTTTTAATTTGATGCTCTTTTAGAAATTTGCTGGCATGTCAATGAGGGAAAGCTTAAAAAACAAAAAAGATAAATAAAATATATTCAGTACAATACAAAGAGATACATTTTGATCTAGCCATGAAAAACAATAATAGCATTTAATGAAATAGAACTATTGAACAACCAAGAGAGTGCTTGAAATTCATTTACTCTTTGGAATTAACAATAGAGATTTAAAATTAGTCCGGAGAGAAAAGTGCGCAGCTATATGTATACATATGTATTTGAAGGAAAAAATTTGTATTATCTAGGGACTTGATAATGAAAGTGGAAAATATGCTTACGTCTTTGTCTCTGTCAGAAAGCTTTTATCGACTGACCAATTGTTTTTTACTGTGATAAGCACCTCCAAAAGAAATTATAAAGTCATACAAATATCCATATCAAAGTTCTTTCTACAGATTCTGAAGAAAATGTTAATAGCAGCAACCTAGTTCCAGCTTTCAAACTATTAACAAAGTATTTACTTGTGTAATTTGTAGAAAATAATTGTTTAATATTATGAATCACTATTTCAAGACAATATTTGTTTAGTATTTATAAGACAATTTTATAATTGTGTCACTATTTTATACAAAAGACAGACTTATGCAGTTAAAGCTTCTAAAAAGCGGTATTCCTATTAAGTTTCTGTGTTACTTTTAACAGAAAAGGAAAAAGGGCTACAAGGAAATCTTAAATTATAAACTAGGTATTGAATAGTTAAATGGTAAGATATACTCAATCATCTCTGCCTACCTAAGCATATATGTTCTAAGAAAAATCAACATCTTATTTAGTTGTGTATAAAGTGATTATGTGTCCTTTAATCTTTTAAGGTATTTCTGTCTTTGATAAAGCAATGGGAAATCCAGAAAACATAGAAGATGCATATGTTGCCGTTATTCGTCCAAAGAATACTGCCAGTCTAAATTCCCGGGAATACAAAGCTAAGTCATATGAAGTAAGAACAATTTACTAACATTTAATATGCTACCACTGAATGTCATTCTGCATTATTATTTTTATTTATGTATAGTCTTACCATATCCTGTAAATTCTTTTTTTTTTTTTTAACAGAGACAGAGAGAGAGTCAGAGAGAGGGATAAACAGGGACAGACAGACAGGAACTGAGAGATGAGAAGCATCAAATCATCAGTTTTTCGTTGCGCGTTGCGACACCTTAGTTGTTCATTGATTGCTTTCTCATATGTGCCTTGACTGCGGGCCTTCAGCAGACTGAATGACCCCGTGCTTGAGCCAGCGACCTTGGGCCCAAGCTGGTGGGCTTTTGCTCAAACCAGATGAGCTGTGCTCAAGCTGGTGACCTCAGGGTCTCGAACCTGGGTCCTCCGCATCCCAGTCCGTCGCTCTATCCACTGCGCCACCGCCTGGCCAGGCATCCTGTAAATTCTTGTTGGCAACCTAGATCTTGATAAGCTAGAATTGACAATCCTAGATCTCTTTTTCTGCTGTATACCTTTTGACCACAGTGGTACCTTGACACACGAGCACTTTAAATCATGAGCAATTTGAGAGATAAGTAGCCACTTATGAGATTTTTTGCTTTAAGTCAGGAGCGGATATTTGAATCACGAGCTTCTGCCACCCTCTAATACAGGGGTCCCCAAACTGCGGCCCCCTGAGGCCATTTATCCGTGTCCCCCCCCCCCCCCGCACTTCTGGAAGGGGCACCTCTTTCATTGGTGGTCAGTGAGAGGAGCATAGTTCCCATTGAAATACGGGTCAGTTTGTTGATTTAAATTTACTTGTTCTTTATTTTAAATATTGTATTTGTTCCCGTTTTGTTTTTTTACTTTAAAATATGTGCATTGTGCACAGGGATTTGTTCGTAGTTTTTTTTATAGTCTGGCCCTCCAATGGTCTGAGGGACAGTGAACTGGCCCCCTGTGTAAAAAGTTTGGGGACCCCTGCTCTAATAGATGGCCTGCCGAACATTCTGAAAGGGAAGAAGAAACAAACTTCCATGGAAAGATTTTTGTTGAAATGGCCTCTAAGTCAAAGTGAGGAAAGTATGGCAAAAAAGCCAAAATTCAGTGAAGAAAATGATGATTATTGGGCAAATGAGTTTGTAAAATTTGTATTTTCTGGGTTTGCTCACTTTTATTTTTAAAAATGGCACTAAGCAGCTGTCTGTGAAATTGCTAATTACCTTCCTGCTTGGGAACATTGTTATGCTAATATTGCTGGAGGAGGGGTTTTCACACCAAAATGTTTTGAAAAGAGCAAAGGAGAAGGAAGCCAAATAATGATGATTAAGCAAAGTAAAAAAATAGAAATGAAGTTACTTTTTTAAATTAAATGTAGAGTTAAGTGTGTAGAGATTATGAAAACCTCCTCTGCCAGTCTCCTCCCCCTCCACCAGCATCTTCCCTGACCTTGAAGATACTCTTTGTAAACCAGTTTATTTCTGTACATTCTCTCTTATTATGTGTGTGTGTATATATATACATATATATATATGTATTTGTTATTTATAAAGTACATTTTCTTCCTTAAAAGCATATAAAACAAAAAATTTGTGTGGTTTTTGGGGGCTGGAATGGATTAATTGCATTCCCATTAATTTACATGGGGAAATTTGATTTCACGCACAAGCAAATTGAGTCACGATCTCTGCTATGAAATGAATTAAACTCATGTGTCAAGGTACCACTTCATTTTCTTTATTTATTTTTTTCAGAAAAGGAAACAGATACAGACAGTCGGGCAGGAAGGGAGAGAGGTGAAAAATATCAATTCTTTGTTGTGGCACCTCAGTTGTTCATTGATTGTTTTCTCATGTGTGCCTTGACGGGGTGGGGTGGGGGGGCTCTCCAGCTGACCCAGTGACTCCTTGCTCAAGCCAGCTACCTTTGGGCTCAAGCTAGCAACCATGGGGTCATGCTTATGATCCCACACTAAAGCCAGTGACCCCATGCTCAAGCTGGCGACCTTGGGGTTTCAAACCTGGATCTTCTGCATCACAGGCTGACACTCTATCCATGCTACCTGGACAGGCCCTTTTGACCATTTTTTATTCACTGATATATGTAAATTATTAGATGTTAAAAGGTACTTGTTTGGGTTTTCCTTTTAATTTATAGATTTAATTTTTAATACAACTTATGGAATGGCTTTCAAAAATTTTTAAAAATGGCAAAAGTCAGCTTATTTAAAAGTAAAATTTACATTGTTTTTGGTTATTTTTTCAAAGAACTACTTTTAATAGTTTGCTAAAAAATATCCTTTTACCTTTAAGTTTTAGGAGATTGTTACTTTTCTATAGTCTTCAATTATACATATTGTTACTTTTCTATAGTCTTCAATTATACATATTACATATATTAGTAAATGTAATTGGAGTGGGAAGGAAAACAAAATAAAATTGTCATTTTTTCTATGCAACAGATTCCAAACATCATAAAATATTTGTAATTTAACTTAACTCCAGCTAATTTCTGTAGCATTTTGCTTAAATTACCTTTTTAGGTTTAGTTATATGAATGATATTAAAGACTATTGCAGAGGTTCCCAGGAGGCTGCTGCTCTGGTTCTCAGTCCTGGCTGCACTGTTTGAACATTTGGGGAACTTGAAGAGGTCCAGCACCAGGATCCCATCCTAAACACTAATTTAATAGGTCTGAGGTGAAGCTGAGCAGTAATGTTGTTTTAAAAACCTCCCAGATTGTTCCAATATGTGGCGAGGGTTAAGAAAGTCTGCTGGTGCCTGACCAGGTGGTGGCACAGTGAATAGAGCATTGGACTGGGATGCAGAGGACCCAGGTTCGAAACACCAAGGTGCCGCCTTGAGCATGGGCTCACTGGCTTGAGCCCAAGGTCGCTGGCTTGAGCCCAAGGTCGCTAGCTTGAGCAAGGAGTCACTTGCTCTGCTGTTGCTCCCCGCCCCTTCAAGGCACATAGGAGAAAGCAATCAATGAACAACTAAGATGCCACATCGAAGAATTGATGATTCTCATCTCTCTCCCTCCTGTCTATCTTCCCTATCTGTCCCTTTCTCTGACTTTCTCTCTGTCTCTGTCAAAAAATTAAAAAAAAAACCTGCTGGCTTATTATATTCTAGGGCAGAAAAATTTGATTTAACTTTCTTTTAATATTATTTTTCTTATCTAAGATTTTATTGCATGAAGTTCCCATTGAAGGACAGAAAAAAAAGAGAAAGAAAGTTTTGTTGGCAACAAAACTTCAAGGCAACAGTGAAGTAACACAAGGCATATTGGATTATGTAGTAGAAACCACGAAACCAATTTCTCCTGCAAACCAGGGTATCAGAGGTAGGAAACTCTTTTTTTCTTTTTTTTTTAAACAGAGTTGCTTTAAATGCTTGTGGAGAAAATCTTTTATGAAATATATTGAAATAATTTTAGCCCTGGCCTGTTGGCTCAGTGGTAGAGTGTCAGCCAGGCGTGTAAAAGTCCCTGGTTTGATTCCCGGCCAGGGCACACAGGAGAAGCACCCATCTGCCTCTCTACCCTTCTCCCTCTCCTTTTATCTCTTTCTTCCCCTCCTGCATCCAAGGCTCCATTGAAGCAAAGTTGGCTACAGGCGCTGAGATGGCTCTATGCCCTCCGCCTCAGGTGCTAGAATGGCTCCAGTTGCAACGGAACAACACCCCAGATGGGCAGAGCATCACTCCCTAGTGGGCATGCCGGGTGGATCTGGTCGGGCGCATGCGGGAATCTGTCTCTCTGCCTCCCTGCTTCTCACTTCAGAAAAATACCAAAAAAAAGTTCCTTTCCAATTAAAGAACTTGAAAAATACTCAAAAAAATTTTAAGGTACAAGCCAAACCCGCAGATGAAGTAACCTGAAAAAAGAAAAAGTAATCTGACTTTTATTTATTTATTTTTTTCTGAAGCTGGAAACAGGGAGAGACAGTCAGACAGACTCCCGCATGCGCCCGACCGGGATCCACCCAGCACGCCCACCGGGGGCGACGCTCTGCCCACCAGGGGGCGATGCTCTGCCCATCCTGGGCGTCGCCATGTTGCGACCAGAGCCACTCTAGCGCCTGAGGCAGAGGCCACAGAGCCATCCCCAGCGCCCGGGCCATCTTTGCTCCAATGGAGCCTTGGTTGCGGGAGGGGAAGAGAGAGACAGAGAGGAAAGCGCTGTGGAGGGGTGGAGAAGCAAATGGGCGCTTCTCCTGTGTGCCCTGGCCGGGAATCGAACCCGGGTCCTCCGCACGCTAGGCCGACGCTCTACCGCTGAGCCAACCGGCCAGGGCTTTTATTTTTTTTAATTGAAAAATTTAAGTAAGTCACTGTTGATGATTTGTTCAGTAGAGACGGGAAAACTTGGGTGGCATGAAACTTAAGAACATACAAACGACTTTTGCTGAAGTGTAGTTTCCTATGTCTCTTTGAAGTGCTATTTTTATTTTTCTACTCCAGGACAGAGAAAACTGTAAAGCTCTCTTCATAACTAAGTAAAAGTTAAGATTCATGGATCAGAGAGCGTCCTATAAGTTACCAAGAGGTTTCCTTCCCAATCTGTCACAAGAAGAAAACCCTTTTTAAAGAGCTAAACAGAATTACAGATGTATTAACCATGAAAGATTGAGGCCCCATTTAAAATGTTAGATAATATATAGCCTATAAAAGTTATTAAAAATTAATGATCAATTTTTTTCAAGCCGTTACCTCACAAGAAGCAGATAGCAGTTAGCAGTTACAGAAATTATAAACTGTGTCTAAGGTTCAGACATTACAATTAAAAAGTTAAAGCTAATTTCAGTCAAACAGCAGTTGAAACAGTTGTTAGTGAGGTAAAGCATCTCTTTAAAGCTCCCTCAGTGTTTTTTCTTTATATTCGTATTTATAGAGAGTAGTTGCCTAACTCATCTGTTTCAGTACAGAGACTGTTTTTGTTGCAGAGATAAAACTGAATCCTGTAGTTTGATTGATGAGTTATTTTGGATATTTGTTCTCCCTTCCTTCTGAGCATCGTAACACAAGATTAAAGTATGTGCATAAGTTTACAGATCTTTGATATATATTCTGAGTCCCACAAAGAGCATTTCCTTTCTCTGACTATCAGATTGACTCTTTAATAAAATGATCTAGAGCTTGGTTTTAGCTGTAAAGGGGATTATCCTTGTGGGTGATGAAGGCATGCCAAAGGCTATCTCTGAATGCCACAGACTTGTCAGTCTTTTTTACCACGGTCTTGGACTTCTCTGGTATTTTCGTTTAGATTTGTTTCATTGTTGCTAATTGTTATAGTTATTAGGATCTATCCTGAGATCAAATTCCTGAAACAAAGGTCCAGTTACCCAAATCACATATTTAAATTGAGATAGACAAGTCATAATTTGCTATAAATTAGCCAAACCTACCAGTCAGTCCATTCAACCAAAAGAAGTGATGGACGTGGTGTCAGTGTTAACAAAAATGTCCCCTGGCCCAGAGGCCTGGGTAATTTCTCGAAAAGAAGTTATGAGTAGACAAGTACCCTGCAACGTGTCCAGCACAATTAGGCCTGTAGACTTGGTAAAACATGCTAGTATTTTTTTTTTCAGGTAGCTCTTAAAAGAAATTAAAATACAAAGGTTTTACTTAACTAAATAGTTATATTAATGACCCATACCATATCCTGACTATCATAGTCAATTGAGTTTTTCTAAATGTAGGAAATAGTTTTATATATAGGTTAATATGCTCCCTTTTTTAAACATCATATAAAAATCACAGTGATTTTATAATAGCAGTAGTTATGCCTTTCCTTTTATGCAATACTATTTCTAATTTACAAAACACTACCATACTTATTTATTCATGAAATTGTTAAATTGGTCCTGTGAAAATGAAAATGATCATTTTCATATCTATAAAATGTAGACATAGGTTGTCACCTGCTTAAATAGTATTCTAATTAGTGGGGTGGGGGTTAAGGCTAGAACTTTCATTTCCCAACTTGTAGTCAGCTTTTATTTTTTTCTGCACAACAGATCTCATAGTTACAGCTATTATTTGCAAAACAGGCAAACAATGGAGCAGAACTGGTTTTGGGGAAGCAGCAAGGCAGGAAAGATTAAGTAGGACAAGGCCTCCAGCTTGGCAAATGAAATATTGCCTCTGAAGTTTATTAGAATGTTAGTCTGTATCTAAAATTTATATTTTGTACAAGAATCCATTTTGTGAAATAATTGTTTGGGTGATACATTAATAATGAGCCATAATAATCACAAATACTGACTGCAGTCTTTTGTGAGTAAAGGAAGCTGCTTGAATTCTTAGATTATCTACCTAGTCACAGAAGGCATCCATACAGGGTCAGGCCAGGGGTTCTATTTTTTGGCATGGGGAGATTGGAAGGGTTGATAAAAATTACGGCAAAGGGCCTGACCTGTGGTGGCGCAGTGGATAAAGCATCGACCTGGAATGCTGAGGTCGCCGGTTCAAAACCCTGGGCTTGCCTGGTCAAGGCACATATGGGAGTTGATGCTTCCTGCTCCTCCCCCTTCTCTCTCTCTCTCTCTCTCTCTCTTCTCTAAAAAATGAATAAATAAAAATAATTAAAAAAAATTACGGCAAAGATATCTAGAAGATACGAGGTTTTAGAGTACAAAGCCTGTAGGTTATTATTTGTGTCCTCATTGCGGCCAATCAGGAAAAACCGACTAAGAATAATGGTTTCAATTGAAAACAATAATTTGTAGGCCAATCAGATTTTAATAAAAATCTGAAATTGAAGGCAGAGGTTGAAGATTAAGTAAAGAGGGGCTAAACTTGAAGATTTTGCAGTTTATATGTACCACCCTGCTTAGCCAGCTTAGACTGTAGTAAAATTTGTACCGTCTACATCCCCTCTAAGTGAGGAAGTATATGCCTGCACCGTGCCTTGCTGTTCAGCTGCTCTGTTAGTCCTTAGCAAGACAGCTTTTCTTCCTATGCATTAGAAGCTAGCTTCTCTTCTACAGAGACAAGACCAGGACCGTGACTACTGTCCACAAAATGGATATTATCAGAATTACCAGTTTTTATTAGGGCATATAATAAAACTGGCTGTTTTTATATTTTAATTTCTCTTACTGCTTTTTTTTTTAAATTCTAATTCTCAAAGTAAATATATATATAAAAATTTTAAAGCCCATTATTTTTATCTTTACTGACTTTTAAAAATGATTAGGAAAACGAGTGGTACTACTTAAGAAATTTCCTCTAGATGGAGAGAAGATGGGCAGAGAAGCAGCATTATTTATTGTTCCATCAGTTGTCAAAGGTAAAGTTCAAGTTTTATCTTATGAATCTTTTTGTGCCTCAGATGCTATATTAAAATCTATTGAGGAATTTAGGAATTATAGTTACTACTATAATATTGTTGTAAAATACATGTTAATTGTAATATTCAAGCTTCTGAATGTTTTTGCTTCTGTTTTTAAATATAGAATAAAGATGTGAGGAGGAAAGCCATAATTGAAACTAAAAGTTGTCAGATTTATACCAAGGGATTTTTCAGAACATATGCTATAGCTAAAATAGAAATAGATCTTTAAGTATTTTGGAAAATTAAGGGATTATGATCAGCACCTATCTTGTATTTGGAACAAGACAGTGTCATTAATAGTTCTAAAACACTCTGCCCAACAGCAGTGGCAATATTTAAAGAACTTAAATTTAATATGAAAAATGGATTTGAGCCTTTGACATCTAAAATAATAGAAAAAATACCGAGTTTCAGTGCAGACCTCACAGCCCACTATGTTGTGGCCCTGTGCAGATCACCTCTTTAAGCCTCAGCTGTTTATTTGTAGCATATGTATCTGATCCATTTGTTGGATGAATTCAGTGAGGTATTAGATGTGAAAATCACTTTGGAACCTGTAGAGTACTAGCCTCATGTAAGGTAGCAATAATACTAATTCTGTATTAGTGACCCACTGTGGACATCCCATTAGCTTGCTGCTACATAGAACTTACACGTATTTTATTAGCCAGATCTAGCATTCCAGATGTACTTTTCTCCCAGCCATATGTAAGTGAAAAAGGTCAGTATTTTAAATGGTGTTGGAAATTTTATTAGAGTTTTTATAACATTGTTGAGAAGGAGAAAGAGGAGATAATTCCTTTAGTTCTCCCAAGATTCTAAATACTACATTCACCCAAGTGGCTAAGTTAACAGAGCTGGCCATCACTTGAATCCAGGTCTTCTAATTCCAAATCTAAAATGTTTATGTTATACTTAACAATTTTATTAAACATACTATATTCTTTTAAATAAAAAATATGTAGTTTTAAACCTTTTACATGGTGGCATAATTCTTTATTTTTCTTTTCCAGATAATACTAAATACACATATATTCCAGGATGCCCGATTTTTTACTGCTTACAGGATATTATGAGAGTCTGTAGTGAATCCAGCACTCACTTTGCTACTCTTACAGCAAGGATGTTAATAGCCTTGGATAAGTAAGAACCACCATTAAAAATACTTTTTAATAAATCAAATACATGTTGATAGTACAAATTAGCTCTGATAGATATCAACACTTTGGGAAGGAAATAATGAAATTACTAATATATGTATTATTAAATGGTGAATTTTTAAAAATTAAATTTCTCAAGGTAACATCCATTAATAACATATACATTTCAGGTGTACAGCGTTAGAATGTGTTATCTGTATACTCTATTATGTGCTCACAACCCAAACTCTAGTTTCCTTCCCATATCATATATATATTTTTTTAATTTTCTAATCTTTTTTTTTAACTTTTATTTATTTATTTATTTATTTATTTATTTATTCATTTTAGAAAGGAGAGAGAGAGAGAGAGAGAGAGGGGAGAGAGACAGAAAGAGAAGGGGGGGAGGAGAAGGAAGCATCAACTCCCATATGTGCCTTGACCAGGCAAGCCCAGGGTTTTGAACCGGCGACCTCAGCATTTCCAGGTCGATGCTTTACCCACTGCACCACCACAGGTCAGGCCCCATATCATATTTTTGACTCCCTTTAAGCAATGCCCTATCCCTTACACCCCACTCCCGCCCTCTGGTTACTACCATCCTACAATCTGTATGAGTTGGTTTGTTAGAGTTGATTTGTTGCTTTTTGTTTTATAATCCACATATGATGGAAGTCATATGGTTTTTGTCTTGTCTGATTTAACGTAGCATAATTCCTTCAAGATCCGTCATGTTGCAAATGGCAATGTTTCTTCTTTATTTATGGCTGAGTAGTATTCTAGTGTGTGTGTGTGTGTGTGTGTATCTAGTCATCTGTCAGTGGACACTTAGATTGTTTTCATGTCATGACTATTGTAAATAAAGCTGCAGTGAACATAGTGGGTACATATATCTTTACAAATAAGCGTTTTCATATTTTTGGGGTAAATCCCCAGAAGAGGAATTGCCAGATCATATGGTAATTCTATTCTTAATTTTTTTAAGGAACCTCCATATGGTTTTACATAGTGGCTGCACCAATTTACATTTCTAAATACAGTGCCTGAGGGTTTCCTTTTTCCCACATCCTCAACACTTTTTTCTTATCTTCTTAATAATAGTCATTCTAACAGTTATGAGGTGATATCTCATTGTGGTTTTGATTTGCAAGAAATTGTCAGTTTTTGAAATATACTATAAAACTGAAAACTCCAGAAACAGGATTGTTCTTGTTTGCTTGCAACATGTTTTACCTTCAAAAAATGACAAGGACTGCCTTGTTAAGATACCTTTGTTATAAAACTAGATTTAGTATTGAGTTAGTCTCATCAGTGAACGTTTAACCTATTATACCTTTGTCTTTCTGTAACAACAGGGCTAAAGTATCTGTATCTCAGTGGTTTACGTCTTAAAAGTGTTTTGTGGTTTTGAAAGGGATTTTTATTATTATAAGGATATATGCATTTTTGAAAGTAGTTTGCTATGTCCATTAACAAAACTTTAATTAATCGTAAATGAAATACTTAATCAACATTAATTAAAATTACAAAGATCTGAATATTAGAAAGTATATCAGAATTGGATGGTGTTCTGCTTTTACCTTCACTTTTGAGCAAATGCTTCTACTATCTCTTCTATTTTGCCAGGTGGTTAGATGAACGTCATGCACAATCTCACTTTATTCCAGCTTTATTCCGACCATCTCCTCTTGAGCGGATAAAAACTAATGTCATAAATCCTGCATATGCTACTGATTCAGGTCAGACTGAAAACTCACTACATATGGGCTATAGTGCACTAGAAATAAAGAGTAAAATGTTAGCCCTAGAAAAAGCAGATACCTGTATTTACAACCCTTTGTTTGGATCAGATCTTCAGTATACAAACCGGGTAAGAATTGAATGTATTTTGGCTCTGATTTCAAAAGACCTTTCATATCCAATGTGCTTTTTTTTCCCGAGATAAATGTATCTACTAATTGTAAACATTAAGATGACATCCATACTTAGCTATATATATATATATATATATATATATATCAAAGTCAAGTATCTAAAGCTCTTAAGGGTTTTTTTATTTTTCTTTCTAGGTTGATAAAGTGGTAATAAATCCATACTTTGGTCTTGGAGCTCCAGACTACTCAAAAATCCAAATTCCAAAACAGGAAAAATGGCAGAGAAGCATGAGCAGTGTCACAGAAGACAAGTACTGTTTTGATTTTATTCCACATTGCTTTTTTAAAACTTAAATTCTTAAACTATAATCTGCTGTTATAATAGTGTTTAAAATGATACATGCAGTTAATATAGTCATTGCATAAGTGATTTAATTTGTAGCTGCTCAGTGATATATAGTTTCTATTTGTTTTTACAAACAGGGAACGACCGTGGGTAGATGATTTTCCTCTCCATCGAAGTGCCTGTGAAGGAGATTCAGAATTATTAACCCGTCTTCTCAATGAAAGATTTTCAGTCAACCAGTTAGATAATGACCACTGGGCACCCATTCATTATGCATGCTGGTAAATAGATTATTTATTATTTTCCTTTTAGAAAGAATGAATCCTTACTTATAAATGTTAGTGCTCCTTTTCAAAACTATTCTCATTCCAGCCATTTTTTTCCTACCGTATTAGCCTGTGAGCTTTCTGTTTAGATCTTTGATTACTGTTTGTGTGCCTTTATTCAGAATTGCCAGGTCTGCCCCATGGGAAATGTATTGTTAGTGTTCTCAGGCATTCCCAGGTCATACAGAAGGATAGCTAATGATGAACAAGTGTCACTGCACAGCACAAGGTTCCTTATTTATTCTTGCAATTTTTATTGTTTTGTATTAGAATTGTTTGTTTATACTTTCTATAAAACTTATCTGTGTTAACTGTTTATGATTTGACCTTGCATCATGTAAGAAAAGTATCCTTTTAGTTCTTTGGAAAGCTGCAGTTTCAGGAAACCCCTAAAAGCATTCATTAGGATCAGAGCCTTCATTTTCACTGATTCCAATTTTGTGATCAAGAAGCTAAATATAGTTGCTCTATATATACATCTTTTCTCCCTTAAAAATGTGCTGCTTCCTGAACAATATGCTTCTTTAGTCTATGCATGTGTTCTTGCTTGCCCATTACAGAATTCTTTTTTTTTTTTTTTTGATAGAAAGAAGGAACAACTCCTTGTTCCACTTAGTTATGCTATTGACTGCTTCTCATATGTGCCCTGACTAGGACTCAAACTGGCAACCGAGTGTCCAGCTAGAGCCCCAAGGGTCAAGCCCTCAGGGGTGCTCAAACTGTGACCTCAGGATTGAGCCGGCAACCCTGGATGTGAGCCTGCAACCTCAGTGCTCTGGGACAACACTCTAATCCAGGGGGAGTCAATCCTTTTATACCCACCGCCCACTTTTGTATCTCTGTTAGTAGTAAAATTTTCTTTTTTTCTTTTTCAAATATTTTATTTATTGATTTTTTTAGAGAGAGAGGAGTGAGAGAGAGAGACAGAGAGAGAAGGGGGAGGAGCAGGAAGCATCAACTCCCATATGTGCCTTGACCAGGCAAGCCCAAGGTTTGGAACTGGCGACCTCAGTGTTCCAGGTCGACGCTTTATCCCACTGCGCCACCACAGGTCAGGCCAGTAGTAAAATTTTCTAACTGCCCACTGGTTCCACAGTAATGGTGATTTATAAAGTAGGGAAGTAACTTTACTTTATAAAATTTATAAAGCAGAGTTATAGCAAGTTAAGGCATATAATAATAATTACCAAGTACTTTATGTCAGATTTTTGCTAAGTTTGGCAGAATAAATCTTCAGAAAACAACTTACTATAGTTAAATCTATCTTATTTATACTTTGGTTGCTCCGCTACCGCCCACCATGAAAGCTGGAATGCCCACTAGTGGGTGGTAGGGACCAGGTTGACTACCACTGCTCTAATCCAATGTGCAACCAGCCAGGGCACTTATTACCGAAAATTGTTATATCAGATTTGGAAAGAGTCAACCAAATCTTCTTTAAATTTATAATTGTTTTTTCATATTACTAGTAAATACTGCCAGCAGCAACACAATTTCAAAAAGCCCATATACTTTACCTGGAACTAAACAAAAAAGAGGCAGAGAATATAGTTCAAGAAAGTACACTGTAGAATTGGGAAAGATAGAGGCAGTAAAGTCAGGGGAGTTATTCTCTAGTATAAGAGAAGAAAATAACTTCTATTACATAAAAACAAGAGTATGGTGTAGTATTTAATGTACTTTGGATTGTCCCTAGGTTTTAGTCCCAAGTCTTAGTTCCTAAAAGTATGACCTTTAGCCAGTTACTTAATGTCTCCAAGGATCTGTTTCTTTATCTGTATGATGGGTTTAGTCATAGTGCCTTTCTTAAGATTAAAGAAGAAAATGAAAATGAAAATGCTTTGAGAGTACCTGGCATATAATAAGTACTCAATAAATGTTGGCTATTACTTTTTTTTTTAGTGAGAGAGCGAAAGAGAGGGACAGCTAGGGACGGACAGAGAGACAGGAAGGGAGAGAGATGATAAGCATCAGTTCTTCATTGTGGCACCTTAGTTATTCATTGATTGCTTTCTTTTATGTGCCTTGACGGTGGGGCTCCACCTTAGCCAGACCAGTGACCCCTTGCTCAAGCCAGCAACCTTGGGCTCAAGCCAGTGACCATGGGGTCATGTCTGTGATCCCATGCTGAAGTTAGCGACTCTGCACTCAAGATGGTGAGCCTGCGCTCAAGCCAGCAACCTTCGGGTTTCAAACCTGGGTCCTCTGCATCCCAGGCCTATACTCTATCCAGTGTGCCACCACCTGGTCAGGCTTGGCTGTTAACTTTTAAAGCATTGTAATAATTTTAAAGATTTTGATGTCTAAATCTAAAATTCATTAATCATCAGTATATTTCTTTGGAAAATATTATTATCACAATACACCAAGGAAAAGAGTTTCATCCTTTGATACCAAGTTTAATATACCAAGGGGTATAGGTCACCTTCCTATACTTTTAATCAGATGAATCATTTTATTATTGTGAATTTGAATGAAGACATTAATTATATAGTAAAGAACTTAAATGACTTTATCTTGGAAATGTACTCATAAATGAATTGGTACAAGGATTGAGGAGGACAGTACTATCTCATCAAGAGACTAAGGCTTGGGGTCTATTTTTATAAGTTTATTGGGGTCTGTCTTTATAAGTTTAGACAAGCTATTTTACTCCTTTTGGTCTCTTCCTTATCTTTAAAATGAGAATTTTAAAGATTAGTGGTTCTTAAACCTTGTTACTGGAACTCCTTTTCACTCTTAAAAAGTAGGGTCCCAAAGAGCTTTTGTTATGTGAATTATATCTGATAATATTTGTCATATTATTAGTGCTTACAGCTCTTTTTGAATTTGTCTAGTAGGTCTTCTGGTGTTTGCCGGAAGGCCCCTAAAAAAAAAGTTTGTATTACTTATTTTTATTACTTCTTGAATTGCTCCCTTAGTATCTTTTCCTGAAAGAGTATATTTCAAGATGCATTTCATTTTTCTAAGATAATCATCTTTCTCTAAATTTTCTTTAAGAAAGATTTCATTCGTTCTCCTAGCCTTAACAGTAATTTCTTTGGTTAGATGAATTTGTGTATTCTCACATCTCCCAAGCCTTTGCCTTCCTGTTGAATACCACGCCTGCATTTTCAATTGCCTACTGAACTGTTTAGTTACTAATTTTTTGTGTACAAGGCAGATGGAGAATGCAAAGATAAAGAGCCTACCCTAAAGGGATTTTTAGGCTGATAGAGAAGAAATGTACATAAACAAGGGTGTAAATAGAGGAAATGAGGTACATTCCAAAAAAGAGGCAAAAATAAAGTTCTAAAATGTAGTAGGAATATAGAAGAGGTGGATTTTTAAACTGTTTCAGAGAAAGAATAGAATTTAACCTGAACAAAATGAGGAGGGGAAGAGGACTTCTTGGGAATAGCAAAGAACATGAGCAAAAATTCCCATGAGTAAGAAGAGGTAGGATACAAGTGGCAGGTTCAGGACACAGGAAAACCAGCAGGTATGTGAAGGGGAAGAAAGGTAAGTTGAGGACAAATCAGATCAGTTTTGAAGATGTGCTATTTTCCCTTCAAATGCACCATATCTAAAAAGAAATTTCCTTTCCTCTTCCCTCCTCACACCCATTTATTTCCAAACAGTGAATTTTCCATCGTTGCTTCAAACTGCAGCCTCATGTCAGTGTCTGCTGTAATCAAATGGCAGACTCACTATGTCTGGGTCTTTGCTTTGCTTACTCCTTTCCCAGTACCTGAAATATTTTACATCTCTCTTCAAATTCCCTTCAGTTCATTCCTTTTTAAAATCCAGTTCAAATTGTTTGTCTGTCAAAACTCTTTACAGGATCATCTGAGAATGAAATAATAATCTTCCTTTTCCAACATTTTTTAAAGTATTTATATACTAGCATGATTTAACAACTATTGTATATATAGTATCTTATTTTGTTGGTTGGTATCCTAAACTGTCACTTAAGTATTAGAGCATTATATAATTTTTCCATGTTTGTTTTTTTTTTACTTTTCTAATTACATTATACTCCTTTATCAGAGCAGAGACTGTTTTTTTTACAGGTCTTCATGTATCACAATTACCCAATAAACAACTACGTATAGAATTATATTTTTGGGCCCATTTTAAAAATTATAGTCAGGCCTTTGTAAAAAGCAGTAAGTTTATGAGTCATTTTCTGATTTTGAATACATTGTATTTTTGACTAAATCTTTTATCTCTCTAATTTATAATTTTTGTACTTTGTATGCTCTATCTTGTGTTTGAGGTTATATTTTCTCCAAGTTGATCAGAAATAAATATAGTTGAAGTGAACCAGAATAATTCATAAGAAATCAGTCACTAGGCACTGAAAACATCATCAATGTCTTTTTTTAAAAGTATTTCCATTGATTTGAGAGAGAGAAAACATCAACTCATTGTTTCACTTAGTTGTTTTATTAAGTCTTGCACTCATTGGTTGCTTCTTGTATCTGTCCTACTGGGGATTGAACCTGAGACCTTGGTGTGCTGGGATGACACTCTGTCCACTGAGCCACTCAGCCAGGGCACATTGTCAGTGTCTTGCTCTCTTCCTAGAAAAATCTTAGATATGTTTGAGATGTCTTCTAAAATTTGAAGTTTTAAAACTTTCAAGATTACGTTTTTAGGTGCCTTTTTTTTTTTTTTTTTTTGGTAGGCTTGGAAAAGTTGAGGCAACTCGCATATTGTTAGAGAAAGGAAAGTGCAACCCAAACCTTCTAAATGGACATCTGAGTTCTCCTCTTCATTTTGCTGCTGGAGGAGGACATGCTGAAATAGTGCAGATTCTCTTAAAGCATCCAGAAATTGACAGGGTAAGTTATTTTCCAGGGTTTTTTTCTAATGTTTAAGCAGTGAATAACAAGTAATGACACTAAATGTTCAATAGTATACTTGAGAGATTAGCTGAAAAATAAAAACAAATTTCACTTACTATATAAAATAATATTACATATAAACTTTGCTTTAGTACATAAAAATTCTTATTGTGGTAAAATATGTTTTGCATAAAATTTACCATTTAAATACATTCAGAGGCATTAAGTGCATTCGTATTGCTGTGCAGTCATCACCACTGTCCATCTCCAAATGTACATAAAATTTAACTTCTTTTCATTTTGAATTTCGTATTTCCTCAAAAAATGTATTTAAGAGTGATAAAGGTTTTCTACCTACTTTCTAGAATTTGTACTAACAATTATTTTGTGAAGGAAAAATAATAGTTTTAACAAAACCTTTATTGTATTTATATTTATAACTTTTAAAAAACAGTAATGACATCATTAGTGCCTTAAGTCTTTCATATTTGGCAGTTCATGTTTATTTTAAGTAAAGCAGTTTGTACTAAGTATAGTTAACATTTACTTATTCCTTGAGAAGAGGCTACTTTTTTTTATCAAACTTTGATTGATTGAATGCTATTTTCCGTTAGATTACATATATTTGTAATGCCTTTTTCCTTTATTCTCTTCTTTTTCCCCACATTTCTAGCACATAACAGATCAACAAGGAAAATCTCCTTTAAATATTTGTGAAGAAAACAAACAAAATAATTGGGAAGAGACTGCAAAATTGTTGAAGGAAGCCCTTAATAAACCAGTAAGAATTATTAGAGCCAAGCATCCTTCTTAAATTGAAAAGTAATTTGAGGATCTCTGGCGAGAGGGGAAGGATGGCTGGCTAGCTTCTCTACTGCTTTTATAGAACCTCGTTAGACTTCCTAAGTATTAAATTTGTTATCATCCACAACACCTGGACATTTATTCTTGCATTAATAAATACATTTTTTAATCTCTTTCAAATCTAATGTCTAGTATCATCTCTATACTTGGTGTGCTAATTACAGATTGTACTCTATTCATTGAAGCATATGTCTCTACTTAGGCCTTCTCAGAGATACTTTATACTTGTAAAAACTGACATTAAATGTCACTCACTAATTTAGTTTCAGCAAGTTACTTAACTATTACAGATTCATTTTTCCTCCTCAAGAAAGTGAATGGGTTAAAATAGGAGATTTCCTAGCTTTTTTGTTCTGCCTTTTTAACTTGACCTTTCCATCTAATTATGTCCAAAGCAATAATAGTGACATTAAAGTAGAAAAAAATTAACAATTAGAAAAAACCCAATCCTAAAAGTTACTGTAATGATAAATCTATCACCAATTTAGAAATGGTTTGAAAACTTGCAAATCAGAGAAAAGTATTCATACCAACAGATACAGAATAAAAATTTGAAACCAACAGATATAACCTATATATGTCTGAGCCTTTCCAGACATTGCCATCAATGAGACGATAGTCTTTGTTGAGTATTTCTTCTTTTTTTAGTGAGACAGACAGACAGACAGGAAGGGAGACAGACTTTCCAGACATTACCATCAATGAGACGATAAGTCTTTGTTGAGTATTTCTTCTTTTTTTAGTGAGACAGACAGAAAGGGAGAGATGAGAAGCATCAAGTTGTTGTTGCGGTACTTTATTTGTTTCTTGATTGCTTTCTCATACGTGCCTTGACCGGGGGCTCTAGATGAGCCAGTGACCCCTTGCTCAAGCCAACATTTGGTCTCAGGCCAGCAACCATGGGGTCATGTCTATAATCCCATGCTCAAGCCAGCGACCCAACGCTCAAGCTGGTGAGCCCATACTCAAGCCAGATGAACCCATGCTCAAGCCAGCGACCTCAGGGTTTCGAACCTGTGTCCTCAGCCTCCCAGGTTGATGCTCCATCCACTGTGCCACAGCCTTTGTGGTCAGGCTTTGTTGAGTATTTCTGTGAATTTAATGCTATGAAATGCTGAAAGTGGTACGTGATAATATATGATCTCTCCCTTTAGGGATAATTACACATACACACTCATACACGTATTGTCAAAACACTATTCCATGAGCACAAGACCAGGGCAAGAAAGTAGATAAGTGGTATAGGCACTCCTCTGTTATACTTCATTGCAGTTTAGTTTCTAATTGTATAGTTAACATACTTTTTTTCTTGGCATAGTTTTTATATTAGAATGTATAAGATAATAGGAATAAGGTACTTTTATCCAAAGCCCTGGATTGTTTAGAGGCATCATTTACTTCCCATAACATCAAAAATGTATTGAGAATATCATTTGTCTCTGGGATTTTCTGAACTGGAGGAAAGAAACTCGCTCAAGGTGCATTGCTTATAACTTTTTAACTGCAAAGTCTTTTATCACAGATTCCTCTTTGGACAAATTCTTGCTGGTTCATATTTCTATAGTATAATCTGTGACCCACTAGACTTGTGAAGTACTTGATAAACACCAGATTTAGTTAACCAATGTATATCCCCTGTTTGATAGTGACATTGGTACATAATGGCTTTAAAATATCTTCTCAGAAGCTTTTGAAATTGAATTTTTTAAAAAGTCATTTGCCTTAGTTTTTCATATTTAATTTGACCATGGAATATCCAGAGGAAAACATGTTAGAAAATATAAATAATAGAAGTAAAATTTTTAAAAATATTGCCAGCAGATTCTCACTCAAAGCCGTTTTCCTGATATTTTTCATGTTAGCAATCTATACCTAGCAGATGAAGTTGAAATGAAAGCATTTTGTTGGATTGGGTTGTATAATTTATTATCTTTCTTTGTTCTAGTATGAAAAAGTTCGAATATACAGGATGGATGGGTCATACCGTTCTGTTGAACTGAAGCATGGAAATAATACCACAGTGCAGCAGATAATGGAAGGAATGCGTCTCTCTCAAGAAACACAGCAATATTTCACTATTTGGATCTGTTCAGAAAATCTTAGTAAGAAAGTTATTTTTTTGTGTGGACTTCATTATTCTTTTTTGAGAGTGGGTTGGTAAATTTCAGTATAGTATCAGTTTATTACTGACTTCTAAATTTTGAAATGATACAGTGTCTCTTTTATGTAAATTATTAGTGTTCAAATTGTTGAAACAGGAAGCTCTGGGCCCACCCTCTCCCCCAGCTCCCATTTCATTCAAACAATGTGGCAAAAACCAAAACATTTCTTTTCTGCAATGGAATTTTATTTGAATGCCAGTAAACATGGTGCTTATCCATGTTGCCTTTATTTTCAGTGCTCAAAATAATACAAAATATTTTTCTTTATATTAATTTTCTCAGATATTTTAATTTAAAATCACTCTGATGTCACTATAATTTGTCTCTCAAAGTATTGCAAATACATAAAGGATTTTTTTGAAGTTGTGATTGGTTATCTAATGGTTTTATTGTAATTTTTAAAACCAAACCAAACTATACTGATTGTATTGTAATTAAATTGGCTATCATAAAATTGAGGATCTTGAATAGATTTAATACATTTTCTTTTTTTAAAGAATTATTCTCATACTTATATTTTTAATTCTTATATTTTTAAAAACAAAACAATTAACCTTAAATTGGGTACTATTAATTAAAGTCCATGTTGATTTAGACTTCTTTTAAATAATTTTTATTTTAGTGAGAAGAGGGAAAGCAGAGAGACTCCCACATACACCAATTTAGATTTTTAATGAGTGTGTATTCAGTATTTAACTACAATGAGTTTAATACAAAGTTTCTATGCATTGATATAATTGATTTATTTTTACATTATCATTTATAAAAGGAAAGATGTTTTTCAGGCCTTCAACTCAAACCTTATCATAAACCCTTGCAACATGTTCGTGATTGGCCAGAAATACTTGCTGAATTGACTAATTTGGATCCCCAAAGGGAAACACCACAGCTTTTCCTAAGAAGAGACGTGAGACTTCCTTTGGAAGTTGAAAAAAAGGTTTGCTTGGAAATCTTATTTACAATCATTTAAATGTACAGAATTTATTGAGTTTCTGTCATAGGCAGGCACTAGAGGTAGAAATTGTGCTCTTCCTGCACGGGTGGGTTTGCTTTGGTTTTTCTGTTCAATCCTTAGATCCCTTTGGTAAGTGGTAGGGTTTGAGTCTGACTGCTTTATAAAGCCCTTGGGTAGTTTTTGTTTTTACTCCCATTGTCTTAGAGTACAAAAGAATCAAGAGAATTTATCCTAGAGAATTAGCAACATGGAAGACAGATTGTATAAAAAAAAATTTTTGAAAATAGGAAGTATAGTGTCAAAGATAAACTTAATAAAGGGCTAATTAGTTGTATAAATTTCAACGGAGCAGAGAGATACCTTGGTATGAGGGAGAATAGAAAAGAAAATTCTAAGTGGAAATTATATTTTCAGAAGACATAAAATATTGTTCTCTAGTCAAGCAGAGAACTACAGTGGTACCTTGAGATACGAATTTAATTCATTCTGTAACCGAGCTCGTAAGTCAGTCAACTCGTATATCAAACTGCCGATACTAGACCCATGCACCAACGCGCCAACTAGCGGCAGCTTCCCGAATCACGACTTGTATCTCGGAATTTCGCTCGGATCTCGAACAAAAATACCGACCGAGTCGCAGCTCGCATCTTATATATATATATATACACACACACACACACACACACACACACACACACACACACACACACACACACACACACTAAAAAAGAATACAATTTACATTTATAAAAGGATCTGTTTTGGCCCTGGCCAGTTGGCTCAGTGGTAGAGTGTCAGCCTGGCGTATGGACATCCCAGGTTTGATTCCCAGTCAGGGCACACAGGAGAAATGACCATCTGCTTCTTTCCTCTCCCTCTCCCTTTTCTCAATCTCTCTCTCTTTCCCCCTCCTGTAGCCAATGCTCAGTCGGAGCAAGTTGGCCTTGGGTGCTGAGGATGGCTCCATGGCCTCTGCCTTCCTCAGGTTCTAAAAATAGCTCAGTTGCTGAGCAAGAGAGCAACAGCCCCAGATGGGCAGAGCATCGCCTGGTAGGGAGCTTACCAGGTGGATCCTGGTTGGGGCGCATGCAGGGGAGTCTGTCTCTCTGCCTCCCTGCTTCTTACTTAAGGAAAAAAAAAAGATCTGTTCCAAAAAATATGTTTGGTTTTGAATTAGACTGTAAATGTTAGAGAAGAGATGATGTAATGCCATCTGAAGGATGAATGGAAAAAGAAGAAACCAACAGGAAATTATAGCTAAAATAACCAAATTATACTTTTTTTCTTTTAAGATTGAAGACCCACTAGCTATTCTTATTCTCTTTGACGAAGCCAGATATAATTTATTGAAGGGCTTTTATACAGCTCCTGATGCCAAACTGATAACACTGGCAAGTCTGTTGTTGCAAATAGTTTATGGAAATTATGAGAGTAAGAAACACAAGCAAGGTTTCCTAAAGTAAGTATTTCACATAATGTGTGGTCTTGTGCTATGCTTAAGATTCAGTTTAATCCAGAAAGTTTAGAAATAAATATTTTTATATTAGTTTGGAATTAAATACAATCAGCCCTGTATCCGTGGCTTCCACATTCACACATCAAACCAACCACAGAGTGAACCACGCATACAGCAGAAAAAGGACTGTGCTCTGGAGTCCTGGAGCCAGCCCCTCTCAGGTACCAAGGGACAACTGTAATAAAAGGCATAGAATGAGAAGGGGAAAAAACACCTATGTTAAAGCACTCTTTAAGTTACACTCTCTCCGAAGTTATTTTTCATATATTTCACTATAGTTTGATAATCTGTACACTTTTTCAATTTATCTTTCTCTACTATATGTTGAAATAAGTTCACTAAAACCTGAATGAGTACTAGAAAAATGTTAGAAGGTAGATGCATTTAAGAATCCCACTACAAAAACTAGTTTCATGTGTTAAAAAAGAACAGGTTCTAGTACATCTAAAGTTTATTTATTGTGGTTTTTAATTTTCAAAAGTATTTTTTAGTTATTGAAAGAAGAAACAGTTCTCTAAATTGAGCAATGTTAAGATTGTGTCTTTTGTCTAAATTTTTGTAAAGCTTTCTGATATTTTACAACATAGTATTTTTTAACTTAAAGTTACTTAAAGCCTTGTCTAAATGATTATATGACTTTAGCTACTAAAGATAATTTCTTTAAAAGATGTTGGCATATTTGCTTACAGTGAAGAAAATCTAAAATCCATAGTACCTATTACCAAATTGAAAAGTAAGGCACCTCACTGGACAAATCGAATTCTTCATGAATATAAGGTAAGCTATTTAATAGAACTAAAAAGACATTTTGTAACGTAGTTGAAATTTTGTTAGTATTATTAATATGTTTTAAACTATAAAATACATAGTCCTGAAATTAAAAATGGATCTTCTGGTTCATATGCTTGACACTGAAAGGAAACTATTTTTATTTCTAATAATGTAGAATCTTTTACTAAATACCTTCTATATATTGGATACTGTGGTAAGGGCTAGTGAATTTTTAAAAACATGAAAAAATATCTCCATGACACATTTAAAAAACATGGTAGAATAGACAGAAACTGTTTTTAGACCTTGGTACTTCTTTTAAAAATATAAGATCTCAAAAGAAAAAGTGCTCTTGGGGTAATGTCATACAATATTATTATTCTTTGGGGGCAGCCTTAATTTTAGAAACTGCTTATTTGACCTATTTGGATAATCAGAGTTCTCCTTTCACATCTCTATTTTACTTGATTTGGTTTTAGAATCTTAGTACAAGTGAGGGAGTCAGTAAAGAAATGCATCACCTTCAGCGCATGTTCTTGCAGAATTGTTGGGAAATTCCTACGTATGGAGCAGCTTTTTTCACAGGACAGATATTTACAAAGGCAAGCCCCAGCAATCATAAAGTCATCCCTGTGTATGTAGGTGTGAATATAAAAGGACTTCATCTCCTCAACATGGAAACTAAGGTAAATATTCAGCTGTTTTTGACTAGGCACGTTCTATAATGTCTAAAATAACAGTACCAGCCTGACTGATGGCGGCACAGTGGATAGAGCATCCACCTGAGATGCTGAGGTCCCAGCTTCAAAACCCAGAGGTTGCTGGCTTGAATGCGGGCTCACCAGCTGGAATGTGGAGTCATCAGCTTGGGAGTGGGCTCATGGCTCTGACCCGTGATTGCTGGCTTGAGCCCAGAGTTTGCTCTCTTGAAGCTCAAGGTTGCTGGCTTGAGCAAGGGTCACAGGCTCAGTTGGAGCCTCCTGGTCAAGGCACATATGTGAAGCAATCAATGAACAAATAAAGTGTCACAACTGTGAGTTGATGCTTCTCATCCCTCTCCCTTTCTTTCTCTATCTCTCTCTCTTCCTCACAAAAAAAATAATAAAAATCAGCCAATCAATAAAATAACAGTACCAGCCTACATAAAGAATCTAGAAATGGTATGTATACAAGTCTATTCATTGCAGTTTCATTTTTAATACCAACAGATGGGGGTGTGTGAAAACTAAATGATTATCAATAGGGGTTAACATATTAATACTTATATTACATTTCTACATTGAAATACCTTGCAGCCATACAAAAGAATGAAGATTATTTTTGTGTAGAGTGATTTCTAAGATATAGTTAGTGAAAAAGCAAGGTTGCTGAACCATATATAATAAGCTACCTTTTGTGTAGAAATGATGGAAGTATCTATAAAAACAAAAACACTTTTAAAGATATACATATATATACTACCACATTGAATGTAGCATTATTTACAATAGTCAAGATATGGGAACAACGTAAGTATCCAATGGTGGATGAATGTATAGAGAAAATGTACACACTGCAATGTTATTCAGCCATAAAGATAATGAAATTTTACCGTTTGCAACAACATGGATGGACCTTGGGGACATTATGCTAAGTGACATAAGTTAGACTGAGAAAGACAAATATCATGATTTTACTTAATATGTGCAATGTTACAAAAAAATAAAACAAAACGAGCTCATAGATACAGGAAACAGACTGGCGGTTGCTAGTAGGGAAAGGCATTCGGGGTGGGCAAAATGGACCAAAATGTACAAACTTCCAGTTATAAAATAAGTCATGGGGACTATAGTTAACACTGTATTGCAACAATATACAGATGATGTATTATAGAATTGTGCTCCTAAAACCTGTATAATTTTATTAACCACTGTCATCCAAATTCAGTTAAAAATTAATACTGTATAACATATTTGAAAGATGCTAAAATAATCTTAAAAGTTATAACAAGGTAAAAAAAATTTTTGACTGTATGGTAACAGACATTAGACTTATACTGATGATCATTTTGCAATATATATTATATATAAATATTGAATCATTATGTTCTACTCCTGAAACTAATGTTATATATCAATTATAGTTCAATTTTTTTAAATGGAGGAAACTGAACACTATGTTTATAAAAATACATATGCTTGTGAAGCATACAAAGTCTCTTGAAGCCTTTAGAGAAGGGAACTAGGTAACTGGGAACAAGAATAGGAGGGAGGTTTTTCACTTTATGCTAATTGTAACTTAAAAAACAATTTAGCTGTGATTATATTATGTAATTTAAAAATCATATTTAAATGAAAAAGATATGTATTTGAAAAAGGAAAATATCATTTCTGACACAGAAGCTTCATTTGAAAATTAGAATTAGTTAAAAAACCTTTTGGAGCCTGACCTGTGGTGGCACAGTGGATAAAGTGTTGACCTGGAATGCTTAGGGCAGGGGTCCCCAAACTTTTTACACCGGGGGCCAGTTCACTGTCCCTCAGACTGTTGGAGGGCCAGACTATAAAAAAAAACTATGAACAAATCCCTATGCACACTGCACATATCTTATTTTAAAGTAAAAAAACAAAACGGGAACAAATACAATATTTAAAATAAAGAACGAGTAAATTTAAATCAACAAACTGACCAGTATTTCAATGGGAACTATGCTCCTCTCACTGACCACCAATGAAAGAGGTACCCCTTCTGGAAGTGTGGTGGGGGCCGGATAAATGGCCTCAGGGGGCCGCATGCGGCCCACGGGCCGCAGTTTGGGGACCCCTGGCTTAGGTTGCCGGTTTGAAATCCTACACCTGCCTGGACAAGGTACATATGAGAAGCTAATACTATGAGTTGATGATTTCTGCTTCTCCTCCCTGGCCGTTCTTTCATCTCTCTAAAAAAACCAGTAAGTAAAATCTTAAACAAAATAAAAAAACTTTTGGGGGGACAGGAAGAAGTGTGGATGGGATTATGAATACCCACTGGAATATGTCAATTTATTACTGTATTGTGCTCCTTTTTCCAGTCACTATAATATCAAATATAGGGTCATTTGTTATTTTTAGCATATTTAACACATTTCACAGGGTGAGTAGCTTTCTAGTTTGTATAGGAAGTGAATAAATTTCAAATATATTTTTTTCATTTAGATTCTTGAGAATAGACCTTTTCCCAAGTCAGTTAAAGTAATAACTAAGCTTATATGTATATTTTAAAAGGACACTTTAGATTAGGCAATTTCATCATAAACCTGATTTTTATTTTCATCATTTTTATGTTTTTTTGTTGTTGTTCTTTTACAGAGACAGAGAGTCAGAGAAAGGGATAGATAGGGACAGACAGACAGGAACGGAGAGAGATGAGAAGCATCAATCATTAGTTTTTCGTTGCGACACCTTAGTTGTTCATTGATTGCTTTCTTATATGTGCCTTGACCATGGGGCTATAGCAGACCAAGTAACCCCTTGCTCGGGTCAGCGACCTTGGGTCCAAGCTGGTGAGCTTTGCTCAAACCAGATGAACCCACGCTCAAGCTGGCGACCTCAGGGTCTTGAACCTGGGTTCTCCGCATCCCAGTCTGATGCTCTATCCACTGCGCCACCGCCTGGTCAGGCTCATTTTTATGTTTTTATTATGTAGTCATAGAGCTTCTCAAAGTATCCAATCATAGTTTAGTCATTTCATGGTAACTCAGGATCACCCTTATGGACAACAGTTATTTTACCATGCTGTGAATGGAGATAGAGAATATGTAGGGACATTGGGCTGAATGGGGCTCAGTTCAATAATTGACCTGGAACTTGATTTTTTTTTTTTTTTTTTTTTTTTTGGACAGAAACAGGGAGAGAGTCAGAGAGAGGGACAAATAGGGACAGACAGGAAGGGAGAGAGATGAGAAGCATCAGTTCTTCGTTGAGGCACTTTAGTTATTCATTGATTGCTTTCTCATATGTGCCTTGACCACGGGCCTTCAGCAGACCAAGTAACCCCTTGCTCAAGCCAGTGACCTTGGGTCCAAGCCAGTGAGCTTTTCCTCAAACCAGATGAGCCCATGCTCAAGGTGGATGAGCTCATGCTAAAGTTGGCGATTTTGGAGTTTCAAACCTAGGTCCTTCATGTCCCAGTCTAACGCTTTATCTATTGCATGACCACCTGGTCAGGGTGGAACTTGAGTTTTTAAAATTTATTTTTCAGTTACAGTTAACATAAAATATTATACTAGTTTCAAGTGTACAAATAGTGATTAGACATTTATATACTTTACAAAGTGATCACCCCAGTAATTCTCGTACCTATCTGACACCATTTCTAGTTATTAGAATATTATTGACTACTATATTCCCTATGCTGTACTTTATATCCCTGTGACTATTTTTATATCTGGCAATTTGCATATCTTAATCCCTTTCACTTTTTTCTTCTATTCATTGACTTTAGAGAGAGGGACATCGATTTGTTGTCCCACTTAATTATGCACTGTTTCACTTTTTCTTTTTCTTTATTCATTTTAGAGAGGGGAGGAAGGGGATAAGAGAGAAAGAAAAAGAGAAAAAGGGGGGAGGAGCAGGAAGTATTAACTCTTATATGTGCCTTGACCAGGCAAGCCTGGGGCTTCGAACCGGTGACCTCAGTGTTTCAGGTCGATGCTTTATTCACTGCGTCACCACAGCTCAAGCATTAGTTGATTCTTCTATCTACCCTTACCAGGGATCAAACCTGCAACTTTGACGTGTCGAGACATTGCTCTAACCAACCAACCTACACACCCAGGGCCTCACCTTTTGACTTTTTCATCCTCAAGGTCCATTTATGTGGTCTCAAATGACAGGATTTCTTTATTTTTCATGGCTAAATAATACTTGTGCATGTGTGTATATGCATGTAGATACCACAGAATGGACATTTTAAAAAAATTTGTCAAGCTGATGAAAAATATTATTGTTTGAGGCAGTATCCTGAGAGTCTACCATATACAGTATGTAACTCTGTCCTGCAGGCTGTGTGTGGTTAGTGTGGTGCTTTCTTTGAATACTTTTTGTTTTAACATTAGACCTGACTAGATATATGTAGATAGTAAGAGGAGATTAGTGTTTTTAATAGATACTTCAATACAACAGTTTTTAATTATGTTATAGGCTTTACTCATCAGTCTTAAGTATGGCTGTTTTATGTGGCAGTTGGGAGATGCTGATACATGTTTTCAGATCCATAGTATGGAGAATAAAATGAGCTTTATAGTACACACAAAACAGGTAAGTACTTATCAATTATTCTGGATTTCTAATAATGAACTACTATATTAGTAAAATTATTTTTTTATAAAATGACAGTCCATTTTACTTCAAGGAAACCAGCTAATATGACATGAAATTAAAATATATAAGACCAAGGAAAAGAGCAGGCTTTTCTTAAGCACACAAACTCAGAAATTTATCTGAATATTTTATTTCAATTTTGTAATAGTAAAACTCTCCTTTTCTGCCATTTAAAAAACATCTGGTCAGTATTCCCTATCTCTTCTATCAAGGTATAAGTGATCCTTCCTGTTTTTGAGCAGTATCCTGTCTGAGCCACTAGTTGTTTGCAGCAGGTCATTTCTTAAATCCCTTCAAAGCCCGAGTAAAAACTCTTCTTGACAAGTTGCCTCCTGATGAGAAAGTTCCTTTTCAAATAGGTAGAGAACTGCCCACTGTATGTCATTTACTCATCTAACATGTTTCGAATTTATGGTCAATGTGTTTTAATTTGTAGGCTGGCCTCGTGGTAAAACTGTTAATAAAGCTAAATGGACAGTTAATGCCCACCGAAAGAAATTCTTGAGAGGAGAACAGCTGATATTTATGCCACCACATTTTGTGATACAGACTTTTTTCCATGAAAGATTTCTTAAACTATTACTTTTAACAAGGCACTTAGTCTCTTGGAATATACCAATATACTATTATGTTGTACAGAATCTGTACTTGTGTTTGGTGTGTAATATACCAATTACTTTTATATAATGTCCTCAAAAGCTATTCTAATTTTTCAGAGAAACACAAAAATGTGTAGATTCATAATCTGTATAATGTTAGAAAAAGTAAGCTGTATAAAAAGTTATTTTTGGTAAATGTTAAAGAATTTAGAGTGGAATGTGATGAAATTAAAATACTTACAGCTTTGCTATAACTTTGTGTGTCATTTCAAAACATACTTGAAAGTCAGTATGATTTTAATAAATGTATTTTCTACTTAAACCATAAATGACACATATTTAAAACATTATTCTGTAATATATTAACATTTCTCCACATGTTTTTAAAAGACTTGGTTAGAATGGATCTGATAAGCTAGTATTTCTGTAAGTATAGTTCATGAACCCCTGCATCATAATTCCCTAAGTACCTCTTTAAAAAAACAAGGATTTCAGAGACTCACTCTAAATAAGTCCATTCACTCTCTGAAAGTAACAGGGTCTGTCAGTCTTAACTTTTGATTAGTTTTCTCTTGAAATAATTCCAAACCAGGAATGAATTTGGATTACTAAAGTTAATTGAATTTCACAAAACTACCTGGCACACAAGCACATAGTACATAGACAGATTGAATGGCAATTTCTAGATAATCATAGTTGCATTTATTTAGCAAATGTTATATTTTTATTTATTTATTTTAGTGAGAGCAGAGGAGGCAGAGACAGACTCCTGCATGCGCCCAAACCAGATCCATCTGGCAAGCCTACTAGGGGGTGATGCTCTGCCCATCTGGGGCCCTTGCTCTGTTGCAACTGGAGCCATTTTTTTTCGCCCGACCAGGATCCACCTGGCATGCCCACCAGGGGGTAATGCTTGGGCCATCTGGGGCATTGCGCCGCTGCAATCAGAGCCATTTTAGTGTTTGAGGCAGAGGCCATGGAGCCATCCTCAGAGCCCAGGCCAACTTTGCTCCAGTGGAGCCTTGGCTGTGGGAGGGGAAGAGAGATAGAAAGGATAGGGGTAAGGACGGGGAAGCAGATGGGCGCTTCTTCTCTGTGCCCTGGCTGGGAATCAAACCCGGGACTTCCACACGCAGGGCCAATGATCTACCGCTGAGTGGAGCCATTTTATAGCACCTGAGGCGGAGGCCATGGAGCCATCCTCAGTGCCCGAGGCCAACTCGCTCTAATCGAGCCACGGCTGCAGGAGAGGAGAAGAGACAGAGAGAGAAGCAAGAGGGGGAGGGGTGGAGAAGCAGATGGGTGCCTCTCCTGTGCGCCCTGACTGGGAATCGAATCCAGGACATCCACATGCCAGGCTGATGCTTTACCACTGAGCCCATTACATGTTGTATTTTAATGAGTTGACTTAACAACTTATTTATTTATTTATTTATAGTGCCTTTATATTGTAGGATGTAGATCACCAAATATTTGGTTGCCTTATTTAGGGGAGCAGTGATATCATAGTTGAGGAGCTGACTTGATTAATCTGCTATTCAATAAGCTTAGATCTTTCCAATCTAATAGACTGATGCGTTCTAAGTAAATTCAGAGACACATACTTATATTTAAAGTTATCCTACAGATTACAGGATTTCTATGTCATCATCTACTCTTCACATTAACATTAACTTGTGCTTATTTTTAATGGTGCTCTATCTGAGCCTTATTAAAACCTTGGTTATGTAAGTTTAATGAAAAAGTCTGATTTAATTCTGTGCTAAGCATTTTTGATTCTTCATAGACAATATCCTGTTTCAAGTTTTATCCATTCCAATGGCCTCAACTGTTACTAAAAACCCTGTTGACTTGCAAATATAAAACTTCAGCCTCAATCTCTCTTCTGAACTCTAGATCTTAATTTCCAATTTTCTGCTATTCTAGCTCCGCCTATACAAGGAACTTCAATTTCATCATAGCTGGAAACAGAATTGCTTCTACTTACTCCATTCTATCCCCACACTGGTATTCTCTGATTGGTTAATGGCATTATCAAATTGCATCCAGTTGCTTAGCCTGGAAACCTCAGAGTGGTTTTCAACTTTTCCTTCTTTAATCATCTTACACATTCCATTTATCTATAGTTTTGTTCAGTGTCTCTCATTAGAGAAAAACTAGTATATTTTGATGGCAGAGAGCATATTCATTTATGTATATTTTTAAAACATCATGAGAGATAAGTGTTTAAAATGCCTTTTAAATGTACATAGTAAAAAGAAAAGCAAAAAAATAGACATTTACAGCAACAGAACTCATACATGGCCAGTAGTAATGCAAAATGGCACAACTGTTTTGGAAAACAGTTTGGTAATTTCTTGTAATTTAAATACACTCCTATGACAGGACCCAGTTATTCCACTCAGATATTTACCCAAAAGACAAAAACTTATGTTCACACAAAAATCTGTATGCAAGTATTATATTTATAGGATACATTTTCTGCAACACAAAATATTCTGCTTACAAAAATTAGAGGATATTTCAAAATGAATATGAAGCGATAAAATATCCCTTGATTTTTGTGAGCAGTATTTTTTTTTTTTTTTTTTTTTTTTTGTATTTTTTCTGAAGCTAGAAACGGGGAGAGAGTCAGACAGACTCCCACATGCGCCTGACCGGGATCCACCAGGCATGCCCACCAGGGGGCGACGCTATGCCCCTCCGGGGCATCGCTCTGCCGCGACCAGAGCCACTCTAGCTCCTGGGGCAGAGGCCAAGGAGCCATCCCCAGTACCCAGGCCATCTTTGCTCCAATGGAGCCTCGCTGCCGGAGGGGAAGAGAGAGACAGAGAGGAAGGAGAGGGGGAGGGGTGGAGAGGCAGATGGGCGCCTCTCCTGTGTGCCTTGGCCGAGCAGTATATTTCAATGGGTGAGTGAATAAACAAAATCAGTTACATCCTGACCAGGTGGTGGCGCAGTGGATTGAGCGTCAGCCTGGGATGCAGAGGACCCAGGTTCAAGCTCCGTGGTTGCCGGCTTGAATGTGGGCTAATCCGGCTTGAGCTCAGGATCATAGACATGACCCCATTGTTGCTGGCTTGAAGGTCAAGGTCACTGGCTTGAAACCCAAGGTTGCTGGCTTGAGCCAAGGTAACTGGCTTGAGCAAGGGGACACTATCTCTGCTGGAGCCCCCAGATCAAGGCACTTATGAAAAAGCAATCAATGAACAACTAAGATGCTACAACCAAGAATTTGTGCTTCTCATCTTTCTCTGTTCCTGCCTGTTTCTATCTGTCCCTCTCTCTGTTTCTGTTTCTCTCTCTCTCTCTCCCTAAAAAAATTAAAAAAATAAAAACTAAAACAGAAAGCAACAAATTCAGGTATATCCATACAATGGAATTCTACTCAGCAACAAAAAAGAAGAAACTGTTGGCCCTGGCCGGTTGGCTCAGTGGTAGAGCGTCAGCCTGGCGTGTAGAAGGCCCAGGTTCGATTCCTGGCCAGGGCACATACAGGAGAAGCGCCCATTTGCTTCTCCACCCCTCCCCCTCTCTTTCCTCTCTGTCTCTCTCTTCCCCTCCTGCAGCGAGGCTCCATTGGAGCAAAGATGGCCTGGGCGCTGGGGATGGCTCCTTGGCCTCTACCCCAGGCGCTAGAGTGGCTCTGGTCGCCCCGGAGGGGCAGAGTATCGCCCCCTGGTGGGCGTGCCAGGTGGATCCCGGTCGGGCGCATGCGGGAGTCTGTCTGACTGTCTCTCCCGGTTTCTAGCTTCAGAAGAAAAAAAAAAGAATAAACTGTTGAACAACATGAATAAATTTTTTTTTGAGACAGAGACAGAGAAAGGGACAGAGACAGGAAGAGAGAGAGATGAGAAGCACGAATTCTTCGTGCTCCCCACTCCTCTCTCTAAAATGAATAAAAAATTTTTTTAAAGATTTAATAGAAATATAAATCAGTACACCTAAATTCCAATAAAGTGTGGTCAAAGAAGATGTTTGAAAATGCAAACCACTTTAAACATTGGGGAAATATAAATCTTTGCTAACAATAATGCAAAAACAATCTTACTAAATTAAAATTATGTAATAAAATTCAACAAAGTACATTAATAAAAATTAATGATGGCGCAGTGCTGAAACAACATATGGGAATATATTTTGGTGGCACTGAAAATTGGTTTAATCTGGTAACGCAGTCTGGAAAATGTTCATTCCCTTTGACCTGATGATCGCACAGTGAAGACAATCCAAGGATGAGCCCCCTGGCCCCACTCACTCATTTGCAGGGCTTTACAAGTAAAATTTCTCTACTTGCACAGGAAGTAAATTGTATGTGCTACAATTCAACAGGAAAAAAAAAATAATAGTTTTCTAGCATTACCACAAAAAAGGAACAAAATTGTACAGTTTAAAAATAATATATATCCAGCCTGACCAGGCAGTGGTGCAGTGGATAGAGCATCGGACTGGGATGCCGAGGACCCAGGTTTGAGATCCCCGAGGTCACCAGCTTGAGCGCGGGTTCATCTGGTTTGAGCAAAGCTCACCAGCTTAGACCCAAGGTCGCTGGCTCGAGCAAGGGGTTACTCTGTCTGCTGAAGGCCCACAGTCAAATCACATAAGAGAAAGCAATCCATGAACAACTAAGGTGTCTCAACGAAAAACTGATTGGTGCTTCTCATCTCTCTTCGTTCCTGTCTGTCCCTGTCTATCCCTCTCTGACTCTCTGTCTCTGTAAAAAAAAAAAAAAAAAAAAAAAGATAGATATATATATATCTATATATATATCTATATATATATATATATAGATATATATCTTCAACTCAATTGTTTTCCCAAAGCAGGTCTCCTCCAGAGCATACCAAGTGCTTTACTTGTTACAGAATCATGTAATTATGCCACTGGCTCAATTATATAAGCCAATAACAAGTATTCCAAGCCAGTCATTAGCAAATCATTTGTTGACTTTGGAATATGCTATATGATGTTTTAAAAGCATGCCTTCTCAGTAATAGTTTACAGATGCTGATAATACTTTCTGTTTGTGTTTAGTGAATATATATACCAGTAGGGCAGTGAAAGGGAATGAACCTAAAAGGGTAAGTCATCTGCAGATAGAAAAACAGATAAACAATTTTTACTAAAGTCAAACGTGTGCCATTTTTTCATCTAGATTGTTTGCTTTCAGTCAATAGTGAATTTAATTTTGTACACAGAACCATTCTGAAGAAGAAAAGCCAGTCTGGATATTTTATGTATTTCAGCCATTTCACTGACAATTAAATGGATATAATTAAAAGTTAGATTTTAATTAATTTTATTTGAACTTTGGCTTACTTGTTATTTACTATTTTAAAATATAGGGCTGTTCATGGACCACATATTATTTTATGTTGTATAACAGTTTTAAAACAGGATTTTACTAAGTGCTACAAAGCTAATAATCATTTCCCTCTTTCTTAGTCATCATATCAGTCATGAAATGAATGGTAAAATATTTTATATTTACATTATTGTATGCATGAGGAAAGATACAGGAACAGACATTTTTCCAAGATGGATCAGATAAACACTGTTATAGGAGAAATGGGACTAAATGTTTTTGGTATTCATTTTCAAATTAATAAAATTTGAGCCTGGGCCCTGGCCGGTTGGCTCAGCGGTAGAGTGTCAGCCTGGCGTGCGGGGGACCCGGGTTCGATTTCCGGCCAGGGCACATAAGAGAAGCGCCCATTTGCTTCTCCCCCCCCTTCCTCTCTGTCTCTTTCTTCTCCTCCTGCAGCCAATGCTCCATTGGAGCAAAGATGGCCCGGGCGCTGGGGATGGCTCCTTGGCCTCTGCCCCAGGCGCTAGAATGGCTCTAGTCGTGGCAGAGCGACGCCCCGGAGGGGCAGAGCATCGCCCCCTGGTGGGCAGAGCATCGCCCCTGGTGGGCGTGCCAGGTGGATCCCGGTAGGGCGCATGCGGGAGTCTGTCTGACTGTCTCTCCCCGTTTCCAGCTTCAGAAAAATACAAAAAATAAAAAAATAAAATAAAATAAAATAAAATTTGAGCCTGACCTGTGGTGTCGCAGTGGATAAAGTGTCGACCTGGAAATGCTGAGGTCGCCGGTTCGAAACCCTGGGCTTGTCTGGTCAAGGCACATATGGGAGTTGATGCTTCCAGCTCCTCCCCCCCTTCTCTCTCTCTGTCTCTCCCTCTCCTCTCTAAAATAAGTAAAAAGAAAAGCACCTCTAACCTAAGAGTGTGCCTTATAAAATTAAAAAATAAAAATAAATAAAATTTGAGACAATTCTTAGATAAGGATAATCCCAATCTGCTTAAATCTAATGTGAAGTTTAAATTTAAAAAACAGAACCTTCATATTTAAATTTTCTAAAAGAAGGAGGGTATACAAAAACTAAACTGTGAGAAAATAAATTTCTATTATTTAAGCCAAAGAAAGAAAACTGACTATATTCCCAAGAGCAATGGTAATATAAATTGCCATGTTAAAATTAAGGGTTTTTTTCCTCCTCTACATTATGCTGAGTAAAGAAGGTAAATATACTAAACAGGAGCTTTTAATGAACCCCCACACACAACACAATAGACTTCTGGAACACCAGCAAATTATCTGTGTTTCCAACAGTATCTTATTGGCACAAAACTAGACACACAGATCAATGGAACAGAATAAACTTCCCAGAAGTGAACCCACACATATATGGTCACTTAATTCATGACAAAGGATCCAAGGATATATATATACAACGGGGAAAGAATAGGATCTTCAATAAAATGTGTTGGGAATACTAGACAGCTACTGCAAAAGAATGAAACTGGACAACTAACATCATACACAAAAACCAACTCAAATGGATTAAGACTTGAAAGTAGGACCTGATATCCTAAAAATCCTAAATGACAACATAGGGGGTAAGCTCCTTGACATCAATCTTGGTGATCTTTTGAATTTGACACCAAAAGCAAAAATAAGCACGACTACATTAAACCAAAAAGCTTCCAGGAAATGAAACCATCGAGAAAATGAAAAGGCAACCTCAACAACTTACTAAATGGGAGAAAAGGATCTGATTTAAAAAGGGGCAGAGGATCTGAATAGACATTTTTCCAAAGAAGACATACAGATGTCTAACAAGCACATAAAAAGGTACTCAACATCACTAATCAGGAAAATGGAAATCAAAACCACAATGATATATCACTTCACTCCTGTTAGAATGGCTGTTACCAAAGACAAGAAATAACTGATGAGAATGGTGAAAAGGGAACCTTTGTGCATTGTTGGTGGGAATGTAAATTGGTGCAGCCACATGGAAAACAGTATGGAAGCTCCTTAGAAAATTACAAATAGAACTACCATATAATACAGCTGTTCTACTTCTGGGTATTTATCCGAAGGAAATGAAAACATTAACTTAAAAAGTTAATGCACCTATATGTTTATTGCAGCATTTTTCACAATAGTTGAGACAGAAGAAACCTAAATATTCATCAATAGAGGAATAGTTTTTAAAATGTGATACATATTATTCAACCATAAAAAAGAAATCTTGACATTTGTGACAACATGAAGGATCTCAGGGGCATTATGCTATGTGAAATAAGTCAACAAGAAAGACAAATAGTATATGATCTCACTTATATGTGGGATCTAAGAACAAAACCCCCAAGCTCAAGGACAGAACAGATTAGTGGTTGCCAGAGGCAGGGGATATGGGGTGGGGGAAATGGATGAAGAGGGTCAAAAGGCACAAACTCGGTTACAACACATCCGGGGGATATAATGTACCGTGTGGTGACCATAGTAAACAATACTGTATTGTATATTTAAAAGTTGCTAAAAGACATCTTAGAAGTTCTCATCACGAGAAAAGATTTTTGGAACTATGTATGGTGACATGTTAACTATATTTTCTGATGATCATTTTGCAATATATATATATATATATATAATTATCAAATCATTATTTTGTACACCAAATGTACATCTAATGTTATACGTCAATTATATTTCAATTTAAAAAAAACAGACTTCTAGAACACTAGCAAATTATGTATTGCCAATTAGTCACGAAGTTTTTAACTCATTAGGCCAGAGGTTCTCAAAGTGTGTGCCAGGGCACACTGGTGCGCTCTAGATTTCCAGGTGTGCCCTATGGTATTCCAGAGAAATATGTGCCTGTTGGGGACCAAAAAACCAAGAGGGTTTTTGGAGTTTAGATTTTTGGGGGACAGAGGTGTGGGGAATTGGCTGTAAACTGACAGTCTGCCCAACCCCCCACCTCACTTGCCTGATTAGGTTGAAAAAGGCTGTTAAGCTGTGGTGCTGGATTGTTTACACTACCCCTCATGTTCCCCGGAAAGACTGGAGGCAAGTTTCTTCTATCCTTTGGTGTAAAGTTAAGATACGTATGGTGGGGGTTTTCTGCACTCAACACAAAAGTAAAAAGAAAGGAATTCTTCAGTGTATTGACGAGGAAATGAGAGTTTGCCTTTCAAATATATGCCCAGACATTGAAGAAATCACTAGGACACATCAGGCTCATGTTTCTCATAAACATAAGAATGAAAAAACTTAACACATTTGTTCTGAGACCTGCCCAATTTACTAATTTTTTTTTTTTTTTTTTTGTATTTTTCTGAAGTTGGAAACGGGGAGGCAGTCAGACTCCCGCATGCTCCCGACTGGGATCCACCCAGCACGCCCACCAGGGGGCGATTCTCTGCCCATCTGGGGCATCGCTCTTTGCAACCAGAGCCATTCTAGCGCCTGAGGCAAAGGCCCTAGAGCCATCCCCAGCGCCCAGGCCAACTTTGTTCCAATGGAGCCTTGGCTGTGGGAGGGGAAGAGAGAAAACAGAGAGGAAGGAGAGGGGGAGGGGTGCAGAAGCAGATGGGCGCTTCTCCTGTGTGCCCTGGCCAGGAATCGAACCTGGGACTTCTACACGCCAGGCCGACGCTCTACCACTGAGCCACGGCCAGGGCCACAATTTACTAAATCTTACTAAGAATGTATCTATATATATAAAAAGATAACTTTTTTGCCTTTTTTTATTTTTTAACCCCTTTTTTACAAATTCTAAAAAGCATAAATGAAAATATGTAACATTAAAATGTTTTTAATATCAGAATAAATTTGTCATATTTATTTCATTTAATTACCATAAAATCACACTTGGACTTTATATTTTTTTCTTTAATATCTGACTTAATTATTATATTTCTCAGAAATTTGTATATAATGCACCTACAATTATTTGTAGGATTTTAAATGCGCCCCGACTTCTAAAAGTTTGAGAACCACTGCATTAAGCAGATGACACCTGTAAATTCAATCCCCAAAATAGCATACTAAGGCTACACATGTAGAATATATAAAAGGGAGCCTCACTGCTTTTCGTAAATTCTAGAAAGTTAATCACATTCAGTAGTCAACTTTAAATTCCAAATTGGAATTTGGTGGTGATGGAAGAGATTGGAAGACCTAAAACTGATTAATAATTGCAAAGCTATGGAAAGTAATAACACATTGGCAATTAAGCTAGCACCCTAAGAACATTTTGTGTGAAATACAGATGTAATAGTGTTCGTCAAAAGATATATATGAATTCAAGTGTCAGTTTCAGAATATTTCACTCATGGTTAAAACTCATTGGTTTATTAAATCGTTTTATTTTAGATATTGATAAACCAAGCAAGATTCTGTTTAAGTTTTCTATTTTCCTTTTCTAAAGCTCTTTATATCCAGTTCTTCAATTACATACTCAAATTCTACAAATACATCCTGTTTTTCTCCCTGGGTGTTTTGATTATATTAGGTTAGGAGTACATTAGTCTTGTAACTTGCTTGACTTGTCCTGCTGTTGGGAGAAGGGATGGAAAAAAGCTCAGCCGCCTCTCCTGCCCACACTCACTCCCCAGTTTTCTTCCTGATAATCGCAAAGGCAGACCTGCCTCCAAATTTCCACATCAGTGAGGTCTCGAGGATACCTTTAATCAGTGGCTCAGTCACCGCCTCTCCAGAATGAAGGTGCTCGGTTATCCTTGGGCTCCGGTCACTCACCTTCACTGTGGCGGTTGGGGAGCCCGACAGGTCTGACCAGCGTGGGGTAACTGAGACAAAGAGGTCGGACTCCCTGGTGCAGTTTGGTGGACCTGTGACAGCTGCTCCCTCGCGTTACTAAGCGGCATTTTCACCAGGCCTATATCGCCGGCTGTTCACCTCGCAATCAGATTGCGTATTACAAAGCTCGGGTGAAGCTCCTTTCGGCGTGGCTACCCACGAAGTCGGACTCAGGTTGATCCGCGTGGTGAGAACCTCCGAGCACCAGGGCCCAGGCCAGTGGCTCTCTATCCTGGCTGCTCTTTAGAATCAGATGACCGGGGCCACCTCCACATAATTAAATCAGAACCTCAGTCTCAGGGACATTCCAATGCACAAGCCAAAGACCCAGACGCGCGCTCTCCCCGTGCACACGGCGGCTGGCTCGCGACCCTGCTGGGGAGTTGAACGGAAGCGCTGGCCTGCCCCCCTCCCCCCGTGTTCCAGTGTGACCCGGGCCAGCTCACAAGCGCGCCAGGGAGCTGCCGGCTGAGACGCCTGACATTCGCCGCGGGCACCGGACCGCCGTTACCGGATGCTCCGCTGCGCGACGCGGCAAACTCCAGGTGATACGAAGGGCTGACTTACTAAGCGATATTCTAAACCAAACTCCGGTTTTCTCCTCCCATTTCCCCTCATCACCTGCAGCTCTGCACGTCCCCCTCTTTTGCGTTGCCCCAAGAATGCCCGCCCCTCATGTGCGTGCATCCTGACCCACGTTGCTTTAGCCTCTGTGGCCTTTTCCCGGCACTCTAGGAAACAACTTGTTGATACTGCTCACGGTATAAAATCGTCCTGTGGCTCCCTGAATGTCCATGTTTTTCATATATGTAACAAATTCCACTGGATCATTGTTCAACTTTATTAATATTTACAGAACAGAGTTGGGATCTATTTTTGCCTGTTAAATTGGCAATGAGACTTTACTGCTTGTGAGGCTGAGAGAACCATTTTCTCACATACATTGTTAGAATGTTATTTAGCTGTGTGTCAGTCTTGAAAATGTTCACATGGGAATGGTTAAATAAGTGTTGGTAACCTTTCAAAAGAATACATTCCAGGCATAAAAGGTAATCTTTTCAAATATTTTATTTCAAATCATGTTAACTCTGATGTACATTCTGTTAAGATGGAAATGTTCAATATCTACACTGTTCAATGAGGCAGTTACCAGTCATTTGTTGCTACTGAGCCCTTGAAATATGGGTACTGTGATTGAGCTAAATTGTAATTTTATTTAATTTAAATTGAAACAATCACTTGTAACTAGTTGCTACTGTATTGGACAATGATGCTACATAGTAAGGCCTCAATTTTGGGGGAAAAATATCTGTATGATATTCACCACTGGTTATCTCTAAGAAGTGGCTACAGGGGACATGGTAGTTGCTTCTCCCGCATCTGTTCTAGCTTTAGGTTGCTTTATCTCTCTTGATACCTATGATCTATGTATAATTGTATGTATGTGTGTATGTATGTACATATCTATCTATCTATCTATCTATCTATCTATCTATCTATCTATCTATCTAGATTTGGAAAAGGCATATGCTACCACTGGCCCTGGGAGTGAACCATGTGGCAGTATCTAAAATAACGGTATTACTCTGGTTCCTGGCCTCAGTCGTTGGTTCAGGGTTGGACACAGGTCAGTGGAAGAAAAGACTTCATCTCTGGCTTGGTCTCCCAGTACAAGTTGGGTGTTGCATTCATGGTCAATATGTAGGCATCCACACATGGAAACCAGAGCAGCCCTTGTTTAATAAGTTTGCCATTAAAAAAAAAAGAAAGAAAGAAAGAAAAGAAAGAGCCCTGGCTGGTTGGCTCAGTGGTAAAGTGTCGTCCAGCATGTGGAAGTCCCAGGCTCAATTCCCCATCAGGGCACACAGCAGAAGCGTCCATCTGCTTCTCCACCCTTCCCCTTCTCCTTTGTCTCTCTTTTCCCCTCTTGCAGCCGAGGCTTCATTGGAGCAAAGTTGGCCCAGGGGCTGAGGATGGCTCCATGGCCTCTGCCTCAGGCGCTAGAATGGCTCTAGTTGCAACAGAGCAACGCCCCAGATGGGTGCAGCATTGCCCCCTAGTGGGCATGCCGGGTGGATCCTGGTCAGGTGCATGCGGGAGTCTGTCTCTCTGCCTCCCTGCTTCTCACTTCAGAAATATACAAACAAACAAAAAAAGATAAAACCACCTTTTGTTAAATAATGTGAATGTATCTAATGTTACTACCTTTACACTTAAAATAGTAAAAGTAATAAATTTTATGTCTATTTTACCACTATAGAAATAAAACAAAAATATTCCTTTTGCAGAAAAACAATAAAACACCTGGGGATAGAACTGTAAATCAAGATCACAATTCTATATGTGTCATGTTTACTAAAGCCACCTGAAGATGCCATCTCCACAAAAGCCAACTGCGCAATCTGGTCTGCTACAAAAATGCCAAGGTCAAATCTCTAAAGCCATAAACTATGAATACTTGCCACCACAGAGCTGGTTTTTGTTTTTAGTGGAAAGATAGAGACAAAGAGAGGGTCAGATAGGAACAGACAGGCAGGAAGGGAGAGAGATGAGTAGCATCAATTCTTCATTGCGGCACCTTAGTTGTTCATTGCTTGCTTTCTCATATGTGCCTTGATGGAGGTGGAGGGGCTCCAGCAGAGCCAGTGACCCCTTGCTCAAGCCAGCGACCTTGGGCTTCAAACAAGCAACCTTTGGGCTCAAAGCCAATGACCATGGGGTCATGTCTAGGATCCCACGCTCAAGCCAATGAGCCTGCGCTCAAGCCAGCGACCTCGAGGCTCAAACCTGGGTCCTCTGCATCCCCACCCTACCTTCTATCCACTGCACCACTACCTGGTCAGGCACCACTCCAGAGCCTTAATTTCTCCAACTGTATTTATTTTTTAAGGTATTCAGCCAATGCACCAGATGTTGCAATTTGAGAAGTGGTCAAAGAATGACACACTGTAATCCTCCCCCAAATTCTTTGTCATTAAATATAATCAGGCAGCCTAGCCTGTGGTGGTACAGTGGATAGAGCACTGACCTGGAACACTGAGGTCGCTGGTCCGAGACTCTGGGCTTGCCTGATTAAGGCACATACAACAAGCAACCAATGAATAGCTAGAGTGAAGCACCCATTACTTGTTCTCCCCTCCCTCCTCTCCTGTAAAATCAGTATTAAAATCTTTACATAATAAATCTTTATGTAATAAAATCTTTATATAATTAGGTAGAAGGGGCATCAGCATATTACATTTATTACTGATAAAAAGTTTAGAGAAAGTGGCTTTGGTATGCAGCTAAATGGACTTGTAATTATTTGCACCTGAATTCAACATACTGTATTTTCCCAGTTATAAGACACACTTTCCCCCCCAAAATTTGGGGTCTTAAAACTGGGTGTGTCTTATACAGTGGTTGTAGAATTTTTACTTGCATTTCCCGCTTTTTCATGCTCGTTTTTGCGCTTGTTGTTGAAGACTGTGATTTGTCATCAGACAGAGATGAGGACAAGCTAATGGATGGGAGTTTTGACAGTAATGAGGAGTTGTATGAATTTTATGATGAATATAAAACTTGAGTTCAATAACTATGTAATACATTTTTTTCTCAAAATTTGCACTCCAAAATTAAAGTGCATCTTATACATGGGATCGTCTTATACATGGGGAAATATGGTAAACACTTTGTCATCACACAGGTGAACAACCTTGGTTCCCCCAACAGGTATGCAAACCTCTGTGGAAGACAGCTGACTTAGAATACAAATCTTGCAGTCAGAAAGACACTAAGGAAACAGCACAGAAGGAGCTGAGATCATCAGTCATCTAAGTCTCTGTAGGGGAAATACTGTGGAGATGAGGCTCAAGGCCAAGGGCATTACACAAATAGTGTCTCCTCCAAATGGAAACATGGAGCCAGGAGAAAACAGTTACTTCTCTGCATGTCTCAAGAATGAAAAGAGCCTGACCAGGTGGTGGCGCAGTGGATAGAGCATCGGACTGGGACCCAGGTTTGAAACCCCAAGGTCACAATCTTGTGCAGGGGCTCTCTGGTTTGAACAAGGCTCACCAGCTTGAGCCCAAAGTTGCTGTCTTGAGCAAGGGGTCACAAGGTCTGCTGTAGCCCCCGGGTCAATGCACATGTGAGAAAGTAATCAATGAATGACTAAAGTGCCACAACAAAAATTGATGCTTCGCATCTCTCCAATGACTTTTGTGCTCAAGCCAGTGACCATGGGGTCATGTCTATAATCTCATGCTCAAGCAAGTGACCCTGCATTCAAGCTGGTGAGCCTGCGCTCAAGTCTGCAACCTCAGGGTTTTGAACCTGCAGCCGGGTCCGATGCTCTGTCTACTGTGCCACCTCCTGGTCAGGCTTATTATAGAGATTTTTATGAATGCCCTTTAACAGATTAAAAAATTAACATCTATTCCTGGTTTGTTAAAAGTTTTCTGTGAAATCATAAATGTTACAATTTATCAAATGCTTCTGCATCTAGTGAAATGATCATGTTTTTTCTCTTATAACATCCTTTTTAAAATATTTATTTATTTACTTATTTATTTTATTCAGTGAGAGGAGGGGAGGCAGAGAGACAGACTCTCGCATGCGCCCCAACCAAGATCCACCTGGCAAGCCTACTAGGGGTCAATGCTCTGCCCTTCTGGGGCACTGCTGCATTACTCCGCAACTGAGCTCTTCTTGGAGGCCAGGGAACCATCTTCTGTGCCCGGGGCCAACTCACTCCAATGGAGCCATAGCTGCAAGAGGGGAAGAGAGAGACAGAGAGAGAGAGTATGTGTGTGCGTGAAGCAAGAGGGGGAGGGGTAGAGAGGCTGATGGGTGCTCCTCCTGTGTGCCCTGATTGGAAATCGAACCCAGGACATCCACACACTGGGCTGACGCTCTACTGCTGAGCCAACTGCCTAACCTTTTTTTAAAAAAGATTTTATTTATTGATTTTACATAGGGAGGAGGTTGGAGGGGGGTGATGAGAAGTATTGACTCATAGTTGCTTCACTTTAGTTGTTCACTGCTTGCTTGTCATATGTGCCTTGACCCGGCAAGTCCAGGGTTTCAAACCAGCAACCTCAGCATTCCAGGCTGGTGCTCTGTCTGCTGTGCCACCATAGGCCAGGCTTCTTTAACCTCTTAATGTGGCAAATTATGTTAGTTTTCTAATGTTAAAATCCAAACATGCATTTCTCAGACAAATGCAAGTCATAAAACATTTTCCTTTTTATATATTGCTGGTTTTTATAATATTTAGAACAATCTTTTAATGTTTAGAATTTTTACATTTTTGTTTCCTTACAGAGACAGAGAGACAATGAGAGAGAGGGATAGGTAGAGACAGACAAGAACGGAGAGAGATGAGAAGAATCAATCATTAGTTTTCCATTGTGACACCTTAGTTGTTCATTGATTGCTTTCTCATATGTGCCTTGACCGCGGGCCTTCAGTAGACTGAGTAACCCCTTGCTCAAACCAGCGACCTTGGGTCCAAACTGGTGAGCTTTGCTCAAACCAGATGAGCCCGCGCTCAAGCTGGCGACCTCGGGGTCTTGAACCTGGGTCCTCTGTATCCCAGTCTGACGCTCTATCCACTGTGCCACCAACTGGTCAGGCAGAATTTTTACATTTTTGCCTTGAGTGAAATTGGCCTGTAATTTTCTTTTTCATATTGTCCTTGTTTGGTGTTGATGTACAGATTAGTGTTAGTCTCATAAAAGAAGCTGGAAAATGTTACCTCTTTTTCTGTTTTCTTGGAGAGTTTGTGAAATATTGAAACCATCTTAGTTTAACAGAAAAGATTTAATCTCAGGAGTAGCTGCCATCCTGGGGATAAAGGTACAAAATAAAGAGGTTGAGTTATTAAAAACTACAGACTCAGAGAAGGGACCTGTGTATGCAAGCTGGGACCCAGACATCTGAGGAGAGGAGCTGCCCTGCTGTGCACGCACCTCAGGAGTCACGTAAAGGACTTAAAGTCAGTCTTTAGTCCTTGAAAAGATTGTTTTACTTCTAGTTACTCTTATAGAAAGCAACCCTCTTTCCTTCTGCCTATTGGGAAGTTGTCATAGTGTACTGAACTTGTGGGACAAGACACATCAGTATCATCTATAGATCTGTACAAGGTCAGTAATGTGTTTGGCACTGTGCATGTGGCATGGGGGGGCACTGGCTAGCCTCTTCATCTTCTAAAAATCTCTTGAATTCCTTCATTCCCTTAGGTAGCCTTTCTAATATTTTTTTCTGTTTATTCCTGTTTATAATTTTAATATGATTTCAAGAGTATCATGTGATCTATGTAATCAATAAACCATCCATACTCAGTAATCATATTTAAATTATTAGTTATAAATGTATTATTTTTATATTTATTAAACTCATTATAGAATAAAAAGTGTATTTAAATTCATTTGTAATTTTGACATTTTTGTTACATATCTTCTTTTAATATCAACACTTGTTTTCTAGGTTCAAAGGAAAAAATTAAACATGAAAATTAAAACTGAGTTACAATCTTATATTGGTATAAAACCTGTCAGCAAATAAGATGTCTGAAGAAGAGGTTATTTCAGAAGAGCTAGAGGATATCACTAGTCACTTCAGGAAAGAATCTAAATCACAGTTGGTGGAAGAACCTGGATTTATTAAAGAAACACCAGATTTATTAAGGGAAGGTTATGATGGGAAACCTTCTGACCAAATTTGTGAAACACGTCCTAGAATGGATACATTAGGTATGCATGAGGATATATCAACACCCTCCTCTGAAAGTAAGTCTAAGAGAAATGAAAAACACAGGGAACCTCAATTTTCCGAAAAAGTCACTACATGTGACGGCTTGCAGTCAACAACTGAACCTTTACAAAGTCCATCATTATCGATTACTGATATGATTGCTGAATATCAGGACTCTGTTGACCTATCTCATGAAACAATAGGAAAAATTAGCTCACAACTCTCTGAAGAAAATCAGAAAGGACTTAACTCAGGGTCAGATAACCTTACTGTTGACCTCAGAGCCAAGGGTCTACAAGAATTCCCTAAAGATATTTTTAAAAAAATATATGTAAAATATCTATATTTAGATGAGAATGAAATAAAAAATTTTAAAGGAGCAGACTTACATGATCTCCTAGGACTTGAAGTTCTGTCCTTGCAAGATAATGAGTTATCTTCACTTCCACCTGAAATCCAGTTACTTCACAATTTAAGGAAATTAAATGCCTGTCACAACCAAATATCATATATTCCTGAAAATATATCACAGCTTTGGAATATCAGGGAACTATATTTTGATGACAATTACATTGAGAATTTTCCTTCTGGCTTAGAGAATCTCAGAAACTTGCAAATTTTAGGTTTGGGTGATAATAAGTTAAGACATATACCAGATACTCTGTCTAGTTTAAAAAACTTGAGCATTCTCAACCTGGAATATAATGAGTTAACAATATTTCCTAGAGTTCTGTGCTTCCTTCCAAACTTGGTTTCACTAAGTGTTTCTGGAAACCTGCTGAGCAGTTTGCCAAAAGAAATTAGGGAGCTTAAAAATTTAGAGAAACTTTTACTGGCTCATAATAAAATTACATTTTTGCCAGTGGAAATTTTTCAATTGCTCAAGATGCATGCTCTCGAACTTTCTGATAATAAATTAGAAGTTATCTCACACAAAATTGAAAATTTTAGGGAACTTCAGATTCTAATACTCGATAAAAATTTATTGAAAGAAATACCAGAGCAAATTTCTCACTGTGTAATGTTGGAATACCTTAGTATTCGTGATAATAAATTAACAAAGCTTCCTAAGAACATCCACAAGCTTAAAAATTTAAGAAAATTCTATGTAAACAGAAATAATATAGTGAAAATGCCAGAAGATATCTCACATCTTAATAATATGATCAATCTAGGCTTCTCAGGAAATATAATCACAGATGTTCCCATTGAAGTAAAAAACTGCAGGAAAATAACTGAAGTTGAGTTGAGTTATAATAAAATAGTGTATTTTCCAGTAGGTCTGTGTGCCTTAGAGCATCTTAATTATTTGAATATTAGTGGAAATTATATTTCAGAAATACCTGTGGATATATCTTTCAGTAAACAACTGCTTCATTTAGAGTTTAGTGAAAACAAACTCTTCATATTTTCTGATCACTTATGTTCTCTTATTAACCTTCAATACCTGGATCTTGGTAAAAACCAAATAAGGAAAATTCCACCACCTATTTCCAATATGGCATCACTTCATGTTCTTATCTTATGCTGTAATAAATTTAAAATTTTCCCTATAGAAGTGTGTACTTTAGCAAATTTGCAAGTACTTGATATTTCAGAAAACCAAATAGAGAAAATCCCTTCAGAGATCTGTAACTTAAAAGGAATCAAGAAATTAAACATCGCAAGCAATCATTTTATGTATTTTCCTACTGAACTCTGTCAACTTCAATCACTGGAAGAGCTGAATATAAGTCAGATAAATGGGAGAAAGGTAAGAGACTGATACTTTGGGCATTGGGGGAAAGGTGGAATTGGAGGGGATCAGAATCTAAACTGAAATGTATGTATATGTGTTTTAAATTTAGCTGGACTCTTATTTTTTTAAAGATAGACTTTTTTTTTAACCACAGACATGACTTACAAATATACTTCTCAATTCAAAGTTTAATAGAAAAATATTTCATTAAAATGAAATGCCAAGTGAAGTTGACAATTTTATGCATTTCTTTTTATTTTAGTTTAATTATAAAAGGAATTTTAAAATTATGGATTAATATGAACACAGTTTTGGAAATTTTAAAAATTTAAGAAAAGTAAAAAAACATTCACAAGCACGTTGCTGTAATATAACTACTAGTCATATATTGACAGTGTACTTTAGTCTTTTTTTTCTTATGTATATAGTTTTATAAGTAATTATAAAAAGGTTATATTCAAGTTTAACTTCTGTTTTTACTTAATGTATCATAAGCATTTTCCCATGATATAATTCTTATAGCCAATATATTATGTAACTAATCTCATTTAGAGATGTTGTGATTTTCATCATCATAAATAATGCTGTGATGAACTTCATAAATAAAGCCCTTTTTATATTTTATTATTTCCTTAGGAAATGTTTTTTTTTTGGGGGGGGGGGAGACAGAGACAGAGAGACAGAAAGAAGGATGGCTAGGGATAGACAGGAAGGGAGAAAGATGAGAAGCATCGTTGTAGCTTGTTAGTTCAGTGATTGCTTTCTCATATGTGCCTTGACCAGGGGGCTCCAGCAGAGCGAATGACACCTTGCTGAAGCCAGAGGCCTTGGGCTTCAAACTAGCGACCTTTGGGCTCAAGCCAGTGACCATGGGGTCATGTCTATGCTCCCATGCTCAAGCCAGTTACCCCGGCAACTCAAGCCGGTGACTTCAGGTTTCAAACGTGGGTCCTCTGTGTCCCAGTCCAACTCTCTAATCACTGCACCACCGTGGTCAGGCAGGAATGATTTCTTAAAATTGCTAGATCAATGAGAATGAATGTTCTTACAGTTTAGCATTCCATTTTACCTAAACTCTAAGAGTGAATTTTATGAACTACTTTTAAAAAATCAAAACATAACTGATTTATATTGTTACAGTAATGAAAAGGACACTATCTGGCTTCTTTAATTTGACCATCACAGTCAAATTAAAGTCCTTGATAGAGGCGAGGGAAGGAAGGAAGGAAGGAAGGAGGGAGGGAGGGAGGGAGGGAAGGAAGGAGAGGGAAGGAGGGGGAAGGAAGGGGGAAGGAAGGGGGAAGGAAGGGGGAGGAAGGGAGGGAGGGAGGGAGGGAGGGAGGGAGGGAGGGAGGAAGGAAGGAAGCCCGCCTGACCACGCGGTGGTGCAGTGGATGGAGCATCGGACTGGGATGCGGAAGGACCCATGTTTGAGACCCTGAGGTCCCCAGCTTGAGTGCGGAATCATCTGGTTTGAGCAAAAGCTCACCGGCTTGGACCCAGGGTTGCGGGCCCGAGCGGGGGGGTTGCTCCGTCTGCTGAAGGCCCATGGTCAGGACACATATGAGAAAGCAATCAATGAACAACTGGGGTGTCGCAACGAAGGGCTGATGATTGATGCTTCTCATCTCTCTCCGTTCCTGTCTGTCTGTCCCTGTCTATCCCTCTCTCTGACTCTCTCTCTCTGTCTCTGTAAAAAATAAAAATAAAATAAAATGAAAGAAAGTAAGAAAAAGAAAGAAATATAGGTAGGTAGAGGGGTTCTTATTAACAGATGGCTTTGAGAAGCACTGGGCTCTCTTAGAATCACAATAAATGTTAATATATTAAATGCTCAGAAGAGTCCTGCATTAAAAAAACGGGTTTTTGTCTGTTTAATTCATAGTTCCCAAACTTTTATCACCTTTCTTAACCTAATACCTCTCTATTATACATTTCCAGGAAGGCTACACCAGGAAATAGTTGCTTAAGTTCAATGGAATGAATAATAATACATGTTGTGTTTTAAAACATGCTCTGGTATTAAAAGACACTTTTTCTGTATTATAATCAATGCATTCCTTATCTAATTTATAATCCTCTCACTTTCTCCTCTTGTATCTAACTATGTTAAGTCTATAGGTTGTATCGTTAATTTTCTCTTTTCTATTAATTCCTTCCTAGGCCATACCACCACATGCACATGGACATAACTGCAGCTGATCTCTCACGTGGTGCAGTCCCACAGTTCTTAATTTCCCTGGAAATCTTGTTCCTTTATTCTTCTATTGTCTCAAACTCAACATAACTTTAAACTTTATCTTTCTTCCCTTGAAACCTCTCCACTTCTCTTTGCTATGCCAATCTAGAAATCATGGAATTGTCTTTGTTCCTCTTCCATCACCATCACACTGAATCTTATACTAAAATTGTCTCATTGAAAAAATGGACCATCTCCCTCATTTTCCAGTGTCACTGTCTCCATCCTGGTCCACCGTCATCACTGACATCATGCCTAGACTACTCTAGGAGCCTCCTGACTATTCTGTCATCCAGTCTCCTTCCTTTTATCAGAACTTGTCAAAACTATCAGACATCATCATTCCAGAGGACTGTTCTCTGGAATCCAAATTGCATATCTTTTGCCTACTTAGATTGAGTGATTGCAAAGGCACCATTCCTCATCATTACATTGTTTCAAAGGTTAACAGACAGAAAAAAAATGATTTGCAAAAACTCCTCTACAAAGTGACTGGTAAGATCACTTTGATAACTTCTTTGGGGTAGAAGTGACATACCCAAAGGATTAATTTATATAACAGCAGATGGTCACTAAACAGTTACCTGAAGATGGGTCAGGTTAAACACTACGCTTTTATTTTGCCAAGTGAAGAATAGTGCACAAAAGGAATCTTCCTTCCATAGTAATCTATCATCATCACATAGTTCTTAGGCATTTCCTGTACAAAATTTTGAGCAAGTAGTTAAAGAATATTTGTTTGGGGCATGGCTGGTTGGCTCAGTAGATAGAGTGCCAGCCCAGTGTGTGGACATCCCAGGTTTGATCCCCAGTCAAGGCACACATGAGAAGTGATTATTTGCTTCTCTTCCCCTCCCTTTCCTGCTTCTCTGTCTTTACCCCTCTCACAGCCAGTGGCTTGACTGGTTTGAGCATCAGGCCCAGGCACTGAGGCTAGCTTGGTTCATCCAAGTATTGGCCACAGATGGGGGTTGCTGGGTGGATCAAGGTTGGGGCACCAGTGGGAGTCTGTCTTTCTCAATCTCCCTTCCTCTTGCTTAAAAGAAAAACAAGAATGTTTGTTTGAAAGAATGTCAGACTAGCCTGACCAGGCAGTGGCGCAGTGGATAGAGCGTCGGGCTAGGATGCAGAGGACCCAGGTTCTAGACCCCGCGGTCGCCAGCTTGAGCACGGGCTCATCGGGTTAGAGCAAAGCTCACCAGCTTGGACCCAAGGTCACTGGCTCGAGCAAGGGGTTACTCGGTCTGCTGAAGGCCCGCGGTCAAGGCACATATGAGAAAGCAATCAATGAACAACTAAGGTGTTGCAACGCACAACAAAAAACTAATGATTGATGCTTCTCATCTCTCCGTCCCTGTCTATCCCTCTCTCTGACTCTTTCTGTCTCTGTAAAAGAAAAAAAAAAAAGGATGTGATTTCACAAAGAATAAAAATTAAAAACATAGGTTATTAAAAAAAAAAAAAGAATGTCAGACTATGCAGCTGCCCACATGTCTTGATCTGCCTCCTACCTCATAGGCCTGGCTCTCCGGTCTTGCCATAGCCTGGTTCCATGTTCCTTTTTCTAACAGATCTCCTTCTCTAAACATCCACATATCTGCTATGGTACTGTTTATTTTGGCACTGGGTTACCTATTACTTAAGGCTATTTCCTAATTGTTTCACATAGTTACTCTCCTTGAAGTTAGGGACTGTTTCTTATATTTCTTTTATATCTGGAAGAACACTGAGCACAATATCCAGTATTTATCTTAAAAAGATATTTCTGAGGGACCCGTATATTCAAAATTCTTTTATTTACTCATAGAACTTCCTTTATTTCAAAAGCCACTTATGATGGTCTTATTTCTCTGAATGTACATATTTTTTCTTCACCTTGGCAGAGTATCTTAATTTCTGTTATTTTGCAATACTTTTTGTACTAGGAATATTTATTTAGGTTACATTGCTAAACTATGTGAATATATGCTAAAGGGGTTTATTGAGCCTTTACTCAAAATGTATCATGTTTAGGAACATATACACAAAAAATATAAAAGGTATATTAGCATTTAAAAAGCCAAGGAAAACATACAAGGAATAAAAAGTAATTCTGATTAAAGTAGGAATAATGAGATTAAGTGTGGGACAGAATAATTGGGAAAGAATTCAGGGAAGAGAATAAAGGAAAGCAAGGTCAGATTTAGGAACGGGAGATAGGGATATGGCGGCCATGGACACCAAGTGTTTAGAGAGTGAGGAAAGCTGGTTAACAAGCCTAGGGTTGAATCAGTAGGATGGGTCAGACTGAGGAGGTACTTGGATGCTATACAATATGTGGTGAGCTTTGGCAAGGGAGTTAGTTGCAAAGAATTTGTGACAATGAAAATATCTCCTTTTTAAGACCAAAATTTCCCTCTTCCATTTGATTTTAGAAATTTTAGTGGCCCTAGATCTGGGGTCCCCAAACTACAGCCCGCAGGCCGGCGGCCCTGAGGCCATTTATCCGGCCCCCGCTGCACTTCCGGAAGGGGCACCTCTTTCACTGGTGGTCAGTAAGAGGAGCATCTGCATCCTGTCCTCCTGGAGTACTATATGTGGTGGCGCCACAAAGCACAGCGTCACTCACATACAGTACTACTTCCAGTGACGTGGGATGCACACATCACAGCTCCGGAAGTGCGTCATATCACTTGTTACAGCTAGCAGTGACAAATATGGAACCGGACATTGACCATCTCATTAGCCACAAGCAGGCCCATAGTTCCCATTGAAATACTGGTCAGTTTGTTGATTTAAATTTACTTGTTCTTTATTTTAAATATTGTATTTGTTCCCGTTTTGTTTTTTTACTTTTAAAATAAGATATGTGCAGTGTGCATAGGGATTTGTTCATAGTTTTTTTTATAGTCCGGCCCTCCAACGGCTGGAGGGACCAGTGAACTGGCCCCCTGTGTAAAAAGTTTGGGGACCCCTGCCCTAGACAATTGGCTCAGTGGATATAGCATTAGCCCGGTGAATGGATGTCCTGGGTTTGATTCCCAATTAGGGCACACAAGAGAAACAACCATCTGTTTCTTTCCCCCTCCTACTCTCGCTCCTCTCCTTCCTCCCCTACTACAGCCAGTAGCTCGATTTGTTTGAGTGTTGGCCCCAGGTACTGAGGATAGCTCTTGTGGTCCAAACACATCAGCCTCAGATGCTAAAAATGGTTTGATTGATTTTAGCATCGGCCCTAGATAGTCTTGCCAGGCGGATCCCAGTTGGGATGCATGCAGGAATCTTTCTCACAACCTCCCCTCCTGTTACTTAAAAAAAAAAAGTTTTAGTCATGAAAATATTTATTAAAAATATAATCGTTTAGCCTGACCAGGTGGTGGCACAGTGGATAGAGCACTGTACTGGGACGCAGAGGACCCAGGTTCAAAACCGCAAGTTCGCCAGCTTGAGTGCGGGCTCATCTGGTTTGAGCAAGGCTCACTACCTTGAGCCCAAGGTTACTGCCTTGAGCAAGGGGTCACTTGGTCTGCTGTAGCCCCCAGTCAAGGCACATATGAGAAAGCAATCACTGAACAACTAAGAAGCTAAGGAACAGTCAGGCCCACTTACCTCTCCTTTCTGAGGAGGAAAAAACAAGAAGAGCTTACAGGGGCAAAAGTCAGCTAGTCATAGTTTAACTAGTTCCTATAGTTCTCTGAAATGACTGAAGCCACTTGCTAGACAAAGCAAAGAAGATAGAACCTATCTGAAAACCCCCGCCTCTTTTCTTAAAAGCCTCAGGAAACAATGTTTACGTGCCTTAATTAAAAATTCCTACACTAATCCTGACTTACCCTCCCATCCTGGAGTTATGAGAGTGACGTATACCTCTAGAGCAGTGGTTCTCAACCTTTCTAATGCCGTGACCCCGCAATACAATTCCACATGTTGCAGTGACCCCAAACCAAAAAATAATTTTGGTGGCTACTTCATAACTGTAATTTTGCTACAGTTATGATTCGGAATGTAAATACCTGATATGCATTATGTATTTTCCGATGGCTTTAGGCGACCCCGCTGGGGTCGCAACCCACAGGTTGAGAACCGCTGCTCTAGACAAAGGGATCACAGGGATCACAAGCCCCCCCCCCCCCCTTGCATGAAAACCTGTATTCTGTAACATTTTATACGCTTTTTAATAAGCATCGTTTTGAAATTCTTTGTATGTACAAAACTTGTAAACTAAGCAAGCAGGGACTAGCTTTAGACTTCCTAATAAGTAGCCCCAACACTCTTAGCAAAAGTAACTTCATTTAGCTTCTCTCATCCTAAACTAAACATTTCCCACTATTGTGGCGACAGGGATAGGCTATAAATCCTAGAAGGTTTGGGAATGTCTTTGTCAGATGTGTAAAACATTCATCATTACTGTGTTATCTTATGGTCTTAACGTGTAGGAATGTTTTTTCCTTTTGATAGATCCTTTAGATAAATGTTGTAACAAGACAGCAAAAACTCAATAAGCTTGTTAATAAATGACTTTTGTACCATGCTCCCCCTCTTTTTCCTCTAACCAGTATGTGATTATGTCTATAAAAGCAGCCTCAGAGCTAAATTCTAGACTGCATGATTTGGGATTATGCCTCGTGCATGTCGCTGGCTTAATAATAAAGCTCCTAAAATTTCTTCTATAACCTACCTTGGTGTCTCTGTGGAATTCGCTGATTACAATACTTTATAACAGGTCAAGGCACATATGAGAAAGCAATCAATGAACAACTAAGGTGCCGCAACAAAGAATTGATGCTTCTCATCTCTCTACCTTCCTGTCTGTCCCTAGCTGTCCCTTGCTCTGTCTCTATCTCTGTAAAAAAATAATAATATATATAATTATTTCATCTTTGTTACAGTTAACAAGACTTCCAGAAGAGCTGTCTAATATGATTCAACTTAAAGAACTTGATATCTCAAATAATGCAATCAGAGAGATTCCAAGTAATATAGGGGAACTGAGAAATCTGGTTAGTTTAAATGCATACAACAATCAAATAAGTTATCTGCCACTATCTTTTCTATCGCTAAACAAACTCCAGCGACTAAACTTAAGTGGTGAGTGTCAAGCATTTCACTAACAATAACACAACAGCAAACAGATAAGATAACATATTAAGGGTCTATTGAAAGGAAATGGCTATCATAGGTACAGAAAATGTGAGCAGAACATAAGGTCCAGTTTCTTCCCTGAAAGAGGTAATGATCCAGTTGGGGAACCAGAACATTTTTTCATTCTGTCTTCTCTGCCTGTACCCTCTCTTCCCTTTCTGCACCTGACCTTATCCCTCCCTGCATACACATTCTACCTACACAACCTTAGGTCATTTTCTGTTTTCCCTTCTCTGCTGCCTTTCCTGATCCCACTTCTATACCCTATTACCCTATTATATTCTAATACCTTTCAGTCTTTTACAAAATAAGTCACTACATAACAAACAAAAAGTAAAACACTCTCTTTAACGATTTCCCAAAGCACAACAAATACTATACTAGTATTTTAAAAAATAATTTTCATTACGAAATATTTCAAACTTATAGAAAATAATAAGCACCTATGTATCTATTTCCAGATACAAAGAATGTTGATTTTGTGACATTTACTTGATATTTTTTATTGTTAAGAAATAAAATAATAGAGTTGAAACCTCTTTTGTATCTCTCCCCAAACTAAAAGTAACCACTATACTGAAATTGATGTGTACTATCCATGTTTTTATACATATATGTGTATACATTCATAAAAAGTATTGGGCTTAAACTTTATTAAAACACAATATATGGTATGTAATTTACCATTTTCTAATGGTTTTTTTGGTCATACTTCTAAAATTAATCCATTTTAATATAATGTAATATAATATATACATATTTATTCATTTAAAATACTGTATAATATTAAATTATATGATTAAACAACAATTAATCCATTATCCTGTTGATAGACAATTAAGTTGTTTCCAATTTGTTTGCTATTGTAAATATCCTTCTACATGTTCCTGGTAGTCATCAGCACTGAGTTTCTTATTTTCTCATTACAAAAGTAATGCATATTTATTTTACAAAACATTACAAGAAAACATGTTTGAAAGTTAATATTCCCCTTAAACCCATAGGCAAAGACAACCATCACTGATAGATTTTTTCTATTATTCCATTATTCTCTTCCATATTCTAATCATACATTTATTAATTCAATATTTACTGAGTACTTACCATGTATCAGGCACCATTCTAGATACAATAAAAATTACAGGCACTGAGTTTCTTTAGCACAAAGCTATAAGTAGAATTGCTGGATCAGAAGGTATATACATCTCCAATTGTATCAGATTTGGGCAAATGAATCTTCATAGTGGTTTTACCAGCTAACCACAAGAACAGTTGAGTTTATGAAATTATATCTTTCAGTTTAATAAACATATTCATAATGGCAGGAAACCCTCTTAAATTTAGAAAAATTTCAGATTAAAAACAAAGCTTATCTTTTTGTTACCACTGTACCATTTGTACTACTGTACCAGTAGTACAGTAAAACCTACAGGAATGCACCAATTCTTAGATATAATGCAACTGGCATTTTCTCCTGAAGCCCAGAAATCCCAGTAAGATGGCAATGCAGGTGTGCATCAGTCATTTCATTAATTTTGCAGTAAGTCATAGTAACTCAGCCCTTCAATTTAACTTTTTCCACTTTTGTGCTATGACAAAGTTTTACTGTATTTCAGGAGGGTTATATGTCCAAGTGAAGGACATGACATACTCCTCTCACCTATTATATGTGCATGAAAAAAAGAAAAGGAATAAAATAGGCTGACCAGAGCCTTCTGGTACATTGGAGAACACAGTATCAAATGGAAGCATAGTTCTCTGGAGGCCTTCTAGTACAGAACCAAGTATGTTATTAACTACATAACTGAAAGGGTAAAAAGAGAATTTTAAGGTTATCTCACAAAGGTAGTCACCCTATGGCTGAAATTAAAGTTGGAAGTATTATAACTTAAAAGCTTGAAGGAGGGGCCGTATTGAAGGACATCTGAGGATGGAGCACTGCTCAGCTTGTGCTGGTTTCTCTGAGCTTGGGGTTTAGTGTGTGTGTGTGTGTGTGTGTGTGTGTGTGTGTGTGTGTGTGTGTGTGAGAGAGAGAGAGAGAGAGAGAGAGAGAGAGGGAGAGAGAGAGGAAGAAAGAGAGAGACAGAGAGAGAGAATGCTAGTTTTGCCAGTGTTGGGAAACAGCAAACTGTGTTCTGCTGTTTCTATGGGCAGGCACAGCGGCTCGTGGGGTAAAAGCGTGCAGAAGGAGTGACACAGTTCAGAAGCCCACAGAGGTAGGTTTGGAGCTAAAAGAAAATTGCTAAACAATTGGCATGCCCACAGTCACCAACTTTTATTGCTGAATCTGAAGTCAGAAGGACTGACTTCAAATCTTGTAAGTTCATGTTTCTTCCATTCATAAAATAAAGCTAACAGGAATACCTGTCATAGATGTGATTTTTGACTGAATGAGATTTTGAAAGCAGGTAGCATACTGTAAAAGTACCATTCAAACAAAAGACATCTGGTGAATAATCCCTCTTTGTCACTAACTGTAGTGAATTTAGGAAGATAACATCAGAATCTTAGTTTTTTCATCACAAGATAAGAAAACTATATAAGTGATCACTCACTAAGAACAGAAATTGATGCAGTTTATGTTGTTGTTTTTTAAAAACAGATGTTAGCCTCTCCTCCAAGGAGCCAAAATATCAGATGAAAGGAAGGTAGATGGACATGAGCTGCTTGTAGTTGTCCCCAGGGAAGAGCCTCTCTCTCTCCACAGATCTGCATTGTTAATGCCATCGTGCAGGCTTTTATCATCCCTATCTGCAAGGCTGCTGGTTATGCCACTATAGTTGTATGTGTTTACAACTGGCATCTATTCTGATGGCCCATGCCTGTGCTATACCAGTTGTTAAATGCTCTGAATAGCATCATTTCTTATATGGATGAGTGTAACAGTCTCTGAAAGGACTCCCACCTATAGTCTCTTTCTTTCCCCTTTGTTATTGCCAGTATTTTAAAATATTTTATTGATATATATATACACATATCAAAAAAGTATATATTGCCTAAAAATTAAAAATATAACTACCATATGATCCAGCAACTCTATTTTTGTGTATTCATCTGAAAGAAACAAAAACAGAAACTTGAAGAAATATGTACCCCCATTTTCAATGCAACATTATTTCTCAAAGGGTCCACCAATGGCTGGATGAGTAAATAAAATGTAGTATATGTATATTATTATTCCTCCATAAACAGAGGGAAATCTTGCCATTTGTGTCAACAAGATGAACCTTGAGAGCATCATGCTAAGTGAAATAAGTCAGATAAAGAAAAATACTGTATGATCTTACTTATTTGTGGAATCTTAAAAACAAAACAAAATTCATAGATACAGAGACAGACAGGTGGTTGCCATAGGTGGGGGAAAAGTGATAGGCAAAATGGGTGAACGGAGTCAAAAGGCACAAACTTCCAGTTATAAAATAAATGGATCATGGGGATGTAATATACAGTATGGTGACTATATAATTATACTTTATGTATATTTGCAAGTTGCCAAACAGAGTAGATCTTAAAAGCTCTTATCACACACAAAAAATGATAACAATGTATGGTGATGGCTATTAAGTAGATCTATGGTAGTGATCATTTCCACAATATATACAAATATCAAATTATGTTGCTCACCTGAAAATAATATGTCCATTATATCTCAAATGTTGCCACTTATTTACTTCTTTATTTTAGTGAGAGGAGGGGAGGCAGAGAGACAGGCTCCTGCAAGTGCCCCAACTGGGATCCACCTGGCAAGCCATCTATGGGGCAAAGCTCTGCCTATCTTGGGCTGTTGCTTAGCAACTGAGCTATTTTTAGCACCTGAGGTGGAGCCCATGGAGCCATTCTAGCGCCCAAGGCTAACTTGTTTGAACTAACCACGCCATGGCTTTGGGAGGGGAAAGAGTGAGAGAGAGAAAGAGAAAGAAAAGAGGGAAGCAGAGGGGTGGAGAAGCAGATAGTTGTTTCTCTTGTGTGCCATGACTGGGAATCGAACCCAGGACATTCACATGCTGGGCCAATGCTCTACCACTGAGCAAACTGGCCAGGACTATCTCAAATGATAAAAAAGTATGTATTGTAAGTGTACAGTTCAATGAATTTTCACACACTGAAAAAGCCCATATTTCAAGACATAGATCAAGAAACAGAACATTTCCAGAAACCCTTTATTGCTCCCTCCAGTAATTTCTCTCCCTTCTCACAACCAAGGTTAACTATTGTCATGATTTCCAATAGTGTGCCTTAAATGAAATCGTAAAAAGTATGTACTCTTCTGTGTCTGCATTCTTTCACTCAACATTGTGAAATTCATTAATATTTTGTGTAGCTGTAAACAGTTCACACAATGCTGTATCTAGTCCACTATATGAACATACTCTTCTATTTATTCTGCTATTGAATATTTAGTAGGAAAGCAATTGTTTCCTTGGGGCCAACTGAACTATTTGCTTTCCATCCTTTTAAATTTATTGGTACTAGCTTTATAACCCAGAATATGGCCTACCTTGATAAACATACCATTTACTCTTTAAAAACAGTATTCTGTAAATATTTGGTACTGTGTATTATTAATAGATATTCATATAGGTCTAGTTGATTAATAGTTTTGTTAGATTCTCTGTCTTTACTGGTATATATGTCTTGCTACGTTAATTGCTTACAGAGGGATGTTAAAATCTACAACTATGGTTGTAGAATTGTATATGTTTTGCTTTGTCAATTTTAAAAAATATATTTTGAAGGACTGTTATTAGCTTAGTCTCCACTTGAGGGTGGACAAGGCTTAGAGGCACCATTCTAAAGAACAGTATGGAAAGGAAGAAGAAATCCAAACATTATATTGGAGAAACCTGGCAGATACTATTTTAGCCAAAGTATCAAGTTTTATATTCCTACTGAAGCTTGAAGGAATCAAGCTTCATACCCCTATGAGATACGATGAGAGCACTTCACCTCCATGGTATTCTTCCCAAAAAGCTAAAACCCAGTCTAATCATGAGAAAATGTATCAGATAAATACAAATTAAGGAATAGTCTACAAAATACCTACCAGTTTAACTCAAACTGTCAATGTACTGAAAAATAAGAAAAGATTGAGAAACTGCCACAGACCAGAGGAGACCAAGAAGACATAACTATGCAGAATCCAGGAATGGATTCTGAAGCAGGAATAGGACATTGATGGAAAATCTAATGAAATCCAAAAATGTCCAAAGTTTACTTAATAGTGATGTGCGATTTGACAAATATAACACAATAACATGAGATGATAACATTAGGGGAAACTAAAACTAGCTGAGTCTACAAGAACCTTCTACAATTTCTCCAAGTTTTCTGTAAACCTGAAATTATTCCAAATAAAAAGTTCATTTAAAAAATTACCATCACACCTACTCGGTGAAGTCCTTTTCTGTATTCTAAGAGGACGGCCTCTTTTCTCATTTTGCCATCCTCTATGAGCGAAAGAAACCACTGCCATTTCTATACGTCTTCCTTTTCAATCCTAGGGAGTGGACAACTAAGAATCTACGATTCTTATGATTTACCAGCATTTTGAGGGTTCGCTGGTACTTTGCCAGAAAGGCACAGTAGATGCCCTATAGATATTATTATTATTATTATTATTTTATTTTATTTTTTTCTGAAGCTGGAAACGGGGAGAGACAGTCAGACAGACTCCCACATGCGCCCAACCGGGATCCACCCGGCACGCCCACCAGGGGGCGACGCTCTGCCCACCAGGGGGCGATGCTCTGCCCCTCCGGAAGGTCGCTCTGTCGCGACCAGAGCCACTCTAGCGTCTGGGGCAGAGGCCAAGGAGCCATTCCCAGCGCCCGGGCCACCTTTGCTCCAATGGAGCCTCGCTGCGGGAGGGGAAGAGAGAGACAGAGAGGAAGGGTGGAGAAGCAGATGAGCGCTTCTCCTGTGTGCCCTGGCTGGGAATCAAACCCGGGACTTCTGCACGCCAGGCCAACGCTCTACCACTGAGCCAACCGGCCAGGGCCTATAGTTATTGTCTTCATAGTTTTCTTTTACAGAAAGGTACAACTCAATTATATATATTTTTTCTATTAGGAAATAATCTTACAGCTCTGCCTAGTGGTATCTGCAACCTTTCTTCACTGGAGGATATAAATTTTGATGATAATCCTTTGCTGAGACCTCCAGTGGAAATCTGTGAAGGAAAACAATTGTACACTATTGCATGCTATCTACAGAGGGCAGATGAAAGAGACGGTAGGTGATGAGTGACTAGTTTATAAGTTATATATTTCTAGTATCATCTGTAAATTACATGACAGTTTGCTTAAATTAGAGACTTACAGTCAGGCAGAGACATTAAAATATTTATCATCTTCCCTTTTCAGAAGGTTAAAATTTTATTTTGATAATTCAGATTATTTAATGTGGGCCCAAACAAACTAAATTATTGAAAACAGTTAAATCCAAGTGGAGGGTGGTCTGCTTCCAACCTATTGGTCTCAAGGCCCTTTGATAGGTTTTTCATCATGGTTATGTCCAGACTCAGAGAATTCACTCCCCTATTTCTCCATCACTTCCAATCTATATCACCATAGGTACAGTGGTCCCTCATCTATCGCGGGGGTGAGGTTCCAGAACCCACCACAATAAGCAAAAATCCACAAAGTAGTGAACTTATATTTTATTATTTATATGTACAGAACACAGTGCTCTGGTTTGTCGTCCCCATCCATCAGCCATAGTGTGCCCTGTACGATCTCACATGGGCAAACTAGCTCAAGTGGAAGCGGCCGAAGCTTCATTTTCCATGTGTGTCTTTGTCTACTCATCTGCTGTACGCTATGTATTTTATTTTAATTTAATATTCTTTTTTTAAAATTTTATTTATTTATTTATTTTTTACAGAGACAGAGAGTAAGTCAGAGAGAGGGATAGACAGGGACAGACAGAAACGGAGAGAGATGAGAAGCATCAATCATTAGTTTTTTGTTTTTATTTATTTTTATTTATTCATTTTAGAGAGGAGAGGGAGAGTGAGAGAGAGAGAAAGAGAGGAGAGACAGAGAGAGAGAAGGAAGCATCAACTCCCATATGTGCCTTGACCAGGCAAGCCCAGGGTTTCGAACCGGCGACCTCAGCATTTCCAGGTTGACGCTTTATCCACTGCGCCACCACAGGTCAGGCAATCATTAGTTTTGCGTTGCCTGTTGCAACACTTAGTTGTTCATTGATTGCTTTCTCATATGTGCCTTTACCGCAGGTCTTCAGCAGACCGAGTAACCCCTTGCTGGAGCCAGCGACCTTGGGTCCAAGCTGGTGGGCTTTTGCTCAAGCCAGATGAGCCCATGCTCAAGTTGGCGACCTCGGGGTCTTGAACCTGGGTCCTCTGCATCCCAGTCTGACACTCTATCCACTGTGCCACCACCTGCTCAGGCTCAATTTAATATTCTTTTAATATGTTTTAATTAATATTGTTTATATTTTTTATAGTTTTCAATTTTTTAGGCTAGAAAATGCTTATTTTACTGCAAAAATTAATTTAAATAATAAATATATAAAAATACTTATATATCACAAAATCCGTGATATAATGAAAAATCCACAATACAAAATTAGATATATTCAATATAAAAATCCACGATACAGTGAGACCACGAAAAGTGAACCACGATATGGTGAGGGACGACTGTAGTTCTAAAAGTCATATTTGGCCTTGAAGGAAGTCCACAGATCCTTTCTATTGATGACAGTCAATATTTGGCCCACCATGATCACCTGTCTGCAGTTGTTCCTTCTTCTGTCTTTAAGTGCCCACTGGTTGTCCTGATTATTTTATAGAGCAGGTCCATTTTCTCTAGTTGCCCTTCCATTGGACCAGATGGAGACTGGTTTCTCCAAGTCTCTGGGAGGGAAGTTTCACGATCCAATTTTTTCCCTGGGTCTGGGTTCCCGACAACTAAGCTTTTTTCCTATGACTCTGACTTTGCTGCTCACTGTCAATCCTCAGAATGAATTCAGATTTAGGTCCTCCATTTTAATGCAGTATTTAAGAAGTATTGAATTAATTTAATAAACATTGTTCCAGACTTGCTGAAATCTGGATGTCTAAAATCTGAATATACAGAGCTGTCCCCAAAATTACTCTATTATTTACTCTTGTCTTATGTAATCAGAAGCTTACATCAGCATAATCTCATAACCTGGTGAGATGATAACTAAAAATGTACAGTCATCTTGTAAGTCACATATACATCCATATACATGGTTACCATCAAGAAACTTTTGTAAGACTTGAACCTCATTGATGGAAAAAACCCAAGAAATAAAATTAGGCCCTGGCTGGTTGGCTCAGCAGTAGAGCGTCGGCCTGGCGGGTGGGATGTCCTGGGTTCGATTCCCAGTCAGGGCACACAGAGAAGCACCCATCTGCTTTTCCACCTCACCTCCTCTTGTTTCTCTCTCTCTTCCCCTCCTGCAGCCATGGCTCCACTGGCGCAAGTTGGCCCTGAGCATTGAGATGGCTCCATGGCCTCTGACTCAGGTGCTAAGAAGAGATCAGTTGCTGAGCAACTGAGCAAAGCCTCAGATGGGCAGAACACTGCCCCCTATTGGGCTCGCCGGGAGGATCCCAGTTGGGGCATATGCGAGTGTCAGTCTCTGCCTCCCTTCCTCTCACTGAATATAAATAAATAAATAGATTAATTAATTAATTTAATTAAAAGTCACATTTGCTGTTTTCTCTAACTTGCTGACCAAGTCAGTTCTGCTAATTATTATCACAAATATGGGACATTGTGTGGTAAGTTTATTTCTATAAAAGTTTTTAGGGAGCCTGACCAGGCGGTGGCACAGTGGAAAGAGCATCGGACTGGGATGTGGAGGACCCAGGTTCGAGACCCCAAGGTTGCCAGCTTGAGTGTGGGTTCATCTGGTTTGAGCAAAACTCACCAGCTTGGACCCAAGGTCGCTGGCTTGAGCAAGGGGTTACTAGGTCTGCTGTAGCCCCATGGTCAAGGTACATATAAGAAAGCGATCAATGAACAACTAAGGTGTTGCAACGAAAAACTAAGGATTGATGCTTCTCATCTCTCTCCGTTCCTATCTGTCTGTCCCTGTTTATTCCTCTCTCTGATTCTCTCTCTGTCTCTGAAAAAAAAAAGTTTTTAGGGATTTTGAAGGATCCATAACTAATTCCTGGTAGGTAACAGTACTTTATAAAAGATATGAAAATTTCATGATTCAACCACCTTGCTAAAATTCTGTTACTAAAGTTCTTGAGGAAGGAGGACTCATGTGGTTCTAGCCTCTATGGTGCAAGTACAATGGGCAATGGCAACTGATCAAAGTCAGTAAAAGCAAGAGAATCCTAGCCATTCATCTCCTTTCTTTACGCCCGAGGGGTCTTCATACTACAGGATGGGTACCCAGAGACAGTAGAGAGGATGTCATCATGGGGATGTACTTACTGAACAATTAATAAAGAACATGGGGTTCTTTACTAAAAATTTTACTTAGAAGGTTGAGTTTTCATTTCTATCATTAGAATACAATCTAACTTGAGGGATTAATGGTATGAATATAATTTTTAAAAAACCCAGAAAGCACAGAACATATTTGAGTTGATCGCAGAGGGGTGAGAGATTGCTAGTTCTTTTTTTTTATTTTATTTTTTTAAATTTTTCTGAAGTTGGAAACGGGGAGGCAGACAGATAGACTCCCACATGCGCCTGACCGGGATCCACCCGGTATGCCCACTAGGGGGCGATGTTCTGCCCCTCTGGGGCGTCACTCTGTTGCATCCAGAGCCATTCTAGCGCCTGAGGCAGAGGCCACAGAGCCATCCCCAGTGCCCGGGCCATCTTTGCTCCAGTGGAGCCTTGGCTGCGGGAGGGGAAGAGAGAGACATAGAGGAAGGAGAGGGGGAGGGGTGGAGAAGCAAATGGGCGCTTCTCCTGTTTGCCCTGGCCGGGAATCAAACCCGGGACTCCTGCACGCCAGGCTGATGCTCTACCGCTGAGCCAACCGGCCAGGGCCAGATTGCTAGTTCTTAAAAATTCCCAAAGTACCTTGGGTCAACAACAACAACAACAAAATAAGTATAGTTCAAATTAGTTAGAAGCTTTTAAAATTAAACTACAACTGTCCATATCTAAGCCAACATTCATTAAATAAGTGACCTGAATATAAAATATAAAATATACATATATACACCATATTTATAGTAGGCATGAACTTGGCTTCTCAACATACTACATAAAGCACATTAAAAAGCTAGTTTATATATCAAGTTTTTACTACATTTTACTTTTCAATTTTACTTGACATATGCATTTGGTGGGAGCACAGAAGAAACTTAGGTGTAATATTAACTTAAAATAGATTATGTTTTTCAAAAGTGATGACCCAAATTTTCTTTCATGTTCAAATGTAGAGAAAATCTTAGAAAAGATCTTCAAGATAGTTGCCAACAACATCACTGAAACAAATTTTCAATTTTTGTGTCAAAAATTAAAACTGGTAATCTCAGAAACTGATATGTCTACGAAGAGGTATGTATGAAAGACAACATATAGTATAAGCTTATTCTTATGTTCTGATTTATATTATATTAATATTACATGGTTGTAAACCATTCATATTAACATGAACTCTAATTTGCTATAAAACACTGATTTTAGTTTATTATATATTTGTGACCCGTGTTGGTATGGGTAGTAGTTAACAGCAAGGGACCTGAGTCTGGCCTGTGGTGGTGCAGTAGATCGAGTGTAGACCTGGAACACTGAGGTCGCCAGTCCAAAAACCTGGGCTTGCCAGGTCAAGGCACATACAACGAGTATGCAATGAACAGCTGAAGTGAAGCAACTATGAGTTGATATTTCTTTATTCCCCCTCACTCCCCTTTCTTGCCTGGCTGGATAACCTGATTGGTTAGAACATGACCGAAGTGCAGAAGCCGCAGGTTTGATCCCTGGTCAGGGCACGTACAGAAATAGATCGATGTTCCTGTCTCTCTTTCACTCTCTCCCTTCCTCTCCCTAAAACCAATAAAATAAACATTAAAAAAATATATTTTTTTTAAAAAAAGGCAAGGGCTCTGAGGATGACTTAAATTTCAATCAGTTTTGAGATTAAAATTTGATTTAGAAAATTAAATTTAATGGTGTGACATTGATCAATAAGAGTACATAGGTTCTAGGAGGTAAACATTCTATAGCATTTGAATTGTTGATGGTGTTGTGTGCCCATCACCCAAAGTTAAATCATTTTCTGTCACCATATATTTGTCCCTCTTTACTCCCCTCCCCACCAACCCCCTCCCCTTCATAACCACTTCAGTTTTATCTATGTCCATGAGTCTCATTTTTATATCACACCTATGTGTGAAATCATATAGCTCTTAGCTTTCTCTTTTTTTTATTTACAGAGACGGAGAGAGAGAGTCAGAGAGAGGGATAGATAGGGACAGACAGGAATGGAGAGAGATGAGAAGCATCAATCATTAGTTTTTTGTTGCAACACCTTAGTTGTTCATTGATTGCTTTTTCATATGTGCCTTGACCGCGGGCCTTCAGCAGACTGAGTAACGCCTTGCTCGAGCCAGCGACCTTGGGTCCAAGCTGGTGAGCTTTTGCTCAAACCAGATGAGCCCGCGCTCAAGCTGGCGACCTCAGGGTCTCGAACCTGGGTCCTCTGCATCCCAGTCCAACGCTCTGCCCACTATGCCACCGCCTGGTCAGGCAGCTTTTTCTGATTTACTTATTTCATTTAGTAGAATGTTCTCAAATTCCTTTAACTTTTCTGTTTCTCAGTTTCTTCATTGGCAAAATGAATACACTTACCTAAAGTTGCCATGAGATACAGTTATCAAGCATGTAGTGCTGTAGCAGTAATGGACTGGTTTATGGTAAATAATCCATAATTATTGTTTTGAGGTTTTGTGTAAATCAGAATTGAATTTTTTTAGAAGATTTTATTTATTGATTTTACAGAGAGGGAAGGAGAGGCGGGGGGAACGGGAAGTAGTTGCTTCACTCTAGCTGTTCACTGGTTGCTTGTCGTGTGTGCCTTGACCAGGCAAGCTCAGAGTTTCAAACCAGAGACCTCAGTGTCCCAGGTTGACACTCTATCCACTGCGCCACCACAGGCCAGGCCAGAGTTGAAAGTTAAACGAATCGATTATTTTCTACAAGAAATCAAGGGGTGGTACAGGGCTGACATTTCCTTTCTATGTGCTAAAGTCTGCTACATTTTTATATGGACTGTCCTTACCAATTATTTTTTCTTCCTTTCCAAGTGAGAAGAGGAAGATAGAGAAACCGACTTCCATATGTGCCCCAACCAATATCCACCCATCAACCCCTGTCTGGGGCTGATGCTCTGCCCATCTGGGGCCATGCTCACAATTGAGCTATTTTTAGCACCTGAGGTGGAGGCTCCACGGAGCCATCCTCAGCACGTGGGCTGATGTACTTGAACCAATTAAGCCATGCCTGAGGGAAGAGAAGAGACAGAAAGAGAGAGAGAAAGAGAGAAAGGGGAGTAGTGGAGAAGCAAATGGTTGCTTCTCCTGTGTGCCCTGACAGAGAATTAAGACTGGGACATCCACATGCTAGGTTGATGTTCTCATTGAGCAACTGGCCAGGGCCTGCCAATTAATTTAATCCCCATTTCAATCTGGTAAATTGCTCTAAAAACCTATATATACAAAAATATATTTAATTAGTTTAAAACAATTGTATTTACATATTATTTAAACATTTTTTTCAGCACTGTTCCATTAAGGGAGAGAGTCCACCAAGCACTTGATAGGTGGAAAATGCAAAGTAACAACTTGTCCACTGCTGTTTTAGGAGACCAACTAACTCGAGCACTAACTATGATAGGAGCATATGAAATAATGGACAAAATAAGAGCTTTCAAACTTTTTACATGTGCAATTAAATTCTGAACAGTGTACCCTTAATAAAAACTGAAAACTTATGATGCACCTATACAATTAAAACTGGATATAAGAGAATTGCAGGTCATGTCTCTTTATATGCATTTCTAAGAGATGATGACATTTTATGACTACCATTCTAATATGTTAAAATAAAATATCAAACACCATTTTGTACATTTGTTCTATTGCCCTGGAATTATGGTAATGATTTTTTTTTTTTTTTTTACAGAGACAGAGAGAGAGTCAGAGAGAGCGATAGATAGGGACAGACAGACAGGAAAGGAGAGAGATAAGAAGCATCAATCATTAGTTTTTTGTTGTGACACCTTAGTTGTTCATTGATTGCTTTCTTATATGTGCCTTGACCATGGGGCTACAGCAGACCTTGCTTGAGCCAGCGACCTTGGGTCCAAGCTGGTGAGCTTTGCTCAAAGCAGATGAGCCCGCGCTCAAGCTGGTGACCTCAGGGTCTCGAACCTGGGTCCTCTGCGTCTCAGTTCGATGCTCTATCCACTGTGCCACCACCTGGTCAGCTGGTAATGAATTTAAAAACAAATAATTCTACTTAAAATTTTTTTTTAATATAATGTTTTTATATGACCCCAGATTTATAGGCAGTTAGGACATTAGTAACTTTTATTGGAGTTAGAAAGCAGAGTGGTTTCGTTTTAGATACTGGCTTAAAAACTGAAATCAATGTACTATCCCTACTGTTTTTCCATTAGGAACGGGAGAGCTCTGTTACACACAAAGCAAGGCCTGGGTCAGTAATCCTCTGAGTGTCCAGATAGGACTGGTGAGTGGTGCCTTGCCTGTCATGGCTGCCTCTCCCTTTCTATCAGAAATATTCTTTTGTATGGGGAAACCATTTCCTATATTTTAGGTGGAGCTGACCTTGTCATATACAATCCTCTTCCCCCACCCCTGAAGCTACTAATACCAAGGTCCTCTACCCATCTAACTGCAGCGAATGACTCAGGGAAAGACATTTGACTCAAGCCAGGCCATTAAGAATTTCCTTTGGACCTTTCTTTCTGTACAGCTATCAGGGAAGATGCACTCTTTCTGCTGGTAGTTTATGGGTCCTGCAGTCTTGGTCTGTCATGCACAGCTTATGGTAGTCTTTCTGAAGCTGGGTGGAGAGAGAGATGGAATCCAGCTGTGTAGGGTTCTCCAGAGACACAGAACCAACAGGGTATGTATGTGTATATATATCTTTATTAGATGCAGGCTCTATATTTCAAACCCAGAACCAGGACCCATAGTTGTTGCCTCTTTGACAGACACATGGTTTCTAAAACAAGCATTTCAATATATTATGCTGGGACAACTGAATATCCACATGCAAAAGAATGACTATGGACCCCTATCTCACACTATATACAAAAATGAACTCAAAAGTGATTGGTCCTATACATACAATGTAAAACTATAAAACTCTTAGAAGAAAACACAGGCATGAATCTTCATAACGTTGGGTCAAGCAATTGTTTCTTGGATATGACACCAAGTGCAAGCATCAAAGAAAAAATAGTGATAATTAGCTGTGACCTATTACAGTAAAGATATAATCTCAAAGCTACTGCCAAACCTTTTGTGTCACTATAAACTGTCCATCAGCAGTAGATAGTCCTATTATATCAAATGCTCTGGTTGGCATAGTTTGAAACCCAGAGGATGCACAATGGGCAACTACTTCTCTCTGCATGTACAGTGTCATCTCTGTTCAAAGCAGGGAAATCTGTATGAATTCAGCTGCATTTAGGAAGATGTTTCTCTTCCTTTACTCAGCCTTGCATCATCCCAGAGCTGAGAAGTGTTTGTCCTTAGTGGATGTGTGTGTTTGGTACAACGAGTTACCAGAAAACTACAGAAGTGAGTGAAGATGGCCCTGGCTGGTGGTCCAGTGAACAGAGCATCGTCCTGGAGTGCCTAGGTCATGGGCTAGATCCCAAGGGCACTGGCTTGACCCCTGAGGTCAACAGGTCAAGCGTAAGTCGGGGCACATAGGAGAAGCAATCAATGGGTGCACAACTTAGGTAAGTGGAATGACAAGTTGATGCTTCTCTCTCTCACTGACTTCCTCTTTCTCAAAATATCAATGGAAAAAAAGATACACATTTCATTTCACAGCAGTATAGAGACTTGAGGGGTCTAGACTTGAGGTGTCAAATGGGACAGTTTTGCTTAACTGCCACTTACTGAAAAACTCAAGAGAAATGTTTCGTGTAATTGTGTCCTGTGAACAGCCTTGCTGGGGAGGGGTAAGGCTGGGTTTGGGTTTGGGTTTAGGTGTAGGCTGTGGATCCTGGGATGACATAATCTCTGTGGGTAGAAATTAAATTTCTCCCACATGGAGATTTTTTTTACAGTAGGAAATAAAGTCCCTTTACTGAGGAGCAGTGAAATGCATCTGTCACTGACAGATAAGTACATTTTAGGCAATACAAGCAGATACTGCTGTGTCCATGAAGGGAACTTCTAGTCCTTGTGAACTGTTTAACATTTTGTTCTTTGACTTTAGCATCTGATTTTTTAGTTTTTCTCTTTCAAAATTTTATTATCTATCCTTCAATAAAACTGTAAAGGTAAATTCATATGTACAGTGTGGTTTAGGGCAATGGTCGGCAAACCGTGGCTCCCAAGCCACATGCGGCTCTTTGGTCCCTTGAGTGTGGCTCTTCCACAAAATACCACATGTGGGCGCTACCTCGATAAGGAATGTACCTACCTATATAGTTTAAGTTTAAAAAATTTGGCCCTCAAAAGAAATTTCAATTGTTGTACTGTTGATATGTGGCTCTGCTGACTGAGTTAGCCGACCACTGGTTTAGGGCATTTTAAAGAATTCACACTTCCTGTAAAGCATAATTCCTGTCAATAAGCATAATTCCTTATTGAGGAATTATGGAAATGTGAGCAGAGGCTCAAAGCCCAGTTTGAATGGAAGAACTCTCTGTAGAAATGGCTGCAATTTGTATTGATTCAAGAGTGAACTTTGCTTTGGGGGGCGTTTTTTTTTGTGACAGAGACAGAGAGAGACAGAGAGAGGGACAGACAGGAAGCGAGAGAGATGAGAAGCATCAATTTTTTTTTATTTTTAAAAAATTTTTTGTATTTTTCTGAAGCTGGAAACGGGGAGAGACAGTCAGACAGATTCCCACATGCACCCGACCGGGATCCACCCGGCATGCCCACCAGGGGGCGATGCTCTGCCCCTCCGGGGCATCACTCTGCCACGACCAGAGCCACTCTAGCACCTGGGGCAGAGGCCAAGGAGCCATCCCCAGCGCCTGGGCCATCTTTGCTCCAATGGAGCCTGGGCTGCGGCTGCGGGGGCTGCAGGAGGGGAAGAGAGAGACAGAGAGGAAGGAGAGGGGGAGGGGTGGAGAAGCAGATGGGCACTTCTCCTGTGTGCCCTGGCTGGGAATCGAACCCGGGACTTCTGCACGCCAGGCCGACGCTCTACCACTGAGCCAACCAGCCAGGGCGAGAAGCATCAATTTTTTATTGCGGCATCTTAGTTGTTCATTGATTGCTTTCTCATATGTGCCTTGACTGGGGACTACAGCAGCCCAAGTGACCCCTTGCTTAAGTCAGTGACCTTGGGCTCAAGCTGGTCACTTCTTTTTTTTTTTTTTTTTACACAGAGAGTCAGACAGGAACGGAGAGAGATGAGAAGCATCAATTATCAGTTTTTCGGTTGTGACACCTTAGTTCAGGTGTCCCCAAACTACTGCCCGTGGGCAGCATGCAGCCCCCTGAGGCCATTTATCCGGCCCCTGCTGCATTTCTGGAAGGGGCACCTCTTTCATTGGTGGTCAGTGAGAGGAGCATAGTTCCCATTGAAATACTGGTCAGTTTGTTGATTTAAATTTACTGTTCTTTATTTTAAATATTGTATTTGTTCCCATTTTGCTTTTTTACTTTAAAATAAGATACATGCAGTGTGCATAGGGATTTGTTCATAGTTTTTTTATATTCTGGCCCTCCAACGGTCTGAGGGACAGTGAACTGGCCCCCTGTGTAAAAATTTGGGGACCCCTGCCTTAGTTGTTCATTGATTGCTTTCTCATATGTTCCTTGACCATGGGCCTTCAGCAGACTAAGTAACCCCTTGCTCGAGCCAGTGACCTTGGGTCCAAGCTGGTGAGCTTTGCTCAAACCAGATGAGCCCATGCTCAAGCTGGCGACCTCAGGGTCTCGAACCTGGGTCCACCACATCCCAGTCTGACGCTCTACCCACTGCGCCACCGCCCAGTCAGGCTGGAAATATCCTAAATATCAGTTTTGTTGTCTTTTTGTCAGGTATTATTTGTTATATATATATATATTGACAGAGTTGGAGAGAGGGACAGATAGGGACAGACAGACAGGAAGGGAGAGAGATGAGAAGCATCAATTCTTCGTTGCAGTTCCTTAGTTGTTCATTGATTGCTTTCTCATATGTGCCTTGTCCCAGGGGCTACAGCAGAGCGAGTGACCCCTTGCTCAAGCTAGCAATCTTGGGCTAAAATGAGGGACCTTGGGCTTCAAGCTAGTGACCTTTGGGCTCAAGCCAACGACCATGGGGTCATGTCTATGATCCCATGCTCAAGCCAGGTACCTGTGGCTCAAGCTGATGAGCCTGTGCTCAAGACAGATAAGCTGGCACTCAAGCCCAGAACCTCGGGGTTTCTAACCTGGGACCTCTGCGTCCCAGTCCTGTGCTCTATCCACTGTGCCACCACCTGTTCAGGCTGATATTTTTTCATTAATATTTTAAAATTCTTTCTTATAACATAATCTAGTTTTGAGTACCTCTTTTATTCTTATTTATTAAATGCATGAAATAATAGACTACCTTTGGGTTTATCTTTTTTTTATACTTAAAACAGTCATTAGGGCAGAGAATGGTTGTTAAATTCTTTGAATTCCAACACTGAATAAAGGTTGTTTAATTTCAATGACTTTCTTTTTTCTTTTGCTGTTACAAAGGCATTTATTCTTCTCCTCAGCAGTGTCACTAAACTGTTCTCATGATCACATTTCCCTGTGCGCTCCTCTCCTTACAGTAGTTAACCTGCAATCTCACTTACAGGCCCGGGGTGGGGGGTGTTGGCGCCCACGAATCACGCGGACCGCCAGTCCCACAGGACGGGGCGTGGGGGGAAGGGATGGACAGGGTAGCCTCCAGGGTCTTTTTTTGCGATGGTCGGTGGACCCCGTCTTTGGCTCTTCCAGTGAGAAGTGTCCTTCCCTGTACCTACTCCCCTCCCCCGCCCCAGATCAACACCGACAGCATGTTCCTGGGGGGTCTCTGAAACAACGGGGCTCTGCCACTGCTGCGGGGGGCTGGAAGGAGACGGTGGGTGTTCTGGATTTGCCGACTGGGAAGGTAGGGAGAGCTCCGGGCGAGGGTGTCCGGCAGGCAGCTGGGGGTCCCTGCCCCTCCCCCGAGGGCCTTGCGATGTTCTCACTCGCTGCTGTAGCCCCAGCGCCCAGCACAATACTTAGCTCTGTTGACTGTCTACAGCCACTAACTCCAGCCACGGCTGGCGACAGCAACCAGGAGACTTACACTTGGCACTCCCTTGACAGACATGCTCACTGGAAACCACAAGGGCGGATGAGATGAAGGCGGCGGGGCTGAATTCCCGCTAAACGGCCAAAGTAGAAACTGTTGGCTCAAACAGGTCACGACAGCCGTTAACATAAAATTTTATTTTGGAAAACCTGTTCCCGTGTAACCCAGCATACCCAATTAGCAAGATTTGTTACCTTTCTGGTCACATGTTAACACCTGTCAGACTCGTTAAACAACTGCAGATAGGGTGAGACGGGACTAACCTCATCGTCCCCCACTTCAGCTCGTAGCGGGCGTGTTTCACAATCTTCCTCCACCTGTCTAACTGGGGCTGTCGCTCGAGTCCCCAGGCCGTGGCCCCTGCACACGCTCAGGTGCAGCGGGCCCCCGCGCCCAGGCTGGGGGCGGAGCTCACGGCACCCGCCCCGCTGACGCGACATAGGCTGAGATCGCCTCACGCGCCTGCGGTGCAATCACAGAATGCGCTGCCGCCGGCGGGACCATCGTGATCATCGCCTTGAGATCCCTCCGCCCGCGTCCTCAGCGTCTCTTCCTGACGCCCTACATCTAGAGCACACGTGCTCGGGTGGCCCAGGATTCCCAGGGGGTGATCTCCTCTTAAACGCACATTCTAGTCCGTCCCCGCACGACCTATGCCATAGGTGCAGCCAGCTTCTTCAGGTGCGCTCTCCAGGCGTAAGGAGACACTTGCGTTATAGAGTCCACACTGAGGGGCGTGGCCAGCGTCAGGCCCCGCCCCCGCCCTGTGACGCACCAAGTGGTGCGCGCGGGACCGGGAATAGGGGGTGGGTCTGGGGTTAGTAAGAGACCTGGGGCCGGGGCCGCCCCCGGACGCCCATCTGCCGACTTCTCTCGCTCCGTTGATTCGGAGGAACGGCGGCGACCTCGGCCTCCAGCGTCTCCGGCGAATCGAAGCTTCTGGGATGGTGTTGCTGGGGTTTCTGCAGGCGGGCGGGTCGGTGTTGGAGCAGGCGATGGAGCAGGTGGCAGGCGGCAACCTTCTGTCCATGCTACTGATCGCCTGCGCCTTCACGCTCAGCCTGGTCTACCTGCTCCGCCTTGCCATCGGCCACCTTGCCCCCCTGGCAGCCGGGGCGGTACGTGCATCTTTGGGGGTGCGGTAGGGGGGCACGACAAATAACGTGGCAGAAAGGCTAGCGGGGGCGGGAACCGCAGCTGTGCCCCCGCTGCGCGTTGGTGGCGGGCGCGCGGGGGTCGAGGGTTAGCCGCCACTGCACTGGCCTTGCTGGCTTTGCTGCTGACGGGCCTGGCCGGGGTCGTGCTTGTCGCGTTTTTGGTCACATTGATTGTGTGCTGGGCGCGATACTGGTGGCCGGAATGGCCGCGGCAGAACTGGAGGCTGTGGGCCAGGGCTGTGGCGCTGAGTGCCCTGGTAGCCGTACTGGCCGCCATAGGGTGTTGCAGGTCTGGAGGGGGCCGTGGTGGCCGTCGTCCTAGTGACTGCCCTTGTGTGGTCCCGTGGGCTGTGGCCTTGCCCCTGATCGCGATTTTTAGCAGCATGAAGGGGGGATGTGTTCAGTTTGGTAGAATGAGAGTGATTGGAGTGCTGTAGGGACCTTCCTAAGATGCTAATAAAAACAATTTCTCTAATTTATTGGCTTTATTGACTAGAGCTTCATATTTCTCTACTTGATGAATGCATCCTTAACCAGCCAACAACCAGCAGCTTTTAAAAACTACACTATTACTGGCAATGGAATGTACAAACTATTGACCAAGTAGCTTTTAAAATAATTTTTTTTTTGGATGTAACAGGCTTGGGGCAGTTATTTTTTATACACGTGGGATTTTTGAAGAAATGGTATTTGTCTTTGGAAAGAAAGGTAGCTTTAGTATTTTAAGATTGTTACTATTTTCTGAAGAATGAATTTTCAGTGCTCCTTACTATATATTTGAGGCCAACAAAGATCTGAGGAGTCTCATGCTTTTTCATCATTGCAAATTTGATTTCCAGGAGATTTAATATTGCAAAGTCAGACTACAAGTCTCACTTTGGGGCATCTGAAGTACCTTTTATGCCCAAGAGTTCCTGCTAGAGTGGATCTCCTCTCTAAAGTCAGTGGGTCTAGTTCATCTGCAGTGAAAGAAGCATGAGCTGTGTTCTGTTCATTGATATATGTCACTTCTTAAACATTTCCCGTATCTCTCTACCTCAGTTTACTGTTTGCTTTTTTCTTTTCTTTTTTTTCAGGGACAGAGAGAGAGTCAGAGAAAGGGATAGACAGGGACAGACAGACAGGAACGGAGAGAGATGAGAAGCATCAATCATCAGTTTTTCGTTTTGACACCTTAGTTGTTCATTGATTGCTTTCTCATACGTGCCTTGACCGTGGGCCTTCAGCAGACCAAGTAATCCCTTGCTTGAGCCAGCAACCTTGGGTCCAAGCTGGTGAACTTTTGCTCAAGCCCGATGAGCCCTCGCTCAAGCTGGCGACCTCGGGGTCTCGAACCTGGGTCCTTAGCATCCCAGTCCGATCTATCCACTGCGCCACAGCCTAGTCAGGCTGTTTGCTTTTTTCTATACCTTCTTTAGGCAAGATTCTGGGACTAAAATTATGAGTGGTGGTGGGAATAAGTGGTGAAGAAACTACAGTTTGATTTTTCTGCTGAATTGTGTGTGCATATATGTGTGTTTGCTACTAATGTTTAAGAAAGTTGCTAGAGCCACCAATGATAGTATTGAACATTCTGGACAATGTTCAGCTTTTATAATTGCAATACCTTAGTGTTTGTCTAGTCATTTATCTTACACCATGTTTTGAGTTTCTGTTCTTTTTACTATGGATATTTTCCTAAGATATTTGCATTTTGGCTGTTCTTTATTATTTTCGATGCTTCATTTTTTCATAACTTTTTAGTATTAATGGCAAATTTCATTTAGTCATGAACCTCACTGGATTTCTCTCTTAAAATGTGAACTGGAAGTTTTTTGTTTTCTCTTGCAGAAAAGTCCACCATACATTTTCTCTCCAATTCCATTTCTTGGGCATGCCATAGCATTTGGGAAAAGTCCAATTGAATTCCTAGAAAATGCATATGAGAAGGTAAGTCTTCCGAATGATTAGAGGACAAGAAATTAGTGCTTTTCAAACTTTTAAATGGCAGAACATTAAAAAAAATTGTGATCTTATGTTTATCTCAGGTATAGAAACTGGTAAAATTGGAGTTGTTCCTCTTTAAAAGCTGGAGGG